>NC_134483.1:530649899-531301198 GCF_040206685.1 Ascaphus truei
ACACACACACCCACTGATACACACACACCCACTGATACACCCACACCCACTGATACACACACAACACACCCCCACTGATACACACACACCCACTGATACACCCACACCCACTGATACACACACACATACACACACACACAGATACACACACATACACACACTGATACTCATACACACTGATACACATACACATACACACTGATACACACACACACACACACACACACACACACACACACACACACACACACACACACACACACACACACACACACACACACACACACACACACACACACTGATACACATACACACACACACACACACACACACTGATACACATATACACACACACACACACACACTGATACACATATACACACACACACTGATACACATATACACACACACACACACACACACACACACACACACACACACACACACACACACACACACACACACACACACACATACACACTGATACACATACACACACACTGATACACATACACACACACACACACACACACACACACACACACACACACACACACACACACTGATACACACACTGATACACCCCGCCTCCCCCTGCACCGCCCGCCAGCCCCTGCACCGCCCGCGACCGCGCAGCAACCACTGCCCACCCCCGAGCCCATCTCCCACACCAAGGGGACGGGGGGAAGTGAGCGCCGGGGGTCCAAGCTGTGAGCGCCGGGGGGGGCAATGGTGGGAGCGCCAGGGGGGCAATGGTGGGAGCGCCGGGGGGGCAAAGCTGGGAGCGCCGATGGGCAATGGTGGGAGCGCCGGGGGGGCAATGGTGGGAGCGCCGGGGGGGCAATGGTGGGAGCGCGGGGGGGGCAATGGTGGGAGCACCGGGGGGGGCAATGCTGGGAGCGCCGGGGGGGGCAATGCTGGGAGCGCCGGCGGGGGGGGCAAAGGTACAAGGTGGTACAAAGGCAGGCGCACCCCCGCTACCACCTCCTATTACCCCCCCCCTGGCTGGGACCCGGGACAGAAGGGGGACACTCACGCGCACAGAGGAAGCCGGGAAGACACGTGTGCTCTGCACAAAGCGGAAGTCCCGCCCCCGGCTTCCTCTGACCTGCCTGCAACCAATCCCCTGCGGGCCGGCCGGCATTCTAAGTCCCGCCCCCGGCATTCTCCATCACTCAGTCCCCCCGGCAGCATTCACACACACATAGAAAATACTTACCGGCCGCCGCATTCTCCTCACCGCCGCTGCACCGCAATACTGGGACCAGGGACAAAAACCGGGACAGACTTAAACTGGTACAGGCCTCAAAAAACCGGGACTGTACCGGTAAAACCGGTACGAATGGTCACCCTAGGCTGAGGCAAAGCGGGTGCTTTCCCTGGCCTTAGTTTGCGCGCCGTCCGGGGGCGTATTGGGGGCCGGGCCAGTGATGTCACGGAGCTGGTTCGCCCTCATTGGGCGAACCGCTCATGTAACCGGCCTTCCGCTCTCATGAGCGCTTAAACTAAAAAAAAATTGTCGGCTACGCTTCCGCGCGGAAGCGTGCGCGAGCCCCGGCTAAAGCTGCTCTCATTGCGGCTGCAGGGGCTCAATGCCAAGCGAGAGCGCGGGTCCGTGCGAGTCAGCGCCTAAGCGCTGACCATGCCCGCGGCCTAATGCAGAAATATTAAACAGGAGAGAATCTGGTGGTAATGAAGCAGAAAATAATGTGTTAAAAATGTGTAAACAAGGCAAACACGACTCCACTCAACCTTCACATAGGAAAGAGTCTTCTTTTTCCTTACAGATAGTGGACGGGCAGAATGAGGGAGCGGGATGCAGGTGCGCCAATGAGTATTCTAAAACTTGCCTTGGAAAATCTGGGGCTATCACCAACAAGACCCCAGTAATGCTGCAACATTTTCTGTGACATTTCTGCAGACAGACTAATGGCCCATCGGATTAACACAGCAGGGGTCCCAGGCAGTCCCATTCAATTTGAATGGGACTGCCAGGGACCCCCGCTGTGTTAATCCAATGGGCCATTAGTCTGTCTGCAGAAATGTCACAGAAAATGTTGGCAGCATTACCTGGATATTGCCCCAGAATTTCCAAGGCAAGTGTTAGAATACTCGTCGTCGCACCTGTACTTGCGTACTACTGTAGCGCACTTTCCCCCACCCCCTGGGAGATATGGTGGCTAGTGTGTATGTGCTGCTTTACCTGGGGCTCACAGGAGATCTGAGCCTCTGCTAATGGGAGCCTGGGGTGTACCTGATCCGTCGGTCAACAGCGCCTCCACCTGCGCGGGATCCTAACTGAGTGGGATAACCCCGTGCAGGACAATATAATAAAAACACACCGGTATAATATAACAGGTTTACTAGACACATAGAACAATAACACTACAGAGCACCCTGGCCTTGCAGGGCCGTAACCCCTCACCGTGCCTCCCCAACACCGTGTTCGCACCCTAGTAGGGTTTACCCCAATGTACTGCGGTGCCCAAGGGCACCCAACCACCCTGGTGTCCACAGAGTCAAACACCCACCCAAGTGTGTGAGACAGCGCTGCTCCACTAGCCCGTGTATTGTTGGTGCACTTGATGAGGTGAGGTACCTGCTAGGTGAGTCCAAACCCGGGCGCTCTGTAGCTGTAGGATGCGATCCACGGATCCAGAGTGGTGAACCGCGATGCCTCCGCCTCTACGGTGGGTGCGTCCCGCGTGGATTGTATCACCACCACGGGTGGGTTACCATGTAGAATGTCTCTAACAGCAGATGGTTAGTCTGGTCCAAGACCACCTGAGGCCAGGATGCAGCCCCATCCTGGCTGTGTCCCTCTCTCTATGGTACTACTGGGACAGTGTCCCTATCTATGGGCCTGTCCCTGCAGCAAGCACAAGCTGAGGGGAGTCGAGACCTAGCTGGGCCTATCAGGGTCTCTGGCCTAGTGCACATGCCACAGACACCTGCACACACCACCTACCCCAATGGTGTCCTCAGCTCCGACTGACGTGGTCCCTGAAGCGCGCCAAATGTATCTACTGATGCAGGAGAATGCTGCAGCCCTATTGACTGTGTGGTGCCATGTGTCTCCGCCGCCCCAGTGCTTTCTGGGGATTGTAGTTCCCCTGCGCTGCTCTGCATGTAATGGCCGCCTCACCTTCTCGATCATCTGCGCATGCGCGGCATTTCCCAATATGGCGGCGCCCTGTAGCTGTGCTCCCCGCGGGCCTCCCGCGACCCGCTCGCCCGGCTGCCACCTCCCTGATCAGAGGTAAGAGGAAGGGGGAAAGAACGGAGGAACCGGTTACACTACGTATCCCGCTCCCTCATCCTGCAGATGTGCGTTGCCTGAAATCAAATGTAAAGGGGCAGTTCCTCTCAATACTGAAAAGATGCGAGCTGCATGGGATGCTCTTTACAGCAGGTTACTGACTGTATTTAAAGTTTTCTCCCTGTTTCATGTTCACGTGGCAACTGCTGCCGTTTATTCTCACTTTCTTCGCTCCATCAGGAAGCACAGGGCTGTTTTTTCATGCAGACTACACGGGATCTTATCAGAATGTCCCTACCTAAGTGAGAGGGGATAGCAGCTATACTAATGTAGGGCTCATTGTTTAGGAAGAAAATACAGTTTACAAAAAAAAAAAAAAGACCAGTGTACAATATTGTAACGAAGAAAAAATATGACAAAAATAAACATGCCGGAGGGAACTGGCCTTTTTAACCCCTCAGGGGCCGGATGGTCCTGCCACCTCCAGCACTCCCTGATCATGTGATCGCTTCTGAGTCATTGCGGTGACATAGCCGGAAGGGGAAATCGGGATATAGAGTGCTGAAAATGAGCGTAGGACCATAACGTACAGGGTTCGTCATAAGAGCCTCTGGCCGGCGGGACCTCATGACATACACTAAAAGGGGTTAAGAGACCTTGGGGACCAGCAGCAAAGTCAGCGGAAACGGCATATATCATCCAGGGGACCACAATTTGAGAACCCCCCCGCCCCAGATAAAAAATATTAAACATGGCTATCGTCCAAGGAGTATGGTGCATGGTTATCACTCGTTTTTGTTTGTGTTCCCAGATGTCAGAAGAAATTAAGCTATGTGAAGGGGAAGATTGTGCATACCTGAGGAATCCAAGGAAAAGCCTGCTAAAGAGCATCTTGGTAAGAGCCAAATAAGACTGCTGAATACAAAAGACAAACCTGGTCATTTTCACCGTGCCCCTATATACCAAAGCATGGTGCTTCAATTTTGCCCCGTCTGCCCCAGTTTGCACCTTGGGGAGAGTCAGTAGGAGGAGTTGGGGGAGGAGTTACATGGTGCACAGATTAAAATGAGATGTATCACATTCTGCGTCTCTGCCCAGCTTGCACCTTGGGGAGAGTCAGTAGGAGGAGTTGGGGAGGAGTTACATGGTGCACAGATTATAATGAGATGTATCACATTCTGCGTCTCTGTCCCAGCTTGCACCTTGGGGAGAGTCAGTAGGAGACGTTGGGGAGGAGTTACATGGTGCACAGATTATAATGAGATGTATCACATTCTGCGTCTCTGCCCCAGCTTGCACCTTGGGGAGAGTCAGTAGGAGGAGTTGGGGAAGAGTTACATGGTGCACATATTATAATGAGATGTATCACATTCTGCGTCTCTGCCCCAGCTTGCACCTTGGGGAGAGTCAGTAGGAGGAGTTGGGGAGGAGTTACATGGTCACAGATTATAATGAGGTGTATGACATTCTGTATCTCTGCCCCAGATTGCACCTTGAGGAGAGTTAGTAGGAGTAGTTGGGGGGGAGTTACATAGTGCACAGGTTATAGTGAGATGTATCACATTCTGCGTCTCTGCCCCAGCTGCGGTAGGGACAAACCTATAAGACCATGACAGTTGGCATCTCTTTCCCACAGACGCGGGTTTCCCGTTCCATTAATAGGGGCTGACTTAGAAAGGGGCACATTCCTAACTGAAAACAATAAAGGATGACATATCTTAATGCATATCCCTGAACACAAAAACCTATATACAGGCATCACAGTGAGAACCCCAGTCAGAACTCTGAAGAACCTGCTTCTAGAACATAAGGGGAGGCTATAGATACCTTTACTGTACATTGACATCGTACATCACATGCTGGGGAGGGGAGTAATTTGAGTGAACCCACACAGTTAACCCCTTAAGGCCTTTACAGATACCATTATTCCTCCAAAAGGAGGATACACTCTGTTCCTCTCCCCTACCCCAGCCAGGAGGTTTTGGCGCAAACGCTTCCAACTATTGTCATACAGGCTGCCTACAGAGGAATGAAATCTGGTCAGCTTTATCGCCGCAATAAAGCAGCCTGCATTCTTGAGTATGTTTTGAGAATGCAACAACAAAGGAAGAAGTGGGAACATTTGTAGCAATGTGTGATTGCACTCCAGTCAGAGGTTAGAAACCATCAGCGGCAAAGATGCTACAGGAATGTGAAGAAAGCTGCTTGTGTGATTCAGTCCGGATATAGATCCTACGTCATAACGTCATAACCAAGCAAGCTGTCCATTCCTATAACTGCACCTGCAATGCTGTCTAAGTGCTACTGTCTGCTTTCCCCGAAATGCAGGAAAGTGGAACCAAGTTGCAACTGAGAAGTGCAATACAAATCCAGTCTTGCTACTGTGCCTACGTGGTCCAAAACAGATTCCTTACTATGAAACCAGCCGCTATAAAGGTTCAGTCTGTGATAAAAAGGAGATAGAACTATATCCGTGATCGCACCCATAAAGAGGCAACACTGTTTGTCCAGCCGTCTTTGCAAGGAAAAAGGCACAAGACCAAAGGTTTGACAACTGCAATAAAGAGAGGTCACGGGTAACAGTTAAGTGTGTGGAAAACTACAACAAGATTAACATTCCGGAGATTAAGGATTCTGAATCAGGCGCATGTTATCTTTTTGCAGATCAGGGGGTTGTGCTTTCTTCGGATAAACCCATGATGGATAAGGAAGCTGCACACTGGGGTCCCCTGATATTGAAGTAGTTTCAAGACGGTGCTACTGTAGTAGTGATACCACCGCCAGACATCACTTGGGACTTCCCCACACATTGGAGAAGCGGACAGGCTGAATATATTAATGCATTGAGAAAGAGAGGCCCACTGCTAAACAGAGATGCCATGGGTGGACGATCAGAGTTGATGAGGACTCCGTCAAGGTTGAGCTGCTGGAGATCAATGATGTTGAGCCAGACGCCAGTGGTCACCCTAGTGACGGGAAGAGGAGATCGCACGATGCATGGAAGAACTCGTTGCCACGCGAGTGATAGAAGAGTTGGGGAAATGGAAAGATGAGCTTGAATGACAAGTCCTCTGCAAGATTGGGGAAGCTAAGCACATCATGGAAAAGCAGTGGATTGAAGAACTAAAGCGAGTGCTTGAAGAGACAATGTTTAAGTGCACAGGCTTCAAGGATTTTGTAACCGGGGTCTTCTTCAAGAATGACTACACATTGTGGTCACGGACTGATAAGAGTTAGCAAGCTTCTGTATTTTATCTTCTGAGTACCAGAAAATGTTCCCAAAACAAAATTACTGGTAGTAGTGAAAATTGCCTTAAGAAAAGACTTTACACTAAAGAAACCCATGAAGGTTCAGAGACCGAATGATCAAAGGTGAAAAGAAGCGACGAACTTCAGTGCCGGCTTTGAATGGGCTCATTTCTTCGCTTCTTGCCTCAAGATAAAAGCAAAGAGACACAAGTTCACAGGTGTCGTCGGATGCCAAAGGAGCTTTCCCGACAGTGGGGAAGACTCCAAAGGGATTAACGGGAAGTGTGAGGACTTAATTAACTGGAAGTCAGGGAAGAAGAAAAGGCTCCAATCCCAGGTTAACTGTGGGCGATCTGTCCCTCCACTGTCCTTTTTCAACCTAGATTTATGTCTCGAGGGAGTGGAGTGAGCCCTAGCTACTCACAAACAAGAGGAGGAATGTGACAGGGTGGTTTCCCGGTCTAATATTTATGGCTCGTTAGCAGGGTTTAAAAGCTTGGATCACAGCAGTCTAAGAACTCTCTGATCCAAGAAGGTATGCACCCAGGACCACAGTAGAGAGACCACGCCACACTGGAACTGGTGCAGATTTTTTGACCCAAGTCTTTGGTACCCAACTCCCATAGTCCCCCACGTTATTTTTTCCAACTGCAAGAAAAAATAATTTCTGTGGGACTTATTATAATTTTGTTTTATTTAATGGAGGTTTTTACTCGTAAAGATTGAGTTGCTCATTAACCCCTTATATGCCAGCGAGCCCAGGAATGTGTTACTTGCCTTCCTGGCACATAGGCTAATGTAAGAAGAGAATGTAATTCATGTTGCTGGTGAGGGGAATGATTACGGAGTAGGGATGGCTATCTCCAGTGATCATGGGCCACCAACAGGTCAGGTTTTAAGGATATACCAGTTTCAACCCTAGGTGACTCAGTAAATGACTGAGCCACTGATTGAGCCACCTGTGCTGAAGCAGGGATATCCCTAGTACCTGTCCTGTTGGTGGCCCTCGAGGACTGAAGGTGGCCTCCTGATGTAGATAAAGCAATAACCGTACTGATGTTCTTGTTTTACAGGCGGACCTGTTGGCAAGGCAGCTCCAGAAGAAGAAATAGCATGTTATCTCTCACATGGGACTCTTAGGTGACGTTTGCAAGCCACATATTCGGTAATAACATCCACGTCTATTTCAGAACACTCATCATTGAACACATCAAGGGAGTTATCAATCTGGGGACTGTGCATCACACCGGGCTTTGGACATAATTGGATATTTGCTAAATTTTATTACAGTATTTTTTTTTTTCCAAAACAGAGAAACAAGTTTCAGATCATACTGGCAAACAATGCCGTGTAACAATAAAATCATCCACTTAACTACGCATAGAATCCCCTTTCTGCTTGTCTATTTATATGGAAAATACTAATGGAGCCCTCAGATCATCATATTTGTTTAGTTTAATTATTTGTGTATATATATATATATATATATATATATATATATATTTAATTTTGAAAACATTTTACCAGGAAGTAATACATTGAGAGTTACCTCTCGTTTTCAAGTATGTCCTGGGCATAGAGTTAAGATGACAAATAATACATGGTTACAAATACAGTTCCATAAGTGGACAGGGTATACATTGTTCCTAGCCTAGTCCTGCTTTTGACATTTTGTACACAGTAAACATCTCTAGAACGATCTAGGTAAAGAACTTGTTAGTGTACTACCTAGTATATGTAGCTAGGTGGCGCTGTGCGACTAAACGTAAAATTCACAGTCTCATAAAACCCTCACAAATGTGCAAATACACGTACTGTATTTATATCTTTATTTATATAGGGCTGTGCATGTACATAGCGCTTTACAGCAGTAACACACCTGCCCCAATAATAGGAGACATAATAAGTGCTTCATGCATAAAAAGTAACATTAGGAAAATGAGTCACTGCCCAAAGAGCTTGCAATCTACGTGTAGCAAATCCCAGATGAAGTTATCGGGGGTTATTGATTAAAGTGTCGTCATGAACATTGGGGCATGAACACGTGGAAACTCCCATTGCCTCTGTTTGCCCAATGTTTAACCCTATAGTAGCCAGAGCGGCTTCCAACTCATTCCTGCAAAATGCATTGCTGATTAAGTCTGAAGCGCTTATTCCTGTTACATAGTTACATAGTTACATAGTAGATGAGGTTGAAGAAAGACATACGTCCATCAAGTTCAGCCTATGCTAAATTTAGACGACAGATACTTTTATCCTATATCCATACTTACAGTATATTGATCCAGAGGAAGACAAACAAAAAAACCACAAGGGGGAAATAAATTCCTTCCTGACTCCAAGAATTAGAAATCAGATTACTCCCTGGATCAATATCCTTCCCATGTTTACTTATTTGGTATATCCCTTGTGACAGAAACCAGGGGTTGGTAATAAACTCCATATACAGGGCTCCCAGGATACTGAACAGTTTCTGTCCTGTCTAAGCTGAACAGGGCAGCCTCGTGGTACAGGCACTCCATTCCACAGTTTGTCTGCTGCCTGTTTTCTGTCACCTGTCATGCTGATTAGAGTTCAGGTATATAAGACCTGTTTCCTGTTTCCTCTGGGCCCCGCCCAAGAGCCTGGAAGGCTGCTGAACTGCAGAGGGGTGAGAAAGCCTCTTTCCCAAATCGCTTCATTCATTCTGTTAGTTTGTCTAAAGACTGCAAAGGTACTTATTTTGTTGGTGGAAGTGGACAAGCCACTTCCAACTCTGAGTCAGGGACATCTAAGTTTAAGTTATCGCTCAGACGAGCAGCTTTTTGTTTGGCTTTGTTTTCTGTTTAAACTGTGGCAGTCTCAGTGCCTGGGACTGAATAAACCAGGCATAGCCTGTTTAAAGGAACAGTACGTGACGTCTCATCATTTAACCTACCCTAAAAGACCGTGTTCTAACAGTCCCGGACAGACGGCGGAGCCCCGGAGTAAGCCGTTTGTCACATATGGTGGAGAATGCGGGCAGAACACTAAAAGGTCTGGGGGTTAAAGAACTTTAAAGAAAAAAAAAAAAAGGTTTTTTTTTTCTCTCTCTCCAAACAAGATGGAAGACGTGGTGAGTGCGCTGGTACGCAATGTCGCTGTCCAGAGAGACGCGAATGAAGCCCTGCAACAGGCGAATGCAAACCAGCAAGAGACAAACCGCTTGCTGAAAGAGGAGCAACAGCGGTTCGCTCAGGGCTTACAGCAGGAACTCGAGATCCTGAGGGAGACTATCAGTAACCTTCCACTGGCAGCGGCAGCCCCAGTTCCAAAAATGACCAGGGCAAGCCACTACCTTCAGAAGATGGGACCCTCGGATGATGTGGAAGCCTATCTTCTCACGTTTGAACGCACGGCACAGAGAGAGGGATGGCCAGAAGCTGAGTGGGCTGGTCTAATCGCACCCTTCCTAAGCGGCGAACCCCAGAAGGCTTACTTTGATCTAGAGCCAGCCGAAGCTAACGTCTATG
Organism: Ascaphus truei; assembly: GCF_040206685.1. NCBI lineage: Eukaryota > Metazoa > Chordata > Amphibia > Anura > Ascaphidae > Ascaphus > Ascaphus truei. The sequence continues at coordinate 530,659,899 of NC_134483.1, forward strand.
CAAAATTGAAGTTCGAGATCCTCGCCCGCCTCGGCGTAACCACGGCTGTTCGCGCCCAAAGGTTTCACGCATGGTCCTTCACGATGGATAAAGCCACCCGAAGCCAGATGTATGACCTCATCCACCTCGCCCGGAAGTGGCTACAACCCGAGATCAACTCAGCAAGCCACATCGTGGAACGGTTGGTCATGGACCAGTTCTTGAGGAAACTTCCCTCTGCCTTACGCCATTGGGTCAGTCGGAGTGACCCCCACAATGCGGATGAGCTTGTGGCCCTCGTAGAAAGGTACAATGCAGCAGGAGAGCACCCGCAACCCACAGTCGTGGAGCAACCCCACTACCCGAGGTTCCAGGACTCTTCCAGAGACGGTAAAAGGGTACCGGGGTTAAGGGGAGCTGAAGAGCGGCGACCACCTTCACGCAGCACCAGCAACAGTGGTTCGCACACTAAGGGCAATAGCCAACATGGGGAGCCGGGAAAAGGCTCTAAGTGGGACACAGACTATGTACCTAAATGTGTAAATTGTCATGAGAGGGGCCACACAGAAAAAATCTGCCCACTAAATGATGAGCCCATGCAATGCAACAGCGTGGAACCTTATTCGCTGTTGTCCCAATGTATGGGCCCTAGCCCAGAGGACCCCTTGAATAACCATCTGTGGGCATTTGTAAAGGTTAATGGTAAGAGGGTTCGGGCACTTCTTGACTCTGGGAGTATGGTCACACTAGTGTCCGAATACCTATTGCCCATTAAGAAGAAACAGGTAAACAGTTCACAAAGAGTGGCAATTTGTTGTATACATGGGGATAATCATGAATATTCCACTGTTGATGTTTTTTTTGAAACAGAATTTGGTTCTTTAGATTTCAAGGTGGGTGTTGTACCCAAACTGGCACATGATGTGTTAATAGGGACCGACTTTCCCCATTTTCTAAAAATGTGGTCCCCAGCTCAGAATAGCGCCCAGAGTTCAATAGCAGACCATAACGAAGTGTTAGAAGAAACAAATCCTTTCCCTTTTTCAGAAATGGAGGTTGACGAGGGCCCAAATAAGAAAGGGGAAAAGGAGGAGTGCTGTGAAATTCCCTTCCCCATCACTACTTTGGTAGGGAATACCCCAAATCAAGATGTTGATCAGGCACTTACCACCCCAGTACAGGATAAGACCCTCGCTGACCTAGAGGTCAGTCCTGGGAGTTTTAAGAAGGCCCAGTGGGAGGACCCCACATTAGCGGTAGCAAGGGGAAATATACGGGACCAGAATAGTACTCATGGCCAACCAGATAGGTCACTTGCTTACCCCTACTTCGAGGTAGAGAACGACCTAGTATATCGGGTTGATAAAAGAAAATCAGTTACAACTAAACAATTGTTGGTACCACGGACATTCCGTAACGTAGTATTACACCTCGCACATAGTCATCCATTGGGGGGACACCTAGGGGTGGAAAAGACAAAAGAAAAGGTTCTCCGAAGCTTTTATTGGCCTGGGGTTCTGGCAGAAATTACAAACTATTGTTCCTCATGCCCAGAATGTCAGATCACCGCCCCGTTCAAAGCATACCGCAGCCCATTGGTACCCCTTCCCATAATAGAGGTACCATTTGACCGGATTGCTATGGATCTAGTAGGACCCCTAATAAAGTCTGCTAGGGGACATCAGCATATATTGGTAATATTAGATTATGCTACCCGATATCCGGAGGCAGTTCCCCTACGTAGCACCTCTGCTAAAAACATAGCAAAAGAGTTAGTACTTCTGTTTTCCCGGGTCGGAATTCCTAAAGAGATCTTATCTGACCAGGGAACACCATTTATGTCCCAAGTAACAAAAGAGCTATGTAAACTCCTAAAAATCAAGCATCTCAGAACCTCAGTCTATCATCCACAAACAGATGGTTTAGTGGAAAGGTTCAATAAAACCTTAAAGAGCATGTTACGCCGGGCGGTCGATAAGGATGGGAAAAACTGGGACTGTTTGTTACCATACCTGTTATTTGCCATTAGGGAAGTTCCCCAGTCATCCACAGGCTTCTCCCCGTTTGAACTATTGTATGGCCGACATCCAAGGGGCTTACTGGATATAGCCAAAGAAACTTGGGAACACGAGGTTACCCCTTACAGAAGTGTAATAGAGCATGTTGCCCAAATGCAGGACCGCATTGCTGCAGTCCTACCCATAGTGAGGGAACACATGGAGAAAGCTCAAGAAGCACAAAGGAATACGTATAATAAGGGTGCTAGGGTCAGAATTTTTTTTCCAGGTGATAGGGTACTAGTTCTGGTTCCCACCGTGGAGAGTAAATTCCTTGCTAAATGGCATGGGCCATATGAGGTCTTGGAAAGAGTGGGAGAAGTAAATTATAGGGTAAGGCAGCCAGGTAGGAGGAAACCTGAGCAAATTTACCATATAAACCTACTCAAGCCCTGGAAAGATAGAGAGGTCTTGTTAACCCTAGTACCCCCAGGTCCGTCAGAGAATCAAGAAACTGACCCAGAGGTTAGCATAGCTGAAACACTGTCCGTGCATCAGAAACGAGAGGTCCAGAGTTTAGTGAGAAGGAACAAAGAAATCTTCTCTACACAGCCAGGTAAAACTAACGTAATTAAACATGACATAGTCTCTGAACCGGGGGTCCGAGTTAACCTTAAACCGTACCGAATCCCAGAGGCCAAGAGAGAGGCTATAAGTTTAGAGGTTAAAAAAATGCTAAAACTAGGCGTAATTGAGGAATCCCAAAGTGGGTGGAACAGCCCTATAGTTTTAGTCCCAAAGCCAGACGGTACAACAAGGTTTTGTAATGACTACCGGAAACTAAACGCGGTGTCAAAATTTGATACTTATCCTATGCCCAGGGTGGATGAACTTGTAGAGAGACTGGGCAAAGCCCGATATCTCACAACCCTAGACCTAACAAAAGGGTACTGGCAGGTTCCCCTCACAGAAAGGGCAAAAGAAAAAACAGCCTTCTCAACCCCAGACGGCCTCTTTCAATATAAGGTGCTGCCTTTTGGCTTACATGGAGCTCCCGCCACATTCCAAAGAATGATGGATAAAATTTTAAAACCACATGTTCGGTACGCTGCCGCCTACCTGGATGATGTGGTAATCCATAGTGAAGATTGGCAGTCCCACCTTCCAAAGGTCCAAGCTGTGCTCGACGCAGTTCGGTCTGCTGGACTAACTGCTAACCCCGCTAAATGCACTATTGGTCTGGAGGAGGCCAAGTATCTGGGGTATTCTATTGGTAGAGGGTTACTCAAACCACAAACACTCAAAGTAGAGGCGATACAAAATTGGCCAAGGCCAGTCACAAAAAAACAAGTAAGGACCTTTTTGGGGTTAATTGGCTACTATAGGAGGTTTATTCCCAATTTTGCAACTAAGGCAACCCCACTAACAGACCTCACAAAAGCAAGAGGACCGCTAATGGTAAAGTGGTCCCCCGAAGCCGAACAGGCCTTTAGAAGCCTGAAAGAAGCTCTCTGTGCCCAACCAGTGTTGGTCACACCTGACTTCTCCAAAGAGTTCGTAGTCCAAACCGACGCATCTGAGGTAGGGCTGGGGGCGGTACTCTCCCAGGAGTCTCAAGGGGAGGAGCACCCCATCCTTTATTTAAGTAGGAAACTAAATCCCCAGGAGAAAAATTACTCCATAGTCGAGAAAGAGTGTCTCGCAATAAAGTGGGCTGTAGAGACACTCAAGTATTATCTGTTGGGGAGAAAGTTCCGATTGGTCACAGATCATGCACCCCTTACCTGGATGTGTCAAAATAGGGAGAAGAACGCTAGGGTGACCAGGTGGTTCCTAAGCCTACAGCCCTTTAAATTTTCTGTGGAACACAGGTCGGGGCACAAACATGGCAATGCCGACGGGTTGTCAAGGATGCACTCCCTAATATCCATGGTCGCTCACCCCTCGAGGTCTGAGCTGGGGGGGAGGATATGTGACAGAAACCAGGGGTTGGTAATAAACTCCATATACAGGGCTCCCAGGATACTGAACAGTTTCTGTCCTGTCTAAGCTGAACAGGGCAGCCTCGTGGTACAGGCACTCCATTCCACAGTTTGTCTGCTGCCTGTTTTCTGTCACCTGTCATGCTGATTAGAGTTCAGGTATATAAGACCTGTTTCCTGTTTCCTCTGGGCCCCGCCCAAGAGCCTGGAAGGCTGCTGAACTGCAGAGGGGTGAGAAAGCCTCTTTCCCAAATCGCTTCATTCATTCTGTTAGTTTGTCTAAAGACTGCAAAGGTACTTATTTTGTTGGTGGAAGTGGACAAGCCACTTCCAACTCTGAGTCAGGGACATCTAAGTTTAAGTTATCGCTCAGACGAGCAGCTTTTTGTTTGGCTTTGTTTTCTGTTTAAACTGTGGCAGTCTCAGTGCCTGGGACTGAATAAACCAGGCATAGCCTGTTTAAAGGAACAGTACGTGACGTCTCATCATTTAACCTACCCTAAAAGACCGTGTTCTAACAGTCCCGGACAGACGGCGGAGCCCCGGAGTAAGCCGTTTGTCACACCCTGTATACCTTTCCTTTCTAAAAAGATGTCAAAATGTTTTTTGAACAAATCTATTGTATCTGCCATCACAGTCTCCATGGGTAATGAATTCCACATTTTAACTGCCCTTAATGTAAAGAAGAGATGTATAGAACGCCAGTGCATCAGAAGAACAAGTCCTTGTAATTATAACGTCTGCAATTGAAAAACTCTCAATGTACTGTGTATGTACAATAAAGTGGCCCTAATAGGGTTTGGGGACTAGTACTCAATGCCACTGGCACCACTAATAATTAGTACAAACAAAGTCCCATATAGTGAGAATAACAGGGTATGGCAACCCATAGAAAAGACTCACTTTTTGTTCCAGGAATTTCCCACAGCAGGTAAATGAATGGCGTGCAGTCCACCAGATGATGCAGCAGGAACAGGTAGAGAAACGGCAGTGCACTGCCAAGAAGACCAGGAGGAGGCTCACGGTTGCCGCAGCAAAAATATTTAATGCATAAAAAAGATTGGACTAAATGTCCCCCCTAGCCACAGCAATGGTCCACCAACGCGTTTCGGGCTCTATGCCCTTTCTCAAGGTGTGAGAAAGGGCATAGAGACCGAAACGCGTTGGTGGACAATTGTTGTGGCTAGGGGGGACATTTAGTCCAATCTTTTTTATGCATTAAATATTTTTGCTGCTGCAACCGTGAGCCTCCTCCCGGGCTTCTTGGCAGTGCACTGCCGTTTCTCTACCTGTCCTTACTGTAAAGAACCCTTTCCTTTGTTGCTGGTGAAATCTCCTTTCCTCCAACCTTAAGGGATGACCCTGTGTCCTTTGTACTGCCCTTGGGATGAATAGTTCTTTTGAAAGCTCCTTGTATTTTCCTCGAATATATTTGTATATAGTTATCATATGCCCTCTTAGAGGCCTCTTTTCTAAAGTAAATAAATCTAATTTAGCTAGCGTCTCCTCATAAGTCAGATTGTCCAACCGCTCTATTAATTTGGTGGCTCTTCTCTGCACTCTCTCTAGTTCCATAATATATTTTCTAAGGAGTGGTACCCCAAATTGTATTCCATATTCAAGGTATGGTCTTTCTAATGCTTTATAAAGGAACATAATTATGTTTACTTCCCTTCCATCCATTGCCCGTTTAATGCAAGATAAGATCTTGTTTGCCTTTGCAGCTACTGCATGACTTTGCCTGCTGTCTACAAGCACTCCTAAACCCTTCTTCATCAAGGATTCCCCTAATGTATCTATTTAATATGTAAGTGTCCTGTTTATTCTTGTTTCCCAAATGCTTAACCTTACAATTATCTGTATTAAACCTCATCAGCCAGTTACCTGCCCAAGTTTACAGTCTCTCCAAGTCCTTCTGCAGAGAAATTACATCCTGCTCCGATTCTATTACCTTACACAATTTAGTATCATCAGCAAAGATGGAGACTTTGCTTTCTATGCCAACCTCAAGGTCATTAACAAAAAAGTTAAGAAGCAGGGGTCCCAGTACCGATCCCTTGAAGTCAGGCTTACAGGTCTGTAATTCCCTGGTTGTGATCTAGCTCCCTTTTTAAATATAGGCACAACATCTGCTTTACGCCAATCTTCTGGTACTGAGCCTGTGGAAATTGAGTCTTTGAATATTAAATGTAATTGTTTGGCTATTACTGAACTTAAGTCCTTAAGAACTTTTGGATTTATTATATCTCCTATTAATACATCACGTGTATTGCTGCTGTTATAAAGGGCTATGCACATGGATGGCGCTATACAAATAAAGATATACATACGTGTCCAAAATTGCAATTAAGAATAAACTGTTGTACTGTAAGAAGACAAATGCAGCACTTGAGGTTGGCCAACCCCCCCCCAACGAAGCAGGATCACCCTGAATTTGCGGTGAATGCCAAGATGGTTGGACAGCAAAATCCCCGGAGTTTGAGAACATCTTTCCTTTTGTATAGTTTTGGTCTGAGTGTTTTAATGGGACTGGAGAGACGTACAGAGGGAAGAGTAAGGAGGAAGAGGCAGGTAATGGAAAGTTGCACAGTTAGCAGCATGAAGGGGATGTAAAGTGGTACGAGAAGGAAAAAAGTCAACAGCCACAATGGTATCAGGCATCGCCAGATGGTGTCACAGTAGATGTCATCGATGATCAAGCGTGCGCCCCTACCTCCCTTGTTTGAAAGTTGGTAATCCTAGTAACTGTAGGGAAGGTGCCTAGTTCAGAGGAAGACGGGCCCTATAGAGTACATACATAATGTCTTCTATTCTAAATGTTTTGGAAAGCAGGAAAGCCTCCCTCTTATATGACACAGGACACCTCAGGAATGCATTAAGAGACTAGTTACCAGCGAGGAGGTGTGATCTAATGGTAAAGTCACTGTTTTTAAAGCTGGTTTAAATCCCAATGTCTGATATTTGGGACCTTCGGTAAGTCACTGTTTGGTCCCTCTTCAATATTAGAATGGGGCTTAAATCTTCCCAAGAAATCTTCCCAGCATGATTAATAGGGGATTTTGCCACAGACATAACAAATAGATCTGAAAATGTACTAGGGACCTGTGTCTGCAAAACATCTACTGTATATACAGCACAGCATGTCTACAGTCTACAGCATAAGAATCTAATATTAGTGTATGATATTAGGTCACACATACAGTACAGTCTTCCTAATGACTTCTTATAATCCAGATAAGAAACGGGTCGGACACTTGCAATCAGTATTCAATCTTTGTGCGTGAGACACGGTTTCTGGGAAATAAGAGGGTATCTAAATGGACAGAATACTACAGATGTAGCAATCCTTAATGTCTTTGGTACTGCAGTCACGGCACCAAAGGATTAACGCGGAGCGGTCCCTTTCAGAAGCAGGGACCTCCCACCGCGCGATCGCAGGAAGACACGGTCACCGGCGTTGCAGACTTTTGCTTGTGCGTCCGCGACGCTGGGGACAGAGAGTCTTGCTGCCTCGGTATAGCGACACTCTTGTTGACCTTGTGCCCCTGATGTAATAGCAGTGCCGCAATTCTAGTTCTTCTGGGAACATACAACCTAAAGTGTTCTCATCGTATTAAACATTTATCTCGGTCCCATAAGTATATTTGGTTGTTCCGAAAATATGAAATGTAAATGTTGGAGCATGACAACCTTTATTTTTGTTTTCATTTTTCAAGACATTGTAAATGTATCCTACTCGGATATTACAGGAGACTGTATATTAATAACAATTCACTTGTTTTAGACGTAGAAGGATCTAGATAATCTATTTTGTACAGTAAATCTGCCAATAAAATAAAGGAATGCGTATTGTCTGCTGTGAGTTATGTTATATTGAGCACATTTTATTTAGCCTCATAAAAAAAAATCTTGATATACAGCAAGGCCCTGATTCTCGGCGCCCTGCTTTTCGACCGATAAGGGGGCCGCCATGTCTGCGCATGCGCAGAACGGGCCAGTCTGATGTCGCGCATGCGCAGAATGGGCCAGTCCGAGCTCACACATGCGCAGAATGGGCCAGTCCGAGCTCACGCATGCAGAGAACGTGTCGCGCATGCGCAAAATGGGGTGGGGGGGGCGGTGTTGCCGAGGTTGCGCATGCGTAGAACAGCAAAATTGCCGGGCTGTGGATGCGCACATACCGAAAATCGCCGGTTACGCTTTCCGGCGATTTTCGCTTTGTGGTGGGCCCACCGCATGCCCGGGGCCCTCCTGTATTTAAAAGAAAATCAAATGCTTCAAATATATTAAAGGAACCGTTTTATACTTAGGTTCCCTATCTGGCGGGGTTCTCTCTACCTTCCCAATAGATCTTGCCACAAAACTGGCACTTAGATCATGCGAGCCCTTTTATGTCCCCCTCATCACTTCACTACTTAATCCATGTCCAAACGCAACACTATGAAATGTGCAGAGTTTCATTTGAATAAATGCAGCAGTTCTTTGCCTTTGTGGCAATGCAATTATCGAAGCAATTACCGATCCGTTCTCCTGCGATCGCAGCGGAGTTCCTGCTCCCCAGGGCCACGCAATATGGCCGACTCTTTCAAAAAGAGGAAGTGATGTCTCTTCCTAAATGATCGCTATAGCAACCTAAGAAAGCTGAATACATTAAAACTCATTAAAAAGGCCATAAAGAGTGAGGGGAAGGGGGTGGGGGGATGGGGAGTGCAGTAAGTATTATCTAATACTACACATCTGATTCATTTTTTAATAACACATCCAGTATAGGATTATAAATGAAATGTTGCTTTGATGGGTTCGATTTACCAAGGAAATGGTTAAAAGAAGGCCACTTTTTTATTTACTTTATAATGCTTTGCCCTGGTTTTAAAAATACCTAAATGACCATTTTAATGGATAGTTGAAGAAACATACCTTGCTTTAAATCTCCTACATGGCAATAAAATGCAATGCACAAGTAATGTGCACATAGTAATGTGCCAATTTGCTGACAGAGGGGCCAGCACCACATTGAGTGCCCATGACTATGAGGAACATCTCAAGGACCCTCACTATAAAGGCACTCATGGAACATCTCAAGGACCCTCACTCTGGAGACCCTGGTGGCGCAACAAAAGGACCCTCACTAAAATGATATTACCTCCGCATCGTGGGTCTTTGGCTTATGTCTAGGGGGGGGGGATCAGGTGCCATGGTCATGATTGGAAATGAAGAGTAGGACCTCTTCTCCAGTCCTGATGTCAGGAAGCTGATTGGTGCCATGTGAGTGCTACATTAGTGATTACATGGTCCTACGCCTGGGATGTCTGTGGCAGGCTGAAGTCATAAATATTCTGGCATGCTTAGGGTTAACATTGTTATTAATTGCTGCACCTGTGTGGTACCTCAAAATCTGTACAAAACCTACCACTTTTGAATCATTAGTGTATCATTAAGAAGAGTTGTCAGGCATAGCATTAGTAAATTGTTGGCAGGCACACACAGGACATTTAGTTGCCTTATCTCTTGTTCACCCCTTTTTCTCCTGTCTCGGCTCCTGCCCTGTATAACTAATTCTTACTCCTGCTTCACCATGTCTCTCCTGTGGGATCCTTCATGTCCCAGTCTCTTTTCTCCAGGACTCCCTTTACCCTTCACTATTTTTAACCATCCCTCTCCTGCAAGCCCCAGCAAGCTTCAGCTTCTCACTGCTCTACTCTCCTATCTCAGCTTCTACACACTACAGGTCACTTTACTAAAGTCTCCCAGCGGCCAAACTAGGGGCAAAACCAGCTTCAAGCGTCTTATTTATTCAAGAAAATGAATCCCATCTAAAATTGACTAGATGATTCACTTTCGATAAATTTGGTGCAATTCTTTGTGCACTGATCTTGCACTAGTTTGCAGCCATGATACTTTAGTGAATAACCCTCTAGCTTCTCAGCAGGCAGGGAAGGGGAGTGAGGTGACCAGAACAGGCAGAGAAGTAGTCGCATCTTGTAGCTCATCAGTGATCATCTCAGGTTATCCAGGTGGGGGCGGGAGCTCTACTATATATGCTGCCAATTGGCATCACAGGCAAAAAGACTGGATACAACGACTGTTCATTGTGGAAACTCAATTAGCCCTTGGAGTACGGACCCATTGACAAACCAGGCCCAGGACAGTAGCCTTGGCTGCACCCTCCTGTTGATGGCTCTTTGCGTTGGGCGTAAGGCAGAAGAAAATGTTGCATGTCTTCCTTTGTTTATCTATAACCAAACATGGAAAAAAAGGAGATATCCCTATATGGGATAAAGAGGATGGTCATGGCTGGTAATGTTGCATTGAGTGTATCTAGTTTTAATCCCAGTGTTACCTCCTTGAGATACTGTGAGTATCTAGTTTTAATCCCAGTGTTACCTCCTTGAGATACTGTGAGTATATCTAGTTTTAATCCCAGTGTTACCTCCTTGAGGTACTGGGTAATTTGTTAAAGCTGTATAGCAATAGTCTTACATTTGAGAAGGATAATGGGCCACTGGTGTATTTGCCATCAAGAACTTGGTGGAAATCTTTGACATTAAGAAAAGGGGAAAAACGAATGCACAGAGACTACAAAATGCGACACATCCCAAATAATAAGGCACAATCCAGCCCCAAATCAACTTTGTACCAAACTCATCCCATGATAGAGCGGTCAATTGCAGAAAGCGATTTTGTGCCATCATAGACCAGTGCGTTCACCACTTAAATGACAGAATGACGAACTTCCTCGTGTTAGTGGGTGTAGAGCAGTGGATAATGTCCTGGTCATTGGTCACAGTGATAACACTACTGGTTCAGTACATGGAAAGTCATTTTACATTTTATGTCTCCTCAGAATGCCCTTATAAGGAGATGTGTACATTTCCTGCTAAATATGTTAATATAAACCAATAAGGAAGATATTAGGAGAAAGAATGCATGATGCAATCAGTCATACCGCAGTACCAATGTTTAGAGATGATTTTATTCTGCATACAATTTTACATATAGCGTACGTATCCTGCCAGGTGAAAGTAGCTGCACCTGGGATTGGATTTGTGTGGCCTCGTTGCTTATCTCTTAGGGTCATTTATCTTCCGAATACATTGCCTAGGAAAATGCCGAGTCCTGCTCGCACCCGGGGTCCATTATACAGCTCTCTGCAGAAAACAGGGACGAGAACAAATTAATATACAATGAGGTAGCAAAAAGAGTTGAAGAATTAGAAAGTGTCCATGTGACAATGAATAAATCAAAACCAGGCCTGATTAGCTACACTAGTTGTACATCAGAGTACAGGAGGGAATATTGTTCCAGACAGAGAGAAGCACTAGAACAAGAGACCCATTCTCTGAAGCTGGAGGGCGGGAGGCTGAGGGGAGATGTGAGGAACTACGTCTTCACGGAAAGGGTGGTGGATACATGGAATAGGCTCCCAACTGAGGTGGCAGAGGCTAATAATAAAGAGGACTTCAAACATGCTTGGCATAGATATAAGGCTTTCCTAAATACACAAGAAAGCCATGGATCATATAGGGCCGAGGTGGGCAACCCTTTCGCCATTCGCCACTTGTGGCGAATTAGCAGGCTAAGTGTGGCGAATTTAATATTGATCTAGTCTAGCCCTACCTTCCCCGTCCAAGAACTCCGTTCTGTGTCCTGCACAGCCTGGCTGTGCAGACCCCATGCGGAGAAGAGTAAACAACACTGTATGGTGCTCTAGCACAGACCTGACCACTTGCTGGGTAATTTACATGTTAGAACATAATTCCATATCCTTGAAGTGTCCCGCGCTTAAATGAACCCTCTATTCATGTCACATAATTTCCATTGCATCAATAAGCTGGAAGAGCAACATCTCTTGATTGATGAATGCTCACACTTGCTTGTGTCCAGTCTCATACATTGAATAGGATTTCTATGGTGTAAAAAGAGCAAATCACTCACTGTTTGTAGATGGGTCTTCTGTGGGTCTTTTCTTCCATGGATGTGTGCTGCCTGTTCTCCAGAATATCCACAGGTTCAACAGGGAGAGATGGAGCACTACAGGAAAAAACTGCTAGAGAGTGTGTTCCCAATAAAAAGGTTTATTGGATCAGAGCATAGTACACAAAAAATGAGCCCTAGGGCCCCCACCAACGCGTTTCGAGCTTCCGCTCTTTCTCAAGGTGCACCTTGAGAAAGAGCGGAAGCTCGAAACGCGTTGGTGGGGGCCCTAGGGCTCATTTTTTGTGTACTATGCTCTGATCCAATAAACCTTTTTATTGGGAACACACTCTCTAGCAGTTTTTTCCTGTAGTGCTCCATCTCTCCCTGTCGAACCCATGCGGAGAAGCACTCCGCTGTCAATCTGCCTCTCTCACCTTCACGGCGCCGCATCAGGGAGGGGGGGGGGAGTTATGGAAGCCGATTGACCAGTTGCGCAAGCGCTGTGGAGGGGAACCCAGGTATCATTCCATTTAAAAGACTTGCCCGCTGCTGCTCCGTTCCCCCGACTGACTGATTGAACAATTTGTTGGTTCCCTCTGTCCTGTCTCCCCTCCTTGGTCACTCTGCTAACCTGCCACCTCTCCCCTCCTCCACTCAGCTGATTTTGGTAGCGTTGGTTCCCTCTGTCCTGTCTCCCCTTCTGGCTCAGGTATGTGTGTGTGTGTGCATATATATATATATATATATATATATATATATATATATATATATATATATATATATATATATATATATGTGTGTGTGTATGTATATATATATATATATATATATATATATATATATATATATATATAGTGTGTGTGTGTGTGTGCATGCGCGTGCGTGTGTGTATATATATACACACACACACTGTGTTGTTTTAAATTTTTGCATGTGCAACAAAATAACTAAATTTTTGCATGGTGTGGCTATTTTCACTTCTAATTCGCCACACCTGTGGCTACATTGAAAAATAGGTTGCCCACCCCTGATATAGGGTCTGAGGTTTTACAGCAGATAGGAACATGGACAGATAAGGCTGGTCAGATGGTTCATATCAAAGTCTATGCTTGTAAATGCCAAGATAGCTAGGTTCCCAGTCACAGAATAAAGAGTCTCTTTCTCATGTAGTACATTAGAATAGTGCCCATCCCATCAGAGTCAGATATATCTCCTTACTGGCCTCATGCACCACGATAGATTGTATGCTCTCTGGGGACAGGTCTATTAATAAATCCTGTGATTTTCCATTCATGTTCCCGATAGTTTTTGCTATCAATAAGACGACAATAGTAAAAGAAGGTTATATGGTAATTACGTATGTATGTACAGCAGCGTGCACACTGTCACTGTTACAGAGATAGAATTACATTATTATTAAAAAGAGACTGGCTTGTCTTCCACTACATGTCAATCAGCTTCCCCAACTGTATTTCCTAAAGGATAGTCGAAGACTGAGCCACTGATTGAGCCACCTGTGCTGAAGCAGGGATATCCTGACCTTCAGACAGCTTCTAACTTTAGAACAAGTGGCTCAGTGAGTAAAGACCCTGACTCTGATAACAACGACAAAGAGCGGAGCCTGGTTCAATTCCCGGTGTCGGCTCCTTGTGACCTTGGGTAAATCACTTTATCTCCCTGTGCCTCAGGCACCAAAAACATAGATTGTAAGCTCATCTGGGAAGGGGCTGTAACAATGCTGCGTACCGCATGCTATACTGTAATTGTGACACGCTTTGAGTCCCATTGGGAGAAAAGTTCTATATAATGTATATAATGTATAACCCTGCTCACTTAATGTAACTATGTGTTTGTAACCATGTGTTTGTCTTCATAACTCTGTGCCCAGGACATACGTGAAAACGAGCGGTAACTCTCAATGTATTACTTCCTGGTAAAACATTTTATAAATTAATAAATTAATAAATATGAAATAGTTATTATGTTTAGAGTCATTTATGTTCAATTCTGCAATAAAAGTGCGTTTTTTAGGATCTTCCATCCCTGCAGTCTTCAGGTCCCAAGCTTGGCTTCTACTACTCCTCGTTGAAACAATGAAATGCTCTCTTACCATTATTGCAACAGATCCCAGAAGCGGCACAATTCCCACCATTATTTCCACACGGCTTCCTGCCCGACTCGCAGGGTGAGGGCAGGTAGTTTTCCTCTTGGCATCTCAAAGTCTCTGAGGTGCCAAAGAAGCAGCCCAGCTCCTCTCCACAGCAGATGTTAGGCCCGAAACAATGTCCTTTGTTCCTCGGACCACAGGGGATACACTGAATAATAAGAATTAAAGGTGTTAATATTGGCCACGAGCACCTATACATGATTTCCTTCTTGACTACAGTAGTTATTTGACTGAATTGCTGTATTATTACAGGGATATGCAGAACACGCACCTGTCATGGAGGAACCTGTTATGAAATGGTAATATGCAAATGTTTAACTTACAGGTTGCCGGTGTTTATAATGCGAAATATGTGAAATGGTGCTCAAAATCAGTGTTAGGCTCTATATCAAACTTGATTGTAGTAATGATAATCCTTAAGTGTCCAGATACTGATAGGATGGTGATGAAGAATCAGTCAGAAATAGACCTACTGTGGGTGAGATGAGTATCTAGTGGTGTTAGTATACCAACCACAGATCTTGACATTACCACCAATGTCCCCACATAGGTTAATCACAATATATAGCCAATAAAGTACTGACAGGACTTATATCCGGGCATAGTAGCCCATTACCTGCCAGCTTGTAGCATCCCAACGATATCCATAGCGTGCAATCCATAGATGAGAAAATACAGCAATGCAGTTTGTGACGGAGCACAGCAGGAGGACCTCCAATCTTGGTCAAATGGAAAAAATCCCACAGCAAACTCCAAATAGTCAGATCAGTTTTATTGTAGACTCAAAAACAGACCGGGCTCAAACGCACCTACGCGTTTCATGCCGAGGCATTTTATCACCTCGATAAACGCGTAGGTGCATTTGTTTAGTCCATCTGTTTTTGAGCCTGCAATAAAACTGATCGGACTATTTGGAGTTTGCTGTGGGATTTGTTTCCATTTTTACCAAGATTGGACGTCCTCCTGCTGTGCTCCGTCACACGCTGCATTGCCGGTGTTTATAGTTTAGCAAACTATGTAGATGTGAAAAAAAATAGTGCAAAAACACACCGGTTATTATAAAAACAAAACCCAGTCGTTTTATTTGCTTTGATAAAGAGACGAAACGCGTAGAGAGTGTTATATGGAGGTGTATTGTCCAGTTTCATTCTATATCACTCACTAGCTCGCATATAGTTTTTATTACTCCCTTTGAAGTATTGATCTCAGCCGTTTACCCGTTGCTTTCATGGGAACTTTCTCCGGTTGAAACCTCTGACGTCACTGAGTTCTCGAGGTACCTGGAGCTGAGAACTCATTGTGTGACGCTGGATAGAGAGGAAGGCGGCGTCCCTCGTGTTCCCCGGGATCCGGAGGCTTTTACAGAGGCTGCTACAGTTCACCTACACCGGACGCTTCGCTGAAGTTATTCGTTACCTGGTTCCTGCATCTGGCTGGCTGAGTTATACTCAAAATCGCTTTATATTCTGCTATGTTTGTGAGTGTGTATTTTTAAATCCTTGACTCCATAAATTTATTGTTATACATTTATACGCTATGAGTGCGCCTGTTTTTTTTTGTGTTTTTGTAGATATATATAAATAAATAAAATGTGTATGTATATATACTGTTCCCATGAGTGATAAAGGCCATGTCTATACATACTGTGCTACATGTATGCACACACAGCTGTCTCTTACACATACATATGTACAATGTACTGTAATTCTATCCCTATACAGTATACCAATAGGACCACATAGTATCTACACACATTAATAGTAATGCAACACCCTTTAACATTCCTACACCTACCTGCACCATTATATATATGATTACATTGTACATATGTATGTGTAAGAGACAGCTGCGTGTGCATACATGTAGCACAGTATGTATAGACATGGCCTTTAGCACTCATGGGAACAGTATATATACATACACATTATATTTATATATATATATATTTATATATATATATATATATATATATATATATATACACACAATTTCTTATATATATATATATAGGCAGGGGTGTTCCTCACAGCAGTGGTGCAGCCGCAGCAACACAGTAGGAACGAGACAGCACTGAGTGCTGTTTCGTTCCTACTGCGTTGCTGCGACTGTACCACTGCTTTGAGGAACACCCCTGCCTGTTTACCACTGCTAAGGGACATGCACCTACCTTTTACTGCATACACGTGAGTGCCAACTACTCTCCATTGACTATATATATATATATATATATATATGTATATTATATATATATATATATATATATCTATATATCTATATAAGAAATTGTGTATATATATATATATATATTATATATATATAAAAATATATATAATGGGTATGTATATATACTGTTCCCATGAGTGCTAAAGGCAATGTCTATACATACTGTGCTACATATATATATATATATATGTAGCACAGTACACACAGTATATATATAGTACTTGTGAGCACATTCACTTGTCTTAGACAGGTCTATATATTTATATGTATATCTATATATATCTATATATATATATATATATATATATATATATATATATATATATATATATATAAAATCAAATAATAAATAGATGATACCGTTCTGTGGCTAACGAAATGCTTTTATTTGTGCGAGCTTTCGAGATACACTGATCTCTTCTTCTGGCGATGTTACAATGAATGTTGTATATATATACACAGTATGTAGTAAACGCAGTAACCCTGAAAGCAATTACACTGAGAGCCAGTTCAAATCCCACAGCCAGCTCCTCCTTGTGAGCTCGGGCGAGTCACTTTATCTCCCTGTTCCTCAGGCACCAACATTAGATGGTAAGCTCTATGGGGCAGGGATTGCAAACATTCTGTATATGGAACTGCATACACTGTCAGGGGTATATAAGAAAAACAATAGTATGCATATATATTTCCTAGCAGAGTAGTAGGTACCTCACACTACAGCTTTGTGCCACTCTATGTTTGCACCTAGTGAGTTATTATTATTATAATTATTAAATTATAATCGTATAGTATAAAAGCATCAACATGTCCTTCAGAGGTACAGAGTGATAACAAATACAAACAGATACAAAAGGCAAGTAAATATTATTATTATTATTATAGAAATATTTAAACTTTATACTTATTACTTTATATGTTTTTTCAATTGGATACAGCATTGGGCACCCCTGTCTTTTGTTTGTATACATTGGCCACGCTCAGTATCGCTCTTTTTGACATATATATATAATGTGGTGGGAGTTGGAGTGAGAGCGTGGTGAGAATGTGTGTGTGTGTTAATATATATATATATATATATATATGTATATGTATATATATATGTATATGAATATATATATATATATATATATATATATATATATATATATATATATATATATATATACATATACATATATATATACATATACATATATATATATATATACTGTATATATATATACATATATATATACATATATACATATATATATATACATACACATATATACATATATATATATACATACACATACACACAGTATATATGCCACTGCTAAAGGTCATTGTGAGCTTAACTTTCTCTGAAGACCGGGGCTGCAGGTTGACGTCCTCAGGAGCTCACAACTTACAATAAGCCGCAGCTCAATAGCAGCGTGTTCAGTTTACGCTCTAGACACCTTCTAATCTTAAGGGCCTTGTGGGCCCCTCTGTCAATGCATGTACAATTATCACAGACTATTCCCCTCCAGTCACACAAAGCCACACAGTCAAGAACACCAACAGGGTGTTGGTTTGAGGTCATATAACAATGTTGAAGCTACATCTTCCACATCATTCTGATCTCTTATTCAGTTCAATGGGTGGAACCCGCCATTGGAACAATGTACAGAAATAAAAAATATATCTTACCTTTCTGATGTCAATTACGTCCAACACGGACCTCTTTCCTCCGATGGGGCAGTTTTGGATGTAACAAGCTGAAGTGAAAGCCAAGAGGCAAAATAAGCAGACGGCGAAGGTGCTGTAGGACATATTTGCCAGGACTCTTGAATGGGATCTATCAAGAGGATGGAAGTATTCCTTGCTATTCTGCTTGCACCTGGGACTCCACCAGTATATATACCCTGTGGGCACATCTCCCCCGCCCCCCCCCCATTCTCCAATAACGTCACTCAATTTCTTGTAAGGAAAAAAAAAAACCCCATTCCTTCTCACACCAAATATCTCAGTTATTAACCCAAGGTTGAAAATGTGAGGTCACCAGAGAACAAATAATTTTGCTGAAAGATTTATGAAACGTGGAAAGAAATAATGTGTAGAAGACCAAGAAAACCTTTTAATTATCTGAGTCTTTGAGGTCAGCTTAGGGCAATTTAGCATTTTATGAACAGTCCTAACCTTTTTCATGCGCTGAAAGGGAAATAGTTTCCCTGGCTCCTAATATGTCTTTATAAAGTGGAATAAATTGGCTTCATTTGAAAATGAAATATTCACGTTTGTAAATATAATATTGTATGTATTCTAGCACATCAGAGATCATAATCTCTACTTGTTCCTGACTCATATTCATGTTTTAAAACTAGACGTAATGATGATAGAGAACTCGCAAATGAATGTATAAGCTGCTACAGGGCTGCTGAGCAATGATGAGAACTTTCTTATTCTTAGAAAAAGATATACAGCTAGGTCCGGAAATAATTTGACACTGATACAAGTTTTGCTATTTTGGCTGTGTACCAAAATAAATTAAAGTTACAGTTAAATAATGAATATCGGCTTAAAGTGCATTCTATCAGCTTTAATTTGAGGGTATTCACATCCAAAGTGGAGGAAGGGTTTAGGAATTACATCTCTTTAATATGTCGCCCCCTCTTTCTCATGGGACCAAAAGTAATTGGACAATTGACTCAAAAGCTGTTTCATGGACACGTGTGGGCTATTCCTTCGTTATTTCATCATCAATTAAGCAGGTAAAAGGTCTGGAGTTGATTCCAGGTGTGGCATTCACATTTGGAAACTGTTGCTGTGAACCCACAACATGCGGTCAAAAGAGCTCTCAATGCAAGGGAAACAGGGCATCCTAAGGCTGCAAAAAAGAAAGAAAACCCACCAGAGAGATTGCAGGAACATTAGCAGTGGCCAACCAACAGTTTGGTACATTCTAAGAAAAAAAGAACGTACTGGTGAGCTCTACAACACAAAAACGCCTGAACGTCCACGGAAGACAACAGTGGTGAATGATCGTAGGATCCTTTCCATGGTAAAGAAAAACCCCTTCACAACATCCAGCCAAGTGAAGAACACTCTCCATGAGGTAGGCATATCATTATCCAAGTCTACCATAAAGAGAAGACTTCACGAGAGCAAATACAGAGGGTTCACCACAAGGTGCAAACCATTCATAAGCCTCAAGAATAGAAAGGCCAGATTAGACTTTGCCAAACAATATCTAAAAAAGCCAGCCCAGTTCTGGAACAGCATTCTTTGGACAGATGAAACTAAGATGAACCTGTTCCAGAATGATGGGAAGAAAAAAGTATGGAGAAGGCTTGGAACGGCTCATGATCCGAAGCATACCACATCATCTATAAAACACGGTGGAGGCAGTGTGATGGCATGGGCATGCATGGCTTACAATGGCACTGGGTCACTAGTGTTTATTGATGATATGACAGAAGACAGAAGCAGACAATGAATTCTGAAATGTATAGGGATATATTGTCTGCTCAGATTCAGCCAAATTCAGCGAAGTTGATTGGACGGCGCTTCACTTTATAGATGGACAATGACCCAAAACTTACTGCGAAAGCAACCCAGGAGTTTTTTAAGGCAAAGAAGTGGAATATTCTGCAATGGCCGAGTCAATCACCTGATTTCAACCTGATCGAGCATGCATTGCACTTGCTGAAGACAAAACTTAAGGCAGAAAGACCCACGAACAGACAACAACTGAAGACAGCTACAGTAAAGGCCTGGCAAAGCATCACAAAGGAGGAAACCCAGCGTTTGGTGATGTCCATGTGTTCCAGACCTCAAGCAGTCATTGCCTGCAAAGGATTCTCGACAAAGTATTAAAAATGAACATTTTATTTATGATTGTGTTAATTTGTCCAATTACATTTGAGCCCCTGAAATAAGGGGACTGTGTATGAAAATGGTTGCAATTCCTAAACGTTCATACGATATTTTTGTTCAACCCCTTGAATTAAAGCTGAAAGTCTGCACTTCTATTGCTTCTCGGTTGTTTAATTTCAAATCCATTGTGGTGGCGTACAGAGCCAAAATTATGAAAATTGTGTCAGTGTCCAATTATTTCTGGACCTAACTGTAGTTTCAAAGGTTCATTTTATAAGAAATATATATAATATATATATATATATATATAGATCCCCTTTGATAAAGTCACTGTCGTGACGAAACGCGTCAGGGTATGCTACCACGACACTACGTCATCACGCAGTGTGCGCTTTACGGCCGGAGAGCGCATGGAGCTGATCTGAGGCTGAAAACTCCAAATCGCATTCACGCAAAGAGACACTGTTTCCAATCGTCCAAAAACTGCTGGAGGTGAACCGGATGGGCTATCGAACAACTGATGTGTTCCAGGACGGTGTTGCCTTGCTGGTGGTGATTATATATCACAAACTGCCTTTTTATCTTGTACTTTTGTGAGTGTCCTTAATCCCCTTGTCCTCTTTTTAATTGATTAAATGTACTGTTTTACACTATGGGACGTGCGCTTTCTGTTCTTCTCTATCTATATATGTATATACAGTGGTGTGAAAAAGAAAGCACACCCTCTTTGAATTCTATGGTTTTACATATCAGGACATAATAACAATCATCTGTTCCTTAGCAGGTCTTAAAATTAGGTAAATACAACCTCAGATGAACAACAACACATGACATATTACACCGTGTCAGGATTTATTTAACAAAAATAAAGCCAAAATGGAGAAGCTACATGTGAAAAACTAAGTACACCCTTACTGCTTCAAAAGGAATTAAGATGCTAAGTAGCAGACAGGTGCTGCTAATCAAATGCCCTTGATTAATTGATCATCAGCAAGTGTGACCACCTCTATGAAAGCCAAAGTTTTAGCAGTTTGCTGGTCTGGAGCATTCAGGTGTGTGTTAACACAATGCCAAGGAGGAAAGACATCAGCAATGACCTTAGAGAAGCAATTGTTGCTGCTCGTCAATCTGGGAAGGGTTATGTGACAGGGTAAATAAAAGCCACCAGCTATATGCCTGGCAGACATATGTTTAGTCTGCAGTGCAGCAGTGATGAGGTTAACTTCAGCTGGGAAGCTCATCGCAATTAGTTGAATCCCAGCTGCCTAATCAAGGTGTGTTATAAACCCCAGGATGTGCACACATGCAGCTAGCTGGACAGGAGACAGGAGTGAGTTACTGAAGAGATTACTGGTATAAGGTCTGTTTGCAAAGTACATTTTTTTGATGAACTGTTGTGTCCTGCATGCTGAAGAAAACCTGTTTTGTTTGCATGCTGAAGAGAACCTGCTTTGTTTGCCATGCTGAAGATAAGCTATTTTGTTTTTTCTGCTGAAGAAAAGCTATTTTGTTTTGTGTGCTGTATGTTTTAAGGCTGAATAAATAAGCCTTATCAAGAGACCCCGCGTGTGTCGTTGCATGTACGCTGCAACATATGGTGTCAGAAGTGCCGGGATTTTGAGAGGCCCCTGCAGTTGAAGGGCCACACACATACACAAAAATGAGAAAAATGGAAGAATTTTTAAAAGAGTTTCTGTGCGAGCAGACCTGACAGCAGGGACTGTTAATTCAGGAGCAGACAAAACAGCAGGGACTGTTAATGCAGGAGCAGGCCCAACTACTATTGCAGCAGCAAACCCAGTTCCTAACCCAGCAGCAGGCAGCAAAGGATGAGCGGATGGCCAAGCTGCTGACCCAATTCCAGGGGTCTGCCAGTCCAGAACTTGCGAACAAACCCCCGGTCCTCCTGAGGAAAATAGCTCCGAATGAGGATCCAGAGGCTTTTCTACTGACATTTGAAAGGGTTGCCGAAGCTCAGGGCTGGGCTGCAGATCGCTGGGCAACTGCTTTGGCCCCGCTCCTCATAGGAGAAGCCCAGGCCTCATATCAGGGCCTGTTTATTCGCAGTCCAGGGGGAGCAACAAATTTTATGGCTAAACTGATGCAGGATGTCTTAAAATTACTAGAAGTCAAGTCTGTTCGGACATCGGTCTACCATCCACAGACTGACTGACGGATTGGTGGACTGATTTAACCGAACTCTAAAAGGGATTCTGAGGAAATTTGTAGATTCAGAGAAGAGAGCCTGGGATGAACTTCTCCCTTTTCTGCTGGTTGGAGTGCGGGAAGTTACCCAGGCCTCCACAGGATTCTCTCCATTTTAACTGCTGTATGGCCGCCAACCCCGGGGTATCCTAGAACAACTAAAGGAGTCTTGGGAGGAACAGCAGTCCCCTTCTAAGAATACCCTGCAATATGTATTGGACCTTAGGAAGCGCCTAGATGTGGTTGGCCATTTTGCTAGGGAGAATCTTAGATCAGCCCAGGACAGTCAGGAGAGATATTACAATCAAAATGCTCGTATGAGAGTGTTTCACCAGGAGATCAGGTGATGTTGTTCTTACCCAGTTGTGAGAGCAAACTCCTAGCCAAATGGCAGGGCCCATTCGAAGTACTCTGCCGCATTGGTGATGTGGATTATGAGATCGCTCAACCAGGGTCCAGGAAGGGTAAACAAATTTACCATGTGAACATGCTGAAACCCTGGAAGATGCAGCGGTCTCTATTCATCCATCCGGTGGAGGAGGAAACGGACTTGGGTCCTCAGCCCCCACGGGAGAACATCATGGGTGACGATAAAATCCCAATAGGTAGACAGTTGTCCTCTGAACAAAAAGGGGACTTGTTAGAAATAATTACACAATTCCATGATGTTTTTTCTGATTTGCCAGGGCAAACTAATTTAATTTCACATGTGATCGAGACAGCACCTGGGGTAAAAGTACGTTCCCTTCCTTATAGGTTGCCTGAAAGTCGTAGGGTCCTGGTAGAGAAGGAGGTACAAGAAATGTTACACTTTGGAGTGATTGAGGAATCATGCAGTGAGGGGTGTAGTCCACTAGTTATGGTCCCTAAACAGGATGGGAAGGTAAGATTTTGTGTGGACCTCCGAAAGGTCAATGCGGTATCCAAGTTTGACGCAGATCCGATGCCAAGGGTGGACGAGTTAATTGACGCCCTTGGTAACGTGGAATATATATCCACGCTGGACTTAACAAAAGGATACTGGAAAATACCTTTAGAGAAAAAGTCCAAGTGCAAAACAGCCTTTGCCACTCCCATGGGTTTATACCAGTTTGTGACAATGCCATTTGGACTGCATGGAGCCCCAGCCACATTTCAGAGACTCATGGATAAAGTGCTAAGACCCCATAGCGCTTATGCCGCAGCCTACCTAGATGACATTGTCATTTATAGTAAACACTGGCGGGCTAATCTAAATAGGCTGAAAGCGATCCTCAAATCTCTAAGAGAGGAAGGGCTCACAGCCAACCCTAAGAAATGTGCCTTAGGTACAGTAAGGCAGAAACCAAATACTTAGGGTATGCAGTGGGAGGTGGAAAAGTAAGGCCACTAGCCGACAAGGTAGTTGGCCTGTTCCGACCCCCCAAACAAAAACGCAGGTACACTCTCTGCTGGGTTTAGCAGGGTATTTCGGCGGTTCATCCCAACTACTCGGAAGTTGCAGCCCCATTAACAGACCTCACAAAAAAGTGTGCCCCTACACAAGTGGTATGGTTAACAGAGTGTCAGAGAGCCTTTGAGGACATAAAAAGGTGTCTATCAGAGGGTCCCGTCCTTAGAAGCCCAGACTTCAACAGGCCTTTTGTAGTGCAAACCGATGCATCAGAGATAGGGCTAGGGGCAGTGTTGTCACAACAGCTTGAGGGAGTGGAACATCCGATCCTTTTTCTGAACTGTCTGTGTCCTGCATGCTGAAGAGAAGCTGCATTGTTTTCTATGCTGAAGAGAAGCTATTTTGTTTTTGCTGAAGAGAAGCTATTTTGTTTTTGTATGCTGAAGAGAAGCTATTTTGTTTTTGTGTGCTGTATAATTTTAAGGCTCAATAAAGAAGCCTTATCAAGAGAACCCGCGTGTGTGGTTGCACGTACCCTGCAACACACCTCCTTTAAGTTATGTCTAATCAATAAATATTTTTCATTCATTTTTTTTTTTTTTTTTTTTATAACTTTTATTTTATTGGGTGAAACAGTACAGACATGTTAACACAATCCATTAGCTTACAATGATTCACCTTATTTCCGATTATCTCCTCCAATCAACATGTATTATGTGACATGACATACAGGACGAACACAGGAACCGGGGATAGGAAGAGGATGGGGTGGAGGGGAGGGGTGTGGTGGGCGACTCAGGCAGCATTTGTTCTGTTTCTGAATAATCTTCCATGTTTATGTCCGGGACCCCAGCTGTTGGGGTGACTTTATCCTAACTCTCCTTCTCTGTATTGAGTTATGAATCGGTTAAATGTGCACTTTTTGAAGACAAGTAACCCAGGGCCTAACGTCTAGGATCCATTTCACTACCGGAGAGCGCCTTTTCTTAATATCATTGCAATATGTTGGTAACATCTATCCCCGGGA
Source organism: Ascaphus truei (assembly GCF_040206685.1). NCBI lineage: Eukaryota > Metazoa > Chordata > Amphibia > Anura > Ascaphidae > Ascaphus > Ascaphus truei. The sequence continues at coordinate 530,684,605 of NC_134483.1, forward strand.
TGTCTGTCTGTTCCAACCAAGGCGACCAAACTTTTAGGAAATTTGTGCCGGTGTCGTTGACCAGACTTGTCAACTGTTCCATCCGGCAGACGAACCAAATTCTGTTTCTGATTTTGGGTATAATTGGAATCTCCGGTTGCTTCCACAGTGCTGCGATCTCCCACCTGGTGGCTGTGGCGAAGTGTACAATTAGTTTGTGCGTTGCGTTCGAGAACCCCTGAACCCGCCGACCCAACAGGAACAGCCACGGGTCCAAGGGGATCTCGATCTCAGTTAGCCGTTGCAGCCACTCCTGCACCTCACCCCAAATCGGGGCCACCTTAGTGCATGACCACAGCATGTGGTGCAAGTCCGCTCTTTCCCCACACTGCTTGGGGCAGAGCGGGGAATAGCCTTTGACAAATTTAGAGAGTTTTGTTGGGGTGTAGTACCAACGCATCAGGACCTTATAGGCGTTCTCCTTTAGTGTGGTACAGATAGAGCTCTTCGCTGCTGCCTGTAGGATCCTGTCCCATTCGTCGTCCTCTAGTGTATCTCCCAAGTCTGTTTCCCATTGCCTCATGTAATTAAGTCTGGGCGCGTCAGCTGTCTCCGGACAGATCACTTCCCTGTACATTCGAGAGGTTAGTCCCCGTGCGTCCGTTTGTCTGGCACACATCTGCTCAAAATTTGTTCTCCGCGGCCGGATAGGGGTCTTATTATAGAAAGCCCTGATCTGTAAGTATCTAAACAATTCGGAGTTCGGAATGTTTTTTTCCTCTTTTACATGAGCAAAGGATTTAACTACATCCCTGCCCTCCAGATCATATAATCGGAGGTAGCCTGCCTGAATCCAATTTGCAAATTGAGCGCTATCTAGGCCTGGAGCGAAATCTGGGTTACCCCAAATGGGGGTCATCAATGACTGCTGTGTTGTGAGAGAACATCTAAATTTAGTGGCCTCCCATATTTTCAGGGAATTTCTCATGGCCTGCAGTGGTGTTTGCATCCGTACATGGCTACTCCTGGGCAGCCATATCAGGTTTTTCAGTATCGTGTCTAGCTGAAGAAAGGACTTTTTAATGGGCATTCCCAATGAGGTATTAGCAGTGTGGATGGTACACAATTCATTCACCTTTATCTTCAGGGAACTATTGTCCCTCTACTGAGAAGATTGCACAATTTCTCTTTTTCAAAAGAATTTCCTTAAAATGATCAGCCTCTCTTTATGGAGGTCTCTTTGTACATATTCTGATATTCCTACTGAAGATTCTTGTTTTAAAGCTCTTTCAATCCATAACTACTTAAGCACTAATACACAATTTTGACTATATTAAGTGGACAACTCCAGTCCTCAAGGGCCAGCAACACATCAGGTTTTAAGGATATTCCTGCTTCAGCACAGGAAGCTCAATGTGGCTCAGTCTTTGAGCCACTGTACTGAAGCAGAGATATCCTTAAGACTTGACCTGTTGGTGGCCCTTAAGGACTGGAGTTGTCCACCCATGGTATATGTACAGGTACTTGCCAGTATGAAGGGCATTGGGGCATAACAAACACAATATTTGAGGGGTGTGGGGGAATAGTGGTGGAAAGCATTTTTTCACGGTGGGCAGTGGGAACATTGACTTGTGATGAGTGATATTGATTGGAATGGTTAATCGTTTGGCCTGTCTTCTAAGTGTTGTTGTAGAATGGAGTCATGTACACTACCTCTATCGACAGAACAATTTGCCGAACATTTTTCATCAACTGTTGATCAATGTGTGCTCCAAACAACGTCGGGTGCTTCACAAGTTGCAATATCAATCAAATAAAGAAGAAGATCAATGTTGAAAGCCTCCAAAATCAATTATTGCTGGAGGCACATAAATTACTTTCCGTGGCACATCTATTAAAAACATCATGTCTTGGGACTAACATTTTATCCAGCACAGGGAAGACATCTTCACGTCATATGGAATCCAATAAAACATTATAAACTGGGACTGCAATAGTGCCAATCAGGGGCACTATTGTACGAAGACTTCCATTGAAGTCACCTGTTTTAACTGTTTTTTTTCCTGAATTGCAATGAAGTATAACAAAGCTACCGCACATTTACTGTATGTCCTGGGAAGTAATATACATTATCGCTTATGGTAGAGCAATATATATATCTATAACATTATTACATACATTACTTTCTATCACAATAAATCATCTACTTCAACCTTCTCACTCTTCTATTTTCTCTGTTATTATCCTTCTCTTCGGGGGCCTCCATCTGTGCATTTCTATGGTGCAATTAAGTCAACAGGTGGATTCAAGAGATAGATACATATAATATATATATATATATATATATATATATATATATATATATATATATATATGTATGTAACGGTGTTTCCCTCACCCTCTGGGAGATTATGCCATTACTGGTCATGTGGTGCATGATATCTGCTGGTAACAGGAGGGCTGAGTCGTCCGCCGGTGGTAGTGGGGACACAGGACTAGGCTTCTGGAGTTCATACCCTATATATTTTTAGCAGTGCAGCGCCTCCATCTGCCGTAGGCTCCAGGGAACTGAAGATGATCTCCAACGGTAGAACCGATAACCTCACCCCCCAGTAAGATCACACACCAGGCCGGAGGTATAATAATAGGAATGGTTTATTGTCTCACCCTGTGCAGCACAGTACATGGAAGGGTTCTGCCCAATGCAGCAAACTATCAGCTACTCACTGAAGGATGGTCCCTGGACCTTCACTACAGGCCAATGGCACCCAGAACAGTCCCAGCTCTTCCCTGCCCCTCTAGCAGAGGTATGGTACAAACTCACTCTCCCCGGAGGGGAAGAGGACCAGAGAAAGCCCAATAGTCAGGTTATTGGCTGTGTGACCTGCCTCTCTGAAGTAGGTAGAGGCACTACTGAATTTGGGGTGGCACTGCCCTTAAGTACAGCTAGGAGGAAGGCACCAGGTCTGCTCCATGATTGGACATGCTCAGGCCTGTTGTCACCGCCTCCCACCATCACTCGAGTGCAGCACCAAGGAGGGGGAAAAACACATACTGACAACCTGATTGTACCAGGGCTTACTGCAAGAAGGGCAGATTAGTAGCCATATATGGCCTGACCACACACACACACACACACACACACAGTATATATCTTGGAGTTCAGATACTTTATATATGTTAACAAGGGGGGAAAAAAAGGGGGCAGACCTAACAAATATCCAAGACCCAGATAACTAATGGAAGTTACACAATGGAGAGTGGATTCTACTTTAAACAAGACTTTATTTTGGTCAACTTGAAGTCCGGAAGTATTACATAGTTACAGTTACCGTATTGTATGCATATATTTGTAACGCAAGCAATAATACGGCTAATCTAAAAAAAGGGTTTGATATACAGTAGTATAAGTCAAACAGTAAGCATGTGCAAATCATGAATGAGAACACCCAACTCTTCCATTCCAATCATCACCTGTAGCAGCAAAAATAGTGTGACGATGTGAAGAAGTAGAACAAAAGTATGTGGCCATCCCCGATCCCCTGCAGCTAACATCATAAAAGATACCTGTTTAAAAAACACAAGTTATGTTGTTTTTCAAAACTGCCTCGTTGTAAAGGTGCTCATTTTATGTAAAAATGAGCCTAGATTGGTTGCCGTAAATATCTTTATGCAATAATAATAATAAAAAAAAAAAAAAAACCACACAATAAACAACAATTCGATGTTGTCAATCAGCTGACTGTTCTATGATAACCATTTAAAAGATCTTATCTGCCTTTTCCATACTTCAGCATTGTTTCTCGGGTACAGATATATGTTTTTTTTTCCCCCCTATTAAAATCAATGTGTTTTTGGATACATCTGGTGCAGTATTTTTGCCCACGTTTTGCAACTGGGATACTTTGATTCTTTTGGAACAGGTGCTTTTACTTTAGGCCGCGTTACACCCCTGTATAGGCTCTATTTTTGTGCCATTCTACCATTGCATATCTTCTGCTTTTTACAACTTATTTTTTGTTGCTGTTTTTTTTTTACATTTTTTACATTTACATAAAGGAAAAAAGGGTAAGGTGGGAGAAAAAAGGGGAAAAAAGGAAGGGTGGGCGGGTGGGTAGGGGGGCAAAACAACATAAAAAGTGGGTCTAAAGGGGGAGTGCAGGGGGGCAACGTTTTGGGGATTAACCCTTCGTCAGGCCCGTTCCCCTCAGTCCCAGGGGGACAAGAGGGTACTTCCCTAGCCCCACAACCCACAAAAACAGGTACTAGCCCCAGATAAAAACAAGAGAAAACCATCCACTAATTCTGAACAATACAGTGATTAAATCAACATACAGTATCCAAAATCTTAATGACAGAGTAAATCCTCCATTCAACCTGGGTATGAAGATAGTATGACAGAGAATATGCAGTGAGCGAAATGCACTATGCAAACAGCAACAAAACAGAGAGGATGCAGTTCAAGGCATAAGTAATAACACAATTCAAACCAAACAGTCCTCAGTTAAATAGACCAAACGAGCCTGCTCCTCATTCCAGAGAGTGTCTGTGGTGAACTGTGCAGTCCACAGGGTTTCTTAAGGGCCTCGTGACGTCATCCGTTGTGCGCGCAACTTCAATCAATGCAATGGAAAACAGCTGATGGTCTCCGTTTGGCTGCGTCATATCCTCCAACCTCCGTGGAGGTGTAAACAAGTAGGGTTACCATTGTGATCACAGAGCTTCCATGATGCCATGCCTGTCCTCTGAATACAGCGCGATCTCCTCACGCATGCGCAGTGTTGAAAGTACACATCCCATGCTGTTCTGCTGTGTAGGAGCCTGGCAGCAAGCAGCAGATCTCCTAATATGGCTCTGATTTTGTTCAAAGTATGGATCTTTTGTCTTAATCAGACCTCCATAGGACTACCCCTAGAAGGCTACCTATAGATGGTGAAAAAAAAGACATACCACAGTGAAAACAGTATTGTTTTATCTTCTCGTGAGTTAAGAAATGTGTTTAAAGTATATATATAAAAATAACTGTATACATGATCGAGTAATGTTCATAATGCTACTGTGAGCACTAATGGTGATCATTAAATCTGAAAAATATGTCACCAAGTGGGTAATTGAGGACCCCAAAAAAGGGACCAAGGATCTCTAAGGACCAGGGTGTCAGGCCAGCGGTGGGAAACACCTACCACTGGTGAAGGATGGATCCACCCGCACAGGCGGCTAGACGCAGGTACCCAACACCACAGTGGTCAGGAACTACAACTCTGCCTTGTCCTCCTCTCTTGATCTACATGCCCCGCTTTCTCTCTGCCGCACTCGCCCTTTTAACCCTAGACCCTGGTTAAATTCCCACACGCGCATGCTGCATTCCTCCACTCGTTCCTCTGAACGCCTCTGGAGGAAATCTCATACTCTCGCAGACTTCCTTCACTACAAATTTATGCTATCCTATTTCAACTCTGCCCTCTCGCAAGCTAAACAAGCCTACTTTTCTTCACTAATCAACATGCACAAGTCTAACCCACGCCGACTGTTCTCTGTCTTTGATACTCTACTCAAACCACCCTCCGCTGCCTCTCCTTCCTCCATCTCCGCTCAGGACTTTGCTGACTATTTTAAGGAAAAGGTGGAATCCATACGTCAGAACATCCCCTCTGTTTCTTCCTCCCATCCTACACCTCTTCCTAACTCTCCTCCTGCCTTCCTTGACTCTTTTTCCACTGTCTCAGAGGAGGATGTGTCGCTGTTGATCGCCTCTTCTCCCTCTACCACTTGCCCTCTTGACCCCATTCCCTCCCATCTCCTAAAACCTCTTGCTCCTACTATAATCCCTACGCTCACGCACATTTTTAACTCCTCCTTCTGCTCTGCAACCTTTCCATCCTCCTTCAAACATGCAACAGTCATACCATTACTCAAAAACAGCAAGCTTTACCCTACCTGTCTTTCTAACTATCGGCCTGTCTCCCTCCTGCCTTTTGCCTCTAAACTTCTTGAACGTCTTGTATTCGCTCGCTTGCTCCATTTTCTCAACACCTATTCTCTCCTAGACCCTCTACAATCTGGCTTCCGTACTGCTCACTCCACGGAAACAGCCCTCACTAAAATAACTGACGACCTCCATGCTGCCAAAGACAGAGGTCATTACACTCTGCTCATATTACTCGACCTCTCTGCAGCATTTGACACCGTGGACCACCCTCTTCTCCTTCACATTCTCCATACTCTTGGCATTCGGAACAAAGCTCTATCCTGGATCTCATCCTACCTCTCCCATCGTACTTTCAGTGTCTCTTCTGCTAATACCTCCTCCTCTATTGATCTCTCTGTGGGGGTACCCCAGGGCTCTGTCCTGGGACCTCTTCTCTTTTCTCTGTATACACTCTCTCTAGGTGACCTAATAACATCTTTTGGGTTTAATTATCACCTCTATGCTGACGACACACAAATATATTTCTCAACACCCGACCTTACACCTGCTGTACAAACCAAAGTTTCTGAATGTCTCTCTGCTATATCATCCTGGATGGCCCTCCGCCGCCTTAAACTCAACATGGCTAAAACAGAGCTCCTCATACTTCCTCCCAAACCTGGCCCTACTACCTCCTTCCACATTACTGTTGGAACTACGATCATTCATCCAGTAGCCCAAGCACGCTGCCTTGGGGTCACACTCGACTCCTCTCTCACATTTGCCCCTCACATTCAAAACATTTCTAAAACCTGTCGCTTTTTCCTCCGCAATATAACAAAGATACGCCCTTTCCTCTGTTGCTCGACTGCTAAAACTCTGACTCAGGCCCTCATTCTCTCCCGTCTTGATTACTGTAACCTCCTGCTGTCCGGCCTTCCTGCCTCTCACCTGTCTCCCCTACAATCTATCCTTAACGCTGCTGCCAGAATCACTCTACTCTTTCCTAGATCTGTCTCAGCATCTCCCCTCATGAAATCCCTCTCCTGGCTTCCGATCAAATCCCGCATCTCACACTCCATTCTTCTCCTCACTTTTAAAGCTTTACACTCTTCTGCCCCTCCTTACATCTCAGCCCTAATTTCTCGTTATGCACCATCCAGACTCTTGCGTTCTTCTCAAGGATGTCTTCTTTCTACCCCCTTTGTATCTAAAGCCCTCTCCCGCCTTAAACCTTTTTCATTGACTGCCCCACACCTCTGGAATGCCCTTCCCCTCAGTACCCGACTAGCACCCTCTCTATCCACCTTTAAGACCCACCTTAAGACACACTTGCTTAAAGAAGCATATGAATAGGACTGTGGCTATTCTGAACACATGGCACATAAAGCTTGGCCCCCTGCAGATGCACTTACCAGAACTCCCTCCTACTGTCTCTGTACGTTCTCCCTACCTACCAATTAGACTGTAAGCTCCTCGGAGCAGGGACTCCTCTTCCTTAATGTCTAAAACACTTATTCCCATGATCTGTTATTTATATTATCTGTTATTTATTGGATTACCACATGTATTACTGCTGTGAAGCGCTATGTACATTAATGGCGCTATATAAATAAAGACATACAATACAATACAATACAGTCACATATCCCAATAAAAGGGGGCACTAGAGACAGTAATAAGGGGTACCAGGCATCACAAGGCTAAATGGACAGAATAACTCTGTGTACACACAGAGAGACGACAAAAGGCACTGTTGTTTAAAAGTAACAACTCATATTCAGGTCTTTGTTCATGCCTGATGGGATCATGGTGCCTAGGGTCCTTGTCCACTTCGACTCTTTCTGAAACAACATTCTCTGTATATTGCCTCCACGTCGTCCCATCTTTATGCCATCTATTATCTGGTACCGTAGTTGACTCACAGTATGCCCAGCTTGTGTGAAATGATGTGCCACCGGTGCTTCAGGGTCTGCGTATAGCCACCTTATGCTGTCCAATCCGGTCCTTCACCCTTTGGGTGGTCTCCCCCACATAGCCCTTGCCGCATGGACATTTGATTAAGTATATAACGTCCTTTGAGAGGCACATGTAGATGTCTGTAATTTTATATACTCTGCCAGACACGGGATGTTGAAAAGTGTGACCCTCCACAATACTATTACAGTGACTGCAGCTACAGCATCTGTAGCAACCCAACTTAGGGGTGCCTAAGAATGTTTGCTTAATAGTGGTCCCCCCAAGGTCAGCCTTAACCAGGCGATCCCACAATTTTTTTCCCCTCTTATACGAAAATAATGGAGGTTCACTTAGTATAGGAACCAACAAGGGGTCACTACTAAGGAGTGGCCAATGCCGTCGTATGATGCTTTTTATCTGACCGCTATTAGTATTAAATGTGGAAACAAATGGAATGGACTATTTCCTTTTCTCATGGACCTCTTGTCCAGTAGGGGTCCAATTTTCAGCTTTCACGCGTTGGTTGGACAATACCTCAGCAGGGTAACCTCTAGAACGAAATTTGGACTGAATCTTATCCATGCCCTCAGTCACAGACAGGACCGGTTTTCATCCATTGACAGTGTAATCCTCCTTAGCCACTTTGAGATAGCTCACCTCCTCTTCTCCCTAAATAACCTAGGGTGATGACCTCTATCTTCCAATCCCTACTTAAACTGGGGGAAATGATGAAGTCTCTCACTTGCCTCAGGAACTGACACCTCTTTCTTGGAGAGGTCTCCCGTGGCTTGAGGCCCTGTCCTTCTCATAGAATGGTCCAAGACACGGGTCCCTGCCTGGCTCTCTCACCTCTCCTTGGGTAGGATTGCACCCAGCCACCCACCCCTCTGGGGCAGGCTAGGACTCAGGAGGAGTCTGAATTAGAAATTGGGGTTTCCCACCCAGGGGTCTCACTACCCCTGGGCAGGACAGGATAGGATAGTCTTCACCCCCTAAGGGACTGAACTGGAACTCACTATGATTTGTAGGGATCACCACTTTATACCAAGGGAGTGACCAACGCCTCCTGCCCCAGTTACTGGGCAGATGTGGTTGTATCCAAGACCACTCATCCTGCATGTGACACCAACGGCTCCCAGACATGTGCCTGAAAGCTGCAACATAATATACTTCTAGGGGAAGCTACTCACACGCAGGGCCAAGTGCTAGTTGTTAACCCTAACACTGCCTGCTATTACCAGGGCATATGCCAGGCCATAGAATATAGCTGGGGTCTATATTAGTTAGAACCTCGATGTGAGACCGGTTGCTCAACTCTTGTCCTTAAGACCCCCCCCCCCAACAGGTCAGGTTTTCAGGATATCCCAGCTTCAGCACAGGTGACTCAATCAGAGGTTCAGTCAATGAGTCTCTGATTGAGCCATCTGTGTTGAAGCAGTGACTGATTGAGCCACCTGTGCTGAAGCAGGGATATCCTGCTCTGTTGGGGGAGGACTGGAGTTGGACACCCCTGTGTTAATAGGATGCAATAATTTGGTATATATTTCTATCTACATTTTGTACCATAGTTACCTCAAGATTGAGGTAGTGGAGACGGGAATAATAGAAATATTTTAAGGCAATGAAGAAGGCTGTGTATAGAGATAACAACAAATATTTCTACCCCTTGAAAACCAATCATGGCCACTTTATAATTTACGAGTAGACAACAGAGTGTGTCTGGGTGGGCGAGTTAATTACATGTTGATGCAGATTGTCCACATCTTTGACTCTCTAACAGCCACTTATAATGATCATCAATCATTTCACAATGTTAACCAGACAGCATTTTGTTTGGGATTCAAGCCAATTAAGGAAGTGTGGATGCAACTGGGAGGATCCATCTTCTCTGTTAATCAATTGTCGGACACATCCACAGAGGGTGGAGAGATTGGGCAGTGATCTATCTGGTGTTAATTTGCTCCATAAAGGACAACAACTGAACAAATAATAACTCTGGTGACATAATGAAGGGCCGTCGACAAACAATACAGTGTTATTTAGGTTAAATGACCACAACAGACATATGTTATACCAGTGAGGCGCAAACTATTTCCTTGCACCCCCGTGCCGGCGGTTACCCTCTCTCCGCGCCCAACCCCCACCCCCACTTACCTCGACTACAGCGGCATAATGTCACGTTGCCATAGCAACGTGACGTCACGTGACACCACGTTGCCATGGCGACGCGTCTAAGAAGCCGCGGGAGCCAAGGTAAGTCAGGTTTTCAGAGGCCCTGCATCTCTCCCGGCACTTCATTTAAGTGCCTCCGGGAAGCGCGTGGGGCCTCTGTAAAACCCGCGACCCCCGCAGTCAGTCTCGCGCCCCCCAGTTTGCGCACCGCTGTGTTAAACCATAATCTCTTAGGGGTCTACAGTATGTATCAGTGTAAAGAAGTTTAGACGTACTGCTCTGTTTTTTGGAGCAGGGCTGCGGTTTATGTAAGAACAGATTCTCACATCTGATGCAGAATGTTAGATCTAAGCCTCTTCAGATGTGGAGGATTTTTAAGGAAAGTGAAAGGCAAAAAGAAGGTGCAGAGAGACGCAGAATGTCATACATCTCATTATAATCTGTGCACCATGTAACTCCTCCACAACTCCTCCTACTGACTCTCCCCAAGGTGCAAGCTGGGGCAGAGACGCAGAATGTGATACATCTCATTATAATCTGTGCACCATGTAACTCCTCCCCAACTCCTCCTACTGACTCTCCCCAAGGTGCAAGCTGGGCAGAGACGCAGCATGTGATACATCTCATTATAATCTGTGCACCATGTAACTCCTCCACAACTCCTCCTACTGACTCTCCCCAAGGTGCAAGCTGGGGCAGAGACGCAGAATGTGATACATCTCATTATAATCTGTGCACCATGTAACTCCTCCCCAACTCCTCCTACTGACTCTCCCCAAGGTGCAAGCTGGGCAGAGACGCAGCATGTGATACATCTCATTATAATCTGTGCACCATGTAACTCCTCCCCAACTCCTCCTACTGACTCTCCCCAAGGTGCAAGCTGGGGCAGAGACGCAGAATGTGATACATCTCATTATAATCTGTGCACCATGTAACTCCTCCACAACTCCTCCTACTGACTCTCCCCAAGGTGCAAGATGGGCAGAGACGCAGCATGTGATACATCTCATTATAATCTGTGCACCATGTAACTCCTCCCCAACTCCTCCTACTGACTCTACCCAAGGTGCAAGCTGGGGCAGAGACACAGAATGTGATACATCTCATTATAATCTGTGCACCATGTAACCCCTCCTACTGACTCTCCCCAAGGTGCAAGCTGGGGCAGAGACGCAGAATGTGATACATCTCATTATAATCTGTGCACCATGTAACTCCTCCCCCAACTCCTCCTACTGACTCTCCCCAAGGTGCGAGCTGGGGCAGAGACGCAGAATGTGAAACATCTCATTATAATCTGTGCACCATGTAACTCCTCCCCCAACTCCTCCTAAAGCTGCCTGAGTTACGGTGTTAGCCTGAGTTGCAGCTTTAGCCTGAGTTGCAGCTTTAGCCTGAGTTACGGTGTTAGCCTGAGTTGCAGCTTTAGCCTGAGTTGCAGCTTTAGCCTGAGTTGTGGCTTTAGCCTGAGTTGTGGCTTTAGCCTGAGTTGTGGCTTTAGCCTGAGTTGCAGCTTTAGCCTGAGTTACGGTGTTAGCCTGAGTTGCAGCTTTAACCTGAGTTACGGTGTTAGCCTGAGTTGCAGCTTTAGCCTGAGTTACGGCCTTAGCCTGAGTTACGGCCTTAGCCTGAGTTACGATGTTAGCCTGAATTGCGGCCTTAGCCTGAGTTACGGCCTTAGCCTGAGTTACGATGTTAGCCTGAATTCTGGCTTTAGCCTGAGATTCTGCCTTAGTCCGCGCGTATAGTGCCCGCGACGGCGACGACGATGCGCCATGTAACTCCTCCCCCAACTCCTCCTAAAGCTGCCTTAGTTACGTGTTAGCCTGAGTTGCAGCTTTAGCCTGAGTTGCAGCTTTAGCCTGAGTTACGATGTTAGCCTGAATTGCGGCCTTAGCCTGAGTTACGGCCTTAGCCTGAGTTACGATGTTAGCCTGAATTCTGGCTTTAGCCTGAGTTTCTGCCTTAGTCCGTGCGTATAGTGCCCGCGACGGCGACGACGATGCGACGCGTGACGTCACCCGTCACCGCTAGCGAAAGTTGTATTTCACTATACGGCGGCGTCGTGGGCTACAGGCCATTGATTGGTTCAGGGGCTGTCACATGAGGCGACAGTCCCTGAAAAATCAAATATTGCCGGTTTACAAAAATTGCGTCGCCCTGTCGCTTTAACGCCATCGCGCTTACTATAAGCGCATGCAGCGGCAACAATGCATTTGTTTTCGGGCAACGTCACGTTGCTGGCACTATAAGCGCGGCCTAAGTCTGCGTTACGGTGTTAGTCTGAGTTTCGGCTTTAGCCTGAGTTGTGGCTTTAGCCTGAGATCCAGCCTTAGCCTGAGTCACGGTGTTAGCCTGAGTTACGATGTTAGCCTGAATTCTGGCTTTAGCCTGAGTTACGACCTTAGCCTGAGTTACGATATTAGCCTGAGTTACGATGTTAGCCTGAATTGCGGCCTTAGCCTGAGTTACGATGTTAGCCTGAGTTACGGCTTTAGCCTGAGTTACGGCCTTAGCCTGAGTTACGATGTTAGCCTGAATTCTGGCTTTAGCCTGAGTTTCTGCCTTAGTTCGCACGTATAGTGCCGGCGACGACGATGAGACGCGTGACGTCACCCGTCGCCGCTAGCGAAAGTTGTATTTCACTATACGGCGACGTCGTTAGCTACAGGCCATTGATTGGTTCAGGGGCTGTCACATGAGGCGACAGTCCCTGAAAAATCAAATATTGCCGGCTTAAAAAAGTCTGAGCTGCGGCCTCAGCCTGAGTTGCGGCCTCAGCCTGAGCTGTGGCTTTAGCCTGAGTTACGGTGTTAGCCTGAGTTACGGTGTTAGCCTGAGTTACAGCCTGAGCTGCGGCTAGGGTTGCCAGTTGGCTTCTCCAAAAATACTGGACACAATGGTGAAAGGAGTGACATACTTGTTCCGAACGAACGCTTTTGCTCCATGCTGTTTCCTCCTCCCCTTGGCCCCATCCCCAGGCTCCTGACACCTCCTCCTGTAGCGGCCACAGGTGTTGCCAGGTTTATCCAATTTACTGATAACATAGAATATCGCGTTATTAAGCAATATCACAGAGTTTCCATAGGATTCAATGGCAGTGATAACGCAGAATATTATAATTATAACATATCCCACCATAAGACAACAGAGGTTCAAATAACCCAAGTAAACTTTAATTAATTTCTTTACAATGTGTCCCTTACAGATGTCTAACTTTTCAATGACTAATGTACTGGGTAGAACTCTGTGACATCCTCATCCTTAACCTTTTGTCCAATAAGGGTTCATCCATAATTTGTATAACACCATCTTTAGTCAGGGACAATGCCTTGAAACACGGATGTGTAATTATTACTTAACAAGAGCTGGCCTTGACTTGTTAACTTTTTATTTCCTCCTGCTGGTCACTTAACAAGAGCCTGATAAGAGTCATTTCCTTAATGTTCTGGAAGATTCCAGTGCCTAAATATTAGCCACTTACATGGTAATGGAGGCTAATGAAAGGGTCATACAATACAAGAGGTGTCACGTCTTCGGAATCCAATACTAATCAGGGCACTTGAAGTGAATGGAAATCCTAAGTATGTTTAACTAATGAATTCTTTCTAGGTAGAGAACTATAACATCAAATCAACGTGCAGATAATTAGCAGGATATAAATCATTTGGAAGTCAGTTTGACATTTAAAACTCCCGTCTAACGACTTCTTGTTATGTTAGGTTAAAGGAGCAGGCCCCTGTATGCGTATTTTCTTTTTGTTCACAATACTGTACAGATGTCTGTTTAACCTCTCGTTTTTTTCTGATTTTGTAAACGGTGTATTTTGTTCCTACAAAATGAGCCCCAAATCTACAGTAATATGGCTCCTAATCCCCCCACACCCCACACCCCACACCCTGACATTAGTGCACCACAAAGAACCTTATCTGAGATGATTATGATAAGATGGACCAGCAGAGAATAATAATAGTTTTTTTTTGCTTGTATAGCACTGACAGTGTATGCAGCGCGGTACATAGAATGTTTGCAGGTACGAGTCCCTGCCCCATAGACCTTACAAACTATTTTGTTGGTGCCTGAGGTACAGTGAGATAAAGGGACCTGCCCAAGGTCACAATGAGCGGTCAACAGGATTTGAAGATGCGTCCATCAAGTTCAACCTATGCTACATGTAGAAGAAAGACACTTTATCCTATATCGGTACTTACAGTATATTGATCCAGAGGAAGGCAAACAAAAAACCCCAGTGACATATCATCTAATTATATCTCATAAGGGGAAAAATAAATTCCTTCCAGACTCCAAATAATGCAGATTTCTCCCTGGATTATAAAAAAATCCTCTCTAGAGAGATACATAGTTACATAGTTACATAGATACATAGTAGATGAGGTTGAAAAAAGACGTACGTCCATCAAGTTCAACCTCTGCTAAATTTAGACAACAGATACTTTATCCTATATCTATACTTCCTTATTGATCCAGAAGAACGCAAAAAACCCCAGTGACATTTATTTATTTATTTATAAAATATTTTACCAGGAAGTAATACATTGAGAGTTACCTCTCGTTTTCAAGTATGTCTCATAAGGGGAAAAGTGATATCTCATAAGGGGAAAAATAAATTCCTTCTGACTCCATATAATGGCGATTTCTCCCTGGATCAACATCCTTCCCATGTTTACTTATTTGGTATATCACTGTATACCTTTCCTTTCTAAACAGATGTCCAACCTTTTATACTGTATGATGATATCTATTGTATCTGCCGTCGTAGTCGGTAGCCTTTGATAAATATCCCAGGCTGTTCCTCAAAGAAATAAGATGGACGGCGTCTACTTAGCAAATTCTTCCGACTGCAAAAGTGGCACAAAAAACAGAATCAGAGTTATAAAAACAAAAAACAAAGATTTTTCTCTTTCATAAATCTGCTGCGGGGTTATAAGAAGCAGACTGATTAATATTGTATTTCTATACCGGCTTTAAAAATAGCACTTGCGAGCAGATTGACATCTCTCAGGCAGGTCTGCACCCTGCTTCTCCCCATTATCTGCTAGCATCCAGTGCTTCCACTGCAGCTAGGGATTCTGGGCAATGGCATACAAATGAGTGTGTTACATTTTACTTCAAATCCATTTTAACATGGGACCCCTATAAGCTTATGCCTGCCGCATTACACAGCTTTCCAGCACAGCCTGGGTTACAGAATTGCACAGCCGGTGACCTTAGCACCGGTAATCTAAGAGATACAAACTCACGTCACGAGAACTTGCTGTGTCTGTATTAAGGGTCCTCCTCCTTCCTGTCTTTATAAAGACTGCCTCTTGTGCTACTTTGTCTCCTGAGATGACAGACATGCTGGGAAGATGCAGACTCTGCCCTTGACCTTCCTTACTTATGGTGAGTAAGCCAATTTGAACATTTTCACAACTATTTCAACAACTACCCTGCTGGAGATGTACTGATCTCGTGCTGGAATTGGCCACCGCTAGTAAAGGGCATATGCATGTATTTAACCAATTCACTGCCAGAGCACTGTGTTGCAGGCAGGCAGTGAAGAGGTTAACACAGCAGCCCTACTTACTCACTGCAAAGTGATGAATCCTTTTGCTTATTCATCTGTGCATACATATTTGTTCTGCCTCTAACTGATCCTATGCAGATGGCTGCAGTACATGCATTGAGTGTTAAAGAAGATAAAGTGGCTATTGAAACATTATATTAATCTAAAAAAAAAAAAAAAAAAAATAGAAAATATTTGCCACATAAAATCAATTTGTTTCTTCAACTTCTTGTTTTACTTGTCCTTCTACAAAGTTGTTCCCCACGTAGCCGGGAGATGCGGTACCTACAGTTTTGCAGCCGGGAGACATTAGCAAATTATCCCCCGCGTTGGCAAAAGCACGTTTTTGCCATTTGCATTAGTATTAATATTTGCATATTCCCCATGAATTGTGTCCATAAATAAAACAATCCTAGCCTCTTCTGATTAAACACTATAGGATCTCTCAGCTGAAGACCTAACATTCTCAGGGGGTAACCCTAGATGGAAGTCAGAATGAAAGTGGTTTGCTGTAGGTATTTCTATGTGAAGCAGTGAGAGTAGATAAGCATATTATTCATACATGGAGTTTAACAATTAGGAAGTTACAATTCCTGCAGAACGCAGATTTGCTGTTGGAAATGGGGATTTTTCTAACTCTTCATAGATATTGTTGCTTTGCACAATGTGTCTCATACCCCCACTTTACATGGAACAAATGGCACCAATAATAGGTCCATTATATATTTATGAATGTCTCCAACTACAAGTGGTCATACACTACGCATCGATAGCTGCTCTAACATCTATTGGATGATCCCCAACTTCTTCATCACTTTGATAACTGATCATCTCTGTATAGCGATGCCAGTGTACACAGGACATATTACATTCACATTGTACCTTATGTTCCCACTTATCCTTCCTCGTAGATTGTAACCTCCTAGGGACAGGGCCCTCCTTACCTACTGTAACAATGTATGGTGCTGTTTTAACCCTACAACCTTATTGTACGTCCCTGCAGAACATGTTGGCGTGAATAAGTTGTAATAATAATGACTGGTTCAGTTCTACTTACCCACCCGTAGGGGATGTTACTGTTCTCCCCCAGGTCTCCATCAGCACAGGTTATTTTAATATGACTGACAATACCGGCAGAGTCATAAAGTCTGATTAAACTCATAAACTCTGATTTAAGTCAATGGGGCTCTCTGTGCCATAGTGTTGTATCTGCGCTGTTCGTACTTTACTGATTATAGGCTGAGATTCACTCAGCCACAATGCCAATTCAAATCAATGGCTCTGAACACCGGATCCGGTTGTGATAACCTGCACCACGGCTTAGTGGATCCCGATCTTGATGGAGTTTAAGAAGAGAAAGTAGGAACTATGGAAGCTGCTATCTTGTACACAGCCTACAGGTATGTAATATACTGAACTTTTCAGTTTGATTGTACAAATGAGACTACTGGCAATAAGAGGGAGTGTACAGAAGAGTTTGCGTAGGTATTGAAGTATTTATTGTCAAAAGGGGGTGAGAAAATAATTATGCATTCAACATTATCTGTAAGATGTGTCTAAATGTGCTCTATGTCCAGCAAACATGTCAGCTGAAACCTTATTTCAAGATGAGCCCTTTACTCAGTATGGGGTTTTGTATCCATCTTCTTCTTGCTGGGAGAAATGTAAGCCACATTCAAGCAAATGGGATTTGAGTCACTCATAGAAACAAGAAGACTGTTGCACAGCATATAGGATATGTGTTATAGGGGATATGGGTTATATGACCCATATCCCCTATAACCCACTTTTGTTAGTGTTGTCTCAGTGGAGTGCAGAGGATGGAAACCACATTGCAAAGAGTCAATCAGGAAGTTGGAGGAGAGAAAATGAGTCAGGTGGCTGTATACAGTACAACCCGCTCAAGTAGCCTAGAGATAAAGGGAAGAAGAGAGATAGGACGGTAGTTATAGAGGTAGGCTGGGTCAAGAGAGGAATTCTTTAGAATGGGCGTGATGAGTGCATGTTTAAAAGAAGATGGGAAAGTGCCGGAGGTGGGAAAGTAGTTAAAAAGGTGACTTAGGCGAGGGCTTAGAGAGGGAGTGAAGGACACGTGAGGGAATAGGGGAAAGGGCAGTGTTTTAGGATGAGAGTATGAATTTATAGTGGTGAAAGTTTACTTTAGAGCTGGATTTCCTCCAGTAAAGTTCCACGGTGAAGGGAAAAGTGTGTAGGCAACGATTGTGACTTAGCTTGTTGGAGGCGATATGTCTAAGGCTGATGAGAGTATGCTGTTGTATAGAGAGGTTGCTAGATCAGGGCAGGAAAGGGCAGAGCTAAGAGGGAGGAGAGGTTGTAAAAATGTAAAAAAGTGTAGGGAGTCTAGAGCATGTAGGTTTCTGTATGTGCATGTGGAAGTAGACGCTGTGGAGGGTGCAGAGAGTAGAGTGAGGTGATGATCAGAGTGAGGGAAGGCATGATAGAGGAGGTAGAGGTGGAGCAGAAGCTGGAGAAAACCAGGTCAAGACAGTGTCCATTGCAGTAAGTAGGAGAGGTGGTCCACTGGGAGGAGGTTAAAGAGATAAGATGGGCAGCTGAAGTGTCATTGGGATTGTCAATAGCTACAGTGGCGGCCGCCCTGAGTCTAAAGCGGCCGCCACCGCGGGTAATTTAAAACCGCGTGCAGGCGCGTTTTTTTCTCGATGCGTGCCGCGCGGCCGCGCGTCACTAGTGCCTCCGTTGATGAGCCGTTCACGCGTGCCACGGTTCCGCCGGCATCCCGAAGGCATCTGTGACGCGTTGGGTACTGGGGATCACGCTGTATGTGTGGGGGATCAGGGGAAGCAGAGGCAGAGCAGCCAGGGGGTCGCGGAAGGGAGGAAGGGAAGATGCGGCTGGCGAGCGACCAAGTTCGGCACCAGCCGAAAAAAGCCCCGGAAAATTACGGGTAAATGATAGAATTAAGCTGGCCGCAGCAGTATAGTAAAGTCTCCCAATATGACAGTAGGTGTGTCAGAAGAGAGGAAGTGAGGGAGCCAGGCGGCAAAGTTGTCAAGTAATTGAGATGTACAGTAGGTCCAGGGAAGCGATAGATAACAGCAACACCAGGGGAAAGAGAAGAACAGCGTGACCTTCAAAGGATGAGGAGAGGGAGCGAAAGGGGGGCATGACATGAAATGTGCAATGTTCTAAATAATGACATGACCCCCCCCCAAACCCCCAACCATAAAACTACATAATGGCCCATTACAGACTGGACAATTGGCAGGAAAGAAATGTAAGGTAAAGCACAGTAACCCCAAACCTACCAGAATAAAACAAACAATTCAGGGAAGGGGGTGGAGGGGGGATCTTGTCCAGTCGGGTTAACATATGATTCAATTGAGGTTCGTACCTAAAGATGAAGATATAATGCAGTTAGTTTCTTATCAAAGGAACTGAAGTTCTTAGCTTGCAGGATCTATATACAGGATATATAACTCCACAGACACATACAAATTTTCACTTTCATACTTTGACTCAGCCTAAATCTTCAAAAATTATATTTTTAATAAGAAAAAAATTGTTATTTACAGTTTATATACTGAAATTATTATTAGTATTATTATCTTTTATCCGAGGAGTCCAGTTTTTTAGTCTTGGTATCATAGGAATGGAAAATTGTACCATGTTACGGAATACAGAGCTTAAGAACAGGGACAGAAATTTCAAGGAGTACCAAAGAAAAAAATTAATTCACTTATGAGTAAAAAAATGTGTATTTTTATTTGTGCCTCATGATGGGGTCATACACTGCCTAGTTAATGTAAGAAAGATCATGCCGCTTCTTAGGAACGTAGCTCACGTTTTAAGGCATTTCTTTCAAAAATTCCCTACATTAAGTACAGTACTCAAACAGAAATTATTTCACTGTGCATCAATAATTTTCCTGGAAGTGATAAGTGCTAGATGAGAGGTGGGCAACCTATTTTTGAATGTAGCCACAAGTGTGGCGAATGAGAAGTGAAAATCGCTACATCATGTAAAAATTCAGAAATTAGGTTGCTCAATCGAACATTTAAAACAACACAAACTGTTCGTCTGCTTCACTCACCTCAGCACTATCACCTGCTGCTGCTTCCCTCACCTCAGCACTATAACCTGCTGCTGCTTCCCTCAGACGTCTACAGGCATACCCCGCATTAACGTACGCAATGGGACCAGAGCATGTATGTAAAGCGAAAATGTACTCAAAGTGAAGCAGTCCCTTTTCCCCACTTATCGATGCATGTACTGTACTGCAATCGTCATATACGTGCATAAGTGATGTAAATAACGCATTTGTAACAGGCTCTATAGTCTCCCCGCTTGCGCACAGCTTCGGTACAGGTAGGGAGCCGGTATTGCTGTTCAGGACATGCTGACAGGCGCATGCGTGAGCTGCAGTTTGCCTATTGGGCGATATGTCCTTACTCGCGAGTGTACTTAAAGTGAGTGTCCTTAAACTGGGGTATGCCTGTATGTACAGAGCTCCTAGGCATTGTGGAATCAGGTTGTAGTCTTCTTTTCATTTGTGTTATTTTGGAGTGAAACTGTGGAGGACTGTGTGTTTTGGAGAGATTTAAAGGTTGTTTTTGGGGTTTAATAACCGTTTTTGGTTTTTCACCCAGGGACTGCAGTGGTTTTTCAACCCAGCACAAGCTGCACTTTGGCTGGCTGGAAACTGTAGCTTTCAACCCCTCTCCCCTCCCCAAACACTGGTTGTTTTACTGGTTGTTTTACTTCTAATTTCACTTTTTTTTTCTATAGCCTGATTCCTCTTTTCTCACCTGCAATTAAGAGCTCTGTGTCTTTTCTTTAAAGACTTATAAATTGTGTGGCTTATTGCAACAGAGAGAGAGTAATAAGGGGAAAAGGAGGAAAACTACAGCAGGGTTAAAAGCTGTCTTTTTTCCCCCTCCCTTTGCAGAGAGGTTAATTGGTTCTTAAAAGGACAGTTCCTCTTTGCACCTTTCTCTCTAAACACTACCTCCTCCCCTGACTAAAAGGCTTATTATTATCATGCCTAAGGGAGGTAGGAGTAGTGTGGCAACGGGGACCACACCCGGATACCGAACACCAAAAACTGTGGCCACTAGGAGCAACACTCTTAGTCACAGCCCTAGGCCTGGGCAGGGCATTTTCTTCCTCCGTACGCTGGCTACCACCCACACCCTGGTGCAGAAAGGCATCAATGTAGGGGGGATCTACATCCCTATAGAACCCATGGAGGGGTTAGGCACAAAGGTCATTCTTTCAAATGTGCCCCCCTTCATCCCAGACAGCCTCATGAGGCCACACCTGCAAACCCTGGGAGACATTAAGTCTCCTATAACAAAATTGCCTTTGGGCTGCAGGGATAGGGCGCTGAGGCATGTGCTTTCATTTAGGGGGCAGGTACAACTGCTGCTGCCGGGGAGCACAGAATCTGTGGAGGGTTCCTTTAGGGTGCCTTACGAGGGCATTCAATATACCTTTTTCTATGGCACGGAGGGGGTTAGGTGTTATCTGTGCAAGGAGCTGGGGCACACTCGTAGGAGTTGCCCCAAAGGGAACAGGAATCCCACCTCAGCTCCCACACGCGCCCCTCCCTCTGCCAAGACACCCGGTACCGCTGTGCCTACCACAGCGGGGCCCTCGAGAGCCCAGGTCCCCACTGGGACCGTAGGAGATGTCGCTGCCCCATCTCGGGCGGTGACATTTACACCTCTCCCAAAAGAACAGAGGGAGAAGGTAAAGCCCTCGAGGGCCCAGGTCCCCCCTGGGACCGCAGAAGATGTCAATGCCCCATCTCGGGTGGTGACATCTGCACCTCTCCCTAAAGATCAGAGAGAGAATGTAAAGCCACCCCACAACAGTCACCCTCTATTGTCGCTGTCCCCCCCCAAGAACATCTTACCCCCATTGTAAGCACCGGGGGAGCAGGAGGAAGCTCCTGCTGGGGAGGCAGCGGCACCCTCTCCTGGGGAGTCAATCCCCAGGAAGAGCACATTTAAAAATAAAAACAAGATGGCGTTTGAGGAGGTCGAGAAGGGTGAAACGGATTACGTTCACCCACAGATGTCTCCAAAAGGGAACGCAACATCGTTTCCGCACGAGGTGGCTCCATCCGGCCCACTGGTTGAGATTAATCAGTGTGAGCCGGATCCCATAAATGAATAGCCCCCCCCCCCTCGAAGATCTGGAGGGAATGCAAGAGGAGGTACCCGATGTCTCTGGGGTGGAAGGCCAAAGTGCTCAACAGTATGAGGCCTTATCCCTAGAGATAGACGTTGGGGAGCCTCCCAATGCCCCTCTGTGTTGGAGAGCATCCCCCGGAGACTTGTGTTTCGGTGAATTTACCCCACCGGACACAAAAAAGATACCTGTCTTCGGGGACCCGGGGGTCGACCGGGATCCCCTTCTGGTTGTACCACCTTCGGGTGACGCACATAGGGATAAAAGGCCCCGGTTTGCATCACCAGAGGAAGGAGATGGGTTAGGGCTGACCCCCGTGGGTGGGGGTTTGGAGGGTGTTTTGGTGAGCACTTCCGATTACATCTGGGAGTTGTCTGACCTGAACCCTCTTAGTGCGGAGTTTTGGGGGGGCACTTTATTGGGAGTGAATGCTGGGATAGACCCTCCCTTTGAGGTCCTTGCTAGTGAGTGCCCTCCCACGGTTGGTGAGTGCCCTCCCGCGGATGGTGAGGACCCTCCCGCGGATGATGAGGGCCCTCCCGCGGATGGTGAGGGCCCTCCCACGGATGGTGAGCGCCCTCCCGCGGATGGTGGGGGCCCTCCCGCGGATGGTGGGGGCCCTCCCGTGGATGGTGAGGGCCCTCCTGCGGTTGGTGAGTGCCCTCCCGCAGGTGATGCGAACACCCGTGGCATGCCATTCATCTGTATGGCGCTTGAGGAAAATAGTAGGGCATTGTGTGCTTCTGTGGCCCCCGAGGACTCTCGGGAGACCACTGCCTCTGCCATGTCACCACCAGCTGCCCCTGAACATCCTGACTCGGGGATGGAGGTGGAGAGCACAGTGGACCCCATCGTGGAAACACCAAGGAGGGGATCCAATCTAAGGCTGAAAGAGGCCCCCGCAGAGAAGGATGGGGGTCTTGAATTCTCCAGCCAAGAGGAGTCTGGGTAGTTGGGATCAGTGGGGAGTCCTCTGGCACCATGGAGTCGGTGGACTCCTCGATCCCTGTTTTCCCTGCCCGGGAGCTAGATAGTTTCCTGGATGATACCCTCTGTAGACACGGACATACGAAGGTGCAGTTGGCCCTTGAGAGGTGGAAGGATGCTTCGGTCATTCTCCACTCTCTCAGAGTATATATCAAGGCTAACCACAAGGCCAAACTTTCCGGGACTATCGAACATGTTCGGGTCCTAAAGTTTAACAAAGTGTTGCGAGAGCACGTAAGGGCTTCTCGGGGTATAGTACGCTGAGCGCCTATGGGTAGCAAGACTCTTGATTACCAATGGCTTTGAGCATCGGTACGCTAAACGTTAATGGATGTAAGGACGGGTTTCGCAGGTTCCAGGTACTCTCCTTTTTACAAAAGGGAAAGTATTCTGTGAGTTTCCTGCAGGAAACCCATACCACTCCAGAGGCTGAAGCCAGCTGGCATCTGGAGTGGCGAGGCAAGGTCTTTTTCAGCCACCTCACTTCAACATCTTGTGGGGTGGTGACCCTGTTCTCTGAATCCTTTCAACCTGAGCTGCTGTTTGCCAAAACTGTTGTTCCAGGTCGCCTGTTGCATCTCAGGGTCCGGCACGAGGACGACACGTTTAATTTCTTGAACGTGTATGCTCCTGCCACCGGACCCCTGAGAAGGCAGTTCTTCGTCAGATTGTCCGAATACCTGGAGACAGTCGACGTGGACGAACACGTGGTGCTCGGGGGTGATTTTAACTGCACCCTCGAGGCTCTGAGGGACCGGAATGGTCCAGAGCCACACCCGAGTTCTGCATCGGCCTTGCGGGAGGTCATCACCCGCTACTCCTTGGTAGACGTCTGGCGAGAACAACATCCCGGGGTATCCACTGAGTTCACCTATGTTAGAGTGTTTAGAGGTGGACAGATATCCTGGTCCCGGATCGATAGGCTGTACATATCCAGCCACAGCCTGTCGCGAGCTCAGTCCAGTACCATTAGGCTAGCGCCGTTTTCGGACCACAATTGTGTGTCCGTGACGGTGGCGCTAATACCAGCAGCGCCCTCAGCCGCCTATTGGCATTTCAACAATACGTTGTTGGAGGACAAGGGGTTTGCGACGTCGGTCCGAGACTTTTGGATGGCCTGGAGAGGTTGCAGGTCAGACTTTGCCACGTTAGAGCAGTGGTGGGACGTGGGCAAGGTTCATCAGCGCCTCGTTTGTGAAGAGCACACTAAAGGTGCCAGCAGGCGGCGCGATGCTGAGATTGAGACCCTTAGGGAAGAGGTGCTCGATCTCGAGAGGCGGCTGTCTGTGGCAGGAGACCAATTCCTGCAGTGTGCGTACGTGGAGAGGAAGTGCGCTCTCCGGGACTTGGAAGATTGGGGGGCGTATGTGCGATCCCGCATCCACTTCCTTCGGGAAGAGGGTCGCGGGTCGCGCCTCTTCTACGCGCTGGACAAAAAGAGGGGAAACCGTAAACATATCACCTGCTTGCTAGCAGAGGACGGTACCCCTCTGACTGACCCGGAGAGCATCTGGGACAGAACCCGGAGGTTTTACGTAGATCTTTTCTCTCCGGAGTCCATCCAGCTGGATGCGTGCAGGGTCTTATGGGAGGGGCTTCCCACGGTCAGCGAGGGTGGAAGAGAGCGGCTTGAGTTACCTTTGACTCTGGCCGAGCTCTCTGAAGCTCTTAATCTCATGTCCCACGGAAAAGCCCCGGGGCTAGACGGGCTGACTGTGGAGTTCTTCCGGTTTTTTTGGGAGATGCTGGGACCTGATTTCACAGAGGTCCTGGCCGAAGCCCTGGAGACTGGTGAGATGCCCCTTTCATGTCGGCGGGCAATACTGTCTCTGCTGCCAAAGAAGGGGGATCTCCGCCAGATCTCTAACTGGTGACCGGTCTCACTGCTCAGCACGGATTATAAGATCGTAGCCAAAGCGCTCTCGCTGAGGCTCAAGTCCGTGCTGGCAGAGGTGATTCACCCCGACTATACTGTCCCGGGCCGGAGCATTCATGACAACATGTTTTTCTGGTCCGGGACCTGCTACACCACGCGCAGAGGACTGGTCTGTCACTCGCCCTCCTGTCCCTAGATCAGGAGAAGGCGTTTGACAGGGTGGATCACCGTTACCTCATGCAGACCCTGCGGGAGTTTGGCTTTGGCCCACAATTTGTGGACTTTCTACGGATGCTGTACGCCTCTGCAGAGTGACTGGTAAAAATTAATTGGTCCCTGACGGCACCTTTTGTGTTTGGTCGGGTAGTACATCAGGGGTGTCACCTGTCTGGGCAACTATACGCGCTGGCCATCGAGCCCTTCCTCTGCCTACTGAGGAGGAGGCTCAGTGGGCTGGTGCTGCGGGAGCCCAGCATGCGGGTAGTCCTGTCGGCTTATGCTGATGACGTGCTCCTCGTGGCCCAGGACCTAGATGATCTGGAGCGGGCACAAGCGTGCCAAGAGGTCTACACCGCGGCCTCTTCTGCTCGGATCAACTGGTCCAAGTGCTCCGGCATCTTGGTGGATCCCTTACAGGTGAACTCTTTGCCCCCCGCGTTTCGTAATATCTCGTGGGGGAGCGATACTCTCAAATATCTGGGAGTCTACCTGTCTGCTGCGGAGGACCCAGCCCCAGAAAACTTCAGTGAACTTGAAGAACGAGTCATTGCTCGTCTGGGGTCATGGGTGTATCTGTTGAGAATGCTTTCCCTTAGGGGAAGAACCCTGGTGATCAACCAGCTGGTGGCCAGTCAGCTTTGGCACTGGCTGATAGCCATGGGTCCGCCCCCCGAATTTATCAACAAGATCCAGAGGACATTGATGGATTTTCTCTGGATGGGGAAGCATTGGGTCTCTGTGGGGGTTGCGTGCCTTCCTTTGGAGGAGGGTGGACAGTGAGTGGTGTGTGTCCGCTCCCAGTTACACACTTTCCGCCTCCAATACCTGCAGAGATACCTATTCGCGGATCCGTCTCCGCAGTGGTGCCAGCTGGTGACCAGTTTCTTTCGCCAGCTGCGCAGTATGAGGTATGACCGGCAACTGTTTATCATCAGGCCCGAGGGTTTAGGAAGAAACCTCTCTGAGCTGCCGGCATACTACCGGGACTTTTTAAAGGCCTGGAAACTGGTCTCCGCGACCAGGAAGGAACAGGCGGTGGGGGTTGATTTCCTCGCCGAGCCCCTGCTGTATAATCCGGCAGTGGGGGCTCGGATGTTGGATTCACCCTCTATTTGCCGCCGGCTAATCCTGGTTCACTTTGTGTTCAACGAATGATCAGGTAACCCCAGGCTCCCAGTGGCGGAGGTTCAGGCCTTCTGTGAGCCTATCAGGTAACGCACCACACCCGGTAACATAAGTGTAGATTTCCCCACATGGTCCCCATCTGCGATAGGGGGGGGGAAAGGTGTTACATTTTGGAGGCGCTGCTGAGATCTCAGACCTGTTGTGCCCTGTCCTATTTTTCATCCAAATTTGTCCAATTTAATTTTCCACTATGTGGGTGCCCTCAAGGTATGAGGTCCACGCATGGTCCACAAAGCTTAGCCCGTCCCCGAACCGCCTGGTCGTTGTGGGCGGAGTTCCTGCTCACGCATTCGCGTCAGACATCTAGGAGCATGTTCGCAAACTCCCTGGACTAGCGCAAGCATGGGTCATAGGGCGAAAGTATGATTCCCTCCGTCAATGGAGTGCCATGACACTAAAGGTAGGCCATGCCATATGCGAGGAAGACGGTCCCCAATTCCTAACTCTGCCTGAGGGTCCGACCAATGGGTGCCCAATTATCTACCCTTACCTAGCAGTTTCTTTGGCTCCCTCATCTGGGGAGGCTAATCATGAGTCCCACCTAAAATGGTGTCTCCCGCCAAGTCAGGATAGCGCACGTGCTAATGGCGGCCAGGCTGCACCACAATGCGTTACAGTAACCAGCCCGGGTCTGGCGCGAGAACCAGAGCTCCACCCCCGTGACGTAAGTGAGTCTCAGTCCACCACTTCTGTTCCCTGGCAGGGAGAAACAGGATGCAGCGAACTGCACCCTCAGTTATACAGAGGTTGGCGAGTAAAGGGAGTGAAAGCACCCTATCTTTTGTGCCCGTGCTTACAAAAGGAGTTGAATAAGTATGGCGGTATGGACTTTGACCCTTATCACCTACCAGTAGAACTTCTGGTGGCAAAAGTGGACAGGCAGGGGTGCGTACGATGTTTCTGCAGCAAATGTGATTTTCCAGATGGAGACCTGACTTGGGGACCCAAGAGTGCTTGCTGCGGAGCACAGTTCCTGCAACCCATGCTGCTGCGGCCCACGGAAACCGCAGAAAAAGATGCGACAGACCCCTCTACTGGGTCGGTCAATGCTGCCAATCTACCTACCTCAAGAGCAGAGGTTTTGGAGGGCCCGTGCGCCCTAACAGCAGTTCCAGACTCAACTCCAGAATCGGTTCCAGATTCGGTTCCAATGAACCACAGATGTTCGAACCAACGAAGGGTAAGGCGTTCCTACCCCCATTCTCTTCTACTGACAACAGTATCCAATCAGCCGTGGTGATGCACCTGCCGGCGGACCACTCAAGTGACGCTGAGGACAACGGGCTGATTGAGTCACCTACTGCTGTGGGCCCGTGTGCCCTGCCACGGCCTGTCCGGCCTTCAACGATGGTACTATCGGTCCCAGGCTTGGGATCAGTACCTGCCAATGACGACAGGGGTGAGTTGACTGCCCCAGGGGTGTTGGTTGTGAGCTCCCTGGTGATCGTGGAGCATGGGGGCTCCAAAGGTAGGGTCACCCGGGCGATGGGCTCACCCCGTCATCGCGTCCTGGTGGAGGTGTCTCCCCTAGAAGATCTCTGCAGACCAGAGAACCGATTTGAACCCATCAAGGTATCCAGTACAGCGGCTATGCACGGCACTTACACCTACAAGAGGAACCTTCAATCCTTCTCGTCTCAAGACAAGGACCTGCATGTAGATATTGTGATGTCCCCAGAAGACGTCACCACTAAAGAGATTGCTGGAGTGAACAAAGACTGTGCTGTGACCGCTCTGGTAATTATTGCCTCCTTCATGTGCACGCTGGAGCGCTTCATTCACCATGTGGTGGACCGAGGCAAAGGGCAAGACCTCCTTGCCCATCTCGTCCATGTCACGGATGGCCGGGTAAAAGTTTGGCACCAAGACCCCTTACTATTCCTTTTACCAGGGGGAGGAGATGGTTTGGGATCAGAGACACTAGCCCCCGATCATGAGCTCCAAAAGACTCCCAGGAGTCAATCACTCAATCAGTTAGGGGTACCCCACTATGAGACTCAGCTGGCCTCGGGTATCAACGTGATTTGTTGTGTATCCTATGCAATGCATTTTTCATTATATAACTCTCTGATATATGTCTGCTACCCAAGCGAGGCCGTTGGGATTTTACCAGGGGGAGTGTATAGCCCCCGTATCCCTCAGGGGATTGTCACATGCTGCGGCTTAGTCAATAGGGCGGCTGCATTTGCAATTAAGGCGTTTTCAGTGCAAGGGAGCATGCGCTGGCAGTTTTGAATAGAGACAGTTAAGAGAGGCTGCAGTTACATGTTGCTAGGCAACCAGTGAAGCTGTGAGAGATGACAGTTTAGACAGCTTTTAAAAAGAGTGTGAGTTGGAGCTGGGAGCTGGGGGAGATAGGGTGTGTGTGCAGGGAGCAGTAGCCCCTAGCACTAGGCCTAATTACCCCAAGAGGTCCCATATAAGTTACCATTCCCCAGTTTGTGATTGCTTCAGGGACAGGCCCTACGTAAGGAGATCTGCCCCTTTAGCTATTTGGTTAAGTTAGGACACCCTCAGTGTCAAGCAGCCTGATTGCTGGGTCTGGGCTCAGACCCCTCAGTAACATAGAGACTATCTTCGTGGAGGCCAAGCCAAGCAGTGACTGTGGCCGGCCGGCTACAGGCGGATCCCCGTCAAGGTACAGACGGTGTGGAGCTGTGGTGATATTATCCACGCTGGAAGTCACCCCACGCGTAGGAGGACATCACGTCGGATCAGACGGATCCATACCGGTTGTATAGCGGTACCCGCGGGCTGGAGCCCCGGGCAGGTATCTATAAATAGTGCACCAACACGTCCAGGGATAGCACTATCTCCATCACACGTGGGTGGGTTTGGACATAAGGTACTCTGGGGAATACTTATGTTGATGTGTGCACCCGGTGCACTTCTATGTGTACGGCTATATGCATTATTCTGTGTGGTACAGGTACCGAAGTTATTAGTATTAGCAATAGTAAACAGTTATTAGCATACACTGTGTGCGTGTCTTATTATTGTGGTTCCTGCAAGAGGACCATCCCACTCAGGTGGGAACCCTTACAGGTGGAGGCGCTGTGTTCAACGAATGATCAGGTAACCCCAGGCTCCCAGTGGCGGAGGTTCAGGCCTTCTGTGAGCCTATCAGGTAACGCACCACACCCGGTAACATAAGTGTAGATTTCCCCACATGGTCCCCATCTGCGATAGGGGGGGGGGAGGGGAAGGTGTTACACGTACGATAGGAAATCATCACAATTAATAATCACTAATAACTAAGAGGGCAACTCTACTGTCAGTTGAAGTTGCTGTTTGCTGCAAATGGCCAATAAAAGATGGATTGTCCTTTGCAACCTCATTGAGAGAGACCTCCTTAAACAGCCCAGCCTGAATCCTGAGTAGTAGCACTGCTGCCCACAGAAGAATATCCATAAATACACAAAGCCTGGCTTACTGTTAAAATCTGACACTAATGTGAAAAGTTACACTTCTTGGGGACTTTTTTTGCACTTAGATAAAATAAAAACAAGTTCTTGGTACTGTGTATGTAAGCTAAAAGCAGAATAACATGTGTTTCCCTGAAATGCCTTTCCCTAAAAGATATACATGAATGATATGACAAAAACACTTTCAACGTCTGAATGCTAAACATGATAATGTCCCTGTCACTCATTCTGATTCTTCCCGCAGCTATATTTCTATGGAATTATCATAGGAGGGCAGATTAATGTATTAGGACAGCTTTAGTTTCCCTGTATGGAATATTCATTGGGGTGGAAGCTGGGGACTGGATGACTCTGCCCCTGGTAATTAAGAAGCAGTTGGCCACTTACTGCTACAGATCACTATGACACTGATGACATTTATTACATGTAGTGAAGACATCCCAGCCATCCCATCAACACCCTCAGTGCCTTGTGATTATGTATTAATGAAGCGTATTCTGTTTCATTAACTTTAACATTATACAGATGCAATTCCCATATACCAATAAGTCAATTATATTGATTAGATAGGAGATTATGTCATGAAAAGAGCTTTCTTGAGGACTAAGAATATAACAAAGTTAAAAGGTCAAATGAGTCACCTTCTCATGTTTTATTCCACAAGATGACATACGATGTCTTGAGCGTTGTCCCATAGACTGCAAGTTTTATTGTGTCTCAAAAATGATTTAGGATTCACATCTGGATGGAGCTTTTATTCCACATCACAAGGTCTCGGGTAAGACTCTGTTCCCACACCCTGCACAAATTTATTTGCTGGGCATAATATGGAAAGGATGCCTGCACAATATGATTATTTGGTTTATTAGATTTGAACAAAATCATTTTGGGCGTATTAAGGCAGTTTGGGGGAACAGAACGTATGTTTTGATGCATTGCGTCACTTTTTGGAACACAGTTGCGTCAAATGAATCGGTTCCAAGAGCACACAGGCAGAAACGCCAAACACCATGTTTTGGGGTTTCTCAGAGCTTGTTGGGCATCTGTGTGTTTATTAACTATGTGCAGCTGGTCTCAGCTGTTTTTGGGAGGTTAGTGGCCCCTCCTCCCTAAGGTTTAAGCTCACCCCTCCCCACTTTCCAAATTGGCAGGTCAGTTTCATTTTGCTGTGTTATAACAGATCCAATGCTGATAATTCGTCCCCTAATTATAGAGGTAAATAAGAATTTTAACTCAGGGAGTGTTAGAACCTGCTAACGGTCATGCCTTGAAAGTGGCTAGCAGGCTTAGGACGCTTTGGCCAAAGGGTTAAACTAAATTACCCTTTTTCAAGAGAATATATAGGTTTTGCACAGTGTATCTTTGTCACATTGGAAGTAGCTTTGGGCATCTTTGTTTGTTTTTTGTTATATACATTTAGCCACGCCCACTATCACTCCTTTTGACACACACACACACACACACACACACACACACACACACACACACACACACACACACACACACACACACACACACACACACACACACACACACACACACACACACACACACACACACACACACACTGTGGTAATGTTTGGGGTTTCTCAGAGCTTGTTGGGTATCTGTGTGTTTAGACATTGAATTTATCTTAGCTATTTAAAATATGTACTTACTGTATTTCTGATGGGAGTGAAGTGCACATATAAACTATAAGGCTTAGACGTTTGTGCTCCAATATCCAGCGTTTTCAAGAATACATCATGCTACAGTTCTACATCACATTCACATTGTCCCTGCATCATTAGCTGTCTCTCCCCAATACAAATAAATTCTACTTGGAAAACAGAGCTTCCCCCCTCCTCCCCCTCCCTATTGAGCCTATTAACCATTGTGTAGTAGATTACTATTAGGGTGTGTCTATGCAATGCTTGTCAGAACAATCTAATTGTGTCTATAATTTCTAGATCGATGTCTAGAAATACTGCATACAGTATGTATGGAAACAGGGCTGGCTCAGTATAAGCCCTGTTTGTCACACAGCACTTGCAGAGCTACTGTAGATAATCAGGAGAGTTCTCTATTACAATATATGCCATAGAGATATCACATACTCTGGCAAGTAAGGGTAGATACCTACAGTAATTAGGAACGGGCTATAATTCCTCTGCCGTGGCAGCTCAGAGGTACATTCTGAATATGCAGATGTTGATGGTGTTCTGCACAAAAACGAATCTCCGTTAGATCAGTCTGCATGCAGCACAAGTGCATCAAAGCTGGTTTGGTTTAAGCTGTCTATGCTGATGTTATTTTTTATTTTCTGTAGAAAAATTCATAGTTTTTACATTTTTTGGCCAAAGTCACAGTATTCCTAATTACTACTGTATGTTTAGGGTTCTATTTTTCTTTGATTGTGTGTGTGCGCTTGTTTGTTTGTTTGTTTGTGTGTGTGTGTGTAACTGGCATGAAATTAGTAGGAACAAAGACTCTTGCTCTAGACCCTCAACATTCCTATACTCAATGCTGCTTAAAAGTTGGCATTTCAGATATGATTAACCATTTCTTATATCTATTCAACGTGCAACATAAACCCTGTACATTACAATAGCACCAAGCCTTTCATATATCTTCACTATAAAAGGGGAAACCCTTAGTTAAATACTTTGGTCAAAAGTTGCTACGTCTAAAGTACCTGCTACAAAAAGGCTTTCCTCAAAGGGCAACTTCTACTATTGTATATCAATGAATACGTACAGTGTCCTGTTTCCTGAGCAACACATTTAAATACTGTGTAAGGTTTTGTTTTGCCTCTAATATTGTGTGTTCTTTTACAGGAATTCTGATTAAGAATCTTTCTGATGCAGGTGACTTATGTCTAAAGTCATTAATAGGTCATTAACCCTTACTGGGTCCTGATGATGTTCCCAGCCAGCGCTCATGATGTTCAGGGAAAGTCATAATAACATAGAAGTTTTTTTTTTCTTGTATAGCATTGGCAGTGTATGCAGCGCTGTACATAGCACAACCGTGGTGCTTACAATCTATTTTTTGGTGCATGAGGCACAGGGAGATAAAGTGACTTACCCAAGGTCACAAAGAGCCGACACCGGGATTTGAACCAAGCCCCCATCCCCCCATCCCCCCCGATTCAAACTCAGTGCCATTGTTATCAGAGTTTCTAACCCATCACATGAAGTGTACAGTACATGGTTTCAGATATTATAACGATGAATATCTTTATATATTTTGAACCTACCACATGTTCATCTCCTTGAAGTGGACAGCATTTAAGTATCCTATATCTGCAGGGAATTACACTGCCTTGTACTCCTGAGCAATACGCAGGATTTTCTATTTGTACATCGATAAGATGAAACAGCATGAGACCCAGACAAGGAAGAGAGCAGCTATAATTTTGGGAAAACACCAATAATGTTTTCCTGACACTCTCCTCCTCAGAAGACTGTACAGTAGCTATTTGGAAATGTGCACTTGATTCTAGAACCCTAAAAAAAAAACCTTTCGAAAACAAAGTTGTGTCTTATATCCCAGATCAGACTCCTTCACATCTAACTAGGAATACCATGGTGAGTGAGGGCTCCTCTCTGGCCAATGCCACTGCCCCCCTGATTCTGGGTCTTATTTGCAGCCCAATAGATGCACCTTCCCCTCATCACCCCCCAGGTCTGATCTGAGGTGTCAGGAGCACAGAGAGGTGAATTACACCGGGATTTCTCTGTGCACGGTCCTACAGTAAATGCCATCTCTATGGAGAAGTCAGGCTGGGAAGCAGTGAGTGGGGAGAGGAGATTAGCATGGTGCAGTATGCTGGGGCATGTAACAGGAGAGGAGATTAGCATGGTGCAGTATGCTGGGGCATGTAACAGGAGAGGAGATTAGCATGGTGCAGTATGCTGGGGCATGTAACAGGAGAGGAGATTAGCATGGTGCAGTATGCTGGGGCATGTAACAGGAGAGGAGATTAGCATGGTGCAGCATGCTGGGGTATGTAACAGGAGAGGAGATTAGCATGGTGCAGTATGCTGGGGTAAATAACAGGAGAGGAGATTAGCATGGTGCAGCATGCTGGGGTATGTAACAGGAGAGGAGATTAGCATGGTGCAGCATGCTGGGGTATGTAACAGGTGAGGATTATTAGCATGATGCAGTATGCTGGGGTAGGTAACAGGAGCAGAGATTAGCATGGTGCAGTATGCTGGGGTATGTAACAGGAGAGGAGATTAGCATGGTGCAGTATGCTGGGGTATGTAACAGGAGAGATTAGCATGGTGCAGTATGCTGGGGTATTTAACAGGAGAGGAGATTAGCATGGTGCAGCATGCTGGGGTATGTAACAGGAGAGATTAGCATGGTGCAGCATGCTGGGGTATGTAACAGGAGAGATTAGCATGGTGCAGTTTGGTGGGGTATATAACAGGAGAGGAGATTAGCACAGTGCAGCATACTGGGGTATGTAACAGGAGAGATTAGCATGGTGCAGTTTGATGGGGTATGTAACAGGAGAGATTAGCATGGTGCAGCATGCTGGGGTATGTAACAGGAGAGATTAGCATGGTGCAGCATGCTGGGGTATGTAACAGGAGAGATTAGCATGGTGCAGTATGATGGGGTATGTAACAGGAGAGGAGATTAGCATGGTGCAGTATGCTGGGGTATGTAACAGGAGAGGAGGTTAGCATGGTGCAGTATGCTGGGGTATGTAACAGGAGAGGAGATTAGCATGGTGCAGTATGCTGGGGTATGTAACAGGAGAGGAGATTAGCATGGTGCAGCATGCTGGGGTATGTAACAGGAGAGGAGATTAGCATGGTGCAGCATGCTGGGGTATGTAACAGGAGAGGAGATTAGCATGGTGCAGCATGCTGGGGTATGTAACAGGAGAGGAGATTAGCATGGTGCAGCATGATGGGGTATGTAACAGGAGAGGAGATTAGCATGGTGCAACATGCTGGGGTATGTAACAGGAGAGATTAGCATGGTGCAGTATGCTGGAGTATGTAACAGGAGAGGAGATTAGCATTTTGCAGCATGCTGGGGTACTGTATGTAACAGGAGAGGGGATTTGCATGGTGCAGCATGATGGGGTATGTAACAGGAAAGGAGATTAGCATGGTGCAGCATGCTGGGGTATGTAACAGGAGAGGGGATTAGCATGGTGCAGCATGCTGGGGTATGTAACAGGAGAGATTAGCATGGTGCAGTTTGATGGGGTATATAACAGGAGAGGAGATTAGCACGGTGCAGCATACTGGGGTATGTAACAGGAGAGATTAGCATGGTGCAGTTTGATGGGGTATGTAACAGGAGAGATTAGCATGGTGCAGCATGCTGGGGTATGTAACAGGAGAGATTAGCATGGTGCAGCATGCTGGGGTATGTAACAGGAGAGATTAGCATGGTGCAACATGCTGGGGTATGTAACAGGAGAGATTAGCATGGTGCAGTATGCTGGGGTATGTAACAGGAGAGGAGATTAGCATGGTGCAGTATGCTGGGGTATGTAACAGGAGAGGAGGTTAGCATGGAGCAGTATGCTGGGGTATGTAACAGGAGAGGAGATTAGCATGGTGCAGCATGCTGAGGTATGTAACAGGAGAGGAGATTAGCATGGTGCAGCATGCTGGGGTATGTAACAGGAGAGGAGATTAGCATGGTGCAGCATGATGGGGTATGTAACAGGAGAGGAGATTAGCATGGTGCAACATGCTGGGGTATGTAACAGGAGAGATTAGCATGGTGCAGTATGCTGGGGTATGTAACAGGAGAGGAGATTAGCATTTTGCAGCATGCTGGGGTATGTAACAGGAGAGGAGATTAGCATGGTGCAGCATGCTGGGGTATGTAACAGGAAAGGAGATTAGCATGGTGCAGCATGCTGGGGTATGTAACAGGAGAGATTAGCATGGTGCAACATGCTGGGGTATGTAACAGGAGAGATTAGCATGGTGCAGTATGCTGGGGTATGTAACAGGAGAGGAGATTAGCATGGTGCAGTATGCTGGGGTATGTAACAGGAGAGGAGGTTAGCATGGTGCAGTATGCTGGGGTATGTAACAGGAGAGGAGATTAGCATGGTGCAGCATGCTGAGGTATGTAACAGGAGAGGAGATTAGCATGGTGCAGCATGCTGGGGTATGTAACAGGAGAGGAGATTAGCATGGTGCAGCATGATGGGGTATGTAACAGGAGAGGAGATTAGCATGGTGCAACATGCTGGGGTATGTAACAGGAGAGATTAGCATGGTGCAGTATGCTGGGGTATGTAACAGGAGAGGAGATTAGCATTTTGCAGCATGGTGGGGTATGTAACAGGAGAGGAGATTAGCATTTTGCAGCATGGTGGGGTATGTAACAGGAGAGGGGATTAGCATGGTGCAGCATGCTGGGGTATGTAACAGGAAAGGAGATTAGCATGGTGCAGCATGCTGTGGTATGTAACAGGAGAGGGGATTAGCATGGTGCAGCATGCTGGGGTATGTAACAGGAGAGATTAGCATGGTGCAGTTTGATGGGGTATATAACAGGAGAGGAGATTAGCACGGTGCAGCATACTGGGGTATGTAACAGGAGAGATTAGCATGGTGCAGTTTGATGGGGTATGTAACAGGAAAGATTAGCATGGTGCAGCATGCTGGGGTATGTAACAGGAGAGATTAGCATGGTGCAGCATGCTGGGGTATGTAACAGGAGAGATTAGCATGGTGCAGTATGCTGGGGTATGTAACAGGAGAGGAGATTAGCATGGTGCAGTATGCTGGGGTATGTAACAGGAGAGGATGTTAGCATGGTGCAGTATGCTGGGGTATGTAACAGGAGAGGGGATTAGCATGGTGCAGCATGCTGGGGCATGTAACAGGAGAGGAGATTAGCATGGTGCAGCATGCTGGGGCATGTAACAGGAGAGGAGATTAGCATGGTGCAGCATGCTGGGGCATGTAACAGGAGAGGAGATTAGCATGGTGCAGCATGATGGGGTATGTAACAGGAGAGGAGATTAGCATGGTGCAACATGCTGGGGTATGTAACAGGAGAGATTAGCATGGTGCAGTATGCTGGGGTAGGTAACAGGAGAGGAGATTAGCATTTTGCAGCATGCTGGGGTATGTAACAGGAGAGGGGATTAGCATGGTGCAGCATGATGGGGTATATAACAGGAAAGGAGATTAGAATGGTGCAGCCTGCTGGGCTATGTAACAGGAGAGGGGATTAGCATGGTGCAGCATGCTGGGGTATGTAACAGGAGAGATTAGCATGGTGCAGTTTGATGGGGTATATAACAGGAGAGGAGATTAGCACGGTGCAGCATACTTGGGTATGTAACAGGAGAGATTAGCATGGTGCAGTTTGATGGGGTATGTAACAGGACAGATTAGCATGGTGCAGCATGCTGGGGTATGTAACAGGAGAGATTAGCATGGTGCAGCATGCTGGGGTATGTAACAGGAGAGATTAGCATGGTGCAACATGCTGATGTATGTAACAGGAGAGGAGATTAGCATGGTGCAGCATGCTGGGGTATGTAACAGGAGAGGAGATAAGCATGGTGCAGCATGCTGGGGTATGTAACAGGAGAGGGGATTAGCATAGTGCAGTATGCTGGGGTATGTAACAGGAGAGGAGATTAGCATTTTGCAGCATGCTGGGGTATGTAATAGGAGAGGAGATTAGCATGGGGCCATATGCTGTGGCATGAAACAGGAGAGATTAGCATGGTACAGCATGCTGGGGTATGTAACAGGAGAGATTAGCATGGTGCAGCCTGCAGGGGTATGTAACAGGAGAGGACATTAGCATGGCACAGTGTGCTGGGGTATGTAACAAGAGCAGAGATTAGCATGGCACAGTGTGCTGGGGTATGTAACAGGAAAGGAGATTAGCATGGTGCAGCATGCTGGGGTATGTAACAGGAGCAGAGATTAGCATGGTGCAATGTGCTGGGGTATGTAACAGGAGAGGAGATTAGCATGGTGCAATGTGCTGGGGTATGTAACAGGAGAGGAGATTAGCATGGTGCAGCATGCTGGGGTATGTAACAGGAGAGGAGATTAGCATGGTGCAGTATTCTGGGGTATGTAACAGAAGAAGAGATTAGCATGGTGCAGCATGCTGGGGTATGTAACAGGAGAGATTAGCATGGTGCAGTTTGATGGGGTATATAACAGGAGAGGAGATTAGCACGGTGCAGCATACTGGGGTATGTAACAGGAGAGATTAGCATGGTGCAGTTTGATGGGATATGTAACAGGAGAGATTAGCATGGTGCAGCATGCTGGGGTATGTAACAGGAGAGGAGATTAGCATGGTGCAGTATGCTGGGGTATGTAACAGGAGAGGAGATTAGCATGGTGCAGTATGCTGGGGTATGTAAGAGGAGATTTGCATGGTGCAGCATGCTGGGGTATGTAACAGGAGAGGAGATTAGCATGGTGCAGCATGCTGGGGTATGTAACAGGAGAGATTAGCATGGTGCAGTATGCTGGGGTATTTAACAGGAGAGGAGATTAGCATGGTGCAGCATGCTGGGGTATGTAACAGGAGAGGGGATTAGCATGGTGCAGCATGATGGGGTATGTAACAGGAGAGGAGATTAGCATGGTGCAGCATGCTGGGGTATGTAACAGGAGAGGGGATTAGCATGGTGCAGCATGCTGGGGTATGTAACAGGAGAGGAGATTAGCATGGTGCCATATGCTGTGGCATGAAACAGGAGAGATTAGCATGGTACAGCATGCTGGGGTATGTAACAGGAGAGATTAGCATTGTGCAGCATGCAGGGGTATGTAACAGGAGAGGACATTAGCATGGCACAGTGTGCTGGGGTATGTAACAGGAGCAGAGATTAGCATGGTGCAGCATGCTGGGGTATGTAACAGGAGCAGAGATTAGCATGGTGCAGTGTGCTGGGGTATGTAACAGGAGAGGAGATTAGCATGGTGCAGCATGCTGGGGTATGTAACAGGAGAGGAGATTAGCATGGTGCAGTATTCTGGGGTATGTAACAGGAGAGGAGATTAGCATGGTGCAACATGCTGGGGTATGTAACAGGAGAGGGGATTAGCATGGTGCAGCATGCTGGGGTATGTAACAGGAGAGGGGATTAGCATAGTGCAGTATGCTGGGGTATGTAACAGGAGAGGAGATTAGCATAGTGCAGTATGCTGGGATATGTAACAGGAGAGGGGATTAGCATGGTGCAACATGCTGGGGTATGTAACAGGAGGGAGGATAAGCATGGTTCTACATGCTGGGTATGTAACAGGAGAGGAGATTCGCCCCCTGTCTTGCTTTTCCCTCATTTGAGGCTCACCTACCTGTACTAATCCCCCTTCTGCCTTTCTCTGTCACTTTGAATCCTGGCTCTCTTTCTTTCTCTCCTCAGACTCCCCTGTTCTTCTCCTTGGGGACTTCAACTGCCACATTGATGACCCCTCTCTCCCTTGGGCCTCCCGCTTTCTCTCTCTAACCGCTTTCTCTCTCTAACCTCTTCTTTTGGCCTTCAACAGTGGACTACAGTTAGCACCCACAAGGATGGCCACTATCTAGATCTGGTTTTCACTAAAAACTTTTCTCTCACTGATTTCTCCATTTCTCCTTTTCCTCTCTCTGACCATCACCTCATCTCATTTTCTCTCTCTCGCTTCTCCCCCACTCCATCTCGCCCTCATTTTTGCAGAAACCTGCTCTCTATCAACCTACCAGCTTTTGATTCCACTTTACGCTCCTCCCTCTCTTCTCTCAGTTCAGCTTCAGACCCTGACAACCTGGTCAGGAACTACAACTCTGCCTTATCCTCCTCTCTTGATCTACATGCCCCGCTTTCTCTCCGCCGTCCTCGCCCTCCTAACCCCAAACCCTGGCTAAATTTGCACATGTGCATGCTGCGTTCCTCCACTTGTTCTTCTGAACGCCTCTGGAGGAAATCTCATTCGCTCGCAGACTTCATTCACTACAAATTTATGCTGTCCTGTTTCAACTCTGCCCTCTCTCAGGCTAAACAAACATACTTTTCATCACTAATCAACATGCACAAATCTAACCTACGCCGACTCTTTTCTGTCTCTGACTCTCTACTCAGACCACCCTCAGATGCCTCCTCTTCTTCCTCCATCTCACCTCAGGACTTTGCTGACTATTTTAAGGAAAAGGTGGAGTCCATATGTCAGAACATCCACTCTGTTTCCTCCTCCCGACCTACACTGCTTCCTAACTCTCCTCCTGCCTTCCTTGACACTTTTTCCGCTGTCTCGGAGGAGGATGTGTCACTGCTGATCTCCTCTTCTCCCTCTACCACCTGCTCTCTTGATCCCATTCCCTCCCATCTCCTAAAACCTCTTGCTCCTTCTATAATCCCTATGCCCACACAGATTGTTAACTCTTCCCTCTACTCTGGTACCTTTCCATCTTCCTTCAAGCATGCAACCGTTATACCATTACTCAAAAACAGCAAGCTTGACCCTACCTGTCCTTCGATCGACCTATCTCACTCCTGCCTTTTGCCTCCAAACTCCTTGAACATCTTGTATTCTCTTGATTGCTACACTTTTCTCAACACCTATTCTCTCCTAGACCCTCTACAATCTGTCTTCCACACTGCTCATTCAACTGAAACAGCCCTCGCTAAAATAACTGATGACCTCCATGCTGCCAAAGACAGTGGTCATTACACTCTGCTCATATTACTCAACCTCTCTGCAGCATTTGACATCGTGGACCACCCTCTTCTCCTTCACATTCTCCATACTCTTGGAATTCGGAACAAAGCTTTATCCTGGATCTCCTCTTACCTCTCCCATCGTACTTTCAGTGTCTCTTTTGCTAACACCTCCTCCTCCTCTATCGATCTCTCTGTAGGGTACCCCAGGGCTCTGTCCTGGGACCTCTTCTCTTTTCTCTTTACACACTCGCTCTAGGTGACCTAATCACATCTTTTGGTTTTAAATATCACCTCTATGCTGACGACACACAAATTTACCTCTCAACCCCTGACCTTACACCTGGTATATAGGCCAAAGTTTCTGAATGTCTCTCTGGAATATCATCCTGGATGGCCATCCGCCAACAAACTTAACATGGCAAAAACAGAGCTCCTTATACCTCCTCCAAAACCTGGCCCTACTTCCTCCTTCCACATTAGTGTTGGAAGTACCATCATTCACCCAGAAGCCCAAGCACGCTGCCTAGTGGTCACACTCGACTATTCTCTCACATTCGCCCCTCACATTCAAAACATATCTAAAACCGGTCGCTTTTTCCTCCACAATATAACAAAGATACGCCCTTTCCTCTGTTGCTCGACTGCTAAAATTTTGACTCAGGCCCTCATTCTCTCCTGCCTCGATTACTGTAACCTCCTGCTGTCTGGCCTTCCTGCCTCTCACCTGTCTCCTCTACAATCTATCCTAAACGCTGCTGCCAGAATCACTCTACTATTTCTGAAATCTGTATCAGCGTCTCCCCTACAGAAATCACTCTCCTGGCTTCCGATCAAATCACGCATCTCGCACTCAATTCTCCTCCTCACTTTTAAAGCTTTACACTCTTCTGCTCCTACTTACATCTCAGTCCTAATGTCTCGCTATGCACCATCCCAACTCTTGCGTTCTGCTCAAGGATGTCTTCCCTCTACCCCCTTTGTATCTAAAGCCCTCTCCCGCCTTAAACCTTTCTCACTTTCTGCCCCACACCTCTGGACTGCCCTTCCCCTCAATACCCGACTAGCACCCTCTCTATCCACCTTTAAGATCCACCTTAAGACACACTTGCTTAAAGAAGCATTTGAGTAACACCGTGGCTAATACTATACACGATACATAAAGCTTGGACCCCCGCAGATGCACTTACCTGAATGCCCTCCTACAGTCTCTGTATGTTCTCCCCACCAATAAGATTGTAAGCTCCCCAGAGCAGGGACTCCTCTTCCGAAATGTTACTTTTATGTCTGACGTACTTATTCCCATGATCTGTTATTTGTATTATTTGTTATTTATATGATTGTCACGTGTATTACTAATGTGAAGCGCTATGTACACTAATGGCGCTATATAAATAAAGACATAACAGGAGAGGAGATTAGCATGGTTCAGTATGCTTGGGTATGTAACAGGAGAGGGAATTAGCATGGTGCAGCATGCTGGGGCATGTAACAGGAGAGGAGATTAGCATGGTGCATTATGCTGGGGTATGTAACAGGAGAAAGAGTGAGATGCAAGGAAACTGGGGAAAGAGTGAGACATGTTGGATTGCAGGAGAGAGAGTGAGACATATTGGATTGCAGGAGAGTGAGATATGTTGATTTGCAGGAGAGAGAGTGAGACATGTTGGATTGCAGGAGAGAGGGTGAGACATTTTGGATTGGAGCAGAGAGAGTGAGATGTTGGATGGCAGGAGAGAGTGAGACATGTTGGATTGCAGGAGAGAGTGAGACATGTTGGATTGGAGTAGAGAGAGCGAGATTTTGGATTGTAGGAGGGAGTGAGACATGTTGAATTGCAGGAGAGAGAGAGTGAGACATGTTGAATTGCAGGAGAGAGAGAGTGAGACATGTTGGATTGCAGGAGAGAGTGAGATATGTTGAATTGCAGGAGAGAGAGTGAGACATGTTGGATTGCAGGAGAGAGTGAGACATGGATTTCAGGAGAGAGAGAGTGAGACATGTTGGATTGCAGGAGAGAGTGAGACATGGATTGCAGGAGAGAAAGAGTGAGACATGTTGGATTGCAGGAGAGAGTGAGACATGTTGAATTGCAGGAGAGAGAGAGTGAGACATGTTGGATTGCAGGAGAGAGTGAGATATGTTGAATTGCAGGAGAGAGAGTGAGACATGTTGGATTGCAGGAGAGAGTGAGACATGGATTGCAGGAGAGAGAGAGTGAGACATGTTGGATTGCAGGAGAGAGTGAGACATTGATTGCAGGAGAGAGAGAGTGAGACATGTTGGATTGCAGGAGAGAGTGAGACATTGATTGCAGGAGAGAGAGAGAGAGTGAGACATGTTGGATTGCAGGAGAGAGTGAGACATGGATTGCAGGAGAGAGAGATGTTGGATTGCAGGAGAGTGAGATGTTGGGCTGTAAGGAAAGATAAGAAGATATAGCAGTGGGCATCAAAAAGGGGAGAGGTCTGCACAGTAGGGAGCCCAGTCCTCTCCCTTAGTCATGAGTAGAAATGGGTGATTTTTTGGGGGAGGTGGATTGGGATCCGCCTCCGATCGGCCGGTTCCTTTCGTCCGCGGATTAGTCTCAAAAATGCCAATCCGCAGTCTCAGGTTTTTCTATTTTATAACGCAATCCAAAATTAATAGACATGGAAATATCCCATTTCTCTCTCTCTCCATGGATTATTCCAGGTTAGGGTATTTAACAATCCGGCCACAAATTGTTAAAATCGCCGTATTCTTAAAAATCCGTCCGGATTGTATCCAATGGCAGATTTGGATTAATTTGCACTGTTTTTTTAGTGACCAATTCAGAGACTGATTGTGGTGGTGGGGGTTGGTGGGGGGAGGGAGGGTGGGGGTTGGTGGTGGTGGGGGGAGGGAGGGTGGTGGTGGTGGTGGGGTGTGGTGGTGTGGTGGGGGGGGGGGAGATTTGGTAAAAAACGGATTTGGACCTATTCGTCTATCTCTCATCCCGATTAAACACATTTCTGCTGGTGGCTATGGGAGGGCAGGGCTGCAGCATACGGGGTCCTGACTTCCGGAGGAGAGAAATGATTTAAAAAAAATACTAAAGATATGAGAGGTGTATAGTGAAAAAATCAGAGGGATAAAGGGACAGGAGAGAGACGGGAAACAGGACAAAGAGTGAGATACTGTATGAGAGGCAACTGGGGAAGGAGTTACTGCAAAGTTTAACATGAAAATGTGTGCATCAGAAAGGGTGTACAGACGGAGAGATGACCCCTGATTTTTCTTTTGTCCTTGTATAATAATAATCATCATAATAATGCAGTGCATCCGGTGTAACAGTACAGTGCAATAATAGACTTTATTTACCATATATACAATACACTCTCCACCATTTGGGTTCCATTACTTTCTTAAATACAGGATTTGTATGAGCAATCGGTAAACTTCACATGTTAAGCACGTGGCAAATGGTACAAAGGTTTCATAATGATACAGATCGCGGAGCTCAATAGAAGTGGTGTTTTCCTTGCTGCTGTCTGTTGGCCATATGCATGAGCTTCAGGAGGAAATCGCTGGCCGAGCCGTCCAGCCGGGTCATGTTCTTTTCGGGGGTCACTTGTAGCCTCTCGCTGTCCTCGTCGAGGCAGCTGGAGTCCAGACTGCAGCTTTCTGTGAAGAATGGCAGAATAAGGAAGGTCACTGACCTCTTTGTATAACTAGATCAGTAAATGTCTCCTGGCTGCAAAGAGGACACAAAAACAGCACCATCTCTATTACAGAAATCTCCCCCTAAACCCCCCCATTAAAAGCCAGGCATGTTGGTGAGCTATTTATTGTTCACCAGGTCTAAGCCAGTTGTGATGATGGGAGACACTGCACTGATGTACTCTGCACTGATGTACACTGCCCTGATGTACACTGCCCTGATGTACACTGCCCTGATGTACACTGCCCTGATGTACACTGCACTGCCAGCAAATGTCTATCACAGAGTATTACTTTCATGTGAAAACTGATGCATAGTAATGGAAAAATTGTCTGCATATTCTGTTTACATATTTTGCACCAGTATTGTATTGAACTGCGCCGGTATTGTACTGCGCCGGTATTGTACTGCGCCGGTATTGTACTGCGCCGGTATTGTACTGTACTGCGCCGGTATTGTACTGTACTGCGCCGGTATTGTACTGTACTGCGCCGGTATTGTACTTCGCCGGTATTGTACTGCGCCGGTATTGTACTGTACTGTGCCGGTATTGTACTTCGCCGGTATTGTACTGCGCCGGTATTGTACTGTACTGCGCCGGTATTGTACTTCGCCGGTATTGTACTGCGCCGGTATTGTACTGTACTGCGCCGGTATTGTACTGCACCGGTATTGTACTGTACTGCGCCGGTATTGTACTGTACTGTGCCGGTATTGTACTGCACCGGTATTGTACTGTACTGTGCCGGTATTGTACTGTGCCAGTATTGTATTGTACTGCGCCGGTATTGTACTGCGTCGGTATAATACTGCACCAGATGTGGAAGCAATGTTGAGTGCTTTGGAAATTATACAAACATGTTGTTCGTGTAGGTTTCCTGGTCCCGATCAGCCTTACTTACTAACTGGTGCTACCCCATAAGAAATCCTCCAGTGCTGGGAGACACCTTGGAGTAAGTGTCGCACGTGGATTTTTTTGTGTTAAAATGA
Source organism: Ascaphus truei (assembly GCF_040206685.1). Taxonomy (NCBI): domain Eukaryota; kingdom Metazoa; phylum Chordata; class Amphibia; order Anura; family Ascaphidae; genus Ascaphus; species Ascaphus truei. The sequence goes on from NC_134483.1 coordinate 530,729,384, forward strand.
TGCAAAAAAAACCCCAAGAAATATATTGCGTGTGTGCATCTACGTACAGCACTAACCTTTTTTGCCCCATTGTGTGCTTTTAGTGTCCCAATTTCTTTTTAGCCAGGTGTATGTGCAAACAAGTGTGAAGCCCATGAAGCTAAGATGTAAATGTATTTATTTATAAAATGTTTTACCAGGAAGTAATACATTGAGAGTTACATCTCATTTTCACGTATGTCCTGGGCACAGAGTTAAGATGACAAATAATACATGGTTAAGATGTAAATGGTATGTATTTAAAAAAAAAATTGTATATGTGCGTCAATTTTTTTTTTTGAAGCGGTGTCAAAATCTTCTGCCAAGTTGTACCTGGTACAAATCCTACAATGTCTGTTTATATTGTTAGCGCAAAATTAGAAGTGTTTACGTTGCTACAGTACAGTATGTATCTATGATAAAAAGATATTACACAAAAGATATCTGAATATTTTCAGAGTATGGCTATTATAAGACTATATCAAATGAACTTTTGATATTTACTAATAGTTATAAAATAATAAATGCTCAGTATTCTGTTTCCAATTAAATTGCATCAGTCGAGTATGCAACACAACCCCATGTATCAAACAACGAACTATGCAATACGTTTAATAAGTCCCATAACAACCTCATTCATAGCATGCACATTTATTAGTACCCTGCATGCATGAAGGAAGGTGTCACATGCATTTGTCATTACTATGGAGATTATGGGTCTCTATACTAAAGTCTCTGGGCTGAAAAACTGGGTCAAAAATAAAAAGAAATACAGTCCCCATATGTATCAAAGAAAGTTAACACCGTTGAAAGTAATTAGAGTCTTTGCTTGATAAATATAGTGAACTCCTTTTGCACGGATTTCAACCCAGTTTGGCACCCGGGAGACGCTAGTAAAAAATTAATAAACTATATACTGTATATCAAAGACTCCTTGCTACACAAGTTGGAGGCAGTGGGGCAAAAATAGCCCCAGATTTATCAAGGGCACAAATCTCGTGGAAAACAAAAGGTTAGATAAATCTTTGATAAATTCTTTGATAAATGTGTTGCTACTTTGCCTCTCACTTTTGACGCTGGAAGACATTGATACATACTGTAGGCTGGGATTCACTAAGCTCTGATAAGGGACATCAAAGCTCCATCTGTCTTGAATGATTGACTTGGATGGCAGTGAACATGGGATCCGGATCCAAAACCTCTTATCAGAGTTTAGGGAATCTACCCATTTTCTCATATCTATCTCTAATGCAGATTTTGCATTTCGGGCCACATATACTAAGCGGTGCTAAGTCATGCAGTACTTTTCAGCCTATTGAAATGGTTTACCACTGTTTGGTAAATGGAACCCTTAATCTTTTGATGTAATTCTTCTTTGCCTAATTCTTTGAAACACTGCTACCATGCTGTTTGTTTCCAAACCTGCACTCACACTGGAACAATGCACTTTTAGTTATTAGAAATAATAATATTTCTATTTTATCTTTCTTTTTTTATTTCTAAATCTGTTCATTGAAATTTGCACTATTTTAGATACTAAGTTCCATGGAGCATTATTTCCAAATAGCATATGTATGTAATATTTATGCATGCATTCATTCATGCTGGGGATCCCTCTATAAGCTGAAAATACAGTCAGCAAACAATGTAACAAACAGCAATATTAATAAAAAGATTATCTAACAAGAAAATGTAGGAAAGAGTGGTGGGGATCAGTCCCTCAGAAGTTGGTATAGTGTGTATGTATGTATGTATGTATTTATGTATATATGTATATATACACACACACACACACACACACACACACACACACACACACACACACACACACACACATACATATATGGGCCATTCTAGGGGATACTGAGTACCACAGGAAATCTACCCCTCAAATATATTTCTACAGATTATTTTTGTTTCTTTAGTTTACTATAAGCATAACATTGGAGAAATATGGTCTTATGAACCTTCTTACTTGTGCAACCAGACTAAGTTATCTTGTATCCTAGAGCAGCACTTGTAAGTGTTTCTGTGGACAATAGTAGAACTGTACCAGTGATACACTGCAAGCAAGGTTACCGAGTATGTTATTGTGTGCATGCAATCATTTAAAGGAAGAAGAGATGATTTACCATCACTGCAGCAGATTCCAGGAGAAGCACATCTTCCTCCAGTCCCACATGCTTTCCCTCCAGCCTCACAAGGGGAAGGTAAGTAGTTTTCTTCCACGCAGCGCAGGGTTTCAGAGGTCCCAACAAAGCATCCCAGGTCTTCTCCGCAGCAAATGTTAGGGCCAAAGCAATTTCCTCTGTTCCCAGGGCCGCAAGGTATGCACTGCAAGGCCACACAATCATTATTCATGTACCGTTTACGGCCCCACAAAGACTCCTAGGGGTCTATATACCAAGCCAAAGGTTAGCAATTCTGAGGCACAACACCCCCAAGATGTACAGTATCAAAGAAAAAAAAAATCCTATTGATTTCCTTTTGGGCTTTTTCTTTGAGCATACTGTGCAGTTATTTTGCACCAGAATTGCTTCACATTTGGTGTGCGTGTGTGTATGTATGTATATGTATATATTCCTATTGGAAGCGGAGTACAAAGGTATGGGGCATAGACATCAAAGCAAAAGTGGAGTAGTTCTGGAGCAAAACAATTGCACCACATGTATAAAAAAAAATTCTTTAAAAAACCTGTTGATTTTAATGTTTTTTTGTTTTTTTTAGTACATACATACAGTATAGGGCACATTTTGCCCCAGAATTGCACCACTTTTTCCTTGATACATATGCCACAGTCTCTAACAGCACTCGCTGTAACTAGTACAGGGGTGATGAGGGATCAGCGCTGACCATGGTACTGAACACATGCACTGAACTGCACCAAGTTCCTCCGCCAAGGACGCTTGACCTGGAGTATTTGCAGCTGTATCTGCCGCTTGGTTCTGCGTGTAATTCCGACCCCTCAGTCACCACACTAGGACCTCTGTTACAATATAAGTAATGTCACTTTTCCTTGTGCTTGGCACGTTTTCAAAACATGTTTCGCCCTTTTGCTTAAAGTATCCCTTTGTTTTGGAATTTGCTACAGTCTATAACAGTTTAGAAACTGTGTCAGGTTCGGCTCCTGGGACGTCTAAATCTTTCAGATATTAAAGTACCTTTGGGCAAGTTATATGCAATACAGATAACCAAACGTTACAATGTTTAAACATGATTACATAGGGATTTGTGATATTACTAAAGAAACATGTTTTTTTTTAACTATGTAACTATTCCTCTGTTTAATCATTCTTCACATTTCTAAACATATTCTCATTCATGCCATCTTGCAGCTTAATTAACTTGGTTAAACTCTTTTGTGATTCCTTCTCAGTAACCGTCTCCAGTGCTCTTAGTTTCTGCCTAATGTACACATGCATATCACTGAGACATATTATACAACTGCATGAACAGTGAGAGGAATACGTTAAAGCAAGATAAATACGACTCTATATATATTTAGAAGTCACAGTAGACATTGTTGCATGCTTAATCTATAACAAGACACTTATGCACTATATAAGAGGTCAACAACAAATGTCCTGGTACCTGACTACCAGCAGACAAGACATTCAGCCATGAACAGGAATATATTCAATATCACAGCAACATTTGCATTAAATTCATCAGTATAGCAGTATGAAAACCCAGCTAGCAACAATCTCACATGAAAAGAACAGCAGGACTTTCTACATAGGATGTAAGCCATGTGGATATACTGTACCTGTCGGACTTCTGTGTCTGGATAGGACCTCTTGCCCCCTCTGGGGCAGTTCTGGATGTAACATGCAGATGACAAGGCGAGAAGGCACAGGAAGCAGGCGGGGACCTCAGTCATCCTGAATATCTGCAGGAGGAGGAGAAGGATCTGCTTTGATGGTCGATGTGCCACTGGTTCCTCTTTTGATTGAGCTACCTATTTATACCCCATTCATTTATTCTTAATGTCGACGTAATTGTTCTGTGTCCCATGGTCGTGCAGGCTGTATTTACATTCTAAACAAGAAGTGACAAGCAAATGACGTGAGTCAGGCTCAGGGCACATGATCAGGTACCATGCTTTGTGAGCCTTATGTCGGAAAACGTTCCTATAATGCACTGTGCTATATATATATATATATATATATATATATATATATATATATATATATATATATATATATATATATATATATATATATATATATATATATATATATATATATATATATATATATATATATATATATATATATATATATATATATATATATATATATATATATATATATATATATAAAAAAAAAAAAAAAAAAAAAAAAAAAAATTAAAGAAGCAATGGGATTTGACAGAATGTTTGATGCCTATGAGACTTATGTTTTTTGATTTTATTTATCTGGGACAACTGCAAAAAGTACCCTAAAAATTAAGTGTTTTTGCATTCCACTTATATTGGGGTAAGGTAACTTTGCACAGACGAAAGGGACAGGTGAATGAGTGAGCTCAACATGTAAGAAAATGTATCCAAATAATGACACTCGTTTTTATATAAGTATAATGTATTAGTAACCAATTATTAGTCATCATTACTTGTATTACATACAATTGTATTACATTTTCAGTTTAATACTGTATAGCCTGACATATATGAGAGTGACTGAGCGTTATATACAGATCAGCAACACAATTCCCCAGGAAACTCTGCTGGTGTCTCTGGCAGGAATGTTTAATGATGAGAAAGGAAAAGGGTAGGAATGGCATCTTTAAATAATTGTTACTGTGTATTGTAAAAGTAAAGAACGAATTTAAGATCTAAGTATTATATATATATATATATATAATACTTAGATCTTAAATTCGTATATATATATATTTGAAATAAAATAAAATCTACACTAAATTCAAAAAATGGTGTCTTTCAAAGATTCAATTAATCCAACCATAAACTGAAACAGTTACTTTGTCAAATCCACTGCAAACCATTAAGCATATCCTTCTCATGGTCATAACAGTCTAAAACCAAATACATATAAAAACACTGCCTACATTTACTTTAAATATTAGCTATAGATACAGATACTGTATGTTGTACCAGATGCAATCACTATCAAACACATTTTATACACTGGAAACGATACACATTTTCTGTATTTTATGATATTAAATTACCAAAAACATTACAGAAGAGAAGGAGTATTGTACGGTAGTTTGGGATATTTTTTTTCACTTGGAGCAACACGAGGAGTTCTTCACAAATTAAATTATAGTGAAGAGAGCTTTTAAAATGTATAAAGGTTTTTGTTGTATTAATAAACACATGGAGAGGTTTTGAAAGATTTTTAGATTATAATCTTATCATTGAAGAACCCTCACAATCTCCAATACACTTTCCAGAGTCAATATAGTTAGAACATGCAACTACTTTATTTTAATAACTGTAAGATCTAAGGGATTTTGCTGCAAATTAAGTTTGACAAAGTCATTAACAGAAGAATATTATGCAGACCCTGTTGCAATGTAAAATAAACACACATGCATCATTTCCAAACTGTCTATACGTGAGCCTGACCTTGAGTGAACCAGCCTGATCAGGCATATGTTATTGTAAACTATCTGATGTGAATTCGTTTGGGTGGTTGTTTCATTTTCCACTGATGAAATGAGCTGGCATATTCAATCTGTGTCAGATTCTTTCTACTTGATGAGCATAACGTCTGATGATCATTCCCACAGGACAGATAGCTACAGCCCCCAGACAAGCAGGGGGTGACCCCGAGAACGTGAAATTAACATGGAACTGAGCATCAAGCCCTTAATGACAGCGTCAGCGGCTCCTCTGGGCTCCATTATTCTTACCTCCCAACTCAATAGCTTCATTTCACAAGCACTGCTTCCCCCCCTCCCTTTCTGAATGGGTAAGTTATCTTCATTGACTAACTGGTAGTGGATGGAGGAGGTGTATGGTTTCTAATTAGAGGCTGATAGACTAGGGTAGACAATTAAGTGCATGTGAGCCCTAGGGTCAGGCCTTGTGATTGATGCTTATGGTAATTAATTTAGCATATTCACCAGCCACACCTAGGCACTGGTATCATCATTACTATGTAAAGCAGGGGTTGGCAACCTGTTTTTCAATGTAGCCACAGGTGTGGCGAATGAGAAATGAAAATAGCCACACCACGTAAAAATGGAGGTATTATGTTGCGCATTCGAAAATTTAAAAACACACACACACTGTTTCAACAAGTTTATTCAAAACATGAACACTGACTACTCAGATACAACTGCGTCAGACGCAAACGATGAAAATGGTTCAAATTGAAAATGTAAGACAATTTAATGCGAAATTTGACAAACCTTATTTCTGACAAGTTGCAGAGACATTGGCTGAATATCTGAACTCAACGCACATCTTAGCTCAGCCTCCAAATTGACATCAACAATTTTTAGATCTGTATTTCAAAAAAATGTTCGAGTATATCTGTTCCACAAGTATGGCCTCGCAGTCCACAAAGTACGAGGATATTTTCAAGAATTGTAAAATAGTCGTCGAATCACTGAGTTCGTCTGCTTGACAGAACGGTCAGATAATTTATAAATCACAGACCAGCAGTCATACAGGGCGAGCTATACTGATTGTAATGCTTCTCTCCCACTACTTCCAAGATTGTTGCAACACCCCTCAAGCTCCCTCTCACCCCCCCTCCTCATCCTCCTCTCACGCCACCACCATTACCCTCCTCATCATCATCTCCTCACCCCACTCATCATCATCATCTCTTCATCAACATCTCATATGATCTCATTTCACCCCCCTCATCATCATCATCATATCCTCACCACCCTCTCATCATCTCATCCCTCATCATCATCATCTCCTCACCACCACCAGCGGCAAGCAAGTATTGTCCGTAACACAGTACCCAATAAAGGTTATATTGAAGAGACAAATGGAAACAAATCTCTCCTGCTCCATCCGATCCATTTCAGCTCAAAGCCCGTCAGAGAACAGCAAAGCTTCCGACTCGCCACACTCACAGACCAGGACTCTGACGTCACCTCAACACGCGGCATGTCCGCAACGGGCCCCCCAGTGATCAGTGAATTAAACGAAAGTCCCGTGGGTAGCGCAAGCAGGATCAAAGGCGCTGGTAGTATTGCAGGAGAGTGTCCAATGTCAGGGATCCCTGACGAAGTAGTTCGAGACGAAACGCGTAGGAATGTTTAAACTACATTGGACACTCTCTTGTAATACTACCAGCGTCTTTGATCCTGCTTGCGCTACCCACGGGACTTTCGTTTACTTCACTGATCACTGGGGGGGCCCGTTGTGGACGGTGTGTTGTGGAGCGTGTGGAGGTGACATCAGAGTCCTGGTCTGTGAGTGTGGCGAGTCGAAAGCTTTGCTGTTCCCTGATGTACCCCAAACATGCCCTGCTTATATGATTAGTCTTTCTTGTACTGTACGTGCAATCATTTACACTTTATTATTGTCACAATATAAGTACTTTTTTACGCTATGAGAGTCGTGCGCTTTGTTCTTTTTCTCTTTTACATGGGCATCTTTCGCCTTAACTATTATCTGTCTTTTATTAGCTATGTGTAGTAGGACGTTTAGTTGTTCGCTCCAATGCAGCTGACAGCAAAGGGGTAAAACACATCAAACTATCAAAGAGAACATGCCTTTGATTCTAATAGGAAGTTTTTCTTTAATACGTACAGGTAGCCCTTCCCTCTTAACCTTATGAACAGGGCTTAGGCAGACTTCTGTGATTCACCTCTAGTGCAGAAATAATATTTAAAAGCATGGGTAGCCAACTCCTGTCCTCAAGAGCTACCAACAGGTCAGGTTTTCAGGATATCAATTCTTCAGAACAGATGGCACAATCTTCGACTGAGCCACTAAATGAGCCACCTGTTCTGAAGCAGGGGTATCCTAAAAACCTGACCTGTTGCTAGCTCTTGAGGACTGGAGTTGGCTACCCATGCTTTAAGGCAGCGGTGCACAAAGTGGGGGGCGCGAGACATGCTGCAGGGGGCGTGGGGTTTACAGAGGCCCCCGCACGCTTCCCGAATACATTTAAATTAATGCCGGGGGAGCTGCAGCCGGGGGGCCTCTGTAAACTTCTACTTACCTTGTTTCAGACGCTCCTGGTCACGCGTTGCCATGGCAACGCAGCGTCAAATGACGCCGTTGGGTCATGTGACATTGCGTTGCCGTGGAAACGTGACATCATGACGCCAGGACGATTGAAGCAAGTAAGCAAGGGGGGCGCGAGGGGAGGGGGACAGACGGCAAATAAAAAATATTGCGCTCCCGTGCTTTAACGCATATTAAATCTAATGCAGGTTTCTGAATATATTAAAGCAGGGCCTTTGTATTGTATGTCTTTATTTATACAGTGCCAAAAGTGTACTCAGCGCTTTACAAAGAATATAGTACAGGGAATTATAATAATAAGTGCGGCAAAATCAGACAATAGGAAAGGAAGTCCCTGCCCCGAAGAGCTTAGAGAAGACAGCGTAGTCGAATATCCATTTGCCAAGGTCAAGATCCAGAGGAGGTTTGCAGACTATCCAAGGTCAGGAACTCAGGGGCTGAAAAAACAAGAGAAGAGCCTAGCAGGGGCAGTCAGCACCAAGGTACTAGAAGCTATGCAGAGCACTGACAGAATGGGAAGTTAGGGCTAAATAGCTGGCAGGCGCCAATCAGAAGGGAGGTGGAGCGGAGGTGCGGCCCGGGGGGTAACTAGGATAGGAGCCAGGGAACAAGGAGGCAGGCTGGAGTGTTCCTGAGGCTGGGGGGCGTGCCGCGTGATAGCACGATAGGTAGGGCCGGAGCTATCCCCCGAGGGCCGTGCACAAGCTGCACGGGTCCACACGCGCCCTGTAAGGCAGATGGCTGACGCGTGCGACCCAGAAGAAGAGGAGAAGCAGTGCGGGAGATGCCCGCGCCAGTGGGGAGATGACGGGGATTCGGAGCAGCGGTGGTGCCTGTTGTGGCAGCAGGTAAAGGAGCGCAGTGACGGGTCGATCGTGACCCACGGACCCTTACAGACAGCAGGTGAGGGAATAAGTGCAGTAGATGGTAGTGCTTGGCCACAATAGGTGGTAGGAATGTCTGTGGGTGTGGGACAGAAGCCATGAGTGCAAGCTATTGGGGTGTTTGATCTGTGGGGTGAGTTTTAAGGTTAGTCAGTATTAAATGAGAAGGTTAACACCATTTACAGGGGAAGAGATGTCAGGGAGGCGTGGGTGAGATCTGGTGTGTATATCTGGCTTCAGGCTTAGGGGAGATCCCCAGCAGCAGGAAGGAGTAGATAGAGGGAGTGAAGAGGATTTGTGTGGGTGCTTTTTATTGAGGGGTAAAGAAGTTGTTGGGAGAGAGGTGTATAAATAATGGTGCAGTGGGGAGTGGGGAAGTTGGAGAGAACAGAGACGTTCACAAAGGAGTGAGGAAACATAAATAGAAAAAGTAATAGGGAGGGCATAGTTTGATGCAGGTGGAGAGATTCCTGGACTGGAGGATAGAAAGAGCACAAAGAATCACAGCTTTTCGAAAGCTAAGTTCTTACAGTTGCAAAGTTGTCCAGACCTTCCTCTAATCTTTACCTCCAATTTCAACTCCAAAATTATCTCTGCCAGACACTTTAAATGTGACACTTTGATGTTACACAGCCATATGGCTCACAGCCAACATAGTCTGTCTTAAATTCTCTGATCACATGCAATGGAATAACAATTAAGGGAGTGGTCTGCCTATTAACTCACACTAACATACCCCAATAGTTAATTACATTTTCAGTTCTCTTGCAATTGATAGGAGAATTCAACTCAAGGAAACATACCTGTTTGAAGAAATTAAAGTCTGATATTAAATGGAGAAATTAGCTTGGTCTCCTTTAACTGAGTAATAAATACCAGCACAGGCAAGGTGATGTTGGAACAACTTGGTAATTGCTCCCTTAAGTCTTTTCATTGACCCTAAGCATTGTCAGCAAGTCACATATTGAAAATCAATTAGCTGATCAATAAACTAATATGTCTATTTATATAGCCTTTTAAAATACAATGACTAATATATTCCTGCAGATAACTAAAATAGGAGGAAGCGTTGAAAGAAGACTCATATTAACGTATTTAAGTCCATAGTCTTCCTGGATTTTTCAAGCAAAACAGAGTAGGTTTAAAAAACAAACAAAAAAAAACCAGTGAATGTGTAAACTGTAACTAAGGTATATTGGCTCTTTCCAAGTCTCCCAGCAGCAAAACTGGTTACAAAGTACAAAACTGCAGCAGGGTTAGCAGAAATCCTATTGGTTTCAATGAGAATAAAATGCTCTTAATTATTTCAGTCACAATCCTTCAAACAATTGTTTATCCATTTAAATTTACAAAAAAAACACACACACACACACACACACACACACACACACACACACACACACACACACACACACACACACACACACACACACACACACACACACACACACACACACACACACACACACACACCAATAGAGTACTGTGTGTTCCTGGATGTTGACTGGACAGGGTAAGCCTACCTGAAGCAGGCGCCGTGCACCTAGTTGAGTTCCCCCAGACCCTCAGTTGGTATGTATTTACTGGATTTTGTGCAGCTTTTGTATGTCTGTGGGCTTGCCCGAATAAACCCCATTCTATTCAATGTTGTCCTGCCTAATGAATTGATGCCGGAAGATATAATGTTTTAAAAGTACTGGTCCTCCAGTCTTTTGTCTTTTTTTGTGTACATTAGATCACAATCACAGTAGAACTGTAACGCTGCGCTCACCACAAACAAGGCGGGACCCTCACCCTGAGGTGAGAAGGGGTAGAAACGCCACCCACAGCCACGGGGGCACGTCCGGAGTGTGGATGGTCGAGGTTGCCAGCTCGTGATTGGAGAGGTGAGAGTGGTCTAGATACTTGCCGTGGTCAGGGGTAGGAGCCGGTAGAATAGTAGAAGTCCAAGTGCCGTGGTCAGGGGTTAAAGCCAGTAGGATCGTAGGAGTCCAAGTGCCGTGGTCAGGGTTGGAGAGGTGCGGAAGGTCAGAGGTAAGCCAGGGTCAGTAAGCCAGAGGTGCCAAGTCCAAAGGTAAAGCCGGGTCGGTACACAGGAGATCAATCTGAAAAGCAAGGCAATGGAACACGAGACAAGGCTAGGAACCAGGAAGTGGGAGAACAACGCTACCAGGAACTATGCTCAGCCAAAGTGCCAGTGGCACAGCTGAGCATATATGGGGAAGAGCAACCAATGGGGCAGGGGGGAGGAGTGAAGGTGCAGCCTCAGCGGAGGCAGGGATAGGCTAGGAGATGCAGGAGACAGGTGGGAGTGATGGAAGTAGTTAGGAGTGTTGACGCGCAGCTGGTAAGCGGTGCACACACGTGACGTGTGCACGCCGCACAATGCTGACATGCGCCATAACCGGGGCAGAGCCAGACTCCGCGACGTCTTCAAAGTTCCTCCATGAGCGCGTGCACTCTGTGTGAACCGCTGGATTGCGCGAGGTAGCAGGTAAGGAGTGTGCCACGGGGGACACGCTCCCCGATTCCTTACAGTACCCCCCCATTGAGGAGCGGCCTCTGGGCGACTCCAATATGGCTTGAGGGAGTACTTCACATGAAACCGCCTTACTAGGTTGGGAGCATGTATTTGGTGATGGGATATCCAGGACCGTTCTTCTGGTCCAAACCCCTTCCCCTGAACCAAATATTGTATCGCTCCTCTTGATATTCTTGAATCGATAATGGACTGTACCTCATACTCTTCTTATCCTTGTACGATCACTGTAGCCGGCGGTGTGGATGAAGAATCTGGTAAGAGAGAGCTTCGAAAGACAGGCTTCCGGAGTGATACATGGAACACCGAAGGTATCCTCATGGAAGAAGGAAGTTGGAGACGGTAAGCAACAGGATTGATCTTTTCCAGGATAGGGTTAGGACCCAGAAATCTTGGAGCCAACTTAAGAGTGGGTGTTTTGAGCCTGATGTTTTTTGATGATTGCCACACTCTGTCTTCTGGTTTGAACTCGGGGAGTCTTTTGTCTGAGAGTAGCCTCCCCGAGACTCCTTTGAATCCTCCTCCATGACTCTTGTAAGAACTTGATTCTATTATCTGCCGCTGGGACCCCGGAAGAGAGAGAGGTGATGGGGAGCCATGCAGAATGGAATCCATAATTGATAAAAAATGGGGATTCCCATGTAGATTCGTTCCTTAGTGAATTGTGGGCAAATTCTGCCCAGGGAAGAAGGTCCATCCAATCGTCTTGGGCGTCTGAGATAAAGTACTGTAGGTAATGTTCCAGGGTCTGATTTGTCCTCTCGGTCTGACCATTTGTTTGGGGGTGGTACCTGGATGAAAAGTGTAAGGAAATGCCCATCCTCTGGGAAAATGACCAGCAAAACCTGGAGACGAATTGTGACCCTCGATCGGAGACTATGGTTACGGGTAACCCATAGATGCAAAAGATTTCTTTAGTGAAAACATCTGCTAGCATGGCCGAGTTGGGCAAGCCTTTTAAAGAGATGAAATGCGATTGTTTTGAAAAACGGTCAACTACGATGAGGGTGGTGTTCATTCCTTTGGAGGGAGGTAATTCGACAGTAAAGTCCATAGACAAGTGACTCCAAGGGTGGTTCGGTATGGGCAGAGGGCGTAAGAGTCCAGGTGGTTTTGTTGTGAGAAGTTTTGTTGCGGGCGCATGTGAAACAAGACTTGACATATTGTTCGGTGTCTTTTAGCATAGTGGGCCACCAAAATGTTCGTTTAATGAGGTCGGTAGTTCTTCGGGTACCGGGATACCCGGCAGATTTGGATGAATGGCTCCATTCCAAAATTTTCTTGCGAAAACGTGGTGCCGCATACAAACAACCATCCGGAACCTCAAGACCTTCTGGAATATGGGATTGGTTCGCCAAAATGTAATCCAGGACGTCGAAAGAGTTAGTGGACAGGATGTGTTTAGACAGGAGGATGGTTTCTGATTGGCACTCTGGTTTGTCCTCGGCTATGAACTGGCAAGATAGGGCGTCCACTTTTAGAGTTTTGGACCCCGGAATGAAAGAAATTATATAATTAAATTGTGAGAAAAAAAAGTGACCAGCGGGCCTGGCGAGCTCCAAGACGACGGGCGCTCTCAATATACAGCAAGTTCTTATGGTCTGTGAGAATGGTGATTGGCTGTTCCGTGCCTTCCAGGAGGTGTCTCCATTCCTGTAGAGCGAGTTTAATAGCTAATAGCTCCCGATTACCAACGTCATAGTTCTGTTCCGCTGACGAAAATTTATTTGAAAAAAAGGCACATGGGTGTAGTTTGGTGTGTGGCGACTGTCTCTGAGATACTGTAATATGACAAAGAAAGGACAAAGAGTCCAACCACGGTGCAACAGAAATAATTCACAGGTATGTCATATACCATCCAATAAATCCCATGTGTAACGGATAATAGCAATCTTGATCCTGGGTATATAAGTCCTAATAAAGCTGCTCCAATATATTAAATATTCTACCGTCGTTTCATTGACGATTTGATTCTGATTTGGAGAGGTAGCAATATGGAATTGGTTTTGTTTATTGACTACCTTAATAACAACATATATCATTTAAAATTCACATTTGAATCAAACAGGCACCACATTAATTATCTAGATGTCTGTCTATATGTCGATATGGATGGTAACGTTCAAACTGATCTCTACCGTAAGATTAACTCTCGTAATTCCTTTCTCCAGGCCAACAGTGCACATCCAGTTTCATTAATTAAGGGAACACCAAAGGCGCAATTTTTACGCTTACGCAGAGTCTGTTCGACTGAACAAGCCTTTATTGACAGATCTGTTGATCTTAAGAACAGATTTCTATCAAGGGGCTATAGTAAATCTAACATAGACTCTGCTTATACCAATGCTTTACAGGTTGACCGTAAAGATCTGTTGAAATCCAATAAGAGAACAAGAGATGGATTTTCTAAGGACTCAACACCTTTATTCATATCTACTTATAGTAGACAATCTAGACAAATTCATAACATTATTCTGAAGCACTGGAATGTACTTAAACTCGATGAAGAACTTAAGACATATGTTGAAATTCCACCTAAATTTGTCTTTAGAAGGGCTAAAACCCTGGGACACTACTTATCACCGAGTTTGGTACAGACCTTTGGCAAGATTAATTTTACTACTAAGATTAGAGGTTTCCAGAAATGTGGAAATTGCAATATGTGTAGGTATGCAACTCCACTTAAGCAGATTAAAAATGTTTATACTAAAGAAAATTTAAGAATTCGATCATTGATTACATGCAATTCTAATTATGTCGTATACATGCTTAGATGCGGTTGTGGCAGCAAATATATAGGGAGAACCATACGCCCTCTAAAGCAAAGGATATCAGAACATCTGAGATCCATTAAGCAGAAGGATGACAAATATCCCGTCTCAAGACACTTCTCTGCGTGCCCCTCTGGCAATATAAATAATTTTTCCTTTTGTGCCCTTGAATATATTAAGGCACCGGTCAGAGGTGGAAATAGGGAGAATATCCTTAATCGCAGAGAAATGTTCTGGATACATTCTTTGGGATCTATGTCTCCGCGAGGGATGAACACCGATTGGGAACTGAAACATTTTTTGTCTCAGTGACAATGGTGTTCATCCCCTCGCCGATTATATTAATATTTCCCCTGTGTTCTTGATGACATGTATTGATTATTTGTTTATTTATTTTGTCACTATATACATACTATGTGTATCATGTTCTATATCTCTAGGTCATGTAGATTATTGACATTCGTTCATGACAACTTTTATCAGGTTTATAATTTATATACAACTGTTTACATTGAGTGAATTTATATCGTTTAATATCTTATGTTGTTCTCGAAACGGTATGGATGGAGTATTTACTCCTATGTTGGTTATATAGAGAGATATTTACCTATTTAACTTAAAGGTTAACATATTCTTTGAATTAGAACTTTATTTATAGGTATATACCTCTCTATCAACCACCATTTCCTTCCCCCTTTCTTCTTTTATTTTTTTAAAGAAATAAGTGTTTTTTATTATGGCTATTATATATACATTCAGCATGGTCCCTTTTTTTCCCTCTATTTCCCCTATTCTTTTTCCTACATCGCATGTGAGGTTACCGTATCTCCATTTCATGATTAGACAAGTGTCATTCTTGCCTTTGATATTGTGAGAGACTACTGATTATGTATATATATTTTTTGTGTGACGGTTATGGCGCGTCCTCCAAGCCAGGTGGCGCTGTGGGGTCCTCCTTGTTTGTTTCTTTGAGACTCCAGTTGTACTGGCAAGTCTCGCGAGACCCTCGGCTGATTCCGCTGACGTCACTTCCGGCTAAAGACGTGATCTATTAGGTAAATTGTGTATATAAATGTGTGTTTTTTGTATTGGGGTCATACTCTTTGACAAGGGGCTTAGCCCGAAACGCGTCAGAGTGGGTGGTTGCTCCACAGCTGGTGTCTCCCCTAGTCGCTTAATAAAGTAGTTTTTAACCTATGGTGTGCTGGTTCCTATATTTTGGCCCTGCGCTGTGCTCCACCTTCCTCCCCAGAGGCTGTTCTTCTCCTGTCTCTGAGATAATATGGCACCGGCCCCTACATCAGACGCATCTACTGGATTGAGATGGGTGCAGAGACGAAAGTTCTTTTGAGAAGGTTGAAAGCCTGGACTGCTGCGGATTGCCAGGAAGCTGCATCTGCCCCTTTCTTGGTTAAGGCTGTGATCGGGGATACTGTGGTAGAAAAGTCACGAATTAATCTACGAAAGTAGTTCGCGAATCCTAGGAAACACTGGATTGCGGCCAGTGGGTTGTGGCTAGTCCAGACCTTCTTTTAAGATTGCCAGGGTCCATAGCAAAACCAGAGTCTGAGATAATGTATCCTAAGAATCTCGTGGTAGTCTGGTGGAACTGGCATTTCTCTAATTTGGTATAGAGGGGATTTTCCCGAAGACGAGATAAGACCAGTTTTGTGTGATTGAAGTGTTCTGGAAGGGACTTAGAGAAAATTAGAATGTCGTCAAGGTAAACAATGACAAAAAGATTAAGGATATCTCGGAATATCTCATTCACAAATTCTTGGAAAACGGCAGGGGCATTACACAGACCAAAGGTCATGACTAAATATTCAAAATGACCGTCTCGGGTATTGAAGGCCGTCTTCCACTCATCGCCCTGCCTTATATGTAGATTATATGCACCACGCAGATCTAATTTAGAAAAGATAGTGGCCCCTTGGAGACGATCAAAAAGCTCAGAGATAAGAGGTAGCAGATAGCGGTTCTTTAGGGTGATTTTATTTAGCCCTCTGTAATTAATCTGAAAAGCAAGACAATGGAACACGAGACAAGGCAAGGCTAGGAACCAGGAAGTGGGAGAACAACGCTACCAGGAACTATGCTCAGTCAAAGTGCCAGTGGCACAGCTGAGCATATATGGGCAAGAGCAACCAATGAGGCAGGGGGGAGGAGTGATGGTGTGGCCTCAGCGGAGGCAGGGATAGGCTAGGAGATGCAGGACTTAAAACCAGAGACAGAACATGAAACACAGACAGAGCTCAGTGCACATCCAGTGAAACTTATACATGGTACAGTGCCTAAATATATATGTATAGATATCTATTAAATAAAATGGTCTTTTAGTTTAACATTTTGGCCAAAGTGTTGTAAGCCCTTGAGCCACTACACGGCAGACCACATCTCAAGGGTACCTAACACTAATATAAATTCTTAATAACCTGTACATTACCAGGAAGAATGATTTATAGTAAATCTGTCAAAATTAGTTGCATAGTTCTAAGTCTGATTGAAGCTCTTATTAACCTGTACATTACCAGGAAAAGCACTCTGTATTAGATTTGTCACAATCATACTGCAAGCAAGCAAGTTCCCCTGAGAGTGGGAGATGCTATGGAGTGAGCTTTTAACCATTTAAATGTGGGAGGGGGTGAGCTTCAACAAGATAGGAAGAGCCACCTTCCAATCAGCTAAGACCAGCTGAACAAGATTTGTAAAACATACAGGACATCTGCAAGCTCATATTGAACCCCCAAAATAACCACAACATATATATATATATATATATATAAGCATATAGGTGTCACAGAGGAGTGCTACTGAGCATGGCGATATATATTTAAAACCAGAGACAGAAAATGAAACACAGACAGAGCTCAGTGCACATCCAGTGAAACCTATACCCGGTACAGTGCCTAAATATATATGTATAGATATCTATTAAATAAAATGGTCTTTTAGTTTAACATTTTGGCCAAAGTGTTGTAAGCCCCTGAGCCACTACACGGCAGACCACATCTCAAGGGTCCCTAACACTAATATAAATTTTTAATAACCTGTGCATTACCAGGAAGAATGATTTATAATAAATCTGTCAAAATTAGTTGCATAGTTCTAAGTCTGATTGAAGCTTTTATTAACCTGTACATTACCAGGAAAAGCACTCTGTATTAGATTTGTCACAATCAAACTGCAAGCAAGCAAGTTCCCCTGAGAGTGGGAGATGCAATGGAGTGAGCTTACAACACTTTGGCCAAAATGTTAAACTAAAAGACCATTTTATTTAATAGATATCAATACATATATATTTAGGCACTGTACCGTGTATAAGTTTCACTGGATGTGCACTGAGCTCTGTCTGTGTTTCATGTTCTGTCTCTGGTTTTAAATATATATTACCATGCTCAGTAACACTCCTTTGTGACACTTATATGCTTATATATATATGTTGTGGTTATTTCGGGGGTTCAATATAGAGCTTGTAGGTGTCCTGTATGTTTTAGGAGATGCAGGAGACAGGTGGGAGTGATGGAAGTAGTTAGAATTGTTGACGTGCGGCTGGGGAGCGGTGCACACCTGTAACGTGTGCACACTGAGCGATGCTGACACGCGCCGTAACCAGGGGGCGGAGCCAGACTCTGCAACATTTGCAAAGTTCCTCCGTGAGCGCGCGCACTGTGTGAACCGCGGGATTGCACGAGGCAGCAGGTAAGAAGGGAGTGCGCCGCGGGGGGACGCACTCTCCGATTCCTTATAAGAATTCCTTTAGACACAAATATTTATGGTGTGGCAGGTTCTGGTTCTGAGCTTGCGGGGGTTGTATGTGTTTGATAATTCGATGTAGTCCAGTGCAGCCATTTGGGTTGTTTACGAATGAAAATCCCCATTGAAAGGAGATGGTCCAATTGGCCACTCCAGACACCATAGAATAAGGCCCTAATTGCCTGGGCTTTATATGCCTTTATATCTCTGACTACCTCTGTGCTCCATGCACTGGACCATATTCAGGGATCGCATTTCGGGATGAGGTCCTGACTTCCAATGTCTCTAATCTCTAAAACCAGGAACCCTGGTTTTATGTCCAACCAGATCAATATACAGAGTAAAAAAATGGTAAAGTTCTACCACTTAGAGTGTAAGCTCCCTGGGACAGGGATTTCCTTTCCTACTGTTAGATTCTATTTGCTGCACTTATTGTACTATACGTTCCCTTTATTGTATTGTCTTTCTAAAGTGCTGAGTGGGCGCTATATAAATAAAGATATATATACGTT
Organism: Ascaphus truei; assembly: GCF_040206685.1. Classification (NCBI taxonomy): domain Eukaryota; kingdom Metazoa; phylum Chordata; class Amphibia; order Anura; family Ascaphidae; genus Ascaphus; species Ascaphus truei. The sequence continues at coordinate 530,748,046 of NC_134483.1, forward strand.
GATAGAGTTGTGCGTTTATTGAAGGATATCGTAAGCTGTGTATTTGCATGATGTGCCTTCGCTTTTCCTAGCTACATGCATACAAAACCACCAAGGACTCATAGGTCACCAACCAAGCACCAGACCACTAAGAATTACAGTCGGGATGAATGTGCCTTATTATTTTACTAAGAAACAGCACACATGCTGGTTCTACTGTATGTCATCTCTGCCTTTCTCACAGATTACTTCTATGTCCCTTAAATTGGCTAACTGTTTTTAACATCCTACATTTTTAAGCCTGTGATAAACCCCCTGCTATTCAAATTTGGCATGTTCCCTAATTGTTGGAATAATGAGGCTTTTCATGTAGAGCCAAACGGTTTCCTTTCCCACCATATGTCGAACACTGTTAACAATGTTGTAACCTCCATCCTCTTGAATGGAAGCTGCTGCATTGCTAACTGTGCATTTCTTCAGGTGTCATGCTATTGGAGAGGGGGTCTTCATACATTACCCTCTAGCTGCATAAGGACGACCAGTTTCTTCAAGGCTTATGTAATCATATGCATTGATATCACAATTACAGCTCAATTAGAATCACAAATAAACTACAGTACAGTGTGCGAGCTTAATGGCAAAGAAAAATCCATGCGTTGTCTATCAGAGTAGACAGTATGTCAAATAAAAGTTCACTTTAAAAAGATGATATACAGTACACAAAATGTATTATTGTGATGGTACGCAATGACAGCATGCGACCGGGTCACCAGCGTTATGCGCAGGTTGCGTGCAGCGCGCGCACTCTCTGATGTGGTCTCAATTGGCTGTGCAATAGGTTGCACCTGCACGATCCAGCAGCCTATCAGGAACCGCGGTCCTGCTTCCTGCATGCCTCCCATTGGTTGGAGGTCCTTTAAATATCCTCTCTGTGCTCCCATTCCTTGCCGAGCATAACTTCTTGTGTGACACTTACCCTCACTACTCCGTGCCTTTCTGCTTCTACCTTGCTGCCTGACCTTGCCTGGAACCTTGGACCTTATGTTATTCTCCTGTGCTGACCTTGGCTTTGGATACGATGACTCTACTCTCTCCTGCACTGACCCTGGCTTTGAAATACGACGACACTGCTCTCTCCTGCATTGACCTTGGCTTTTGTTCTACGACAACTCTACTCTCTCCAATCCTGATCCTGGCTATGTACCCCAACGATTCGCTACTCTACACTCCTAGACCCAACAAGTATCACATTTACGCTGTCCTCTACTACCCTGATCCGGCCTGCAAGATTATCCTACACTCTAGACGAGCCCTCGCGGTTGTGGTCGGCGTTCTATACCAATACCTACCTCAGCCCCGCGGTCGCACCTCGTTTGTGGTGAGCTACGCGTTACAACTCCATTGTGTGGTGGGCTGGTAATTCACTCTGCCCGGCCAGCACACAATGAAGTCTTGGGCTGTGATCTAATGTGGGCTAGGTGCCATTTTTGGGAACACTGGGGGAAGTGCGGAAGGGCGTGGGCTCAGGGCAGGGGAACATGTATTCTAAAAATGGAGCCATTGTTCATCCAAGACTCTGATGCATCTATCTCTGTGGGAGATGATACGATGAAACTGGGAATCTAGAACTGGGTCCTAGCTTCGCTGGCTCGATTCCCATTGTCAGTTTGAATTTCCCACTCTCCTTAAGCCCATCTCTGTGGGCAGTCCTAAAGCACTGTCACCTCCCATGGCCCTGATTGGGAAAGTATGTAAGCCGATGCAGATCAGAGCTCCACAGGTTATTCTTGGTTCATAGCTAGTCTTGGTGTCAGAGAAGAGCAGGAGATTTGAACCTGCAAGTGTGCGACTATCATCCCAAGGTACTGGGATACCCTGAGGCTGACGGATTGTGGAAGACATCCTGGGTAGCCTAGCTACAGCAGTGCCCAGCACCTAGCGAGCGAGGATTCACCCCGTAACCCTGTGTGTGCTGATTTAATACCCAACTAGCACCCTCTCTATCCACCTTTAAGACCCACCTTTAGACACACTTGCTTAAAGAAGCGTATAAATAGCACTGTGGATAATACTGAACACATGATACATAAAGCTTGGCCCCCTGCAGACGCACTTACCAGAACTCCCTCCTACTGTCTCTGTACGTTCTCCCTACCTAACAATTAGACTGTAAGCTCCTCGGAGCAGGGACTCCTCTTCCTTAATGTTACTTTTATGCCTGTAGCACTTATTCCCATTACCTGTTATTTATATTATCTGTTATTTATTTGATTACCACATGTATTACTACTGTGAAGCGCTATGTACATTAATGGCGCTAAATAAATAAAGACATACAATACAATGCAATTTAAGCCTGTTTTGTGAATTGTGTTACTCCTGTTGGCTCTGACCGAAATAAACTCTGTTTATTGAACTCCTTCGTTCTGTCTGGTGCTCGCCATCCCGGTGTAAGCTTCTGGTCTTCCATGACAATTAGAAATACAAATTTATGAGAAGATTGTACAAAGTAAAAGTACATTAAACCTTTTTTTGTGTGCAATCGCAATTCAGCTGGTTCTAGTAATAAGATTGTAATCCAAATGTGAAGATTCAAGATTTTGAGAAAGTCCATAGTACCGGAGCAAAACGTATTGTAGAATAGTGCAGAACATTTCTAAGATCCACATTTCCTGCTCTTCACATCTCTCAAAGATCTACACTTTTATTGTATTGTATGTCTTTATTTATATAGCGCCATAAATATACATAGCGCTTCACAGTAGTAATACATGTTGTAATCATATAAATAACAAATAATATAAATAACAGGTCATGAGAATAAGTGCTTCAGACATAAGAGTGACATTAAGGAAGAGGAGTCCCTGCTCCAAGGAGCTTACAATCTAATTGGAAGGTAGGAAAACGTATAGAGACAGTAGGAGGGAATTCTAGTAAGTGTGTCTGCAGGAGGCCAAGCTTTATGTATCATGTGTCCAGGATTATCCACAGTGCTATTCATATGCTTCCTTAAGCAAATGTGTCTTAAGGTGGGTCTTAAAGGTTGGTAGAGAGGGTGCTAGTCGGGTATTGAGGGGAAGGGCATTCCAGAGGTGCTGGGCAGTCAGTGAGAAAGGTTTAAGGCGGGAGAGGGCTTTAGATACAAAGGGGGTAGAAAGAAGACATCCTTGAGAAGACCGCAAGAGTCGTAATGGTGCTTAGTGAGGAATTAGGGCTGAGATGTAAGGAGGGGCAGAGGAGTGTAAAGCTTTAAAAGTGAGGAGGATAATTGAGTGTGAGATGCGGGATTTGATCGGAAACCAGGAGAGGGATTTCAGGAGGGGAGACGCGGAGACAGATTTAGGAAAGAGTAGAGTGATTCTGGCAGCAGCGTTTAGTATAGATTGTAGGGGAGACAGGTGAGAGGCAGGGAGGCTGGACAGCAGGAGGTTGCAGTAATCGAGACGGGAGAGAATGAGGGTCTGAGTCAGAGTTTTAGCAGACGAGTAACAGAGGAAAGGGCGTATCTTTGTGATATTGCGGAGGAAAAAGCGACAAGTTTTAGAAACGTTTTGAATGTGAGAGGAGAATGTGAGAGAAGAATCGAGTGTGACCCCTAGGCAGCGTGCTTGGTCAACTGGGTGAATAATCGTATTTCCAATAATAATGTGGAAGGAGGTAGTAGGGCCAGGTTTGGGAGGAAGTATAAGGAGCTCTGTTTTTGCCATGTTAAGTTTCAGTCGGCGGATGGCCATCCAGGATGATATTCCAGAGAGACATTCAGGAACTTTGATCTGTATAGCAGGTGTAAGGTCAGGGGTTGAAAGGTAAATTTGTGTGTCGTCAGCATAGAGGTGATATTTAAATCCAAAAGATGTGATTAGGTCACCTAGAGAGAGTGTGTAAAGAGAAGGGGTCCCAGGCCAGAGCCCTGGGGTACCCCCACAGAGAGATCGATAGAGGAGGAGGAGGTGTTAGCAAAAGAGACACTGAAAGTACGATGGGAGAGGTAAGAGGCGATCCAGGATAGAGCTTTGTTCCGAATACCAAGAGTATGGAGAATGTGGAGGAGAAGAGGGTGGTCCACGGTGTCAAATGCTGCAGAGAGGTTGAGTAATATGAGCAGAGTGTAATGACCTCTGTCTTTGGCAGCATGGGGGTCGTCGGTTATTTTAGTGAGGGCTGTTTCAGTGGAGGAAGCAGTGCGGAAGCCAGATTGTAGAGGGTCTAGAAGAGAATAGGTGTTGAGAAAGTGTAGCAATCGAGAGAATACAAGACGTTCAAGGAGTTTGGAGGCAAAAGGCAGGAAGGAGACAGGCCAATAGTTAGAAGGACAAGTAGGGTTAAGCTTGCTGTTTTTGAGCAATGGTATCACGGTTGCATCTTTGAAGGAGGATGGAAAAGTACCAGAGTAGAGGGAAGAGCTAAAGATCTGTGTGAGCATAGGAATTATAGAAGGAGCAAGAGGTTTTAGGAGGTGGGAAGGAATGGGATCAAGAGAGCAGGTGGTAGAGGGAGAAGAGGAGATCAGCAGTGACACATCCTCCTCCGAGATAGCAGAAAAAGAGTCCAGAAAGGCAGGAGGAGAGTTAGGAAGCGGTGTGGGATGGGAGGAGGCAACATATGGGATGTTCTGACGTATGGATTCCACCTTTTCCTTAAAAAAAAGTCAGCAAAGTCCTGAGGTGAGATGGAGGAAGAAGAGGAGGCAGTGTTATACTACTAAATCCCCTCCAAAACAGTATAATGGTAAAGTAGGTGTTACATACACTAGCTGAGTGATTTGCACTATTGCCAAACATATTTCTCAAAGAAAATATATCCATGATAAGGTGTTAAAAAAAAAATAAGTGCAGCAGTACAAAGGCAACAATATGAATGTGATTGGTGAGCATTGTCTGAACGACACTTAGCATAACTTTGTGCACACATTGACAACATGACGAGGTTCATTTCCATCCCCGAAGCCCATACTGCTGGGTCTAAAAATAGTGAACGTGCCAAGAATCTAATTTCTTGAGATGTGATTGTATGTCACCGTAACCTCCTCCCCGCCCCCCCCCCCCCCGGTGACAATATCCCACAGATGGAACAGGTCAGACTGCTCTATGCTAATATAACGTCATTAAAGCTTAGTATCTCTTAAACCACAAATTGTTGGTGACACCTGCAATCTTTATGTTGTAGGCCACTTAGGTGATAAAGGATTTAAAAATTCAGGCATACAAAGTACACTCATTTTTTTTATGTACAAGGAACTTTTTCTTTTTCATCTTTGTCCACTGCTTCTTTGTGCAATTCTCCAGTTTAATTTAATTTAGAATATTTTTTTTCTCCCCCCGTCGCTGCCATAGAGTACTTTGAAATGCATTGTTTATTTATTTATTTTTCCAGGAAGTATTTGTCACCGTAGACCAGGTCTTTTAACACATTTATATTTAAGGGATCGGTCAATAGGCAAAACAAGGCAATGAAATAAAATGAGGTTTATTCGGATGAAGCCCTCGGAAACACACAGAAACACAAAATACAGAAAATATACACACTTACTGGGGATTGAGATCTAGCCCTTTCCTAGTTGCAGGGCGCCTGCTTCAGCAAAAGTTGCTGCCTAACTCTAACATTGAAAGGGCTGGCAGCCAAAGAGAGCACGGGTTATGGTTGTGCATTCAATGAGAGGAGTGGAAAATTCAAAAACTTGCCAATGAAAATCGTGCTTATAGGTTTGAAACTCAGCAACCGTTTTCCTGGCCAGTCCCATATCCCCTGCTGTCAAGACACCTATACATCTAGGTGAAACAAAGGCTTTCCTGAAGATAGCCAGTCCACAGCCCTTCCCCCTCACTATGTGCCACAAACCTGCATGTCTTTGCACAGGGAATCCCATTACTTGGGCTGGTTGCATTGAAATGCTAATCCACTTCTGGCTGTATAGACATTAATACATAATGTATAAAACACAAAACACGGAGGCGCATGCGCAACGGCACAGAGTATGGACGTGTAAGTTTCATGCTCCGTGCCCCGCTCGAGAAATAAATAATAAAATAACCACAGAAACGAGTAAAAAACAGCATATACAACACAGATAAAAAGCACAGGATCCCAGGATGTCCAAAAGATGGGTGCGAGTAACAAGAAAGAAGGGGCTGCCAGAATACTTCGGAAGACCGCGGCCGGGCAGAGCGGAATCAGAAATGGTGCCGATTTTAAACGCGGGCTCAGAGTCAGAGCCAGACGGAGAAGGAGAAGAAATCAGGGCCTGGGACCGGTCCGGCAGTGCGACTTCATGCGGCTTTATAACGATCTACGGTCCATGTTACAGGCTGAGATGCGGGATCTTAAAAAGGAGGTATCAGGCCTGGGAGAAAAGACGGGGGTCCTCGAGACGAAGGTGGACCAGTCCATCAAAGCCATTAAACGACAGGACAAAAGGTCTGGGGATTTACAGGCACAAATAAATGAGATCCGAGACAGGCAAGAGGACACGGAGAACCGCGATAGGAGAAACAACCTACGGATCAGAGGAGTGCCAGAATCAGTCCTGGACTGTGATGAATACATCACGCGGTGGATGGAGTCAATACTGCCGGAGATGCAGCAAAGCCTGCTGGCTATGGATCGCTGCCATAGGGCACAAAGGGCCAAACCGCTGCAAAATGAGCAGCCAAGGGACATTGTGATCAGACTGCACCACTATAGAACGAAGGAGGCTGTGCTCCAGAAAACAAGACCACTACCAGCAGTGGAGTTTGAAGGGGCCCGGTTACTAATATTCCAGGATCTTTCCCCAGTTACGTTGGCTAGGCGGAGAAATCTGGGCCCCCTAACCAAAACTCTGAGAGACAATGGGGTGAGGTACCTGTGGACCTTCCCCTTTGGCCTGTCGGTAACGAGAGGTGGCAAGACCATGCTAATAAGAGAGCCAGAGGAAGGCCCTGCCATGATGCACAAGCTAGGGCTAGGGGATGCCCCCGTGCACTCGAGCCCCCATGAACAACCCCCGGACCCAATCTGGTCACAGAGCCCCAAAGCTCCACGAGCGAGAAGAGACAATTAAAGGCCAAAGAAATAATAAACAAAAAGCAAAGAAAGTTAAAAAGTTACTCTGTTTTAAAGTTTAAGAAATGTCCCCAGCAGCTACAGACGTTGTGCAATTTATCAGCCAGTTTTAAGGTGATAATCGCACGCCACCAAAGACTCAATCAACGAGACATGCAAAAGAAATAAAGGTACCTAGAATCGCTGGCCTTCAAAGCAGAGAAAGCAATGGTCTCCAAAGATGGCGGTATAAATGGAGGCACCGCTGGATCCATGCTGAACCGCAGGAGCAGGAAGGTGAAGGAAGGCGGGAACCTGGAGAGAGCGCGAACACCTCCGTCCGGCCGATCAACGAAATCCAAAATGGCGGCGGAGCGGAAGGACGTCATCACCCTGAGTCGGAAGATCGGGCGCCATCTTGGAGGTGGCAGCCACGGACGCGCACGGCGGGCCCGGATGACGACAGACGGAGGAAGGCAAGACTAATAAGGACCCTAGAGGTGGCCGAACATTGCCGGACCGGCTTTTCTACACTAGTATAGAGGAGGAAGTGGACGGGGAAGGGTAGCGGAGGGAAGGGGAAGTATCGGGAGATAGAAAGGGTATGTTAATAGTAGAAAGAAGAGGGGAGAAGGCACTCCACATTAGAAGGATAAGAGGAAGAGGCTTAAGAAGGTCAAAGTATGTTAGACAGCAAGGGGGATCAAGGAGAGGAGAGGGAGGTACGGCGATAAAGGGGAGGGGAAGGAAGGAAGTCAGAGCTAGGGAAGTGAAGAAGTGGGGCAGTAGCAGATTAGAGGAGGGGGAAGTTACAACAGGGAGGCAGCAGGTGTACAGAAGGGTCAAATAGGTAGATAGAAGGGCAGGGTAGGTGATGAGGGAAGAGGTAGGTAACACTAGCGAGGGTAAGATTGGAAGAGGTAGAAGGGAACAAGGGAGCTGAAAGGCAGGGAACAAGGGAGCCGGAAGGCAAAGAAAGATAGAAGGGAAGTCAGGCAGGGAGTAGAAGACCGGCTGCAACACGGAGCACGGCAACGACCATCTAAGTGATAGAGGGACCAGGTGAAAAAGAGAGGAAAGCACTAGTGAGGAAGGTGCAGGACTCAGGAGCAAGGGTGGAGGGTCAAGAATGCTAGGAGGGGATCATTAAGTTTCTATGTGGTTTCAGTTCAAATTTAAGTTGTAGAGCGGGACAGGGGTAGGGGGAGGTCCTACTCTTATGTCCGTGTGGGCCGTGCGTTAGGGGCGGGGAGGGAGGCTCTTCGCTGGCCTAACGAAGTCCTTTGAGCCTGAGCAGCTGGAGAGGGCTACACACACTCCAGGATGTCGGAACTAGCCCCGCAGACCGGGCTGGAGCTCAAAAGCAGCAGTCTCGGAGCCGGAGGAGGAAAGAAGAGGCGCCGAGAAATGTTATTTTTTGTTACATGTGGTCTTGTGTTTATGTTCCCCCAGGTTCCCCCTTTTGAGTGTTCCCCATCTCTTGTTTCCTCAGGGGAGCGGGTCAGATGGAGTGAAGAAAGAGGAAGCGGAGCGGATCAGTGGCATGTGAGGCCAGTAAGAATACGACAGATCAAAAGGCTGAAGATCACAAATGAGTAAGGAAATAGTCTTAATCTCGCACAACGTGAAGGGTTTCAATAGCCCAGCTAAAAGAAGGGTTGCATTCAGGGACTATAAGCGGAAGGAAGCAGAAATACTGTTTATACAAGAAACGCATTTTTCAAGGAATAATAGGCCAAACTTTTTAGATAAAGATTTCAGGACGAGCTTCCTGTCCGTTGCACAAGTTAAAAAAAGAGGTGTAGCCATCTTAATCCATAACAAACTACCATTTATAGTTGACAGAACATACACGGACAGGGAGTACATAATAGTGACCGGGACTATTCAAGCCCACCCCATCACTCTGGCGACAGTATATGCCCCATGTGAATCCTCCAACGACTTTTTCACAGTATTTTTTTCTAAGTTACACAAGGTAGCGACTGGCAATATCATACTGGCAGGAGACTTGAACCGAGCACTCAACAGCGACTTGGACAGATGCTCTAGAACTAACAAAGCCCACAGACAGGACGTACTAACCATATCAAACGGGATGAGACAATGTCAACTCTTGGATATATGGAGGGAACAACACCAGGGAGTGAGGGAATATACGTTCTACTCCCACCCACACAACAGTTACAGCAGGATAGATTACTTCCTTGTGTCTAATAGATTGGTTCCTGGGGTCACTCGTTCAGGGATATATGATATTTCATGGTCTGACCATGCATCTATAGAGCTGCGATGCACCTTAATTCCACTAGACAGACCCAGAGCGAATTGGAAACTAAATGAGATCCTGTTAAAAATACCGGCTTTAGAAAAAGAGGTAGGGGACAAAATTGAAGAATATTTTCTGGAGAATGAGGGGAGTGTGACCACACACTCCACGCTGTGGGAGGCCCATAAGGCAACCCTCAGGGGGATATTAATGAATTTGGCCGCCAAACGAAGAAGGGAAAGAGAAAAAAAGATAAGAGAGTTAGAAAAACAATTAGCAGACCTTGCAGCCAATCATAAAGCGAACAAGCAAGATCATATTCTGAAACAATTACTAGATACCAAAACAAAGCTCAATCTCCTGCTCTCCTCCCACGCAGAGAAGGAAATTACCTGGTCTAAGCGCAAATTTTATGAAAAAGCTGGCAAGCCAGAAACCCTACTTGCCAACGAGCTAAAAAATAAGCTTCCAAAGTCCCACATTCACGGAATACGAACCCAGAGTGGGGAACTGACATCCATTCCTGGGAAAATAGTAGAAGAATTTAAAACCTACTATGAAACACTATATAATGGAGATAAAGTCACCCACTCTCGCAAAACACAAGAGATGTTACAAACATTTCTGACAGAGGTAAAACTACCCACACTGAGCAGGGATGAGAGAGAGGCGCTACAAGCTGACTTCACGTTAGAAGAGCTGTCAGAGGTGATTAAAAACCTCTAACCAGCTAAGGCACCGGGGCCAGACGGCTTCTCGAACCTGTATTACAAAAAATATCTGAAATTATTGGCCCCTCACATGCTCCGATTATTTAATGAGATTCTAGCGGGGGCCTCCTTCCCAACTCAAATGCTACAAGCCTCAATATCAGTGATCCACAAACCTGGAAAGGACCTGGCAGACTGTAAGAGCTACCGGCCTATATCTCTGATTAATTCCGACATTAAAATATACTCCAAACTCATAGCCCACAGAGTAGGTAGCGTCCTTCCCGGGTTGATTCATGCGGATCAAGTAGGGTTTATCAGGGGTAGGCAGGCGGCAGACAACACCAGGAGGATAATTGATTTGATTGATCTGGCCAAACAGAAAAACATTCACTCCATGGTGTTAAGTCTGGACGCAGAGAAAGCCTTCGATAGAATAGACTGGCCCTACCTAACAGCAACACTTGGGGAGTTTGATTTTGAAGGAAGCCTCCTAAAAGCCATTATGGCACTATACGAAAGCCCAACGGCTCGGGTGAGACATCAGGGATTCCCCTCCGAGCAATTTAGCATTAAAAGTGGAACAAGACAGGGGTGCCCGCTGTCCCCGCTGTTGTTTGCCCTTTGTATTGAGCCCCTGGCAGCCCACATCAGACATAGTCCAGATATTGCAGGAATCTCGATCGGTGATCAAACACACAAAATAGCCTTGTATGCTGACGACGTCATTCGGACGCTGTCAAAACCTCTCACATCCCTGCCCAATACATTTGAGGTATTAAGTAAATTCAATCAAATTTTGGGTTTTAAAATCAATCAGGCCAAATCGGAAGCCCTCAACATAAATCTACCCAAAGAGGTGGAAAAATTGATAGAAATAAACTTTAATTTCAAATGGCAACCCTCCGCAATCAAATATTTAGGGGTATACATTACACGGGCTACAAAACGATATACAAAGCCAATTTTCCCAGGTTAATTAAGACGCTGAGAGAGGATCTTCGAACCTGGATGAAAGGTAGTATCTCATGGATCGGGAGGATTCATAGCGTGAAAATGAACCTCCTCCCAAGGATGTTATATCTTTTCCAGAGTCTACCTATACCTTTAGTAACAGCAGACATCCTCTCTCTACAGTCCCAAATTATGAAATTCATTTGGAATAAGAGAAACCCAAGAATCGCAAAGGGGATCTTAAAGAGACCCACCATTAGAGGAGGACTAGCGGTACCTTGCTTGATAGCTTACTATAAAGCGGCCCAATTAAGTCAAATTACACAGTGGCAAATATGGACCCACAACCAAGGAGATGGGTTGAATTAGAGAAACACTGCTGTGCACCTATTGATATACATAATGTGATCTGGATACCCAAGCGGGGATTAAACAAGATGGGCACGCCACTTCAGACCATAGTCAATTCATTAAAGGTATGGGAGATCACTAAATTCAGATGCAATCTAACCTCCAAGGACTCACTTATGACACCGATCATTGGCAACCCAGACTTCGCTCCAGGTCTGAATAGAAATAATTTGCTAGCTTGGGAACAGTCGGGTATTACACGGCTCAAAGATCTGGAGGGTAACAAATATATACAAACCTTTGACCAAATTAAGGCCACAGCGGCTATATCAAATAAGGAATTTTTTAGATACCTTCAGATCAGAGACTTCTATAACAAAACCCCAATTAGACCTGTAAGAACAAATTTTGAGCAGCTGTGTTCTAGGGGTACGGACACAAGGGGACTAACATCTAGAATGTACAGGGAAGTGATCTGTCCAGAGACCCCCAATGACCATCGACTCACGTACATTAGACAGTGGGAATCAGACTTAGGCGAGACGCTAGAGGACGAGGAATGGGACAAGATCATACAGGGAGCGGCGAAAAGTTCAATATGCACCAAATTAAAGGAGAACGCATATAAAGTCCTTATGCGCTGGTACTACACCCCGTTAAGGTTAGATAAATTTGTTAGGGGCCACTCCCCTCTCTGCCCAAAGCAGTGTGGGGAGGTGGCGGACTTGCAAAACATGCTGTGGTCCTGCAACAGAGTGGTCCCGATTTGGGAACAAATTAGAGATTGGCTACAGAGGATTCTCGGTTTGGAGATCCCCCTGGACCCGTGGTTGTTCCTATTGGGCAGGCGGATCCAGGGTATATCAAATGCGTCGCATAAATTGATCGCGCATTTGGCAACCGCCACTAGATGCGAGATCGCAGCATTATGGAAGCAACAGAAAATACCAATCATCCCCACAATTAGAAATAGGATTTGGCATGTCTGTCGGATGGAATAATTAACGAGTCTAGTTAATGACACCGGCGAAAATTTTCTAAAAGTCTGGACGCCATGGCTGGCCCAGACAGATATTCCAGGGGTAAGTGCCACAGCAATCTTCCAATGATAGCAACAAATGCGTTCTCCTTTGAGGGCAGCGAGACACGACATCACATAGCGACGGACATGTAGGCGGACTTCAGACGACGGTCCCGACCACACTTAGGGGAGAGATATGTCGGGCTCAAGCTAAAGCCCCTCCGCAAAAAAGTTGAAATGAGACTACCAAGACGGATCCAAAAAGCCTCATAGGTCGACACCTTACCTCGCACAACGACTCCTCATACCCACCCCCCCCTCCTCCCCCTTCCCCCCTGGCCCTATGTCATGTATGTCTGGTGTGTCGCGCCTATTGTGTTAGGTAATTCCCAATGTTTGTCATGTTTAATATGGTGTTCTTTGTTCTATTAAGAAAAGAAATGGTGTACTCTACAATGGGTTGTGATATACTGTATGCTTGAAAACACCAATAAAAAATTGAAGTTGAAAAAAAAAAAACACAATACACTATCTTAATAAACTCATATCTCTTGGGAAACCTTATATATGTGTCTGAAATTAGTTTGGGATACCTAGGATCGAAAACCAGGAGTCTGGGGGACACTGTATAGCCATGTGTACCCACAAATCATGCCTGCACGGTGGGGAGAACAACTGGACCTCCAGTAACTTTGTTCCCTGAACTCCTGCAATCAAAAGGAATACATTTTGACCCAAATAGCCCACCTAAAATGTACACACCCAAAATGTCATGTCTCTCGGACACTGGGAAGCCACGGTCTCTAGAACCAACCGGCCGGGCTTCACCTTTATTAATGAAGGCCAGCTACCTCTGACCGTCACAGTAATACATTGAGAGTTACCTCTCGTTTTCAAGTATGTCCTAAGCACAGAGTTATGATGACAAAAACATGGTTACAAATACATAGTTACAATACGTGAGCAGGGTTATACATTATATACAAGACATTGCATGCACAGTTAGAGATAATATATATTATAGGCTTATGTAACAGTTGCAGACCAGATTAAAATGTGAGACAGCTTTGAAAGAATTTAGACTGGTGATGGCTGTGAGAGTCTCCGGTAGATTGTTCCAGTTTGAGGTGCACGGTAAGAGAAGGAGGAGCGGCCCGATACTTTGTTAAACCATAACAGTCTTTTTGAGTCAGATCTCAGATGATAAGTGCCGCATGTGGTAGGGTTGAGGAGCTTGTTCAGATAGGTGGGTAGCTTTCCCAGAAAGTACTGTATTTGAAGGGAATGCTACTATTACTATTATCTTAAAATTGAATGCACCATGCAGCATATATTATTAATAGAGGTACCGCCTAACACCTCAATTCATCATAGATATTTTGGAGCTCATTCAGGCGGATGTAGAGCCTAAAATACAAATAAGGACAGCTATCGCTCCCATTACCAAACTACTGACTGCAGAGATTTCCCAAAATTCACATTTGTAGGGGTGTGTGTTAATCCAATTAAGTGCAAATATTACACAGATGTAATTATTACGCAAATTATGTTAATAATGTTCAAGTTATGCAAAGCCAAATTTAGTAGTGCCTCTAGCCCTTTGACAGAGGCAGGTCACACAGCCAAGAGCCTGACTATTGGGCCTTCTATGGTCCTCTTCCCTTTGGAGGAGAGTGGACCATACCTCTGCCTCTGCTAGAGAGGCAGGGAAGAGCTAGGACTGCTGAGGGTGCCCTTGCCCTGTAGTGAAGGCCCAGGGACCATCCTTCAGTGGGTAGCTGAGTGTGGGACTGCTTTGGGCAGAAGATTTCTGTGTACTGCTGTTGGTGTACAGACAATAAACCATTCCTGTTATTATACCTCCAGCCCGGTGTGTGATCTTACAGGGGGGAGAGGTTATCGTTCTACCGTGGGAGATCATCTTCAGTTCCTTAGAGCCTACAGCAGATGGAGGCGTTGCACTGCTAAAGATATGTATTGTATGAACCCCAGAAGACTAGTCCTGTGTCCCCACAACCATCGGCGGATGACTCAGCCCTCCTGTTACCAGCAGGTATCATGCACCACACGACCAGTATGTAACGAGTGCTTACCACAAAAAGGACGGGACCGCAGGGCTGAGGTGGGGATGTTAGAATACACGACCAACAAATGTGCAACCACGTCCGGATTGCAGTCGTAGTCGTGTAGCTGGGTCAGGGTAGGAGAGGTCAGGATAGTCTTAATACTCGCCATAGTCTGGGATTGGAGACGTCGGATGGTCATTGTGTGTAGCCGGGGTCCAGGAGTAGAGAGGTCAGAATAGTCGTTGTGCGTAGCCAAGGTCCAGGGGTCAGAGAAGGTAGAGGTCTGGGTACAAGCTCAAGGCAGAATGCACCGAGCAAAAGCAGGGCAGCAGGATGCTTGAGGCAAGCATATGCACATAAACACACGTTTATGCTCAGGCAATTTGCCTCAGGGCTGGCTGAGCATATAAGGAGCAAGGGAGCCAATGGGAAGGCTCCTCCAGGCTGTGAGTCATGCATAATTATAGGTAGACTGTGAACTGATAGGCAGGGGCGGAGTGTATCACAGCTGTGGAGTAATTGACAGCATTAACCCCTTCAGTGCCCCTGGTATTGCGGCACCGACTTGAAGTGGGAATAGTGACATCCTCCGTTGCGTCACGGGATGCGACATGGGGGCGGAGCCTAGATCCGGTGTCGGCAGGAGTACTGCAGCGCTTGCGCGCAGTGCACATGCGAGGGGTGTCACCCAATGCATCATGGGACGTGTCACAGGGGCGGGAACGAAGTCCAATCCTCACACAGTAATGGCAGAATCTCCCACAGGGTAGGGGAAACGCCGTGACATAAAGTTTAGCAACACTATGGGGATCAGGGCTTCTATATATTGTACTGCTAAAATGTTCTAGAAATAAAGAGACATGTTAAAAAAAATGGCTGTTTGGTCAGAGAAAATCTATCAAAATGTGCTTACATGTCCCCACGATCTGTATGAATGTATTTGATGCTATGATGTATTTCTCTTTCATGACCATCACACAGACGTCTTGAAGCTGCCGAGCCCCTGGTGGAAGAGTATACAGTGACCCTCACAGAGGAGGTCTCAGCAGCTGCACCCGTGGCCGCCCCCTCCCCCCACCCCTGCTACCTTGACTGTAGCAAGGATACAGACCCCACCCCTGATTCATGTCCAGCTGCTGGAAACGCAGAGATATGGATTTAGAAACCTGAAGACACAGTTGGCAGGTCCAGAGGCCTCAGCACAACAGAGGAAGCAGCTCGCCACCGGGAGTTAGCAGCCAGGTGGCATTATGAAGAAGCTCACTGCAACCACTGTGTCATCATACACACCATGCGCCAGCACAGTAGTGCTGTGATAAACATTATGTGGCAGCTAGCAGCATCTATTAAAGGTCTCACCTTGGAAATCCAACAAGGCCTGGAGACAATCCATGCCCCTTCCATGGTCACTACGCCTGGTTCCTCCATGAAGTCAGGGGTTTCACTAATTGTGGAGACTCCCCCTCCTGCCCCATGAGAGGAGATGCCCAGGCCATGGCAGTGCAGCTGATTTGTAATGTTTGTATATATTGTAAAAAAAAAAAAAAAAATGATAATTTACAGTGAATTTGTACAGTAAATAAAAATACCACTCTGCATGTCTCAGACAGGTCTGCAACCCTTGTCTTTCCTTATGATCGCTTAGCAATCAGTGCAAATGTCTGTCTCTTGGAAATCCTTGTTCTTTTATGTAGAATCATAATTGTACACTCTTACTTAATATTAAATACAATAGTAGGCCACACAAACAGATCTTACAATCCCTTTAATCATTAAAAAGCATAGTATAGTTTATTACAAGAAGAAGAAAAAACACTATTTCAGGAGCATCTGTTGATGTGTTTCAATCATTAATATGTTCCACTATATATATATATATATATATATATATATATATATATATATATATATATATATATATATATATATATATATACAGTGGTTGACAAATCACCAAAAAATCTACTCGCCACACAAAAAAATGTACTCGCCACCTAGTACCAAACGTGTGCTGCTTGGGCCAATATTTACTCGCCCGGGGGTTAAATCCACTCGCCCGGGGCGAGCAAATGTATAGGTTTGTCGAACACTGTATATATATATATATATATATATATATATATTTATATATATATATATATATGTAGAGGTATCAGTACCGTGTTAGCCGAGCTTCAATAATCAAAAAATAAATAGATGATACCGTTCTGTGGCTAACGAAATGCTTTTATTTGTGCGAGCTTTCGAGATACACTGATCTCTTCTTCCGGCGATGTTACAATGAATGAAGCAAGGATTACTTAAAAACAGTGTCTCTTGGAATGTTATCTGAATGTTATATATATATATATGTTGGTGTTACACGTGTAATGAAAAGGTTAAGTCCTACACTCATTACAATCATCTGGGTACAACTAAAATCCTGCCCTTCTCCCTTATAGGCTATTTGTAGAAATAACGCACTGATAATCAGGGTACAATGAAGCTGCAGAGGATTGGTGGGACAGCGGACCCAGGAAAAAAACGGGTAAGTGAAAAAATTAAAAAAGTTTATTAAACTACATATTAAAAACCTAGAACATACTGGGGACAAAAACAGAAATCTCATCCCACGCTAAGAGCACATTCTCAAAGGAAAGCGTTTTTGTCCCCCGTATGTTGGGAATACACGTCACGGATAACGATACGTAAAATGGTTATAATGTTACTGTGGCAGGACGGACAGTAGGCGAGGTCAGACAATAGTCCACACGTGCAGTTTCAGGGTAAACCAAATTTTGAGTGGTTTTATGTCTCCACAACACAAATAAATATTTGTGCACACTGTCCCTTTAAGGCAAAACAAAACTCATAAAAAGAACACCTACTCCCCATAGGGAGATCTTGCTAAACATTCCAGGCCTTAACTATCGGGCTGGCTGGCTTTGTCCAGTTCCCAACCCCTAAACTTATACCACAATAGTTATGGAACAATATTACAGTCTTTACTGTATCTTTAAAAGAAAAAGGGTTATAGTAGTGCCAACTGTATATAGATGTAGAAGCAGAAATTCAGTCCCAAACACAGTGAACTCCCGCTGCCAGAGTTCTTAGAGGTGATTCCGAATCCTCCAATCAATATCAGTCAGGAAAAAAGGGGTCCTACAGCACGTGATTCCACTCATGATTTCCAGGACATATGAACAAAAGGGTTAAAACAACAAACCACAAGGAGTGGTGGATAGAATGAGTTCATTGTGTTGATTGTGTTGTGTTGATTGTGTTCATTGTGTTGATTGTTGTTAAGCAAAAGGACACTCACATCAATAGTGGTTCCTCAAACAGGGGGGGGGGGGGGAGTTCCTGATTGTGCCTCAAAATATAAGGAGAAGGATATAGTGTAAAACCATTTATTAAAGACAATAAGTAAAAAGATATTGCACACTGACAAACAGCCAATGGTATGCAGCATTGAAATGAGCTGGGACTTTCAGATCCAATGTTCTGACGGACCACTGGGCTACCAAACTTGGTGCCAGCGTGTCTACTCAGACATTGGACATGAAAGCCACAGGGGATCCTTGAGGTGTGAAGAACATTTGGCCAGGGGATCTTGGTTCAACTACCCATGTCCTGAGATGAATGGAAGTCCTCCGCACTACCATTTGCCTCAACAGACATTGAGGAGCCTAGCCCAGTGGGTGGCTTCTGAATACCATGTGGCAGAGGTGGCAAACTTGCGCATGCCCTTGACTGATTCAGAAGACTTGCTTGCCCGGCTTCACAAGACTGGCATCGCTCTGATTGGCTGGTGAGAAAGTTCCCACGCTGGGATTGGCTGGAGTATTTCACGAATGAACTCAGAAATACTATAAGAATCCCTCAGCCAATCCGCTCGTGAGAATTTAAGCACCAGCCTTCAGAAACCGGCTTCAGAAATTTCAAGGCAAAATATTTTCTAAGTTCAGCTTTTTGGGACCAAGTTTTCAAAAATGAACGTAGCTGTCGTGGCTGAGATTTCAAGCCGATTTTAGTTCCAGGACGTTTGGAGCTAAATCCCGGTCAAGTCAAAACTCAGGTTTTAGAGTGCTAGCAGTTAGGCAAGTCTATTTTTTTACCCCAGTTCCCAAGTAAGTGTGTATTTCTTATGTAGTGTTCCATTGTGTTTATGCCAATTTATGCGAATAAATTTACAATTTATTTCACTTACCTTGTGAAACAGGTATGTCTTTACTGCACTTGGGCAATATACGCAGGCAGGTGATGACACAGCGTATCAAGGCATTTTAGTCTGTGCCATGGAGGAAATCCTGAAGGCCTAAGCTACAAAGGGATCGAGAGAGTGGATCCACATTGGAGAGATGGGGATAGGCTCCTGAAACTCTGCCAATGCGAGACGTACTGGATTTATAAATTAAAGACCCTAACCCCGAAAGGTCTGAACATTGATATAGACCTCGGGGCCTTTATCTAGATGCCAGTATGTCTCGCTAGACATAGGATATACTTTATATATAAATTTTTGAGGCGTTACCTTGAACATTTGGTTCACAATTTTTGGGCCACTTTGGTGCTATCGTATGAGTTTAAATTTAAAAACCTTCTGGCATTTTCATTAGAACTAAGTTTAGCACGATTGTCAATTATTCTTGCCCTTAATATACTGATTTTATTCTGTTTTGTCATGATCTTTTTCAGATGACTCCCATCATCAGAACCAACAATATGAGTTTTTTACCACACCTCTGAACAGATTTTTAAAGGATTTTTAAAGAGTTACACTACCGACACACTTTATTACACTGCGGCCAGATCCGCAAGCCGGGAGATTTCCCGGCTTGCTAGTGGCAGCCCCTCGGCGTGCCGCGCGTCACCGATGCGCGGTCACGCGTCATCGGGTGGCTGCGCCCCCTGCACGCGCGTCCAGGGCTCCCCGAGGGAGCCCTGGTGTCCCGCGATGTGGGGGACGGCGGCAGGGGGTTCCGGGGGACCCGGCGGACCCGGCAGCGGGAGGGAGAGCGCCCCGATCGGAGGGCGCTCTTCCGCTGCTTCGGCGCGCGCCTGGCACCCTCCGGCGCGCGCCAGTTTACTGCTGCGGCCGAGAACGGGCAAATGCTCGAATAAACTCGGCTGCAGCAGTATTGTTTCTAGTGTTTATAAGTAGTAATAAGTTTTTAATTTTTTTAAATATTAAATATGACGTTCAATCATGTACCATGATGATCTGATATGTATGCCATCAGAGTTCTAATCTATGTGTGTTGTAAATTGTGATATTTATTTTTATTTGTTTTGTAACTCTCACCTTGTAATAGCTATTTGTAATCTATAGTTTAATTAAATACCTTTTTAATTTCTGCATCCCTTTGGGGTTTAGACAGCAGAGTACTTTTAGAGTTGAATACAGGTTTTGACGACCGCCGAGTCTATTTGGTTAATGATTCAAATTTTATTGTTATCATAACGATGGTAGCAGACCGATAAAGCATTAAGTAACCTAATTTGGTATAAGCATAAGCGCGATCTTTGAGCGCTCCCTGCTTTACTTTATAACTACTGAGAAGATTGAATGAACTTATGACACAGCAAGAAGGGAGTAACTCAGGGACAGGATTGGATTGGCTGGCGTTTGTCTACATATAGCTATGACCCAAGCCATACCTTTCTACGGAGCCTGAGGAAGCCCAAGAAGGGCGAAACGCGTTGCTACAATCCCTGAGTACTTTTTTACCATCACAGCCACCGTCAGGAGCAGGAAATAGGAGCGCAGCACTGCACCCGGACGTGGAGAGTTAGCTGCGCACTTAAGTATCCTGCATGAACTTTTCCTGAAAGACTGGCTGTTTTACGATCACCTAGCTCTTATGTCGTTTTGACTAAGCGCTTTTTAAATGTTTTTTTGTGGTTCTGTTTATCGTTAGTGTTAATAAAGATCACGATTACTTTACCCCTGTTCCATTGTGTAAACAAGGCACTCAGAGTGACTTCCACACTCAGCTGAAGTTTCTTCTTTGGAGTTTCATAGAGGGAGGAAAAGAAACCAATTTCAGTGTATACTCACACATGGCCGTGTGAGTATTTTTCTAATCATTTATGGTTATATCCCAACCTACCTCTGCCCCTTCTTCTTTTATCCCACTATTTAGTGTGCAAAACAGGAGGAGTGTATGACAGCTCTGCAGTGAAGTGCCATCAAAGACACTTCCCTCCAGAGGACACTCACACTTGCCCGTGTGAGTGGATGCAGCATTTCTCTGCATTTGATTTATCAGAATCGTCTGTTTCAGTGATTATATACTTAATCTGTCTTGTCCCTCACATATCTGTTTTGTACTCTATCTTACTCTGAGGACAACACCACAAGCCATCCCTGCAGAAAAAACTGGAGAAGCCTTCCTTTGGACCAGAAGAGAAGAAACGATCGCACAGAGAGAACATAGAAGAGAAAGAAGCAAAGTAAAGATACCTTGATGTGAAAGCATTTACACAAGGCCGTGTAAGTGTTTATGATATTTTACACTTCATTATACACAACAGTCGAGAATCTTAAAACCATTACAGTGTTTTACACCTCTGTATTGTCCCTCAACCTGTGCTCCCCCTGTTTTTCTTGTTTTTATGTCTCTACTGCCTGTCTTTCCTCTCCTGTTATGTAAGCCCTGCTAACTGTGGGCTGTAAGGGGATAATACTATGGGTTTGTGACGCCTACCCATGCTCCTCTCTGATGCACAGAAGTAAGGTGGTGATTCATGGCCTGTGTAAGCCTATCAGGGATAGGTATAGACCATGAGCCCACCCCTTCTGCATCCTGATTTGGGGAGTGCCACGTTTATTCAGTCCTGGTCTGGATGAGGAACAGAGCAGTAGGGCTGTGAGCCTCTCCCATCGAGGGATGAGCGTGACCACCTCCAGCCCTGTGGCTGGGAGAACATCTGATCATAACACCAAGATGCTCTATAAGAGCTAGGGTAAGCATCATCCAGAGGTCTGGAGCCTCTGAGACCCTGCAATCAATGTATGATCCTGATAAAAAGGTGTAAATGCCTGGTCTCCCATGACAACCACTCTCTGTAAGAGCACCCTAGCTCTATCATCACATCTTACATGCCACTCTCTGTAAGAACACCCTAACTCTATCACCGCCTCTTACAGGCCACTCTCTGTAAGAGCGCCCTAACTCTATCACCGCCTGTTACAGGCCACTCTCTGTAAGAGTGCCCTAACTCAATCACCGCCTCTTACAGGCCACTCTCTGTAAGAGCGCCCTAACTCTATCACCGCCTGTTACAGGCCACTCTCTGTAAGAGTGCCCTAACTCAATCACCGCCTCTTACAGGCCACTCTCTGTAAGAGCGCCCTAACTCTATCACGCCCCTTACAGGCACTCTCTGTAAGAGTGCCCTAACTCTATCACGCCCCTTACAGGCCACTCTCTGTAAGAGCGGCCTAACTCTATCACCGCCTCTTACACGCAACTCTCTGTAAGAGCGCCCTAACTCTATCACCGCCTCTTACACGCCACTCTCTGTAAGAGCGCCCTGACTTTCACCGCCTCTTACTGGCCACTCTCTGTAAGAGTGCCCTAACTCTATTACCGGCTCTTAAACGCAACTCTCTGTAAGAGCGGCCTAACTCTATCACCGCCTCTTACACGCAACTCTCTGTAAGAGTGTCCTAACTCTATCACCGCCTCTTACACGCAACTCTCTGTAAGAGCGCCCTGACTCTTTCACCGCCTCTTACACGCAACTCTCTGTAAGAGCGCCCTAACTCTATCACCACCTCTTACACGCCACTCTCTGTAAGAACGCCCTGACTTTCACCGCCTCTTACTGGCCACTCTCTGTAAGAGTGCCCTAACTCTATTACCGGCTCTTAAACGCAACTCTCTGTAAGAGCGGCCTAACTCTATCACCGCCTCTTACACGCAACTCTCTGTAAGAGTGCCCTAACTCTATCACCGCCTCTTACACGCAACTCTCTGTAAGAGCACCCTGACTCTTTCACCGCCTCTTACACGCAACTCTCTGTAAGAGCGCCCTAACTCTATCACCGCCTCTTACACGCCACTCTCTGTAAGAGCGCCCTGACTTTCACCGCCTCTTACTGGCCACTCTCTGTAAGAGCGGCCTAACTCTATCACCGCCCCTTACAGGCCACTCTCTGTAAGAGCGGCCTAACTCTATCACCGCCTCTTACACGCAACTCTCTGTAAGAGCGCTCTGACTCTATCACGCCCCTTACAGGCCACTCTCTGTAAGAGCGCCCTAACTCTATCACCGCCTCTTACACGCCACTCTCTGTAAGAGCGCCCTAACTGTATCACCGCCTCTTACTGGCCACTCTCTGTAAGAGCGCCCTAACTGTATCACCGCCTCTTACACGCCACTCTCTTTAAGAGCGCCCTAACTCTATCACCGCCTCTTACACGCAACTCTCTGTAAGAGCACCCTGACTCTTTCACCGCCTCTTACACGCAACTCTCTGTAAGAGCGCCCTAACTGTATCACCGCCTCTTACAGGCCACTCTCTGTAAGAGCGCCCTAACTCTATCAAGCCTCTTACACGCCAGTCTCTGTAAGAGCGCTCTGACTCTATCATGCCCCTTACAGGCCACTCTCTGTAAGAGCGCCCTGACTTTCACCGCCTCTTACAGGCCACTCTCTGTAAGAGCGCCCTAACTCTATCACCGCCTCTTACACGCCACTCTCTGTAAGAGCGCTCTGACTCTATCACCGACTCTTACACGCCACTCTCTGTAAGAGCACCCTGACTGTATCACCGCCTCTTATAGGTTTTTGAAGCTGTTCTAAAAGAAAGAATCTGAGATGGGAAAATATAGTCTATGTTTCTGGAAGTTTGCCCAACATACTGTACAATTTCCCACGCTGACATGTTAGTGCATACACTAGACAGGCTGAATAAATAATGGTAAAACACCGCAATTTGAATTATCTTCCTTTTATTGGATTATGAAAACCTTCCCCTTTGATAACATTACGGCAATGGGCACAGTGTAGGTTACATGTATATGTCCCTGTTTTGGTTACAGACATAAATCCTGTTTTCTTTGTAATATCCATATCAGCTTTAACTAGGGTATCCCCTATACTCCTAGCCCCTTTCTCCCTGAACAAGTGGCCCATAGTGGTATCTTTTTGTAATACAGTATGTTACAATGATTTAAAATTGTATGTTGTACTGCTTGTGATCGTGTATTATATAGGGTTACACAAGGAATATGTGTATTGGAAGTTTCTGTGGATTAGTCTATGGGGCTGTAAGAGACGTGTGCAGAGGTATACAATGGAGGCCATTTAAAGTGAAACTAAAATTAGGCTTTATTGCGCCTGTCCCTTTAACACAGCAAAACATTCAAAATAAGCCAAAGAAAAACCTACTCCACTTTGTAGGATATCTACACATGTAGTCCAGCCCTCTCTAACTGGGTGGTTAGCTAAGCTAATTACCAGCCCAAATATATATATATATAAATATATATATATAAACAGAAAAAGAGAGAGAGCGCACGCCCCATAGCATAACACTGTGTATTTATTATGAAAAAAGGAAGGGGAAGGGGGGGGGGGAGGAATCACACTCACAAGATAAAAATGGTTAAAAGGCAATTTGTGATTATATCACCACCATCCGGTTCTGTGCTGCGGAATTGCGTCTCTGTGGGCTCCTTCAGGACTGGCAGTAGAAGTCACCGCTCACCGGATTCCTGGGGTGCCGTTTGCCGTCAGATTGCGGTCCAAGAACACAGCTCTCCACTCCGAATGGCCGCCGTATAGATCTCATGCTGGATGTGGCCTTGTGCGCGTGCGTAGGGTCGTAGTGACGTAATCAGAATCCCTGACGCGTTTCGGCACCGCTGGGCGACTTTCTCAAAGGGCTGATAGTGTATGGAATGAAGTCCTGCACATTTATAGCCAGTCCATCGCTTAGCAACCCATAATAGGATAATTGGTTAACCCGTGGTAAGCTGGTGAAGTAGGGCGTAACTAGATGTACTGCACCCTCTTTACACACATGATTTAAACGACTGACTAAATAAATGGCAGATCATGGAGAGAGTATATATAAAAGTTAACACATATTGTGGGAAGGATCTAAAAAACATTATACACATATATGTAACACACTTAATACTCAAATTCATTGCTGATATTATATAAAATACTTAAAAATGATTCAAATGGATGATCTGAACCAATAGATAAAACGAGAAAGCAAAGTTAAAAATGAAATTAAGTAAATTAACCCCTGTTGTATAATAAACATTAAATAATAAATATGTACAAAAATATTTAAATAAAATTACACACAGAGACGCAATTCCGCAGCACAGAACCGGATGGTGGTGATATAAGCACAAATTGCCTTTTAACCATTTTTATCTTGTGAGTGTGATTCCTCCCCCCCCACTTCCCCTTCCTTTTTTCATAATAAATACACAGTGTTATGCTATGGGGCATGCGCTCTCTCTCTTTTTCTGTTTGTAGATATCCGTGGATGTGGTTTATCCCATGTGAGAGCAGCCGGAGACCCCCTTGTCAGCATCATTTACCTCCATTCATGGACTAACATTTAAAGGACTGGTTGGACTTTATTTATTTTCTCTTTTTTGCACTTTTGCACCTCCTTTTTTCACTTAAGGTGTTTGTGTTTCACTATTCAGTTTATTGATTATTATTATGTATTTTTCATTGCATTTCTATTTTAATATTATCACATTTTGTAATATACATTTTTGCACTATATACACAAAATCAAATTTAATTATTCACTATAGTCTACCAATAGGTAAAACACTTGCAGTCCTACTCTGGCGCTACAATTTTTGTTCTCAAATATATATATATCCCCTGATGAAATCACTTAATGTGAATAAACACGTAGGGTGAGCATTGTGCTGCTAGTAAGAGCGCGTCACACATACCACTTGGTATACTGGACTCTAAGACGCTGACAGCTGCCTCTGTAGAGCTCCCTGCCATATCCAGCCCTGCCCGGAACTAATGAACACTAGGATTGTTCCTGGAGGACGCTAACAGTGGCTGTGCTGCTTCCTGAGTTCCTGTTGGACGGAGGCTCAGAGGGGTTTGATCGGCTGTCACCAAGAGGCGTGTGAGCAGAGAAGCAGAGTTCCAGTACTGGTGCATGAGTATTATCTCATAAAACGCTCTTATTTCTTTGTTGTTTGTGAGTTTTATACTATTGGACTTTTCTGGGGATTATTAAATGTTATTTTAGACATATTGCACTAGGATCGGGCGCTTTCTTCTTTTGTTTTTGTGTATATATATCTATATCTATATATATATAGATATAGATATAGATATAGATATATATATATATAGATATATACAGATATATATAGAGAGATATACAGATACATAACAGTCCCAAAAGAAAGTCTTATCTGTATCTTGTAGCTGTAGGGGAAGGCCTCTCTGCTCTCCTTGGTCCGCACCCTTGTGTGCTAAAGCAATATCAGAATCCAGGTTTAGAAATCTTGTCCCCTTTGTCTTGCTGTCAGCCTGCAGCCTCAATGGAGTTGCCAGTCCAGCTTCTATGGGATTGAGTTGCAATTCCACATCCACTTCAAGAGAACGTTCAATCTTTTCAGCTACACCAGCTAAGGATTCTTCTGGTTTTGATTCTGCACGTATACCTTTTTTGTTGCCTGTTGGAAGGGTGAAGGTTTAGCTAGTGCTTGTTTAGGCGGTTCAAACTTTGCAACCTTGTTTTTCAGATGAGCAGTATCCCCAGCTATCACTGTACCCTTGTTTTCATGGGTTTTAGTTGCTGTGGGATACCAACGCTTGGGCAGGTTCAATACCTTTTTCTTTAGTACTGTAATCTCATCCGCAAGAGATCCCTGTTTCTTGAGTGTATCCTGCAATTCTCCTTTCAGGGTCTTCATCTCCTCACTGTGCTTTCTCTGAGCTTGCTTCCACATCTCCTTCATTATATTGTGAAACACTGAATTTCTTTGCTCGTGTCACAGCTGTTTGCCTAAGTTTCTGGACCTTCTTCTGCTCCCTCTTGTACCGAGTCACCTGGCCTCTAAGCTTGACCTCTAACGATGCTCTGGTGATGCTCAGGGTAGCCTTCAGTTTCTCATGCTGCTTTGTGGGGACACACTGGGTAATCAGACGTTCCTGCAGCACTTGTACTTCTTTAGCAGCCTGCAGATTTTCTTCCTGCAGAGTTCGCTGCTTCTCCTCGGCATTCTGGAGGTGTGTACGCAGACCTTGTAGTTGGTTCTGCAGTCGGTGCTCTGCGTCAAACTTTTCAGGTACTGGCAGTCATCCAGGCTGCCATTTGCTCTTCCAGACCTAGTGGAGCCTGAACCATCGGGTGGCATCAAGATAGCCAGGGACAGAGGTGGAAAACTTGCGCATGTCCCTTGGCAAGTTCATATTTCCCGTTGACCTGCTCTCTCATACCGGCTTGGCTCTGATTGACTGCTGAGAAAGTTCCAACGCAACGATTGGCTACCGAGTTTCATGAATGAATCTCAGAATACTATAAGAAATGTCCGAGCCAATGAGATTTGAAATTCCCAGTAGTAAGAGCGTGGGTGGGCTTTTCAAAGTTGCACTTGCACGAATAGCAGAGCAACCAGCTTTGATTTCAAGCCAGGAAACCCTGCCAGATTCTAAGTCCCGACTTTTGAGGCCAAGTTCTCAAAATCGAACATAGCGGATTCGGCTGGGATTTGTCCAAGTTCTCAGAAGAGACGGGAGCGGTGGCGTGTGAACTTCACATCGATTTGGGAACCACGAGATTCCGGGCTAAGTCCCGGTCAGGGTAAAACTCTTATTTAGAGTTCCCTGCACCTAGGAAAGGCTAGTTTTCTACCCCAGACCCCCAGTAAGTGTGATTTTTGTCTGTATTTTGTGTTCCACTGTGTGTAAGCGAATTTATGCGAATAAATTACAATTTGTTTTATTACCTTGTTTTGCTCAGTAAATGATACTGGTTAAAAAGGTGTAAATTGCCTGGTCTCCTGTGACAACTGGCCAATGGGAACCGTGCCTACAGGCAATGGTTTCCCCTTGCCAGTCCCATATATCCCGCTGGGTAGGCTCCACAGTGTCTGAGAGAACAAAGAGTCTCCCCCACGGGGAGCATTTGTCTCTGGACCTGGTTCTCCACCCGTCCCCGCTCAACAAGATGGCCCGACACCTCGCTACTCCCATCCTCCCCTTTTATCCACTATCTCTATGCAGGCATCCCGGCTAATCAAGTTACCGGGATTGCCTCCATAGAGATGAATACATATTTTAAAACTCATTTCTTTCTCTAACCTGGGCTCGGGGATTTGGATGATAAAACTTGGCTTTTGCCTGCCTGTGCGATATTAACAGGGAAACATAACGGGATTAAAATGCATACGCGTGTCCGCAAATCAGGCGTGATTTGCGGGTAAAATTATGGGAAAACCGGTAACTTTGTCCCGGAACATTATATGAAAGGAAAAACATTATATATACATTTTAACCCCTTTTGCCCCCCAGTATCAACTTTTAAAGCCCTGCTCCCGACATCCCAGTTTTGTAGCTAAAACACAGTGTCCCCGGCTTATAGTGCTGATCAGGGGCTCCAACAGAAATCATGGGGCCTGAGACAAATGAAAAGAGCAGAGCCCCCCCGAACCCATAGCGCACCCCCCCCCCAACCCATAGCGCACCTACAACAAAAAAATATCTTTTAGCGCGCAACTTTTACTTAACTGTTTTCTTATTGTGATACAGAAAAAAACATTACAATGCAACCTGTTTATTTTTATATTTTCAACAAAAGACATGTGACTGCCTGCCTGGGTGAGTGGGTGGGTGGATGACTGGGTGGGAGAATGACAGTGACTGGATGAATGATGGTGGGTGGGTGAATGGCGGTGGGTGGGTGTGAGACAGTGACTGGGTGGGTGACAGTGACTGGGTGGGTGAATGACAGTGACTGGGTGGGTGACAGTGACTGGGTGGGTGACAGTGACTGGGTGAGTGGGTGGGTGAATGACAGTGACTGAGTGGGTGAATGATGATGGGTGAATTACAGTGGGTGGGTGGGTGAGTGAATGACGGTGGGTGGGTGGATGGATGATGGTGGGTGGGTGAATGACGGTGGGTGGGTGAGTGAATGACAGTGGGTGGGTGAATGACAGTGGGTGGGTGGGTGAATGACAGTGGGTGGGTGGGTGAATGACAGTGGGTGGGTAGGTAGGTTAATGACAGTGGGTGGGTGGGTGAATAACAGTGGGTGGGTGGGTAAATGACAGTGGGTGGGTGGGTGAATGACAGTGGGTGGGTGGGCGAATGACAGTGGGTGGGTGGGCGAATGACAGTGGATGGGTGGGTGAATGACACTTTGAATGACACTGGGTGGGTGGGAGGGTGAATGACAGTGGGTGGGTGGGACAGTTGAATAACAGTGGGTGGGTGGGTGGGTGAATGACAGTGGGTGGGTGAATGTTGAATGTGGATGGGTGGGTGAATGACGGTGGGTGGGAGACAGTGACTGGGTGGGTGGGAGACAGTGACTGGGTGACTGGGAGACAGTGACTGGGTGGGTGAATGACAGTGGATGGGTTGGGAATGACAGTGACAGGGTGGGTGAATGACAGTGACTGGGTGGGTGGGAGACAGTGACTAGGTGGGTGGGAGACAGTGACTGAGTGGGTGGGAGACAGTGACTTAGACAATGACTTTGACAGTGACTGTGTTGGTGGGTGGGAGACAGTGACTTAGACAGTGACTGGGTGACAGTGACTGGGTTGGTGTGTGGGTGGGAGACAGTGACTGGGTGGTTGGGTTGGGAGACAGTGACTGGGTGGTTGGGTTGGGAGACAGTGACAGGGTGGGTGGGTTTGGGAGACAGTGACAGGGTGGGTGGGTTTGGGAGACAGTGACTGGGTGGGAGACAGTGACTGGGTGGGTGGGAGACGGTGACTGGGTGGGTGGGAGACAGTGACTGGGTGGGTGGGAGATAGTGACTGGGTGACAATGACTGGGTGGGAGACAGTGACTGGGTGACAGTGACTGGGTGACAGTAACTGGGTGGGAGACAGTGACTGGGTGGGTGGGGGACAGTGACTGGGTGGGAGACAGTGACTGGGTGACAGTGACTGAGTGACAGTGACTGGGTGGGAGACAGTGACATAGACAGTGACTCAGACAGTGACTGGGTGGGAGACAGTGACCTAGACAGTGACTGGGTGGGTGGTTGCTTGACAGTGACTGGGTGGGTGGGAGACAGTGACTGGGTGGGTGGGAGACAGTAACTGGGTGGGTGGGTGGGAGACAGTGACTTAGACAGTGACTTAGACAGTGACTGGGTGGGTGTGTGGGTGGGAGATAGTGACTGGATGGGTGTGTGGGTGGGAGACAGTGACTGGGTGGTTGGGTTGGGAGACAGTGACTTAGACAGTGACTGGGTGGGTGGGAGACAGTGACTGGGTGGGAGACAGTGACTGGGTGGGAGACTGTGACTTGTGCGGGAGACAGTGACTGGGTGGGTGAATGACAGTGGATAGGTTGAGAATGACAGTGACAGGGTGGGTGAATGACAGTGACTGGGTGGGTGGGAGACAGTGACTAGGTGGGTGGGAGACAGTGACTGGGTGGGTGGGAGACAGTGACTTAGACAATTACTTTGACAGTGACTGTGTGGGTGGGTGGGAGACAGTGACTTAGACAGTGACTGGGTGACAGTGACTGGGTTGATGTGTGGGTGGGAGACAGTGACTGGGTGGTTGGGTTGGGAGACAGTGACTGGGTGGTTGGGTTGGGAGACAGTGACTGGGTGGGTGGGAGACGGTGACTGGGTGGGTGGGAGACAGTGACTGGGTGGGTGGGAGACGGTGACTGGGTGGGTGGGAGACGGTGACTGGGTGGGTGGGAGACAGTGACTCGGTGGGTGGGAGATAGTGACTGGGTGACAATGACTGGGTGGGATACAGTGACTGGGTGACAGTGACTGGGTGACAGTAACTGGGTGGGAGACAGTGACTGGGTGGGTGGGGGACAGTGACTGGGTGGGAGACAGTGACTGGGTGACAGTGACTGGGTGACAGTGACTGGGTGGGAGACAGTGACTGGGTGGGAGACAGTGACATAGACAGTGACTCAGACAGTGACTGGGTGGGAGACAGTGACCTAGACAGTGACTGGGTGGGTGGTTGCTTGACAGTGACTGGGTGGGTGGGAGACAGTGACTGGGTGGGTGGGAGACAGTAACTAGACAGTGACTTAGACAGTCACTTAGACAGTGACTGGGTGGGTGGGTGGGTGTGTGGGTGGGAGATAGTGACTGGATGGGTGTGTGGGTGGGAGATAGTGACTGGGTGGTTGGGTTGGGAGACAGTGACTTAGACAGTGACTGGGTGGGTGGGAGACAGTGACTGGGTGGGAGACAGTCACATAGACAGTGACTCAGACAGTGACTGGGTGGGAGACAGTGACCTAGACAGTGACTGGGTGGGTGGTTGCTTGACAGTGACTGGGTCGGTGGGAGACAGTGACTGGGTGGGTGGGAGACAGTAACTGGGTGGGTGGGTGGGAGACAGTGACTTAGACAGTGACTTAGACAGTGACTGGGTGGGTGTGTGGGTGGGAGATAGTGACTGGATGGGTGTGTGTGTGGGAGACAGTGACTGGGTGGTTGGGTTGGGAGACAGTGACTTAGACAGTGACTGGGTGGGTGGGAGACAGTGACTGGGTGGGTGAATGACAGTGGATGGGTTGAGAATGACAGTGACAGGGTGGGTGAATGACAGTGGGTGGGTGGGAGACAGTGACTAGTTGGGTGGGAGACAGTGACTGGGTGGGTGGGAGACAGTGACTTAGACAATGACTTTGACAGTGACTGTGTGGGTGGGTGGGAGACAGTGACTTAGACAGTGACTGGGTGACAGTGACTGGGTTGGTGTGTGGGTGGGTGGGAGACAGTGTCTGGGTGGTTGGGTTGGGAGACAGTGACTGGGTGGTTGGGTTGGGAGACAGTGACAGGGTGGGTGGGTTTGGGAGACAGTGACAGGGTGGGTGGGTTTGGGAGACAGTGACTGGGTGGGTGGGAGACAGTGACTGGGTGGGTGGGAGACGGTGACTGGGTGGGTGGGAGACAGTGACTGGGTGGGTGGGAGATAGTGACTGGGTGACAATGACTGGGTGGGAGACAGTGACTGGGTGACAGTGACTGGGTGACAGTAACTGGGTGGGAGACAGTGACTGGGTGGGTGGGGGACAGTGACTGGGTGGGAGACAGTGACTGGGTGACAGTGACTGGGTGACAGTGACTGGGTCGGAGACAGTGACTGGGTGGGAGACAGTGACATAGACAGTGACTCAGACAGTGACTGGGTGGGAGACAGTGACCTAGACAGTGACTGGGTGGGTGGTTGCTTGACAGTGACTGGGTGGGTGGGAGACAGTGACTGGGTGGGTGGGAGACAGTAACTGGGTGGGTGGGTGGGAGACAGTGACTTAGACAGTGACTTAGACAGTGACTGGGTGGGTGTGTGGGTGGGAGATAGTGACTGGATGGGTGTGTGGGTGGGAGACAGTGACTGGGTGGTTGGGTTGGGAGACAGTGACTTAGACAGTGACTGGGTGGGTGGGAGACAGTGACTGGGTGGGTGGGAGACAGTGACTGGGTGGGTGGGAGACAGTGACTGGGTGGGAGACAGTGACTGGGTGGGAGACTGTGACTTGTGTGGGAGACAGTGACTGGGTGGGAGACAGTGACTGGGTGTGTGGGAGACAGTGACTGGGTGGGAGACAGTGACTGGGTGTGTGGGAGACAGTGACTGGGTGGGAGACAGTGACTGGGTGGGTGGGAGACAGTGACTGGGTGACAGTGACTGGGTGAAAGTGACTGGGTGGGAGTGACTGGGTGGGAGAGAGTGACTGGGTGGGTGACAGTGACTGGGTGGGTGGGAGGCAGTGACTGGGTGGGTGGGAGACAGTGACTTGACACTGACTGGGTGGGTGACACTGACTGGGTGGGTGACAGTGACTGGGTGGGTGACAGTGACTAGGTGGGGGACAGTGACTGGGTGTGGGACAGTGACTGGGTGGGTGACAGTCAGTGACTGGGTGGTTGACAGTCAGTGACTGGGTGGGTGACAGTGACAGTGACAGTGGTTGACAGTGGGTGACAGTGACAGTGGGTGACAGTGACTGGGTGGGGTGACTTACCTTGACTGGGTGGGTGCAGCTTGCCACCGGACGCTTCCCCGTCCTGCCCCCGATATCCCCGGGACGGGAGGTGGGCTTGGGGAAGGGGGCATGGGAGGTGGGCTCGGGGGGGGGGCTCGGAGGGGGGCCACGGGCGGTGGGCGCATGGGAAGCTGGCTGCAGGAGGAGCTTGCTGCAGGAGGAGCTGGCTGGTACTTCCCCCTTCGTCCCATGTTGGGAGCGGGGGGGAGGGGGAGCGGGCCCTGCTTGCCCTGCCATGCGCGCCGGAACCGCGGGGAATCACCGCCATTTTTTTAAATTAAAAAAAAAAAACGCCAGTGTCCTTTGTCCCTTCCTGTTGACGGCCCTTGTGCTGATAAATCGCCGGGGACCCACGGTTTTAGGGGTAGCTAGCCGGACTTCACCTTTATTATGAAGGCTTGCTACCCCCACCGTCACACATATATTAGACCGAATCAAATTATTTAAATGTACATACATAATATAAAATTACACAGATAATACAGAGATTAAAGGCTAATATTAATAAAATAGAAACATTAACTAACAAATCTATTTGAAAAGCTAATACTGGCTCAAATATGGCAATAGGAATCTCACACATTTGCATATCATGTGGGAACAAAATGGGAGATGAAAGCAATAAAAACAATGATTAATATCTCAGCATAAAAAGAGTACGTATAAATATGTTATAGGAATTAAAAGATTAAAAAAATCCAGTTTCAATTTCTGCATTCGACCCATCAGGTATCAAAGTTTTTAATTGAATTTCCAAAGAAATTGGAGCAGTGGTGACATCATACAGACGCCATCACAGAGGGAGTCTTTTTGGATTTTTAAATGAAAAACGTTGATACCTGATGGGTCGAATGCAGAAATTGAAACTGGATTTTTTTAATCTTTTAATTCCTATAACATATTTATACGTACTCTTTTTATGCTGAGATATTAATCATTGTTTTTATTGCGTTTATCTCCCATCTTTTTCCCACATGATATGCAAATGTGTGAGATTTCTATTGCCATATTTGAGTCAGTATTAGCTTTTCGAATAGATTTGTTAGTTAATTTATCTATTTTATCAATATTAGCTTTTAATCGTTGTATTCTCAGTGTCATTGTATATTATGTATGTACATTTAAATAATTTGATTCTGCTTAATATATGTTTTTATATTTTAATGAGTGCCAATTTCATTTATTGATTGGTTAAAATTTGTAATGTGCACCTTATTCTTAATTAGTGTTCATGCCATTTATGTATACACTTTATCAATGTTGGATACATATGTATTTTTTAGATTTATGAAACTGTTGTTAATTAAAGTAATCAATTTATATTAGGATTGTAATTACTCATTAATTTGAGAGGTATATAGGGATAGTACATTGGTACAGCAATCACAGAATCCTGACGAAGCCAGATGGCGAAACGCGTAGAGTTTGGAGCCAAATCTTGAGCCAGCAGCATAACACAGAGGAGAGGAAGGTAAACGAAAGTCCAGACAGCTGTTCCAGTCCCCACAACCCAAATCTCGCGATACGCGAGACCTCGTGACGTCTCAGCCAGGAAGTGAACGCTGGGTGAGCAGCCGGCGTTTCCCCAGCGTTCCCCTGAGCCACGAGGAGAGGGAGGGAGACATACAACACCAAGGACCAAACAAGGATCTGCCGAGGCAGCCCCAAAGACCCCTGTACATTGTCCATTGAAATCTGTGAAAATGTGAGTGTGACCATTGAAGAGCTGCATGCTATATTAATACACTTGTACAGTACAATCTATACCATTGGATTGCTCTCGTTCTACTTATGGATCCTGGAGTAAGAATCCTGTTAGCGGTTTGTGAAGAAATTGCAAAGAAGAGCATACTACAGCCACATGGTTTAAAACATTTGTTTTTATTATGATACATGTAGCCGTGCCATCTGTGGCTACTAGCTTGCTTCCCTCCTGGCAGTAAGTCCTGGTATAAGTAAGCCTTGCCAGTAGTTATCATGGGGTTTTCCCCTTCACCTTTGGTCCTGCACTTGAGTGACAGCAGGGGGTGGTACATCCTGTTGTAGCTGGGACAACGGGTGAAAGAAAAAAAGACAATGTCGGCGCCAAACAATGAAATCAAACCATATAATGAATAGTCCAAATCAAAGTCCTTGGATGACAGAGGTGGGTGGGCAATTGCAAACTCTCTCCAGGACGTGACGTGGTATATGAAAAACAAAAAGAAATAATTATAGTGCAGTATGCCAATACATGGGGACATAAAAACATATAACACTGACAACATAAAACATACAAGACAGACTAACAACAACAACAACAACAGGTCAGACTAAAAAATAATAAAAAAGCTATTTATTGACAACTAATGTTGAACTCTGGATGTGGCTGTCACACACCAATCCGGGGGGGGGGGGGGGTAAAATCGTTGCCCTACTCACAGAATAGTGGACAATAAAAGGCAGCAGGACTGGAATCACTGCAACGAATCTAAGATGGCGGCCGTGGTTCTCTCTCCGGCTTCTCCACGTGTGGCAGACGCTGCGTGGAGCCTCCTGGATGTAGCGTTGCGCTCTCCTCTCCTGCCGATCTCCTGTCCTCTCAATCTGGGCACGTAACTCCTCTCCCCTGCCTCCTGACCGTATGGTGTGTTCCTCAGCTCCAGATGCAGTTAAATGCCTCTAAAAACGGTATCTTCCCAACGCGTTTCTTGCGCATGCGCGCACTTCTTCAAGGGATGTCACTACCCCTGAATCTGAATAGTTTATATACACGCAGTCCACAGTCCCAATTGGTTGTGATTACAATTGGCAATGGATTAACTGTATGACTGCCAGACTGGAGGTAGCATACAAGAAAGCCTGACCAAACATACATACACTTATAAAACAAAACAAGTACAACATTAAAACATGAAGTGCAATAAAAACATTAATGTTTTTATTGCACTTCATGTTTTAATGTTGTACTTGTTTTGTTTTATAAGTGTATGTATGTTTGGTCAGGCTTTCTTGTATGCTACCTCCAGTCTGGCAGTCATACAGTTAATCCATTGCCAATTGTAATCACAACCAATTGGGACTGTGGACTGCGTGTATATAAACTATTCAGATTCAGGGGTAGTGACATCCCTTGAAGAAGTGCGCGCATGCGCAAGAAACGCGTTGGGAAGATACCGTTTTTAGAGGCATTTAACTGCATCTGGAGCTGAGGAACACACCATACGGTCGGGAGGCAGGGGAGAGGAGTTACGTGCCCAGATTGAGAGGACAGGAGATCGGCAGGAGAGGAGAGCGCAACGCTACATCCAGGAGGCTCCACGCAGCGTCTGCCACACGTGGAGAAGCCGGAGAGAGAACCACGGCCGCCATCTTAGATTCGTTGCAGTGATTCCAGTCCTGCTGCCTTTTATTGTCCACTATTCTGTGAGTAGGGCAACGATTTTACCCCCCCCCCCCCGGATTGGTGTGTGACAGCCACATCCAGAGTTCAACATTAGTTGTCAATAAATAGCTTTTTTATTATTTTTTAGTCTGACCTGTTGTTGTTGTTGTTAGTCTGTCTTGTATGTTTTATGTTGTCAGTGTTATATGTTTTTATGTCCCCATGTATTGGCATACTGCACTATAATTATTTCTTTTTGTTTTTCATATACCACGTCACGTCCTGGAGAGAGTTTGCAATTGCCCACCCACCTCTGTCATCCAAGGACTTTGATTTGGACTATTCATATATGGTTTGATTTCATTGTTTGGCGCCGACATTGTCTTTTTTTCTTTCACATGTGTTACTGACTGTACAGTCAGTTGTTGTCTGGCTGCCAATTTATATTAATTGTCCCATAGGGGCTTATGTTCTTTAGCGCTATTTTGCACCGTCTTTTTTGCTTTTGGGACAACGGGGTGCCCACCTTCTGGCTGTACTTAAGGGCAGGACCGCCCTAAATTTGGAGTTTGTTCCTTCCCCCGGAGGAAGGCAGGTTACACGACTGGGAGCCTGAGATTGGGGCCTTCCCATGTGCTCTTCCCTCCGGGGAGGAGTGAGTGTGACTATACCTCTGCTAGGGAGGTGGAGAAGAGCTAGGACGGCTGTGGGTGCCCTTGGCCTGTAGTAACGGTCAGGACCATCTCCAGTGAGAGCTGTTCTAAGGAGAATGTATCCGGCAGACGACTGCTGCGTAGCTGTTTTACTGCAAAGTGTGTGATAATAAACCGTTCCTGTTTGCAATATACCTCCAGCCTGGTGTGTGATCTAACTGGGGGGAGAGTACAAGTTCAACCGTGGGAGATCATTTCCATACATCCCTGGAGACTACGGCAGATGGTGGCGCTTCACTGCTAAGTATTATCTGGGGTATGGACCCCAGAAGCCTGTTCCTGTGTCCCAAAATCATCGCGGATGACTCAGCCCTCCTGTTGCCAGCAGGTATATGCACCACACACCCGGTAATGGCCCCTATCTGCGGGTGGGGGGTGGGGGGGAAAACACTGTTACATACACAATAATGCACTGTTGTTATATTATGTAAGCGCTCCCCAATCTTTCACAATTCCCTGCAGATTAAACACACAGTTTCAGTGCGATAAGACTTAGAACAAAAAAACAAGTCGTGCTATCTTGCATTTTTTTTTACCGAACGTTAAAAAAACGGTGATTTTTCTTAGTGAATACCGTTTTGACACACATTTTTTATATGCGGTAAGACATTGCGGTAAGACAATGCAAAATCGCTCGGCAATGCACTGAACTTATCAAAGTTTAGTGAATAAGCCCCTATGAGAAGGGGTTTTCTTAGAATTTCCCTCCCCCCCCCCACCTTTTTGTGTGTATTTTAAATATTCTGATGGAGATGTTCTCTCAATAAATGGTGTCATCATCGCTTTGGTATTTTTCTCATCATTTTCATTAGTTCCTGCGATTCCCCGGAGTCTGTGAAAGCTGGCTATGTGAAAGGCCGCCTGGCTATGTGAAAGGCCGCCTGGCTATGTGAAAGGCCGCCTGGCTATGTGAAAGGCCGCCTGGCTATCTGAAAGGCCGCCTGACTATGTGAAAGGCCGCCTGGCTATGTGAAAGGCCGCCTGGCTATATGAAAGGCCGCCTGGCTATATGAAAGGCCGCCTGGCTATATGAAAGGCCGCCTGGCTATGTGAAAGGCCACCTGGCTATGTCAAAGGCCGCCTGGCTATATGAAAGGCCGCCTGGCAATATGAAAGGCCGCCTGGCTATATGAAAGGCCGCCTGGCTATGTGAAAGGCCGCCTAGCTATCTGAAAGGCCGCCTCACTATATGAAAGGCCGCCTCACTATTTGAAAGGCCGCCTGGCTATGTGAAAGGCCGCCTGGCTATATGAAAGGCCGCCTGGCTATATGAAAGGCCGCCTGGCTATCTGAAAGGCCGCCTCACTATATGAAAGGCCGCCTGACTATGTGAAAGGCCGCCTGGCTATGTGAAAGGCCGCCTGGCTATGTGAAAGGCCGCCTGGCTATCTGAAAGGCCGCCTGGCTATATAAAAGGCCGCCTGGCTATGTGAAAGGCCGCCTGACTATGTGAAAAGCCGCCTGGCTATGTGAAAGGCCGCCTGGCTATGTGAAAGGCCGCCTGGCTATATGAAAGGCCGCCTAGCTATGTGAAAAGCCGCCTGGCTATGTGAAAGGCCGCCTGGCTATGTGAAAGGCCGCCTGGCTATATGAAAGGCCGCCTGGCTATATGAAAGGCCGCCTGGCTATATGAAAGGCCGCCTGGCTATGTGAAAGGCCACCTAGCTATGTGAAAGGCCGCCTGGCTATATGAAAGGCCGCCTGGCTATCTGAAAGGCCGCCTCACTATATGAAAGGCCGCCTGACTATGTGAAAGGCCGCCTGGCTATGTGAAAGGCCGCCTGGCTATCTGAAAGGCCGCCTGGCTATGTGAAAGGCCGCCTGGCTATCTGAAAGGCCGCCTGGCTATATAAAAGGCCGCCTGGCTATGTGAAAGGCCGCCTGGCTATGTGAAAGGCCGCCTGACTATATGAAAGGCCGCCTGGCTATGTGAAAAACCGCCTGGCTATGTGAAAGGCCGCCTGGCTATGTGAAAGGCCGCCTGGCTATATGAAAGGCCGCCTGACTATGTGAAAGGCCGCCTGGCTATGTGAAAAGCCGCCTGGCAATGTGAAAAGCCGCCTGGCTATGTGAAAGGCCGCCTGGCTATGTGAAAAGCCGCCTGGCTATGTGAAAGGCCGCCTGGCTATGTGAAAGGCCGCCTGGCTATGTGAAAGGCCGCCTGGCTATGTGAAAGGCCGCCTGGCTATATGAAAGGCCGCCTGGCTATGTGAAAGGCCGCCTGGCTATGTGAAAGGCCGCCTGGCTATGTGAAAGGCCGCCTGGCTATGTGAAAGGCCGCCTGGCTATGTGAAAGGCCGCCTGGCTATATGAAAGGCCGCCTGGCTATGTGAAAGGCCGCCTGGCTATATGAAAGGCCGCCTGGCTATGTGAAAGGCCGCCTGGCTATGTGAAAGGCCGTGTACAGCACCTTTCAGATGAAAGCTATCAGCTGTAAGTACTGTACAATGTTTTTATCAGTGGCCTTCATCTACAAATGTGTTACTAAGTGATTGTCTCATTTAGTGACATTAACATCCAGGAAGAAGTGTGCACTACTGTAATCGTTCTAAAGTTTAAATGCAATTGTTGGGAGTGCCCGATTAGCGAATTTCATAATTTATTTAAGTATTTCAAGACCCCTCGTCCAGATAAAAAAATATATCATCGTACTTGGAAAGCTTCGGAATTCTATTTCATATGACAGTTCCCAACTGAACGATGATACAAAAAAGATGAAGCTTACACATACAGTACAGCAGAGACTGAGACTATTCTAACACAAACCAGTCAGCCAGCACCCACAAGGATGGCCACTACTTAGACCTGGTTTTCACTAAAAACTTCTCTCTCTCTGATTTCTCCATTTCCCCTTTTCCTCTCTCTGACCATCATCTCATCTCATTCTCTTTATCTCGCTTCTCCCCTTCTCCACTTCCATCTACCTCCCGGTTCTGCAGAAACCTGTGCTCTATTCACTTACCTGACTTTGAGTCCACTTTAAGCTCCACCCTCTCCTCCCTCAGCTCTGCTACAGACCCTGATAACCTGGTCAGGAACTACAACTCTGTCTTGTCCTCCTCTCTTGATCTACATGCCCCACTTTCTCTCTGCCGCCCTCGCCCTTCTAACCCTAGACCCTGGCTAAATTCCCACACGCGCATGCTGCGTTCCTCCACTCGTTCCTCTGAACGCCTCTGGAGGAAGTCTCACACTCTCGCAGACTTCCTTCACTACAAATTTATGCTATCCTGTTTCAACTCTGCCCTCTCGCAAGCTAAACAAGCCTACTTTTCTGCACTAATCAACATGCACAAGTCTAACCCACGCCGACTGTTCTCTGTCTTTGATACTCTACTCAAACCACCCTCAGCTGCCTCTCCTTCCTCCATCTCCGCTCAGGACTTTGCTGACTATTTTTTTTTTCAACTTCAAAATTTTTATTGGGTTTCACATCAAAAACATTATGCCACATCCCATTGTAAACGATTTGAAACCCCCCGAGGTTTACCCTTTTCCTTCTCACTATCGGGGGTAAAGTCACTCAAGAGCAACGAGGGACTAACAACATACACTCACAAGACTAGACAAACCTGACTTACTGGACCAGAGACTAGACAACAGAGGAAAAAACACCAAAGGGGGGAAAAGGAGAGGAGGGGGGGGGGGAGGGAATGGACTGCCACCCTTTTCTTTGGTTGTGGAAGATCTGCTGTCGATCCGTAAGGCGTCCTTCTCCGTGGCTCCTGACGACTCCACCTCTTGGTTCCAATTCGAATAGTCGGGGGGGGGGATCCTACCTGTCATGCGCCTATGTTATAGTATGTTCCGCTCCGTCACCAGAGAACGCACTTGTGTGTATTATAGCAAAATCGTGCTGGCATCTACCCCGGGGATGTCGGATTGGATGAGCCATGGCTCCCATACTTTTAAGAAATTTCGGCCAGAGTCGTTGACCCAGCTAGTCAACTGTTCCATCTGGCAAACTTGCCACAATCTGTTTCGAATTTTAGA
The DNA here is from genome assembly GCF_040206685.1 of Ascaphus truei. Taxonomy (NCBI): domain Eukaryota; kingdom Metazoa; phylum Chordata; class Amphibia; order Anura; family Ascaphidae; genus Ascaphus; species Ascaphus truei. Next base: position 530,788,696 of record NC_134483.1, read on the forward strand.
AATGACTGGAAGTTCTTGCTGTATCCACAATGCTGCGATCTCGCACCGTGTGGCTGTGGCCATATGTGCCACCAGTTTGTGTGCCGATTTCGACAGCCCCTGAGCCCGCCTGCCCAGTAAGAACAGCCACGGGTCCAGGGGGACCTCTAAATCGAGGATACTTTGTGTCCAAGCTCTAATGCTCTCCCAAATCGGAAGTACCTTCGGGCAGGACCACAGCATGTGGACTAGGTCTGCTGTTTCCCCGCACTGTTTTGGGCAGAGCGGGGAATAACCGCCGACAAATTTAGATAAACGTAATGGGGTATGATACCAGCGCATCATGACCTTATATGCGTTCTCTTTTAACGTAGAGCATATGGAGCTTTTGGCTGCCGCCTGTAGGATCCACTCCCAGTCTTTGTCCTCTAAAGTCTCCCCTAGGTCTGTCTCCCATTTAGTCATGTAGTTCAGTTTGTCGGCGTCAGGTCCCCTTGGGCAGATCACTTCCCGGTATAATCTAGAGGTGAGTCCCCGTGTGTCCGTGGCTCTAGAACACAGCTGCTCGAAATTGGTCCTGGCTGGTCTAATTGGAAATTCATTATAGAATGCTCTTATCTGAAGGTAGCGGAATAATTCAGTGTTTGGAAGGCCTTTTTCTGTTTTGACGTGTTCGAATGTTTTAATATACTGAGGCCCCTTCAGATTCATTAATCGCTTATATCCCGACTGTATCCAAATTTTAAAGTGCCGCTCTCCGGCCATCCCCGGGGCGAAATCTGGGTTATCGAATAGCGGGGTCATCAAGGAGTGTTTTGTCGTTAGTTTATGTTTAAATTTGGAACTCCTCCACACCGCCAGAGAGTTCACCATGGTCCGTAGCAGCATCCCCACTGTGTTGTCGCAGCGTTTTGGCAGCCAAATTAAATTATACAGCTCAATTGGAGCACAGCAGGTTTTCTCCAGTGCCACCCATCTCCGCAGGGACGGGTCCAGGTGCCACTGGACGATCTGACCCAATCTAGCTGCTTTGTAATATGCCATCAAACAAGGTACCGCTAGTCCTCCTCTAATCGTGGGTCTAGTTAATATACTCTTAGCAATTCTTGGACTCTTCTTGTGCCAAATGAATTTCATGATCTTTGACTGTAAGGCGAGGATATCTGCCCGCACCAATGGTATTGGCAGGGCCTGGACCAGGTAAAGCACCCTTGGCAGAAGATTCATCTTAATGCTATGAATTCTTCCAAACCAAGAAATTCCAAACCCCGCCCACACCCTCATATCCTCCCTTAGAGCTTGAAATAATTTGGGATAATTAGCTTTGTATAATGAGTCATATGTCTTGGTAATTTGGATACCTAAGTATTTGATTGAGGAGGCTTGCCATTTAAAGTTAAAATTTAGTTCGATTAATTTCTCCATTGGGCGCGGGAGACTAATATTTAGGGCTTCAGATTTTGTCTGGTTAATTTTAAACCCGGAGATGAGGCTAAACGCACCCAGAATCTCAAAGACATTGGGCAGGGAAGTGAGCGGTCTCGACAGGGTCAAAATGACGTCATCAGCGTATAATGCCACTTTGTGGGGTTGGTCCCCTACGTCTATCCCTGTTATATCTGGGCTTAGGCGAATATGGGCCGCCAGGGGTTCTATACATAATGCAAATAGCAAAGGGGACAGGGGGCACCCCTGTCGCGTCCCGCTACAGATGTTAAATTGCTCCGATGGGAAGACCTGGTGGCGCACCCTAGCTGTGGGGCCTTTATACAGGGCTAAGATGGCTTCTAGGAGGCGTCCCTCGAACCCAAACGCTCCTAGTACTGCCCTCAGATAGGACCAGTCAATCCTATCGAAGGCCTTCTCGGCATCCAGACTCAACAGCATAGACGGGATATTCTTTCTATTAGCCAGATCGATCAAATCAATGATCCGTCTTGTGTTGTCTGCTGCCTGCCTTCCTCCAATAAATCCCACCTGATCCGGATGGATTAGCCCAGGCAGGACAATGCCCACCCTGTTAGCTATAAGTTTAGAAAATATTTTCACATCGGAATTGATCAGGGATATGGGCCGGTAGCTCTTACAGTCTACCGGGTCCTTGCCAGGCTTATGGATCAGGGAGATTGAGGCCTGGAGCATCTGGGATGGAAAGGCGCCCCCCGCTAAGATCTCGTTAAATAGTTTTAATAGTTGTGGCGCTAATATTTTAAGGTATTTTTTGTAATATAAATTTGAAAAACCATCTGGTCCCGGAGCTTTAGCTGGCTTAAGGGCCTTTATAACCTCTGATAGTTCTTCGAACGTAAAGTCACCCTGTAGTGCCTCCTTTTCTGCCCTGCTCAATTTGGGAAGGCGCGCCTCTTTTAGGAATTTCTGGGTTTTTTCCTCTATTTTCTGTGTGTGGCTGACCTTATCTCCATCATAGAGAACTTCGTAGAATTTTTTAAATTCCTCAACAATTCTTCTGGGATCGGAGGTAAGGTCCCCCCCCTTGGTGCGGATAGAGGAAATACTATAATTAGGGAGTTTGTTACGTAATTTCTTGGCAAGTAAGGTATCTGGTTTGTTGGCTTTGTCGTAAAACTTACGCTTGGACCAGGCCAACTCCCTCTCGGCTCTGGAGTTTAGCAACAAATTGAGTTTAGTTTTGGTGTCAGAGAGTTCCTTAAGGGTAGCGCTCTGTTTATTTAGACTATGACATGCGGAGAGGTGTGCCAGTCTCCCTCGCAGATCTTTTATCTGGGACTCCTTAGCTCGTTTGGTTTGTGCTGCTAGATTCATTAGAAGACCCCTCATGGTTGCCTTATGGGCTTCCCAGAGTGTAGAGTGGGAAGATACACTCCCCGTGTTAATATCAAAGTATTCCCTGATTTTATCTCCTATCGCCCGCTCCGATAATGGGTTTTTTAACAGCAGCTCATTTAATTTCCAGTTCGCCCCCGGTCTGTCCAGGAGCTGCAGAGCACACCGCAGCTCAATCGGTGCGTGGTCCGACCATGAAATATCATGGATCCCAGTATGGGTGACCATGGGAACCGCTTTCTTAGAAACCAGGAAGTAATCTATCCTACTGTATCTGTTGTGGGGGTGTGAGTAAAAAGTGTATGCTCTCTCCGTGGGGTGTTTTTCCCTCCAAATGTCAAGTAACTGACAATCGTGCAGCCCGTGGAGTATGGTTAGTACGTCTTGTTTCTGTGGTAAGTTAGTCCCCGTGCATCTGTCCAGGTCTGGGTCTAGGGTGCGGTTCATGTCTCCAGCGAGGAATATACAACCCATTGCCACCTTGTGTAATTTATCGAAAAATGACGTAAAGAATTGCGGGGCCTGTTCGCAGGGGGCGTATATTGAGCTTAATGTGACCTCCTTGTTATTAATTGTGCCTGTGACTATAACGTATCTTCCGTCTGAATCTTTATACGATTTAACCATTTGGAAGGGCACTCTTCGATGCACTAATATAGCCACCCCCCTTTTCTTTACTGTCGCCGAGGACATAAAAACGGTCCTGTAGTGCCCGTCCAGGTATTTGGGATGATTAGATTTAGAAAAATGAGTTTCCTGAACAAACACTATATCCGCCCTTCTACGGATATAGTCCCGGAAGGCAATTCTGCGTTTTATTGGGTTATTAAATCCCTTAACATTATGGGAGATAAGGATCAGATCGTTATTCATCTTGGGGAGAGGTTGAACCTGCGACATGTGGCGATAGTGTTATGTGTTTCGCTACTAACCCTGACCGAAGTAAGGCAGTCTCCTTCCTGCTACGCTCGTGGTGATCCTCGGGTGGTGGGTCCTGCGGGATGGGGAGAGACAATAGGAAAACCTGGGGGAAGACACACATAAAACAGTAAACAATTAATGTCCTCCGAGCTGTGGCCCTGCCAACTTGGCTCAGAGTCCAATGCCTTTGGGGACTGGGCACTCGCCCTGGAACTCCCTCTGATGTCACTTCACCTCTTAATCCCCCTCCCACCCAAAGGACTTCGCTGGGACTACCCCCTCCCAGCCCCTGGCCCATGCGGACCGCAGAGCAGGCCGAGATCCCTCAGCTCCCACCCCACTCCTCTAACAACAAACTAACTATAACCTTCATATCTTATTCCTATTAACTCCTATGTTCGATGCTAACCCAGGCATCTGTTTCCGCCGCTTTAATCCCAAATCTATGATCCCCTATTCGGTTGGGTGGCCTCTACCCCTTACTCTATTCCCCGAATACCCTCTGTGGTGCACTCTCCCTTTATGCCTTATAGTGTCTCATCTTCCAACTTGCTTGACCCTCTCAACCTGCTTAACCTTCTTATCTCACGTCTACTTGCTATTGCTTACCTTCCTCCTTCCGTAACGTCCTCTCTCCTATATGGACACCTGCTTTTGCCTTCTTCTCTCACCTCCTCCACTTCCCTTGCCCTTCGCTATCCTACCCCTCTCCTTCTCTCTGCTTCCCGTCTCCTTCCAGCTACTGACACTTCCCTTACGCCCTCCCCTTACTTACTTTCTCCTACCTTCGTATTCCTTCAGTTTACCTTCTCTTATCCCGCTTAGACCCACCGGCCTATGGGTAACCCCCCCTACATCTTTCCTCAGCCCTGGTTGCTGTCCACCACCTTGTAAGCCATCTGTATTTTGTTTAATTTATTGCCCCACTACCCTCCTCCGAAGGCCTCTCCACCCGATTCCCTTTCTAGAGTGTGGGGATAGTGTCTCTTTTCCTCCGTCGCTGTTCACCGCTGCCTCTCCGTCTGTAGCTGTAGCGCTTGAGTAAATTCAAATCTCCCGCTGGTCAGGGCCTCTCGTGTGGTGCGCGTCACTGCCTCGCGACAACTGGATCTCCTCCTTGCCCCCTGCAAGATGGCCGCCCGCACCCTTCCGGTTTCAGCGCCCGAGCATCCGGCCGCCGCCATTTTGGGAACGTCTTTCGACCCGGACGGATGTGTGCATGCTCTCTGCCTGGCTGATGGTGGTTTCCTGCTCCTGCGTTCCAGACTGGATGCTTCTCCTACCTCGTGTACGTCGCCATCTTTGGGCCTTCATCTGTTATCTCCCAGGTAAGTGCATAGTCTCTTACAGATAGGCAAACGAGGATTTTTTCCCACCGGAGGGGATCTTATTGCGGATTCTTCTTCAACAACGGGAATACAAGCCTGTAACATTTTACCGGGCAACTTTAACTTTAACTGGAAACTGGGAAACATGGTTCCCTTACAACACGGGATGTAATAAGCGATAGCTATGCTGGGATTCAGCTTTTGGTGCGTGGGGATCGGGGAGATTGTCCCGCCGTTGCCCAGCTGGGGCCCGGGGTCTCTTCCACCTCCTCCGGTGGCACTGGTGCCCCCTTAAGCCCCAGCCTGTGAAGGAAAGCCTCTCCCTCTCCGATCTCCTTCATGTAGTGGGCCCTGCCATTTTTGCTGACGGACAGCTCGAATGGAAAAGTCCATCTATATCGCACGCTGTGGTCCCTTAACACTTTAGTGATTGGGGTGAGGGCCCTGCGGCGCAACAAGGTCAGGGGGGACAGGTCTTGGAAGATAAGTAGTTTTACCCCCTCAAATTCCACCGACTGTGTTTCACGAGACCTGCGTAGGATGGCCTCCCTGGTTTTATAGTAATGCAGGCGTGCTATGATGTCGCGCGGCTGCTCAGATTGCATAGGCCTCGTTCTCAGGGCCCTGTGGCAACGGTCCATTTCTAGTCTCTCTTTGGGGATGTCCGGCAGCAGCTCGCCCAGCCATCTCAGAACGAATTCCTCGCACTCCCCTGCATCTTCAGGGACCCCACGAATCCTGATATTGTTCCGCCGCTCGCGGTTTTCGGCATCCTCCTGCTTCTCTTTTAGGTCAGTGATTTGGATCTGCATCTCCGCTGCCTTTTTTGTGTTGCGTTTGGCGGCCGTGGAGGTTATATCTAACTGGGTCTCCACGTGTCCCGTGCGCTCCCCCAGGCTCCCGATCTCCCTCCCCATCTCTTTTATTTCTGCCTGAAGGAGATTTTTAAGATCTGTGTAGAGGCGATTAAAATCGCAGAGCCGCACTGGTTGGTATTCTGGGTTGTCTCCGTCCTCCCTCTCTCCTTCCCGTTCTGAATCAGAGCCCTGATTCAAACTCGGCGCCATTACTGCCTCAGCCGCGCTGTTTCTCGTGCTGGGGAAATATTGTGGGAGCCCCTTTGATTTCGGGGTTTTGGCTTGTCGCTTCGCCATCCCGACAGTTTGACAGATTCTTAGGAGTTAAATTCCCGGGTTTTAGCTTATAATAAAGGTTGATTTATTTCAATAGATTACGAGCGGGGCTCAGAGCAATGGGATCACGCATCCATCCTCTCTGCCCTCGCGCATGCGCCTCTTGCTGACTATTTTAAGGAAAAGGTGGAATCCATACGGCAGAACATCCCCTCTGTTTCTTCCCCCCATCCTACACCTCTTCCTAACTCTCCTCCTGCCTTCCTTGAGTCTTTTTCCACTGTCTCAGAGGAGGATGTGTCGCTGTTGATCTCCTCTTCTCCCTCTACCACTTGCCCTCTTGACCCCATTCCCTCCCATCTCCTAAAACCTCTAGCTCCTACTATAATCCCTACGCTTACACACATTTTTAAGTGGGATATTTGGGTAGAAATGCTGTTATTTTGTTTGCAGGTGTTCGAGGGCAAAAGTTACCGGTAGTCCCCTAATTCTCCGCTGTGTGCAGGCACGATTTGCAGGTACGCGTGTTGAATTACATCCTGTTCCCCAGTGTCCCCCAGACTCCCGGTTTTCGAGCACAGACATCCCAGTCCTATTTCCCTCACAGATATGGGTCTCCCCAAGTCATATCATGTATTAAAACATATTTTATTGGTGCATTTTCTATAAATGTCTATGCAGTCAGCCCGGGCATCCACATAGGTGCCGGGATGTCTGGATAGACATCGTAGTTCAAAGAGGAGACAGGATGTTGAGAGGTGTCGGGGTGTTAAGTGGCCAGGGCAGGGTGGAGTACTGAGTCCAGAGAACAGAGACCCCCTGCGGGGAGGACACTCTGGTCTGCCAGATTCAGTGGAGCCTGCCAGTAGGTGGCAATGGGTTGACTGGGGGAAGCCGCAGACCAAAGGCGCGTTTCCCATTGGTCAATCCCTATGTCCCGCCTACTCGGCATCCTGAGCCGGCTTGGCACGCCCCCTCCTCTGACATCAGCCAAGAGACGAGCCCCTGATTCTATTGGCTAGTGGGAGGGAATTCCCACGCTTTGATTGGTCGGTCCTCCTTCCTCCATGCTGAAGATAGAACAGTGGAGGGTATGTAAGGAGTTGGCCGAGTCAGAGAACCTGACCATCTGGTGGTTTGAGTCGATGATGCTAGGGCGGGCTTTTCAAAGTTGCTCTATCACGAATAGCAGAGCAACCGGCTTCGTTTTGTAGCTTGGAAAGACTGTCCTGCAGAGACTAAGTTAGGCGTCAGGACCAAGTTCTGAAAATCGAATGTAGTGGTCGTGGCTAAGGGGTTTAGCCAAAAAGAGGACCAGGAAGCCCGGGTGTATATCCTGGTCAGGGTAAGCCTTCTGAAGTTGGTGCGCTGCACCTATTTGAGCCTAAATTTCACCCCCAGACCCCCAGTAAGGGTGTAGTTTGTCTGTATTTTGTATATTCATTGTGTGTACGCGGGTTTACTCAAATAAACTTCATTTTGTTCCACTACCTTGTTTGCCTAGTGAATGATCCTGGTTAAAAGGTGTTAAAAGTCATGGTCTCCTGTGACAGACATGTTTAAAAACTAGATAATTTTACGTAAAAAACATTAACATTATAGCCCAAAATATTTACTCTATGCCTACACTAAAAAATAACGAACCACAAAACCTTAACCGAAAACCTCTTAAAAATTCTAGCCCTACCTCAACACAAATTCCTAACCCTATTAAAAATCATAACGCTAATTCTAGCCGTAACACTAATTCTAGCTGTAACACGAATTCTGTCCCTAACCCAAAACCCATTTCTAACCCAAAACCAATTTTTAACCCAAAACCCATAGAGGCAGAAGCTGGCAAAAGTGAAGTAGTTGAGTGCTGCTTCTCTTTTGATTCACTTCCACCAGGGATATTTTGGTCTTAGATGGGGTTTCCCCCACCACCCACCCATGATCGAAGGAGAGGACTCCTCCCTTTAGATCCTTAGAGGTTTCGCCTCCTACTGAGCCCCATAAATAACAGGGGGGCTCCCCTTCTTTATTCCCCTTTGCAGCTGCAGGAAATCACTACTAGACACCAGGGAGAATGTAGTGTTCAGAGAAGGATGTCACCCCACAAAATCAAAGAGGGGATTTGCACCCCCATCCCTGTTTGATCATGGGGGTGCCACCTTCCTCAGAGTCCCCACCCCCACCTTCCATTTGCTTCTGCTGCCCAAAATACCCCATGGCCTTCTTGGGGTTGAGAAGTGTCAACTCCCAAAATCCAAAAGGATTGAGTATCTCCTTCAATCTTAAGGGCATCACCCCTCTCTGAGCCTCCAGAGGGCGGCATCTCCCCTTTGTGACATAGAAGCTATGTGAGCAGCATCCCAGCAGGACAGCACCCGGACATAACACCTATATGAGTCCACACAGAAGGATTTAAATCCTGAATAATTAACACAATAACATGCATGAATAATAATACTTCCATTACTTGCTGAATATTTTCATACGCATCTGAACAACAACCCTACACAAGATCTATTGCCTCAGTAACTCCAGACAAACAGCTTTTAGATTCCTCATAAATGTTAGTTTGTACAGAATATAGTTCTTTAGAAAAGTCTGCTGCATAAAGTACATGGGGGTTATTTACTAAAGTCTCCCAGCCGCAAAACCGGGACAATACCAGTGAAAAAAGAATTGCACCAGTTTATCAAAGAAAAAAAGTCTTTAATAAATGTTTGTGCACTGGACTGGACAGGACAATTGCTTATGTTGTTGCTACCCTGAAAACCCGCCCAGTTTGCATCCTTGGAGGATCAAACTTATGTATCATTGCTAGTAAATAACCCCCTCCGCCGGTCTACATCTTTGTCTCCCTTCTGCACAGAACCAACGGTGCTAAGGGTTAACATCTGCTTGTGATTACAGCTATGTGTTTCATCAACTCTGCCCTCTGGAATGTTAATGATCCAGTTGGACAAAGGAGTTGAAACCACAGCTGCATTCAATCTGAACCCCTGCAGTCTACATCTGCTTCACCCCAAAGGTTGCTACTGTAGCTATGCTGTAAAATGGTCTGCAGTTTCCTCTCATGCTGGCAGTAAATCTGGTAAGTTACAGGGTTGCCAGCAGTAATCATGGAGGTTTGCCCTCGCACCCTGGTGAGGTGTCATATGTATGGAGGGGAGTGACTACATACCCTGAGTCCACAGTTAGTGACATCAGAGATGTGCCTGGTTTCCTGAGGTATATAAGGCACAGCACTGCCCAAAGTTAGTGTTGGACAAAGGAACAAGTCTGGGTTGAAACTTGGGAGTAAGGGGCCCACTAGTGCAGTAACTAGTGGCCCAGTTCAAGGTTAACAAGCAACAAGGCCTACACTGTGTCCAGGGAAACAAAAAGAAAACAGCGCACAACGCCAAATAGTGAAGTAAGTAATAGAATGTATTACAATGTTAAAGGGGTAATAAATCTGCGTACATCAGATAAAAATAACATGTGCATTTAGTGCATAACACACTGGTTACCACTCTGTAGCTGTAAAACAGGACGGTCTGGCACTCAGCTGTCTCTGCAGGAGCCTCGATGATGGTTCTGGGGCATGGGATCCTTCATGCACTCCTCACACAGCAGGACGCTGCTCACAAGGGGATTCCTTTCAAGCAGCCTGGTAATACTGCAGATTCAGACACTTAGTGGGACCGCTCCTCAACCGGCGATATACTGTACTGCCTCCAGGGGAATTCCCCTACAGTCCCCCGTCTCTCCTGTGTAGATTTGCTGCTTTTCCCAGCTGCTATGATCTTAGGGCAGTCCAGAGCTGTTGGAATTGCTCTGCAAACACTTCCGCAACTGCAGGGGCTTACCCAGCGGAGTGTTTGCAGAGCAATTCCAACAGCTCTGGACTGCCCTAAGATCATAGCAGCTGGGAAAAACAGCAAATCTACACAGGAGAGACGGGGGACTGTAGGGGAATTCCCCTGGATGCAGTATATCACCGGTTGAGGAGCGGTCCCACTAAGTGTCTGAATCTGCAGTATTACCAGGCTGCTTGAAAGGAATCCCCTTGTGAGCAGCGTCCTGCTGTGTGAGGAGTGCATGAAGGATCCCATGCCCCAGAACCATCATAGAGGCTCCTGCAGAGACAGCTGAGTGCCAGACCGTCCTGTTTTACAGCTACAGAGTGGTAACCAGTGTGTTATGCACTAAATGCACATGTTATTTTTATCTGATGTACGCAGATTTATTACCCCTTTAGCATTGTAATACATTCTATTACTTACTTCACTATTTGGCGTTGTGCGCTGTTTTCTTTTTGTTTCCATTTCTTAGAGTGTGTGGGGTGCTGAGCCACCCCTAATGTTTATAGCAGCAGACGCCCTTATCAACCACACGGTTATGTTATAATTTAATTATTTAATCACTTATTCACTGTGGTATTGTGGTTTACTTTATTTATATATGGTTTAGTCACTGCACTGTATTCAATTATAAGGAGATAGATAGTAGCGCACAGTTTATTTCTGTTTTTCCACTGTGTCCAGGGACCTGGCACAGGGGTGATCTCCCTACGGGGAGAGGGGATCCCACTCCATTGGGAGGGCGTACCTTTCAAAGGGACAGCAGAACGAAATGTGCGGCTAAGAAGCTGGCTGTGAGGGGCAGCTGGCCCATATACGAACAATAAATATGCTCTTGATAAAAGATACCCTCATGTGTGAGTCTGGAGTTACTCTACAGAGGATGGCACCACAGAGAAGTTCCTCATCAGAAGCATTCTCAGCTTTGCCAGCATCTCGACCGGAGCGCATGCGCATGCGCGAAAGGACGGACGCTGTGGAAGGAGTGTGTGTGCAGGGAAGCAGCCGGAAGGAGACATAGGCCGTGCACGGGCGTTTGGAGATCCTCCCTGCTGCCTACTGGATTTCACACACCTTCTAAAGACCCTGCAAGCTGAGACAGAGGACACAAGAGACTACCCATCTACTAGAGGGCCGCTCTGTGAAATCTGGACATATCTCCTCTACAGGCCAATTTTGTTTGGCCGCTTGTGAGTTTTTAATCTCTTTTTTATTTCTGTTAATAAACTTTAATACACTATTTTTTCCCTTCTCTTCCTTAATTTTGAGGAACCATCAAGGGTTTTCCCTCTCTTCCCCCTTCCCCCCCCCCCTCCATCTGCACCAGAGGATCAGCCCAACACAGGGATCAGACACCTTATGTGTCCTGGAGTCACGAGTGGAGCAGCGTGCCTGAGGATCCCCCCTTCTTCCTTACCTCAGCTACCTGTCTGGGTTGACAATCCCCGAACACCATCATGCGGGAGACTCAGGAGTCCTGTTTCCAACAGGTGCACCACCAGACACGCCCATGTAATGGGGGCTGGATAGACCACAGGGGCCAATATGAGATTGGGTGGGTCGACCAGTAGGGAATACCCGTTACACTACCTTCCAGAATGGTGGTCCAGCAGTGGGCCTTGGCAGGGCCGGAACCTCCCAGCTGTGTGGTAGCCGTTGGCTACGTGCCAAAATTGACATATGCCTGGCCTTATTGCAACATCCAGGGTTTACAAAATAGTCCGGGAGGTGGCCCGAATATCTGATTCAAATTCTGCGTGGGACACGGTGTTAATAGCCAGTAGTATTGACCTGGATGCAAAGAAGGGGCCCAAGGGCATCAACCTCCATGGGACCCCTGATGGGGGGTGCCCTCTAATATACCTGGAGACTGAGATCAAGAGGGAGGAGGATAGTTATGAGGGTGCAGATGGGAATACCAGAGGGGATGGCTCCCGATCCCCGCCGATTAGCCACACCCGGGGAAGGGGTAGTCCAGAATCCCGGAGTAGCCCCATAACAGAACCCCTCTCAACCAACGTATTGCAGCGGTTGGCGACACCCTGACCACATCCTCCTACGCTCACCGCTACTACAAGCTAAAGGCCTTCTCTGTGGTACTTCTCACCCCATTAGTCGAGGAAGAGTTTGGGGAGTGGAAAGATCATACGCTCCAAGTACTAGGGGAGTGGTCCTGCTCTGAGGCCGTGAAACGTCAGAGAATAGTAGAATGCTTGTGCCCCCATGTGGCCAACATTATTCGATTGTACCGCGAACAGTACACAGGGGCTGATGCCAGAGACCGGGTTATGGCCTTAAATACCGCCTATGGTTCTAAAGACGATGACGTGGAATAAATGCCAAGTTTATTGATCTTAAACAAAATGACAGGTAAGATATGTCAGCGTTCATCTGGCGCTTGCATCTAAACCTATGGACATTGGTATCAAAGGTGATTATTGAACTACCAGAGGTAAACAGCCACCCCCTCAAACCATTGCTGCGGGGATCCTTGCCTATGCATCGCATTGCCATTATGCATCTCCCCAGAAGCTCCTCCTAGGTTTGATGACTAATGAGCCACGTGCAATACCAGGAAGTCTCATTGCGGTTCCACAGGCGTAAAAAGAACTGGGAGACCAAACACATGGAGGATACAGGTAGCTTCGCCTGGGGAACCCCAGTGAAAAAGGAACCTACTGAGGTAACAACTCTGGAACCTTCGCAGTCGACCCCCCGAACACCCGTGCGGGTGGCCCGAGATCTGGCCCTGTTCTTCCATGGAACTCTCGAACGCATGTTCCGCTTTTACGAGTGTGCGGAAGAAGGACACATGCGGAGGAACTGCCTTAAGAAGGTAACCCCAAAGATCAAGAAAAGACAGCATTCATCTGCCCGCTGGGATTCTATCAGTTCACCCGAATGCCCCATGGCAAATGTGGAGCCCCAGCCACATTCCAGCGACTGGTGGAAAGGACCCTTGGTGACCTCAAACCCCGAGAATGTTTAGTCTACTTGGACGATATCATTGTGTTCAGACGGAAGAGCACGAAGAATGCCTTTTGAAGGTTCTGGATCGATTGAAGCAGAAATGCCTGAAGCTGTCCCTTGATAAATGGAATTCTGCCGATCTTTGATCACCTATGTAGGTCATATCATGTCCACTGTAGGAGTGGCCATCGACCCTACCAAGGTGAAAGCCAGTTGTAAACTGTCCTCGCCCTGAGAACGTAGTAGAGCTCTGCTCCTTCCTAGAGTTCTGTGGCTATTACAGGAGGTTCGTCGACGGGTACGCTTGCATCTCCAAAGCTCTATATAATTTACTGAAGATCTGTCCTGAAGATCCTCGACAGAAAGCTGTATATCCCAAGGCTCCTTTCGGTGCCAAATGGACTCCTGCCTGTGAGGAGGCTTTCATGAAATTAAAGAAGAGCCTCACTGAAGCCCCTGTTCTGGCCTATGCTGACCAAGACCAGCCATATGTGCTGCATGTGGATGCTAGCTATGATGGATTAGGAGTGGGGCTTCACCAGAAATATCATAACGGGCTACGGGCTGTCGCCTATGTGAGTCGCAGCCTGACTCTGAGTGAGAAGAACTACCTGGTTCACAAGTTTGAATTCCTGGCATTGAAATGGGCCATCGTTGATAAATTACACGATTACCTCTATGGGGTATAATTTGAAGTGAGGACGGACAATAATCCATTTACGTACATTTTAACATCCGCTAAATTAGATGCCACCGGTCACAGGTGGTTGGTTGCCCTGTCCAATTACAGCTTCACACTGAAGTACAAGCCGGGACCTAAGAATATTGGAGCTGATGCTTTCTCCCAAAGGCCCGGTTTGGGACCCATGTCTGAAGACAGGGAATGGGAAGAAATACCGGGTCTCAGGATTCGTGCCATGTGTTCTACAGCGGTCATTTTGGACAGAAAAGTGGCCTTCTCTGAGTTGCGAGTGGCAGATTCTCTGGGATGTCAGTCCAATGCACTCCCTGCTGCGTATTGCTACCCAGAGGCACTATCGAGGGCAGAAGAACCCAACATAAGATCGAAGGATATCATTGAAGCGGAGTTGGCTGATCCCGTATGCAGTTCCCTGAGGAGGGCAGTACAAAAGAAGAAAACTAACTTAATTAAAAGTGCTCCTCTCATGAAGGAATAGGACAAATTCCAGTTAGCTTGCTATATCGAGTGTCCGTTACCATAATCATCCAGATAGGAGACAGCTAGTGCTTCCAAGAAAGCTGCAGTACATGGTGTTGAGGTCATTACATGATGACCATGGACACTTGGGCATAGACAAAACGGGGGAGGAGTGGCTCAGTGAGTAAAGACACTGGCACTGAGTTTGAAGCAGGGGAGCCTGGTTCAATTCCCGATGTCGACACCTTGTGACCTTGGGCAAGTCACTTTATCTCCCTGTGTCTCAGGCACCAAAAACATAGATTGTAAGCTCCAGGGGGCAGGGACCTGTGCCTGCAAAATGTCTCTGTAAAGTGCTACATAAAACTAGCAGCGCTATATAAGAACATGTTATTATTATTAATATTATGAGGGATAGATTCTACTGGCCAAAAATGAGAGAAGATGTGGAACGTCATTGTCAGAGATGCTTGAGGTGCATTCAGAGGAAAACACTGCCTACAATTGCACCTCCAATGTGCCATCTGCAGAGTTCTGGTCCTATGGACCTCATATGTATGGACTTCCTGTGCATAGAACAAGACTCCAGGGGCATCGGGAATGTCCTAGTAATCACCGACCGCTATACCCGCTATGCCCAAGCCTTCCTCACTAAAGACTAAAAGGCTCTCACGGTGGATAAGTTATTGTGGGAGTAATATTTAGTTCATTATGGACTACCGAACTGCATGCATTTGGACCAGGGCCGTGATTTCAAGAGTAAGCTCATAAAGGAGTTACTGAAGTTGCTTAACATTGAGAAATCCCGCACAAACCCCTACCGCCCGGGGCGTGATGCCTTGCCAAATCAGTTCAATCGGACCCTGCTTGACATGCTGAGCACCTTGAAAGACACCGAGAAGGTTAGCTGGAGCACTTGGTGCATGCCTACAACTGCACCCGCATGAGTCCACTGGGGTTTTACCATATTTTATGATTTTCGGCAGAGAAGCAAGGCTAACGGTGGACATACATCGGGGAATCTCCACTGATGGAGTGCCCAATGTGGCACACTACCAATATGTCAAACGATTGAAAATCAACCTGCAAAGAGCATATCAGTTAGCAGAAGGGACCACTGCTAAACTGAACCATAATACTAAGCGAGAGCGCAATAGCAGGCTGTATAATCTCATTGCAGTTCTAGTTCAGTGTTCTGACTGGTTTATGGACATATAATTGGGGTATCATCACTGTCTGATATGCTATCTGACTCTTAGCTCTCGCTATTAACTTGACCCCTGTGACTCAGAATCACACATCGCATTCACATCTCTTGCAGCATTTATATGCTCCCCAGATTCCTGGCAGTCGGGCACCTTGAGGGGAGGAGGGGGCGTGCGGAGTCCGAACGCAGGCTAAATCTGTTCCCATGAGGAGGGGTGGAGCATTGTGAGGGGAGATGGGCACTCTAAATCCATCTTTGGAGGGCAAAATCCATCCTCCTGGGGGATCGGGGGGGGGGGGGGGCGAGATGGGGGATGGGACGGTGGGCCCAAAGGGATAGGGGAGGAAATGGAGACTATGGTCCACTACAATGCAGGCCATGTGGTGTGGCCGTTTCAGCTGAGTGCCAGCATGATCCGAAGGGAGTCCCGCCGCGCCAGCTCCTGGACATTGGCAGGAAGCTGGGAGTTGGTGGTAGGAGAGGGAAGTTTGGGAGGGGAAGGCGTGGAGAAAGCCGAGTTCTCAGGAACATTCACTGGAGCAGGAACCAGCGTTGCCAGGCAGGATGCTAGCTGGATCAAGGGACGTGCTTGGACCTGGATGCCTCGGTGCAGCAACGACAGCCAGGAAAGTGTCTGTGGGAACAAATTCATTAGTTAGTAATTTTACTAATGGAGTCCAGGGTATTTAAACCTCAAGCCCCGTCTGTTTTACACACTTGGCCGGAGGTGGGGAAGGCGCTGAGCTACCAGGCCACCCGGACACTCTGCTGCCATCACGTTCCACCACCTCCCATATAAATTCAATCATACTTAAAGCAAACATTTGCATTTAGAGGAAAACAAACCCATGCCAGGCCTCTGCTCCCCATATTTACCAACAAACTGATTTAAAATAATACTTATGTAACCCATGTTCCCCCTCCACCCCGGTCATAGATTGGACCTCTAGAGTGTAGTGAGGGCTGGTTACGTGTATATTGGTGGTGCGTACCTGTGAGGAACAGGAGGGCCTGAGTCTCCCGCGTTGGTATTGGGGATAACAGGGACAGGCTTCTGGGGTATATGCCTTCATGTTCAGTGGTGGTGGTGCAGCGCCTCCATCTTTGGCGAAAACCTAGGGAATTGGCTGGAATCCTCCCAGAGAAGCCCTGGTCCCATACAGAGTCAGGGGCCTGCCTCTATCACTCAAGGTAGGGCTTGAAGAGGGGGAGAAACCCATGATAACTACTGGCGGCCTGCCCTTAACAGGACTTACACCAGTAGGAGAAAGATATATAGCCCCCATTTCTTACCGGGGCTACACTTATATCGTGTCTGATATAAGTAAAAAGGTTGTAAGTTACCTGCATTTGACTCCTTAAGCATGTCCCTGCCGATCACTCCTTTAGGTTGTAGGTGGGATTGCACGTTTGAGAAGAAAGTTCTTGTTGTCATGTGGGATGGAAGCTCACATTGGCTGAGACTTTCTCTCCCACATCGATACTTGCAAAAGTCCCCAGACACAGAAGGAGCCAGCACTCATTTTTAGTGCTGGATAAACAGAAAGGTTCTGTATTGATGAATTTATTGATGCATTCAGAAAGGAACACACAATCCCTGCAAGCTCTAACCCCAGAACCCACCACATCATATATATATATTTATGTCAATAGGAGTGCTACGGAGCGTGACAAAAAGTACACAACAAAAGACAAAAATACCCTATGCTACATCCAATGGGACAAAATACATAGTTAAATACTTCAATGTTAGTATTCTCATAAGTAAGGCCTCGGGCCGCGCTGAGCCGCGCTCCTGCTCTGCCTCGCCTGCTCAAACTGGAGCTTTTTTCTGTCCTGGCAGGTGAGGCAGTGAGCGCGCTTTGGGGGCGGGCGGAGGTGGGGCGAAGGCGTGGCGGAGGCAGAACGGAGGCGTGGCGGGAGGCGGGGCTAGTCCCTCGCTCCCATTGGATGTGAGCGGTCACGTGACCGCTCCTCCGCTCCCCTGAGCGGCAAATTTTAAACTTGCCTGTCTCCTCAGAATTTCTCAGCTTCCGCACGCATGCGGAAGCGTGCGGAAGCAGCTGCTAAAGCCGCGCTGATCACAGATGAAGGGGGTAAGTTCATCTGCTCAGCACGGCTCAGCGGGGTCTGTGGGACTATGTCCCAGTCCTTAGGGTCATTTAGTTAAACCTTTAGCCAAAGCATTATAAGCCTGTGGCCACGTCACAGCATGACCAGTATGCAGGTCCTAACACTGCCTGTGGAACAGAGGTTCTGTATTGATGCATTCAGGCAGGAATAGTTATGAACACTAATGCCCCTGTGACTTTTGATAGTGTAGAAAACTGATGTACATACAACTGTATGTAAAAAGAAAACACTTCCACTGGTTGTTGGAAAGACACCTCAAGGGCAGGAAAAATGTGTTTCAAAAACAAAATAATGGCTTTGCTTCCTCTAATAATAATGCGACCTCTACAAAGACATTACCAAAGAAATATAGTGCGTTCCCAAGAATTGTTCTAATGGGATTATATATTTAATGTACAAGTCTCGTGCAACAGTATATTAATTTCTGGTGCCTAGAATTGTAGTTTGTAGAAGATACTGTACATATTAGTAAATCAAGGTAACGTACTGTTTGGTTGAGGATCCGGTCCATAGGTTTTTGAGAACGCAAAAACATTAAAGGCACTTGTATTGTTTTATTAATGTTATCAAAGACATGAAATAATGCAAAATCAATAATATATTTTGCAAGAGATTATTTCAGGTTGTAATACCTTTTAGTGGCCCAACATGAGAGATCTTTCTTTGTAGATGAAAGTGACAGACATTTTATTGCTAAATTGCTCCTTATAAATCACACAGCACACATTAATTCAGTAGGCTGAGACCCATTACTGTGAGAAACCTGTAATCATACAGTATGTACTGTACTGTACTTAATGCCGGGGTTCTCAACTTCTGTCCTCAAGACCCCCCACCCCTCCCCCAAAAGGTCGGGTTTTCAGGATATCCCTGATAGATGTCTCAATCAGTGGCTGATTGAGCCACCTGTGCTGAAGCAGGGATATCCTTAAACCTGACCTGTTAGGAGGGTGGAGGGGAGTCTTGAGGACTGGAGTTGAGAACCCCTAACAATGAAAATGCAAAATGCAAGCAGAATACTGAGGAGTGATATAGAACCAAAAAGAAAAGC
The DNA here is from genome assembly GCF_040206685.1 of Ascaphus truei. Classification (NCBI taxonomy): domain Eukaryota; kingdom Metazoa; phylum Chordata; class Amphibia; order Anura; family Ascaphidae; genus Ascaphus; species Ascaphus truei. The sequence goes on from NC_134483.1 coordinate 530,807,215, forward strand.
CTCTTTAAAGAACATCAAGATAACATAAAAAATGTGACTGATTATTTATTGTAGATCCATATCCGTCTTTGATCTTTCACCTGCACCTTCTGTTCAGTTTTTCTTGAACTGAACTTAAGCTCTGTATAGTTACTGTGATACTGAACCACGGGTCAGAATTCTTTCCTAAGTAAGGCATGATTTAAATGAATGAATTATGATGATCGGCACAGAGATAACTGAATGCAGAGCGTTTGCATTTCGTACTTCGGGGTGACTTTAGATGGGACAAACTTACAAGAGACAACACCTTAATACCAATAGTTGCTGCACATTATAGCAGCAGGATACAAGAAAGATTCCTATCAACGTTGGAAAGCAAAGGTCAGAAAATTGAACACGGCACTAGGCCTTGAATAAGAAAACTTATTTATAGAAAAACCCTTATTGCCACAGATATACAGACATAACCATGACCTCAATCGGAGCATCATGTACATACTATTACTGTATTTATAAAACGCTGCGCAGGCGTGTACCAATTTCTCTCCCAAGTCCCCACGACCTCGTGTTATGAGGGGCCCATGTGTTGGTGCCGGCACAATGCTGGAGTTCTTAGTTAGTGTGAGTATAACCGTGGCAGGCCTGTTCTTCGCAAAGCCTGTAACTTAGGATTCCCTCGTTCTTTACTCACGACACCAGTAACCTGATTGGTTGCTGATCATCCCAACCTCTGTCTCAGCTCTCTCAGAACGTGTGCTACCCCTTGTGTCTTTAGGTATGTCTCTGCTTCTACGTGTTCCGCTTGGCATCCTTGCAGGATGGACTGACCCTCAGTCTCAACCAGTCCATCCTATCATCACTCAGGCTCCCTGTAGCACTGCCTCCATGTGCTGTTGCAGCCCCTCTTAAAGACTCCCCCCTTCTTTCACAGCCTTTTCTATTGGCTGTTTCTCTGTCTATCATGGATCACATGTTCCTGCCCTAGGAGTGTCTGCCTGATTCAGCACAGCATGCTGGGAGATTTAATTGTCCTATTGCAGCCACGGGGCCCGTGTGTGCATCAGCTGCATGCACTTACAAGGGGGTTACATCTACTAAGCAGTGCTAAGCCATAAGACTCATGAGTGGGCCGTAAGGGTGTCTAAAGGCTTTGCACTGCTTAGGAAGTTTGGCCCTAAATCACTTTCTGTATAAGAAATGACAACACTAGAATAATGTGATCCACGCAGAATGCATAACATTAGGGTGAGAAGTTAAAATGCATGTCCCACAATTGCCAGAGGGACATTAATGATTTGCTGGCCCATCAGATAGCAAAGAAGTTCATAACATATACTTCAACCGCTCTTAGTTCAGAGGGTGGGATTTTATAAACCAGGCAGATTGTCAATTAAAGGCTTCCCTATGAACTGTGCATATGAAAGGAAACTTGTCAAAATGTGGCGCTCTAAATATTCAGATAATACACAGTGATAATAGTGCAAAAAACAGGTATACAGTGATACTTATGCAAACATATAGGAAGATGCAGCTGTGACCCAGTAGAGGTTTGCTCAGTCAATCCTCGTGATGTGTAGTAGTGATGAAGTCTCCGGGAAGCGCAATATATGTAAAGAGAAAATATATAGTGATAGTGCAATATTGTTAATATTAAGATCAGAATATGATGACTTGACTCTCTATTAAATACTCACAAACGTGAGAAGTTTTAGAGGCACGTAAAGGTATCTTTTGGGATGCTACTGCACCGACACACTTTATTCGAGCAAATACCCAGTATGTACCTGGCAGATACCTGGAATGCGCCGCTCCTCACCTCTGACAAGCCCCGTTGCATTTGCCTTCCCAGCCATGGTTCATGCCTGGCTGACGGGCGGCTGATCTGTTAAATGATAATGATTAGGATTTAATAGGCTGCAATGCTTCGCGTGTCTACCAGATGGCATAAATTCATGAATTGTAATGCAGTGTATATATATATATATACTGTGCAGTATTGCAGCCAGCGGGAATAAAATGCTTCAATCCCTGCCTGGAAAATAACCCAATGCACTCGGGCAGAAAACAGTCACAAACCTCAATACACTCGGGTATACCCGAATTCGTGGGACTAGCCGAGCTCGAATAAAGTGTGTCGCCAGTGTATAGTTGTCACTCAACGAACAGGAGATGCAGAAATCAATATTTCCCCCGGATGTATGGGCTCCCAAGGACCTTATTAAAAGATACAACTGGACATAGTGCAGACCGTATATACAGTTTATAGGTGGTAAGTAAATGAAGTTACACTCACATGGTTTCAAATAAAAACAAGCATTTAGATCGCAATGGATCTCTGTAGCTGGATGGATGGTATCTCCGCTTCCCCTCTCTCGTGGCGTGCGTTCCACCGGTGCGTTCCAGTCAACCGGAAGTGATGTCATCTGCTGCGTCCACTTCCTGGGGTTCCGGCCGGCTCAGGAAAAACGTCACTCTACGCGTTTCACCACAAAGGCTCCTGATGAAACCTATGTGGTGAAACGCATAGAGTGACGTTTTTCCTGAGCCGGCCGGAACCCCAGGAAGTGGACGCAGCGGATGACATCACGTTTGTGAGTATTTAATAGAGAGTCAAGTCATCATATTCTGATCTTAATATTAACAATATTGCACTATCACTATATATTTTCTCTTTACATATATTGCGCTTCCCGGAGACTTCATCACTCTTCCCTATGAACTGAGCATACAGCTGACCTGAGCATCCAGCTCTGAGACGGACACACGGACTCAGTGTTAGTTTTGTATACTCGACGCCACTGCTGCTTCTGCGGCTGTCAGAAAGCTCATATCATATTCTGTCTCTTTCCATTTCACTGATTTCATTAAGTGATTCCATGCGGGATGTCTACGGATCCGCAGAAACTAAAAAAAAAATCATATTATTAACCTTCTTTGACTTTAAAAAGTGTAATTACATTTTAATGTTATATTTAGCTGTTAGCATTCCAGACACAAAGTAAATTTAAATGCAGATTATTCTGGTTTAATGCAATTTTAATGCTAACATACAGTAATAAATAGACAAGACATGCTCGTGTAGCATTTGGCTTCAATTTGCAGGTTATATTTTTCTTTAGAAAAGTTTGACACTTTCCCCACTTGTTGGATTTCAGACCGGGCTCCGTTTTGATTGCATCTGAAGACAGTTTGAAAGTTGCTTTGAGGATAGTGGGGGTGCTGTATGGAGGGGTTTTGTTTTTACTTTCACAATGGGAAGTGCAAAGAAATAGAATGGTGGCAAGTACTTTATGTGACGGGAGGGGGTAACCAGGCTCTTTAATCAAGGTCAAACCTGTTTTGGTTACCCCAGCTCCGTTTATAAGGGTCCAAGAGTGTTAGCTCTTGGACCCAGTAACGTTGTACCATTCCAATGTACTGTCTGTAATAAAAGCATTTTTTGTGTTTTCCCTTTCCGGGCATGCAGACAAGCAGGGATTGCCAGGGTATGAGTTTCAAGGGAGGGTTTGCGGAGGAACCGTTGACAGAATGTGTCTAGGAGGTTGGGGTCCCGAGTTGTCGGTTCCCCTATAAATGTACCCGGGAATCATGCCTGATTCTCGGGTACATGTAGGCACATTGTCCCGGCAATACCTCCCCTGGAAAACGCAAGTGTGACTCACCACTAGGATACCCTGCTTCAGCACAGCCCAGAAAGGAGAATGAGGCACAGGGATAAAGCATGTATTCCTGTAGCAGAGGGAATCCCTAGGTTAAGGGGGGTACCCCAGCTTGTGCCAAGGTGACCCACAACCATTCTAGGGTCCGTGGGTGCCCCAACCGTATATAAGGTTGGGGATGGGGGGGTCTCTCAGAGTCCAAACTGAGTCCAAGGGAAAGTGTGTGGGGAATAAGGCAGATAGAAGTAAAACTACAAAATGTTTCCCTTTTCTGTTCCCTGTCCCCCAAGACTCAGAAGTGTATTAAAATATACTTTAATAATAATGTAATGTGCTTTTTACATTCGGAACCGATGTCCAAACAGGCAGCCCGTGCAAACCCATGGGCGCCGGTAAGTCTGCTAGACATCGGAGTTCAAAGCAGCCAGAGGATGCCCAGAGGTGTGAATAGCATTTAGTCAGTGGAGAAAGGCGAAGTACCAGGTCCTGAGATCAATGGCAGTCCTCCGGGATGCCACTTGTTCTGCCAGACATGGTAGAGCTTGCCCAGTGGGTGGCATTGAGATAGCCAAGGAGAGAGGTGGCAGGCTTGTGCATGTTATTTTGGATTTCCCACTGACCCGGCTTTTCTAGCCGGCTGGGCTCTGATTGGCTGCTCGGGAAAGTTCCCACGCGTTGATTGGCTGCTCAGTTTTGTGAATGAAACTGAAAATACTATAAGAATCGATGAGCCAATCAGGTTCTGAGTTCCCTGTAGTAAGAGCGCGGGCGGGCTTTTCTAAGTTGCATCTGTGTGAATAGCAGGGCAACCGGCTTCCATTTTGAGGAGGGGAGAAACAAGGACATTGGAGCACAGCAAAAAGACAGGCTGGCGGCAGTGACTGCGTGCAAAAGCTTTATTCCGGCAACATTGCCATTAAAAACAGGACAGGTTCTCTGACGCGTTTCGTCTAAGAGACTTTTTCAAAGAGTCCCACGCGTTGATTGGCTGCTCAGTTTTGTGAATGAAACTGAAAATACTATAAGAATCGATGAGCCAATCAGGTTCTGAGTTCCCTGTAGTAAGAGCGCGGGCGGGCTTTTCTAAGTTGCATCTGTGTGAATAGCAGGGCAACCGGCTTCCATTTTGAGCCTGAAAAGCCTGCCCGCCAGAGACTAAGTCCAGCATTTTGCACCCCAGTTCTCAGAATCTAACGTAGCGGTAGCGGCTGGGATTTTATGGCGATTTGAGTTCCAGGAGATCTGGACTAACTTCCGGTCAGGAGAGACCAAGTTCTTAGAAGAGAACGTAGCGGTGGCGTATGGAATTGTATGCCGATTTGGGTTCCAGGAGATTACGGGCTAAGGCCTCGCTCCTGCTCTGCCTTGCCTGCTCAAGCGGGGGCTTTTTTGCGTCCTGGCAGGTGAGGCAGTGAGCGTGCTTTGGGGGCGGGGTGAAGGCGGAGCCGAGGTGTGGCGGGAGGCGTGACGGAGGCGGAACAGAGGAGTGGCGGGAGGCGGGGCTAGTCCCTCGTTCCCATTGGATGGTTGCGGTCACGTGTCCGCTCCTCCGCTCCCCTCAGCACCAAAATTCAAGCCTGCCTGTCTCCTGAAAATTTCTGAGCCTCCACACGCATGCGGAAGCGGCTGCTAAAGCCGCGCTGATCACAGATGCAGGGAGTAAGTGCATCTGCTCAGCGCGGCTCAGCACGGCCTGCTGTACCATGTCCCAGGCCTAAGTCCCAGTCAGGGTAAAACTCTCCCATAGAGTTCCCTGCCCCTAGGAAAGTCTAGTTTTCGACCCCAGTCCCAAAGTAAGTGTGCATTTTTGTCTGTATTTTGTGTTCCATTGTGTGTAAGCGAATTTATGCCGAATAAATTTCAATTTATTTCATTTCCTTGTTTTGCTCAATGAATGATCGTGGTAAAAAGGTGTAAATAACCTGGTCTCCCGTGACACTTTAGCATCAGTATTTCTACTTGTATGTAATGATCTGATTTTCCCCATGAAAAGACAAATGATCTTCCTTACAGAAGCAATTTCTTCTGAGGCTGGCATTACCTCGATTAAAAGTGCAATCTCACATAGTGGGCAGTTGAATTTATTAGCGGCCTCTGAATGGGGAAGTGTTTGTCAATCCAGTGTTTTCTTTACTCTTATCCTCCCCCCCCCCCCCCCCCAGACCTGCTCAGAGAGCCAATATAGATAAGGGGAGGGGGGACTCTGGCTTTACAAGCACTCGCTGATCACACAGTAACATTACACAAAAGGGAGCAGCCAGAGGAAAACAAACTCCTCCCAAGTCTCATTTTAACAAATAAATGAAAAATACTTATAGGTGTCAGATTTGGGTAACATTTTTTATCAATTACCCAGATGAGACTGAACTACCCAGGTCACTAAATTATTTCACATTGGCCCTAGGAGGGATTTCTCCTTCACGGTACTGTATAGTTGAACCCCGTTATAACGTGGTCCTTGGGGCCCACAACCCCGAGACTGCGTTATAACCGGGATCGCGTTAACATTTCACTGGCATCTAGATCTCTCTCCTTTTTGCAGCTGTCAGCTCTCTCCTATCTTCATGCAGTAGGGCTGTGTCCACGTGCGCGGTGTCATTTTTTTTTTTTAACATTCAATTCAATGCTTTATTGACTAACAGACACATACACACACCATGTGGGAATTGAACATTAATTATTAATACATTTTATATAATACACATGCAGGGATCGAACTCGGGACCTTCCATATACTGATACAAATGCCTTATTTATCCTCTACAGCACATTGCCACAGTGCACAGTATACTATTATTCCCACTCACATTCTGTAGTGCTGTACTCAGCACTAGGACTCAGCATATGATTAGTAAATAATCAATCTGGAGTCAGCTTCCTCCAGCGTGCCTCTCCTGTCCTTGCCTGTGTTTCACCTCCTTCGATCACAGTCAGTACCCGGGCACGCACATGTGTGCTCGCTCACGCGTCCTCTGTACTTCCTGATCACACTCCGATCTCCCTCAGTGTAGGAGGAGGGGCTCCATGGGGGTTTGGGGGACTCCAAATTGGCCAAATTAAAATGGGCTGACCCTGCGTCAGTCCTCTGTACGCTCTTTGTGGGGGAACCGACCGGTACTTCCTGCCTGGCCGTAGATGTCAACACCCTTCCGGTGCAACTGGATGTCGTCAGCAAGGAGGCGACCGCCGGAGCGGATAAGGACAGTGAGATATCCGCTCCGGTGAGTAATGCCCTGACTGATTTATTTTTGCAGCGGCACCACAACCGAGCCAAGTGCCGAGGCCTACGGACCCTGACACGCAAAAAGTGCTCGCAGTAATGGGCCGCAGTAGGCGTTATATGACTGATATACCCATAGACATTGTGGAGCCCAAAATCTCCATAGACATTGCACAGGACTCAAAAAGTGTAAGTAAATCTTCCCAGGAATGGAGAAGCTGGGCTGGGTTTGATGATTATCCTTCAGGGGGAGGGATGGCTGAGTACATGGCGTTCTCAAGAGAGGGGTCATTTTGGTCAGAGAGATCAGGAACACCCTCTAGGGCAGTTTCCATGACTGATGTGTCTGTATCAAATGTGGGGAAGGTATTACAGTGGTGGGACCCCATGTTTCAAGAGTATGTTCCCCATATGCACCGGACCCGGTTCTTATTATTCACCATGGATTCTGTGGATTATTAGTGGGAGGTGTGTATGTAAGTATGTAAATATCAATACATAAAGAGCCCACAGTGTATACAGTGCTTTACAAAAGGTGTGTGTGGAGTGGGAGTGTATATCAATAGTGTGGGTAGGTGTGGAAATGTGAGAGGGTGTTGCATTACTAAAAGTGTGTGTAGATACTATGTGGTCCCTATTGGTATATAGGGATGGAATTACATAGAGTATTTGTATTTCTAGGAGACAGCTGTGAGTGCATACATATAGCGCAGTATGTATAGACACGGCCTTTAGCACTCATGGGAAGAGAGTTCTCTCATGTCAGTAGTGACTCATAAAACTTTGGTCTCAATTTAGGCCACCGCTAAGTATCCCGAACAGTTGCATAAATTTGTATTGATGCAACCGTCTCTCTTTCAGTGTTCTAAGATTACCTTTGAGTATGGCCACCTTCAGATCATTCATCTTATGGCCAGAGTCAGAGAAATGTTTGCCGACAGGACTGTCTCTTGTTCCGCGTGTGATGCTGTGGCGATGCAGATTCATTCTCTTATTTAGCCCCTGTCTAGTCTCACCTATGTAGTAGCAACCCCCTGGGCATTTCATGCACATGATGAGGTACACAACATTGCTGGAGGAACAGGTGAACCTTCCTCTGATTTTGTACTCCAGATTCCTGTGTGGTATTGGTATTGTGCCCGCTGTGTGGAGTATTGTGCAGGTTTTACATCTTGCGTCCTGGCATGGTCTTGTCCCGCATTCAGTTATACTGTTGAATACTTTACTCTCACCATCATTTTTTGAGATTAGGAGGTTGTCTGTATGATAACAGTGTTTCAGTGAAGACCTGTTGCAGTCTTGTATCTTCCTGGAGAATGGGTTGTAGTTTCCTGGTGATCTTGCATAGGGCTTCTAGGTGTGGGTTATATGTGACCACCAAAAGGTACCCTGTCGCTTGTCTCTTTCTGTCTGTATTCAAGGAGATTACTTCTTGGTATTCTGGTGGCTTTGTGGATTTGCTGGTCTACAATTCTGTGGTTATATCCACGGTTTAGGAAATCTGATCTGAAGGCTGTAATCCGCTGGCCTCTGTCTGCTGTGTCGGAGCATATCCGGTTGTATCGTATGACTTCACTGTAGATTGTTGCATGCTTAGGCCGCGCTTATAGAGCTGGCGATGGCGACCGATGATGTCGCCAGTTGTAATTTGATTTTTAGCGACGCCGCAGGCGACAAGGCCAGTGACGTCACTAAAAGGGGCGGGCCGCGCAATTTAATTGGTTTAAAGACAGTCACATGTGGTGACTGTCTCTAAAAAATCAAATTTACCCAGCTTAAAAATTTTTGGTCACGACATCGTTCCATTGCCATCGCGCTTATTATAAGCACTTGCAACGGAGTCAATGTATTTGTTTCGGAGCGCCATCACAAGGCACTATACTGTAAGTGCAGCCTTAGTGTGTGTTGTGTGGAAGCTGTTGTCCCTCAAATAGCTGGCTCTGTCTTTAGGTTTGCAGTATATAGAAGTCTGTAGTTGGTTGTTCTTTATAGTAATGGTGGTGTCTAGGAAATATACTTCGTCCGGGGAATGGGTGAGTTTGAGGTTGATGGTTGGGTGGAACGTATTGAAGTTCTCATGGAACTGTAGAGGTCCTGTTCACCAGAGGTCCAAATCAGAAGGATGTCATCGATGTAGCAAAGGTATGTAAGGGGTTTCAAGAGGCAGGTGGAAAGAAAGTCACTTTCCAGTTTCGCGCAGAACAGATTGGCATACTGTGGCGCCATCTGACTGCCCATAGCAGTCCCGGTTGTCTGGAGGTATGTGTCATTTCCAAATGTGAAGTAGTTATGGATCAGAATAAATTCGATGCATTTAGTCACTGTCTCTGTGAGTGGCTCCTGCTGTCCCAGAAAGTATCTGCAGGCTGAAATCCCATCTTTGTGGGGGATGTTAGTGTAAAGTGACTCTACATCCATGGTTGCTAGTAGTGTTCCTGTTGGGAGGGGGCCAATGGCATTAAGTTTGGCAGGTCGGTGGTGTCCTTGATATAGCTGGGTGTGTTCCTGACAAGTGGTTTTAGAATGCCCTCCACCAAGCCAGAAATATTCTCGGTAAGTGTGCCAGATCCAGAGATAATAGGGCGCCCAGGGTTACCCTCTTTGTGAATTTTAGGGAGCATGTAGAATGTGCCAGGTTTTGGGTTAGCTGGTATCAGGTCCAGAATTTGTTCTCTCGGGAGTGTTTTAATGATCCTGTTGAGTTCTCTCATGTATTTTTTTGTTGGATCCTCTTGCAGTTTGGTGTAATACTTAGCATCAGAGAGTTGTCTGTGCGCTTCCCGCAGGTAGTCTGTGGTGTTCATTATGACCACTGCTCCTCCCTTGTCCGCAGGTTTGATTGTTATGTTGTGGTTGGCCTTTAGCGATTCTATGTCAGTGTCAGATTATACGTTTGTTTCCTTACTTTGCCCAGGATGGTGGTTTTGGCTCTGTGTCCAAAGCTTTCGATGTACCGGTCCAGTTTGGGGTTGCGCTCAGTTTCTGGGATCCAGTTGGATTTTTGCTTCTCCCTGCTCATGTGCAGTGGCCCCCCTTCTGCAGTGTTGGCATAATCTTGTTTGTGTCTGTCATGGAATAACTCCTTAAGACGCAGCCTTCTGCAGAATTCTTCCAGGTCACTGCACAGCTCAATCTTGTACACAGGCTTGGTAGGGCAGAATGTGAGACCATTTGATAATACTGAGGAGACTGCTTGATTTGTTGTATAGTCTGAGATGTTAACAGTGCAGTCCTGTTGTTGGTGACTGTCAATGTTTGTATTATGTATGTGGCTGGCCTTTAGCGATTCTATGGCTATTAGCTTTTATTTGTGCAAGCTTTCGAGATACACTGATCTACTGATTTACTGAAAAAACAGGCACAACTAGACAGTGATATCATCTTCCTCAGCAAATACAAAAAGGAGCATCTAATCACAAAAAGACTCACCTTCAAAAACCCACTTGCAAACACATACAACACTAAATTCCCCCTCCGCACCAGGAGCTCAGAAAGATTAAGGAACCATCTGATCAGCATTTGTTTCAGCAATAGGAGAAAGCCAAAGGAGACAATAGACAGTATCCTGGACACAGGAGAAATACGCACAGACATTTGGAGAGGACTCCAAACATTCCATGAAAAACTCCTGAAGGGTCTAATTAGCAATAAGGAAAAGAAACTGCACAGACTGAGGCTAAGAATGAGATATTCTGCAGCAGCCAGCACAACCACAAATAATACAAACATTGACAGTTTGTATATCCTTATTATATTTCCATTTACCCTGTGGGTTTAGCAGTACTTTTATTCTCTTAGGCTAACGTGCAGGGGACCTATGCCATGTTTTAACTTTCTGCACAATTTTTTACATTTTTATGTGACATCCAAATAAATGTTGTATATGATACTGTGGTAAACCTGAGTGCTACACAGTGGGCTTCTTTTTCCTGTTATATATATATATCAAACCAAACAAAAAGAACAAAGTAGCGCCTCTAATACAGCCTATACAAAACTGTGATTAATGTATACCAACTATGAAAGCATCCAATGGGGTGGCATATGTGGGTGAATTAAATCCAAACCAGTATTAACCAAGGGTAATAGATTCTATAACGTATTTAAAATAATCAATAACAAAGACCTAATACTTTAATATTTAAAAATAATACCATATAACCATAACGTATAAAAAATATATATAATAAAAAATGTAAAAAATGTAATAAAAAATATATAAAATTGAATGAAAAACCTAAAAAACCTCAGAAAGCACAAAGTCCTGTTCCAGAATAAAGCATATGGCAGCCCGTTTCAAAGGGGTCACTACTCCCTGTTGATACCTATGAAAAAAGAAAAGAAACAGGCGCACACCTACTGTAGTGCATTAAAGTATAACAAATAGTTTATAGAACAATAAAATCAGTCAAATGCCCACTCACAAAAGTACAAAGATCAAAGGGGACCCCCTGATGAAGTCATCATAGATGACGAAACGCGTAGGGCGTGGCTAATGCTGAGGTTGTCACTTCCCCACGAACTCTACCTTTGCGGGTTGCTAAGACGTTGCAGGCTGTGTGAGGCTGAGAGGAAAAAACGCTGGATCCTTTTCCCCTGATGTCTCACTGACCAGAAGCAAGGAACTGGAGGTGCTGGTTCCCGGAGGGATTTCCTGTGCGGTGCACCTAACCGGAGGGACGTCATTTCCGGTTGCTCAGACCATGCGGAGAGCAGACAGGAGTGGACTCCATTGCTGATACCAGACGGCAGTACCGGCTTATGAGAGCCTATCTCATACCTGCTTTTAAACCCTGTACTTTTGTGAGTGGGCATTTGACTGATTTTATTGTTCTATAAACTATTTGTTATACTTTAATGCACTAGGTGTGCGCCTGTTTCTTTTCTTTTTTCATATATATATATATATATATATATATATATATATATATACTAGCTGAGAGACCCGGCGTTGCCCGGGATGTAATGTTCCCGCTCCTCTCTGTCTCCTCTCTCCTCCCCCCTCTCTCTGTTTGTCCCCCATTCACATCAATCCAGTCCCCCCCTCCCTCCTTTACAGCTCTGTTTGTCCCCCTTTACAGCTTCATGCAGTGTGTGCGTCAGTCATTGTGTGTGCGTCAGTCAGTCAGTGTGTGTGTGCGCGTGCGTCAGTGAGTCTGACGCAGAAACACAAACACACACACACAGACTGAGTGACGCACACACACACACACACACACACACACTGTCAGTGTGTGCGTGCGTGTGTGCCTCAGTCAGTGTGTGTGTGCGCCAGTCAGTGTGTGTGTGTGTGTGCGCCAGTCAGTGTGTGTGTGTGCGCCAGTCAGTGTGTGTGTGTGCGGCAGTCAGTGTGTGTGTGTGTGCGCCAGTCAGTGTGTGTGTGTGTGCGCCAGTCAGTGTGTCTGTGCGTGCGTCAGTCAGTGTGTGTGTGCGTGCGTCAGTCAGGGTGTGTGTGTGCGTGCGTCAGTCAGGGTGTGTGTGTGCGTGCGTCAGTCAGGGTGTGTGTGTGCGTGCGTCAGTCAGGGTGTGTGTGCGTCCGTCAGGGTGTGTGTGCGCGTGCGTCAGTCAGGGTGTGTGTGCGCGTGCGTCAATCAGGGTGTGTGTGCGCGTGCGTCAATCAGGGTGTGTGTGTGTGCGTGCGTCAGTCAGGGTGTGTGTGTGCGTGTGTCAGTCAGGGTGTGTGCGCGTGCGTCAGTCAGGGTGTGTGCGCGTGCGTCAGTCAGGGTGTGTGCGCGTGCGTCAGTCAGGGTGTGTGTGCGCGTGCGTCAGTCAGGGTGTGTGTGCGCGTGCGTCAGTCAGGGTGTGTGTGTGCGTGCGTCAGTCAGGGTGTGTGTGCGCGTGCGTCAGTCAGGGTGTGTGTGCGTGAGTCAGTCAGGGTGTGTGTGCGTGCGTCAGTCAGGGTGTGTGTGTGCGTGCGTCAGTCAGGGTGTGTGTGCGTGCGTCAGTCAGGGTGTGTGTGCGTGTGTGTGCGTCAGTCAGTATGTGTGTCTCAGGTGTGTGCGTTAGTCAGGGTGTGTGTACGCGCGTCAGTCAATGTGTGTGCGCGGGCGCCATTCAGTGTGTGTCAGGCAGTCAGTGTGTGTGTGTGCCTCAGTCAGTGTGCGTCAGTCAGTGTTTGCGTGCGGTGGTGAGTGGGTGAGTGGGTGAGTGGGCGAGTGTCTGTGTGTGACTGTGTGTCAGTCAGTGTGTGACTGTGTGTCAGTCAGTGTGTGTCAGTCAGTGTGTGACTGTGTGTCAGTCAGTGTGTGTCAGTGTGTGACTGTGTGTCAGTCAGTGTGTGTCAGTCAGTGTGTGACTGTGTGTCAGTCAGTGTGTGTCAGTCAGTGTGTGACTGTGTGTCAGTCAGTGTGTGTCAGTCAGTGTGTGACTGTGTGTGTGTGTGTCAGTGTGTGTGTGTACCTCCTTGCGCCAGCGGGGGGGGGGGGGTTGTGTGTGTGTGTGGGGGGGGGGGGGTTGTGTGTGTGTGTGTGGGGGGGGTTGTGTGTGGGGGGGGTGGAGGGGGGGGGATGTGTGGAGGGGGGGGTTGTGTGGAGGGGGGGGTTGTGTGGAGGGGGGGTTGTGTGGAGGGGGGAAGGTAACCTCCTTGCGCCCCCGGTGCTCCCGGTTCGGCCGCGGGGGGGGTTGTGTGTGATGGGGGGGGGGGAGGTTACCTCCTTGCGCCCCCCGTGCTCCCGGCTCGGCCGCGGGGGGTTAACTGCTTGCTGGCGCTCCCGGCGGTAAGACGGGGCCGCGATGAGAAGAGCTGAGTGAGGCGGCGTGTGAGAGGCGGCGGGAGTTTTGCTGGCGGTGTGTGAGAGGTAAGGTGGAGGAGGCTTGGCGCCGGGGAGGCTGAGGTTTGCGGTGAGGGGGGGCGGGGGGTTTGCGGTGAGGGGGGGCGGGGAGTTTGCGGTGAGGGGGGGCGGGGAGTTTGTGGTGAGGGGGGGCGGGGAGTTTGTGGTGAGGGGGGGCGGCTGGTTTGCGGTGAGGGGGGCGGGGGGTTTGCGGTGCGGGGGGGATTTGCAGTGAGGGAGGGCGGGGAGTTTGCGGTGAGGGGGGGCGGGTGGTTTGCGGTGAGGGAGGGCGGGGGGTTTGCGGTGCGGGGGGTTTGCGGTGAGGGGGGCACACACACACACACACACACGATGGGAGTGAGAGGGGGTGGAGAGTGGGACTGGCGCAGATCCGAGGAGCGTGAGTGAGTGTGTGTGTGTGTCTCTCCTTTGGCCCGTCACTCCGCCTCAGGCCAATGAGAGGTGTGCAGGGGCGGGCGGGCGGGCCAAGGGACCAATCTCATTGGCCTGGCCCAAGGTCCAATGGGATTGCCGCTAGGGACACAGGGAGGGACACAGGGAGACACATACAGACATAGAAACATATGACTGTTTGAGAAATATATAGTAGATATATATAAAAACACACAGGCCCAGCAAGCTCAAACGCCCACACCCACCAAATCTTGACTATATGTAATGTCACAGAGTGCCAGATGGCTGTGGCAAGTGAATATAGCAAATGACAGGGGGTGCCCAGTGCTACATCCAAATGACATAACATACATGGTAATAATTACAAGAAATAATGCTTCAGTACTAATAATAATGCTAATACTAATAATAATAAAATATGTTTTTTTAGTTAGATATTTTGGTTAAAGCATCACAAGCCTGCACACCAAATCGTCAAGGTAAACCATAATAAGTGCAAGTCCATCTATTATGGTTCTTCCCCCTCATACAGAGGTACTGTATAGGGAACAGATGAAGTGTAGTGTAGGACTTGCACTTATTATGGTTTACCTTGACGTTTGGTGTGCAGGCTTGTGATGCTTTGGCCAAAATATCTAACTAAAAAAAATATTTTATTATTATTAGTATTATTATTAGTACTGAAGCATTATTTCTTGTAATTATTACCATGTATGTTCTGTCATTTGGATGTAGCACTGGGCAACCCCTGTCGTTTGATATATATATATATATATATATATATATATATATATATATATATATATATATATATATATATATATATACATACAGTGGTCGACAAATCACCAAAAAATCTACTCGCCGAACAAAAAAATCTACTCGCCACCTGGTAACACACGTGTGCTGCTTGGGCCAATGTTTGTCGAACACTGTATATATATATATATATATATATATATATATATATATATATATATATATATATATATATATATATATATATATATATATATATATATATATATATATAGCAACTGTAAATATTCCTGTATATTCATTTGCATGTCTTAGACAGGTCTGAAACCCTGTCTTTCACCAATATCGCCCAGCACACAGCACTTCCACTGCAGCAAGGGATCCTGGGAAATGACATGCAAATGAGCACACAGTGCCACCTTTTATCTCAAGCTCACATTACATGAACAACCCTTAGCCAATGCATGCTGCTTTAAACACAGCTTTTAAGCAAGGATTTGGGAGATGCAAAGTCAGTTAAGCCACTCACAGACATGTTTCAACCTTGATGGGTATCATCAGTGTGAGGTTGGTTGCTGACATTTGCTCATTTGAGATTAAAGAGTAGGTAATCACCACATTTATTAAGGTTATGGTAGGTAAAAAAAAGTGACAAAAACCCTCCACAGTAAAGCATAAAGCAACTGTAAATATTCCTGTATATTCATTTGCATGTCTTAGACAGGTCGGCAACCCTGTCTTTCACCATTATTGCCCAGCACACAGCACTTCCACTGCAGCAAGGGATCCTGGGAAATGACATTCAAATGAGCACACAGTGCCACCTTTTATCTCAAGCTCACATTAAATGAACAACCCTTAGCCAATGCATGCTGCTTTAAACACAGCTTTTAAGCAAGGGCTTGGGAGATGCAAAGCCAGTTAACCCACTCACAGACATGTTTCAACCTTGATGGGTATCACCAGTGTGAGGTTGGTTGCTGACATTTGCTCATTACACATATATACATACATACGAGATCATTGGGGAGGCCTTCCTCCAGCAGTGGATCGACAAGGGATGATTGATGATGCATACATGAATGTGTTGCCTTCATCTATAGCAGTTGTGACCAATTCCAGTCCCCAAGGGCCACCAACAGGCCAGGTTTTGTGGATATCCCTGTTTCAGCACAGGGGGCTCAATCAGTGTCTCAGTCATTGATTGAGCCACCTTTGTTGAATCAGGGTTATCCTTAAAACCTGACCTGTTGGTGGCCCTTGGGGACTGGTGTTAGCCACCCCTGATCTACAGCGAGGAATGTTTTAACAAACAAAATTCGATTTTTATACAGGTGCGCCGACAAGTATTCTAACACTTGCCTTAAACTTGCCTTGGAAAATCTGGGGCTATCACCAACAAGACCCAGGTACATGCTGGGTACATGCAGCAACATTTCAGTGACATTTCTGCAGAGACTAATGGCCCATCGGATTAACACAGCAGGGGTCCCTGGAAGTTCCATTCAGTTTGCATGGGACTGCCAGGGACTCCCCACTGTTAATCCGATGGGCCATTAGTCTCTGCAGAAATGTCACTGAAATGTTGCAGCATGTACCCAGCATGTACCTGAGTCTTGTTGGTGATAGCCCCAGATTTGTTTAAGAATACTCGTCGGCACTACAGTAGATACTGTATGAATAGTAGTTTTTGGTTACCAATTTTTTTTTAATCCATCAAAGGCATTCTTCGTAAATTTTTATTGAACTACATACTGAAATCTTTGAAACTTAAAAGGCATGTCATTCGATTCTATCCTAGATAATAACAGCATGAGCTATGATCTGAATACACAGCTGCAAATAGCAGTGCCTGTGAAACTTACCGAGGGAAATCTATAACAGGTACAAACAAAGAAGCAGGCAAATGCAGGGGAGGAATCTGAAAGCACTCAAGGAATTACTGAGCATTATATGGAAATGTCAGTATGACTGAAGATTTTAAATGAACTGTTGCAGATTAGAAATTTAACTGCAGAACTTCAGCACGTGATGACATTTTGAGTGTTTCTAACAGGGATTAGTTAATAGGCATTGCTGCAAAAATTGCTGGAGTGCTCTTCTAGGAGATTTATGGGGTGTAAGGCCAGGTCCCCCGCTGGCTACTGCAGCACCCGCTGTGGCGGACGCTGCAGGGACAAGAGACGCCCCTCAATGGGGCCGTGCCCGCTGCGAGAGGGGGCCGCTGCCGCGCTGTGAGGTGAGTTTTTCCAGCCTGCAAGAAAATTGTAAGGGGAACTAGCGACGGAGCGCTAGGCCACGCCCCTAGAGGTTCAGCCAATGAGGGCGAACCTGCCGGGTGAAGTCATGGCTGCACCCCCATCATGCCCCCCGTCTTTCCCCCTGCAGCTCACTGCAGACCAGGGAACTCGGCTGCACGCGCCGCCTGCCTCGCAGGCGCACGTGCAGCGCAGGCACTGGGGACATAGCCTTAGCGTAAGAGAAGGGTCACAGAAACTTAAAAATACAGATAGTGGCAAAGAAAAAGAAGGGGGGGGAGAGAGAAACATTATTTGGTAATGTCACTGATTTTGGAGAACACAATTAAATTCCCACTGTCAGCCCTTGCTTCAGTCATCAAAATTAGAGTGTAATCGCTTCGTAACTGGGAATCATTGTGCCTGCAAAATTCTATGGAAGGAGCTGCATATACAGTGCATGCTATTACAGAGAAAATATTATTATTTTTATTAGAAAGAGGGCGTTTCCAAGCATCAATAACCCTATAAACATATTCCACCAAGTGTAAAACGTATCATTCTGGATGCGATGTTTACTGTGCACTGAATATAGAATGGAGGTCACAAACAGTAGCTTTTGGGGGTTTTGGGATGAGCTTATTGATTTATTTGGATATTGATTCACTAACCAATTGGCTGGCTTCCAAATGGGCTGTCAGCACTCTTCAAAGCATTGCAAGACCCCAGAAAGAATGTACTATAAGAAGAAATATGCAGTATATCGCAGGGGGGCTCAGCTCCAATCCTCTAGACCACCCAACAGGTCAGGTTTTGAGGATATCCCGGATTCAGCACATGTAGCTCAATCAATGGCTCAGTTGAAAACTGAGCCACCTGTGCTGAAGCAGGGATATACTTAAAATCTGATCTGTTAGGGGGTCTTCGGGACTGGAGCTGAGCATCCCAGGTATAGAGTACATTATATTTACTCCCAGGAATGAGATATCAGGATGACAAGTGGAAACTTCATATCTAAAGTCTCATGCTGGGTGCTCTCTTGGAATCCACGCTGTCCCCTTCTCTACTTCTAAAACTCCCAACTGGGTGCAATGTTCATATCTTGCCCCCGCATTCCTTCTGCGTACTGAGGCAGGTAGACTGTTATCTTGTGTTTGGTGTAGAGTAGTCCAGATTTCGAGCAGCCAAATAGACTTCTTCAAATGTACAGGGTGGAGTGAGAGCTAAGCACGTTAAGCAGCCTTTGTCCTTTCCAAACAGGGTTTGGCCAAGATCCCTCATATTTCACTTTTCTTGGGTCAAAATGAAGGGGTTGTCATTGTATGTATGTATATTTTATTTATATAGTGCCAACTCGGTTTGCAGCGCTTTACAAAAGGAGACAATACAATATAGGAAATTATAATACAATAAGTACAGTACAATTAGCATAAAAGGCTGATAGGAATCCATTGTCGAGAGTTAACAATCTACAGTAAGTGGTATGTTGTGAGACTACCAGAGACAGTAACAGGAGGTGTAAGGGCAGTGGATGGCAGTAGTTGGCCAAGAATATTGGTAAGTATCTCTTTGGGTGTCGGCAGAAGAGATCAAGAGTCCAAGCTATTTAATACTTCATACTGTACATGTATGATATATTTTTATATGTAATACATTACTGTATTATTTTTAATTGTAATTTTATTAAAATTGTGTAATATTATGTTGATATAGTTCTGGCTATTTAGAGCCCCTTTTCAACTTATATGCCTGTTTTCTTTATTGTATCATCATGTCTGAGTGATGAACTCAGAAGAACCTATGTAATTGGTAGGCACACTGAGATCAATCAACCAATAGTATGACATCTGCACCTATTTATTAAGCATATGCATACCTCTTGACATCACCCCGATGAAGTTTCCCAGAGAAACGAAACGCGTAGGGTTAATAATTCAGGTATAACCCTATGACCAGCACGTATATCGAGCATTTGCCAGTGCTACTACAGCAGGGTATTGAAAATATAGGGACATTCAACAGCGGATCGAATCCCCCTCTACCGCCTGACGTCACGGAAACAAGACAAGGAGAGGAAAGGTCGCGAGATTTGGGCTCAGGGAGTCTAACACGTTGCCGGAACACATCGGAGGAGAAAAGGAACACGCTGTATCTCTGTGTTTGTCCGTCTGATTGCCCGTGTGGTGGCAAACACTCACACTGCTGATTATACTCTGCTACACGTAAAGTGGCCTACATCTGTCGCGTAATACACGCTTTCTCTTTCTGTTTTATTCACAGGATCGCACTTCATTGGGATATATTTTCAAAACCAGGACTTTATCAGCTATATTTGTACAATAGTACTCTTATTTTCTTAATACCTGTCTCTGCGTCGTCTGTGTATATTTTTCTATGTTCTATATTTTGATCGTTGTGTGAGGTCTGAGACATTGAGGCAGCATTTTTAGGTTCACATAATTTATTGTTATTTTTGCGCACCAAACATCCTTCTTTCTAGATATACTGTATATATCTATAGTATACACACACCACCAGGCTTCTAACATTTAATTTATAGGTCATATTGTTTGATGAATTCTGAATACTTAAATGAGAAAAATAATAGCTGACTATAAAGAGAGAATAATGTGTTCTTTTAAAGATTAACAGCATATAGATACACCGGATACAGCCCACAGGCACACAGGACACCGCATACAGTGGCTCAAGTACTTTACGTGAGAGAAGCAGCCTTGCCCTTTTCTGGCATGTGACGTTACACGCGGTTATGTGAGGGAGTGGGCAGAGGAAGTCATGTAATGGAGTTAAAACACGAGGTGAAGTGGTCCCGCTATGAGAAAAGATGGGATAGAATGAGGTATTGTTGTAATGCAGAAATCAATTGTTTGAGAAAGAAAATACGTGTCAGCTAACCTCCTTTCAATTGTTTTCCATAAACGGTGATAAATGTAGGTGTTCGAAAAAGAATGTAAGATTGAAGGACAGACAGATTCCCTATTCCTATCACCAGCTCGTTACAGAAGACCTGCCATTCATGGTGTCTTGTAGGAGTCGAGCATCAGACTTCTGTTGCACAAGTTTTACAGCAAGTAAGAATGGAGAATTATTTTGTCTGGGAATTTGGTGGCATTTCCGTGAGATGGTCCCATTGCGTTTTATTTTTCCATTGGGAGTTTCCTGTGCAACGTCTCTAATTTACCTCAGGCTAACACCTACAGTACTGCTGAGGCAGGGGCCCGGGGCTTCCTTTTATATACCATACCCCACACATGGTTGTTGGTCAGACAAAGGGAGGCAGACTACAGCAATGTCTATAGCACAACGGTATTTATAAGGTAATTGTATTCATATACCCATGTAGCCCTGGGCTCCTTTGGAAAGCCATGACCCCCTTACCTTTATACAAAACTGTAACTATCATATTTGGGCCTAAGGCTACATTTCAGAACAAACTCTAACACGATTCTAGCCACTGTCACTGTAGTGTAAATATCTGGGTACATGGCTTGACTCCCATTTAACACTTGGGAGTACATATTTTACTCTCACATCCGAAACCTACGCCAAACTAGGTGTACTTTATAGGAAAACATTCTCCCTAAATCTGCTGATTGGAAAGCGTATCGCACAACAGATACTAATGCCAATGATAGATTATGGGGACATAGTATATTGTACAGCACCACAACCACACCTTAGCAAACTATACACCCTCTAAATTCATATGCTACAATGTAACTTCAGTACAACACACATCACTGCGACATTCTCCAAGAACTAGATTGGCTATCCCTTGAATCCAGGCACAAAGTAAATTTTTCCTATCTTGAATTGAAAATATTTTCTGGGCAAACTACCGCCTATCTGAAGAAACTCCTCACCCCAGCCACATGCAGCACTTATCACCTCAGATCTGACTCCAAAAGACTGTTCATGGTCCCAAGGCCGTTCCTCCTTCTCTTACCGTGCACCCCAAAACTGGAATAACCTACCAGAAACTCAGAAAGACGCCACCAGTTCAAGTAATTTCAAGACTTCTGCTGTCTCACATTTTAATCTGGCCTGTAACTACTTCAAATGCCCATTGTCATATATTATCTCTAACTGTCCATGAAATGTCTGTAAATTGAATGTATAACCTCTGTTTATTTCATGTAACCATGGATTGTCATCCTAACTCTATGCCCAGGACATCATTGAAAACGAGAGGTAACTCTCAATGTATTACTTCCTTGTAAAATATTTTATACATAAATGAATCGAAATGAAAGCTAATAATAATAATAATATTACAAACAACACCACTGTGAAATGCAGATCTGTCCATGGCTTGTTCATATCCTGAAGGCATGTTGTATTCATTAACATTGGAAAAACACCCCACTTTACGTAACATAACCTTGATTCACAAAAGCACAACTCAAGAATATGTGCATAACAATTTAACATCCGAATATGTACTGAAACAAAAAGTCTTTGGGTACTTCTCGTGTTAAATTAACCACGTGGTTCCAAGGTTGCTAAATAGTTTCAGCCTCTTCTCTTTTAATTCCCTTTTTTCTTTAACGGAAGAAACAGGATTTCAATGCTCAGAGGAAGGAGTTGATCGAAAAGGTTTATTGTGATCACTTTTTATTTAGGACCAAATATCATACACATGCAATAGAGCTCAATAGAACCATGGGATTACCCCTTACATCTGTGAGGCTGCTTAGGCCCTTATTCAATATACTGTAGGTCAAAGTGGATGTTATTGTCTGACACCCCTATTCAATGTGTATGTGACTATATCAAATAAGCTTAAGCCTGTGCCTATGGGATGTAGACCAAAAAAGGCAGCCGGTGTCAAATAACATAAAGCATAATAAAGCATGTTAAAATCTGTTAAAAAATACAAATGGGTCCATACAAAATCAGATGGCAAAAATGAAGATGCTACATCCTGTGTAACAAATCAGCATAGTAACTGTCAGAAACCCAAAGCCGAATCAAATATGGACTTGCAAATTTCATTCACTTTTAGCTAACGCCACAATATAGTGTTTTTCTGATTAGCTAAATGGCAGGAAATTCAAATGAAACCATCTGCAACATTTAATTACAGTGATTAAAAAGCTAATAAATAATCTGTGCATGACAATATTGCGTTAATAGGCTTTGCGTTACGTTTAGCCGTCGTGTCACACAAATCATTCAGTATTAGCACAGTGAGGTCCCGGTCCTCACAGCAATATTTTAAAATGATGTTATTACCGTCACAAAGAACTATTTGGTTTGTAAACATGAGCCGACTGCTTGGTACTAAGGTCACTAGGGCACATTGACGATGAACGTGGGAGATGTGCCCCTGAAGACCTGATGGCTCTCCATTCTTACAGAAATTACTTATTACAATGCAAAAGCGGCAGCACGGTCCCAATAAATGAGTGAAATGAATGAGCAACCAGATTTCAGACTCATAATATTATTAAAACATGTTAATTAACACTGATATTTTTTTTTTTTTCCATCTCTTCAGTCAAATGATAAACAA
Source organism: Ascaphus truei (assembly GCF_040206685.1). NCBI lineage: Eukaryota > Metazoa > Chordata > Amphibia > Anura > Ascaphidae > Ascaphus > Ascaphus truei. The sequence continues at coordinate 530,829,792 of NC_134483.1, forward strand.
ATTGTAAAGTAGCTTGCAGATACTTTCAGGGTTAGAACTATAGCAATTGTTAATGTTCGTAGTTCCACTGTAGAAAATCTTCTTTTCTCACATTTTCACCCCCAACCCCCCCCCCCCTCCCCCACCTCCCCCCCTCCAAAATCCGTTTTGCGGTGTAAAATCCGCAAAAGGATTTGGTGCGGTTTAAATTCTTAAGAATCCACTAGCGGATTGAATTCTGGGAATCTGTCCCCGGCTCGCGGATTGTGTATTAGTAATAATAATTAAAAATCCACAAACCGTGAATCGCCCTTTTTGAGATTGGAAATCAGCGGACCAAAGGAACAGCCGATCTGCTGCGGATCCAAATCTGCCCCCAAAATGTGCCCATCTCCAATACAATGTAATGGTTAAACAATGCAGAGTATCGCTAAGTACTGCGAACCAGCCCAAAATTATTTTGTTTAAAGGAAAAAAACATATTAAAGACTGTGAAATCAAAGAATAAAATAGTAATATTGGTTCAATAAAATCAGATTTATTGATCACTTACAAGTGGCCAACAGGGAGAGTCAACATTAGACTCTAGTTTGGTCATTTCTGAACGGAGTTTATGTACACAACTATGGGGGGATTGTACATTGCCACCTCAGCGACAATACATAGGAGGCGCAGAGAACAGAACAAAAATACAAATAATGCAAAAGAAAAACAAATAATAATCACGAGTCTTATATTTTCCTCCTTTAACACCCTAGTTCTAAAAAAAAATTGAAACTTGTGGTTAGCCATTTCCTGATAAGAAACTTATCTTCATACTGCAGTAGCCCTGCACCAATGCACATCTCACGCCCTCTCAAAAGTGCAATACAATATGCAATTAATAAAACTCCATTTTGTCTAACTCTCTCAGTGCCCCTCCTAATCACCCCAATATTGACAAGACACAGTGCTGCTTAGGACAACTGTGAACTAAAAACGGTGGACAGAGTTTATATATATATATATATATTTTTTTAATTGATAAGAATAGGTGTTTCAAAATAACTTTTTATAATTTGAAACATTTCCATGATAAACAAAAGCTTAGGTGGGGTTTTACAAACTTTAATTTGTGTCCTTTGGTGTCATCAAGACTTTGGCCGAGAGTCATCCAAGTGCGGTCCTCCATTCTCAGCAATATGTGCCCTTGTCCTTTATCGCAATGGTTTGCTTAGCTGTGTGCCGTTGTTTGCAAATGAATCATTATAGGTAATAGCGCATAGGGGAAGAGAGGAAGGGCGTTAAGTATTAAGAAAGGCCCCATAGGTTTGATCTCACAGAATTAAGCCTAACAGGCCCTTCGTCGGTCTCCTACTTCTTCCTCTTCTTGTACGTCTGTGATAGGATAATGTGTTTTTTTATTTTTTGAGGATTCAGGGTGATTTGTTTACAGCAATGGCAGATCACAAACATTATAACAAACACCCTTCTTAACACTGTCGTGCAGGGCTGTGGGCTGTAGCCAGAACTGCTTCCTCCGGCCAGGTGTTTTTGTAGGGTTGCCAGGTGTCCAGTATTGAACCGGACTCTCCTGTATTTGGACAGACTGTCCAGTAAATCATTAGAGGTAATACTGGGCATGTATGTGTATACCGGTATTACCTCTCTGGACATAGTGACCTTACTGGCTTTGGGGGACTGGACAACTTCCTCCATCCTGATTGACTGCATTACCCAGCAGCAGGAGGTGGTGTCAGGAGCCTGGGGGTAGGGCCAAGGAGATGAGGAAACAGCAAGGAGCAAAGAGGTGTGTGTGTGTGTGTGTCGGAAAGAAGAGAAATACATGAGGTGGAATGACAAAGGGAGAAAGACACTAGGGAGGGAGGAACAAAGAGACATGGCGGTGCACAGTAGGCCATATGTGATTACGTCGTAACATTTGCAGGGGCTCCATTCTTTCAAAGACTACATCCTCCAAAGTGCCTCCTTAGGATAACACCTGATAGCAAACAGGGCACAAAACAAAAGGATTCCTACCAATGGCTACGATGGAAGAATGGTCTTCAAAGTGCGCTGCTCATTATCACCCCCATGCTTCAGATTCTCTGTAATGAGGTATTCAAAAAACACAGCTATTGATGAAATTATTACACAACACCTTCATTTACCATCTTCAAAAGATGACAGCCTTTTTAGGTGGTCAAAGGGCAGAGCACTTGTTGCCATTCCAGAGTTCTGCATATTACACTTCTTTCCGGGCACACACCTCTGGTGTATTTAATACCAGCAATTACAGTCGTCAGAATTTGAAAGAGGGATAAGGAAAGTAAAAACTGTGTGTTGTTTCACGCATCCCCATCTGAAAGATCTGACAGCAATACTGTAATTAGCTAAACTGATGGCCTGAGCTATTATATTACAAGGACTAATAGCAGTCACGTTTTCCTCTTCAACAGCTCCCGCTGACAATGAAACAGTTCCATATCATGAATCATGAAAGAGAAATAAAACTGCGCAACAAGTCACTGATTAAAGTAAAGCAAGTGGAATAAGGCAAAAAAAAAAAAAAAACAATCCTTATCTGTCCCTGCAGCTCAGGTTCGCTCTCTCACCTAGAGAGAAAGACAAAAGTCCAGGAAAAGTAAAACCTATATCGCTGGGATAAGGAAGACAAAAAAAAAATCAGAACATAGTGTGATCTGCAGGAGGGAAACAGGGATATCCCCCCTCCGTTCAAAGAACTCACGAGATAGCTGTTCTTTTAGGCAATGAGCTGGAGAAGAAACGAGATCGACAACCAGTAGAGAAAGAGGGGATGAGTCTTCATTTTTAATCGTTGGCAATGAGATGATGATGGTGGTGTTATGTACGTATACAACAAGCCAGGCGGTGCCAGTGAGTGACAGTGTTAACTGTCAAGTCCAGTGAGTGTAGTGGACTGGACAGTCGAATTGTCACCATGGACATTGGAAACTCAGTCGCTCAGGTCTCCATTCAAACCAGTATTCATCATCACTGACTGGAATAGCAGCAGCAGCAGCAGCTTCACGGTCTCATTACCACTTGCTTTCACTGATATTCTCTAGCGCTATTCTAGAGATAGACCTTGTGGTGTGGCTGCATTGATGATTACAAGCATAATAATTTAGTGGTGGTGGAGCTAGAGCAAACAATACAACACTACAACAACAAGACAGTTGTCCAGAAGATTAAGAAATCCACATGTGATGTGATACATTTTTCAAATGAGATAGTTGTCAAAGCCAACAGGAAAAGTGCATTAAATGATGAATCTAAAAGATACATCTCCTCAGCCAGGACTCAGTCCCTAGGCCTGTGCTCAGTTCCTATACCCTACATCAGCCCTGCAGTGATGAAAGCATTGATTGACAAAGATAGACCACTGCAGAGTGCTGACTTCGTGTTCACAGGTTAAAAACTATTGTGAGCAAAATTGACCTAATTGGGGGCTTGTCATCCTGCATTTCCAGGTGCCAAGTGTCCAATTGGCAATTTCAACAGGGATGGTATATAGCATTGCATGCCTGCCTGCTTTGGGCAACTGCTACACGTCAAAATAAAAATCACTAATAATGGATGGATGATGGTCGGTGGAGTGGACTACTGGCACAGACTGCTCAGCACCACCACAGGTACTAGTTCTGCTAATTGACATCTCTACCATGGGCACCAATACGGGAGAAGGTCAGACAGCTATTGTTACATGTCTTTCGTAAGTGCTATAGTATGGGTAGTGTAAGACTGCTGTTGGCACTGGTAGTGTTGTTATCTTAGTAAAATTAGCCTGCTCCCCCCGAGGTTTTGAATGCAGAGGCCATATATTTCTGAGGAATCAGATGTTGATTGATCATATTGATAAAACTGAACCGTTCAATGCAACCATGGGACAGTTTAATCCAGCACTTGGTTAGGAGGCGAACTCAGCCACTTAACTGCCACCCTTGCAAGAGTAGGTCATGTTTCTGTTTTAGAAGCCCGGTATTCAAGAGCATCGGAGTCAGGAATGAATTATAACCCATGTACGCCTCCACCATGTCCATAGCACTAGTAGCATTAGAGGTGCCTGCTGCTTTTACGCAAGTGCAAACCATGCCATAGTGATGTGTCACGACTTCTGTTCAGTTACTGCTGCCACCACCACCTCCACAAGCAAAACTCACTTGACACATCAAAAAAACTTTTTTTACATGAAAAAAAAAATCGTACGCAGGTACTATAGGCATCAGGCGAAAAGTAAAAATAACAGTCAAGAAGGGGTCGACGTTTCATGGTACTAGATCATTTTTTCTTGCCCATTCCCACGTATATTGAAAAAACACAGTATTTCCCTTAAATAAGAGGTGTCACTCCTCAGAGAATTGAACTCCCGTGTGCAGAATGATGTTACCGTCTGATCGGGTCAAAAATAGCTGCAGAGAATCCGTCACCCACATTCGACAGACATCATCACGTTTTGCCCCAGCTGGTGCGAATGTGGGTGACGTCAGACGCTCTGCAGCTATTTTAGACCCGATCAGACGGTAACATTATTCTGCAAAAAAGGATTTAGTATCCAGAAACATTACCACCCCCCCCCCCTTCTTGACTATAATTGTAACTTTTTGCCTGATCCTTAGTACCTGCTTACGATTTTTTCGTGGAAATGTTTTTTTGATGTGTGCCCTACTGATAACTTCAGTGAACTGATTTTGGCATATTGCCAATGGATATTTCTTCCTCCTGGTGATTTGTTTCTTTCCCTTGAGTATTTTTTTTTATTTTGGATATTTACTTACCTTTATAGTTCTGGTAGTAAAGAAATATCCTTTAGATTAACAAACACCCAGAACCCCAGCAAGCTCTTTTTGGGAACGCCTGAGCCCCACAAAATATATATCTATACAAGTGTCAAAAAGGAGAGCTATTGAACGTGGCAAATGTATACAACAAGCGACAGAGAAGCCCAATGCTACACTGGCGACACATTTAATTGCACTGCGGCCAGATCCGCAAGCCGGGAGATTTCCCGGCTTGCTAGTGGCCGCCCCTCGGCGTGCCGCGCGTCATAGACGCGCGGTCACGCGTCTTCGGGAGCGTGCGCCCCCTGCACGCGCGTCCAGGGGCTCCCCGAGGGAGCCCTGGTGTCCCGCGATCGCGGGACAGCGGCAGGGGGTTTCGGGGGACCCGGCGGACCCGGCAGCGGGAGGGAGAGCGCCCCGATCGGAGGGCGCTCTTCCGCTGCTTCGGCGCGCGCCCGTCACACTCGGGCGCGCGCCAGGCTACTGCTGCGGCACAGAACGGGCAAATGCTCGAATAAACTGTGCCGCAGCAGTACATCCAATATGACAAAAATACACAGCAAAATACTTATATATTCTCTTGAATATAAATAAGCCCCCTGTTTTGTGGGGGCTCATGGGTTCCCAAAAAGAGCTTGCTAGGGTTCTGTGTATTTGTCAACTTAATTTCAGCTGAATTTAACAAGAATGATGTGCCTTTTGCAGACGACTTGTTGTTGCTGTGGAACGGGGCAGAGGTACAGTACCCTACCAAACTACAGCAATTCTAGTAATATTGCAATGGCAGAAGTGACTGGCTTCACTGGCACACCAGGCACAGAGAATGAGATAGAAATGTGTTGCAGTGTAACCCTCCTTGAAATTAAATGACAGTATTGTTATTATAATAATATATTGCTAATAGAATAGCGAGTACAGGAGAAGAACCGGCACTAGCCCAAGGAGTGGATTGGACACACAGACAGGGGTCAGTCCAATCAGTCACAGGTTAATGGTTACAAGTTATATTAAGTATATAATGTGTAAATGTTGACCTATACTACTGCAGCATCTGCTCTAACCAACTCACACCCAACCCTGCCTACAACACCACGGCTTAGACCTGAGGCAACACCCCAATTTATATAAACTACTCCCATAAGAAATCAGCTTGTGGATTCACATTTTTGACTAACCATTAGGAGGGCTTATACTCTGTAGATTTGTGATGACAACACCGCGATGGTCTTTTCTTACATAGAAATAAGTATATGGAGTCAGTGTGCTTCTTAATCAAGGAGGGCTTACCAAAAAAAAAAAAACATTGCAGATGTGTTAACGTAAAGAAATTACACGTAGAAGTTTGTTTTGACGCGTTGCCCAATTTTCTGCGTGCGTTTGCGTCAAATATAAAAAAAATATTACATCTCCAGCAAAGGACCATTTTTCTTTCCCTACGCAAGGATGCTTACAGTATCTATGCAATGATGGCCCCAAATACTTTAGTAATCTTACACATGATTCAGATGTGAAGTATGCGGTAGCATACTGTAGCACTTATCCGCACCCACATATACTATCACTGTAGAATCACTATCACATGTAATGTCATTTTATTGTTATTTATTTTCTAAACAAAGTATTATAGAACGTCTTTTTCTTCATATTTGCACAAAATAAGCCATGCGATTCAAGTATGTAATGCAGCTGGGGACCCAAAAACACTTTTATACCCGACAGACCCATTATAAAAATAAAAATTAAAAAAAATAAAATAAAGTCCCAATTATCATATTTAGGGATCATTTCAGGAATGTAATGTACTGAGCAGCTATTAAACATTTTAAGCCTTGCAAGTTCTAACATTCATGCAAAAAAAACAACTGATCAACACAAATAATGCAATAGCAAGAACTTTGCCAAAACTTTAATAAGGCATAAAGTTACACCAATCAGCTGTAGTTATCCCATTTACACAAGAACATAACACGTTTGAAGAGTTTAATTTACTACTGGCAAGGTCGCAGCTTTCAGACAGTATTTACTAGAAATTCCATCCACTATTGGATTGCTTTGACGTACGGAGACTGAAGGATCGTCGTTTTGACCATACAGTATATAAAAAGGGGAAAATACGCCACGTCACATCTGTAATAGGAATTCACGAATTTAACAAGACAAAAAAAAAAAAGCAGTTCATCAGAGTGTTTGGCCTGTTTTTAGGGCAAGAAAGAAAAAAAAAAACCACCAAAAAATAACCTTTTCAGGGGCAAAAAAAATGATGCCTCGATCCATGAAAACGATTTGGAAGACAATCGTATTTAAATGAGGGAAATTCACAAAATTACCATTAGAGGGCTGATTTCCACTCGGGTACCGATAGTAAACACGGGTTTCTGCCAAGCTCCCATTTGCAGGTGTCATGAACGGTTTTATACTAGGATGAGCACCCATTAACCCTTTGTGCCAGAGACCTGTGTATACTGTGCAATAGGAGTGTCGGACAGGGAAAGAGATTGATAACTGTCCACTTTATGGATGGAAGGGAACTAAACATACATTGAATATTTGTCTTTTTTTTTTTTTTTTTAAATGAAACTAATTTCTTGAATGCATTGAAATATCTACTGATTGACCACTTCCTCCATTTGAAGATGGATGGATTATCAGAAGACATTAAACAATAATGTATCCATACTTCGATATGGTTTATAATAATAATAATAAAAAATAAAAAAAATTCGTAAATGGATCGAAACATTGTTACACTAGCAGTAAAGAGGAAATTTACAACAACGTACTTACGGAGCATTTACTCTGCTTTGCTAGATCATGGTCTCTATTCAATACACAACGCGGTAAGAGTGAACCACTCTCGCTAGGTGAAGCCATCTACATTAATTAATGCATTAGGTCAGGGGTTCTCAACTCCAGTCTTCGACTGAGCCACCTGTGCTGAAGCTGGGATATCCTCAACGCCTTACCTGTTGGGGGGGGGGGTGGAGGAGGGGAGGGATTGTGTCTTGAGGACGGGATTTGAGACCCCCTGCATTAGGCAATTCTGAATTGGTTACTTAAAATATGAACGGCGCTGATTCTGAAGTAAACCATGCAGAAATAGATCATGAAAAACTGGTCATATTTGGGTGTTTTTAACCTTATATTCATAGCCAGTGCGTTGAACAGAAAGTGCTCTAAGTTTCAGTGCAGCCCGTCCTTACAGCAGACATAGGGGGATAAATAGTCTGCAAAAAATTGTCTAGTAGCCTCATAGTGAAGACAATTTTGTCATCAGCCTCAAGCAGCAGCAAAATAAATTGTCATCCTAATTTGGCTAGCAAGTATAGGTTTCTAAAGCTGGACAAGCACCTGGAGAGATTCAAAGGTAAATGGGAACAACTGATATATTAAATAATGCCTTGATATCCAGACACTAAAAGGAATTACAGAACAAAGTCTGTCCACGTGACAAAATATGTTGCACATTCTGTTACTGTCACCTGTACAACCATGAGAAATAGAATGTGCAAAGGATTCTGGGTGTCACCATGCAGAGAAGCACTTTTACATACAGGGTAGCTGGCCACACATCCCAAACTGGGAGTAGGAAGCACTATTTAGGCCGACCTCATAAATGTCATCTTGCAGTTTCCCCTCTTTCTTCATCAGGGTTTGATGACCAAAGGGAACGACTGAGGTGGTAAATCTGTAGCCGGGCCGAGGGAAGGGACCATGAATAGGCTGTAACAGAGCTCCTCTTATTGGCTCAGAGTTGCCCAAGTGCTGCACTTTGCTACAAAATAACCAATAATATTGTATTCAGTGGCCAGGGGAACTGCTGTTTCAACAATGACTCTAAACTCGAGCTACTACTGTATGTGACACTTTTGTCTTAAACTTGGAAATAGGGATACTGGTTACTGAAACCACAAAAAGCAAGGTGGAAGCATGCTTAGGTAGGCTATGAAACAGTGAAGCATTATGGTACACGGTACACTACTAGTGTACTTTATTCCAACAGAGAACTTTTTAATAGACTCAGTTTAGTTTCAAGCTGGCACATACTGTAGAAAGGATATTTCCTTTGTAAATGAAAAATTCCTCAGCTCATCTGGATTGCTGCTCCCAGCACAGCTACGGTGGGGAGCACCGCAGCAGTACTGGGGGCAAGCAGAAGATGGTTTATTAACCCCCCAAAATGACCCTCTAAATAAATATGCATAAATTTGCACAGATTAGCAGCAAAGGGCATTTAAAGTTTAAGCACGGTGTCCTTGCAGTATTGAATAAACACAGCACTCTGAATGTACGGCTCTCACCGACACCACAGGTGGTGCAATGGAACTTAGAGGTGGACTCTCAGCACATCGCGCGTAGCGACTGACCTATTACAATTCACGCACACAACGGAGAAGGACTTTTGTTTTTCAGCTAAGCAAGGACGACACATGAGGTGGCCACAGGGAAGCTGATATATGGGCTCCGTTTTGCAGTAAGCAGAAAACGTCCTCGAGCAGGAAGCGCATCCTTGAACCGCGCTGCTTCTATTGTGCTCTGGGAAACAAACAAAGAACATCATTAAAGTAATGTTTTTGTGCTAAATCACAAGTATTTAAATGGTCCCCATGGAAATGCACTAATAAGTCTATAGCATACAATGGATGCAATTGATAGTATTGAAAAAAAACACCACTGCTTTAACAGTTTTTCAATTTGCAAACATTAATCTAGTCAAATGTATATAAAAAGGGAAACAGCAGTGCCGATGTATGTAAAACGGTCCCCTGTAGTGTGCAGGGCAGGGGTGTGCAAACTTTCCCCCTGAGCCCCCCTGCATGCTGTGCCCCCCCTTACTTTGGCTCTGACGTCAAATGACACCACGGTGTTATGTGACGTCGCGTTGCCATGGTAACGAGACATAACGTGACCCCGCGGCGTCATTTGACGACACGTCGCTGGAAGCCAAGGTGTAAGCGCCGCCGCCGCTGCTGGGCTCCGCCCTGCTGGCACGTCACATGGCAGGGCTGCTCACCGGCGCGCGGTCAGACTGGCGTGCGCACGCGCTGGTGATGCCGCTGGCAACGTCCCCTACAGGGAGGAATCTCGGCCGCGCGCCCGCGTGACATCGGTCAGCACCGCGCGTCACACGCGCACAGACCACTCAGCACCCAATCAGAAGAAACCCCACTTGAACCCAGTCACTGAGTGATGCCTATCTGGTGCTATTGGAGGATTAGATCACACCCGAGCATGGTAATTGGCTCCTTGTTCTTTAAATACTGAGCTTTGCCATTTCTTCCTTGCTGAGCATAAACTCTTGTTTATGCATTGTGCTCAGTGCTGAAGATTCGTCTGTTTTATGCCTTGAACCTTGCTTGCCTTTTTGACCTGTCTGTTTTCTCCTGTCCTGACCCTTGGCTTCTCTACGGATTCCTACACTTTCCAACCCTTGACCCCGGTTACGTACCTCGACCATTCTACCTTCGCTACCCCTGGACCTCGGCTTACGGGCATCTACTATTCTCTACTCTCCAACATTGAACCACGGCACGTACCCCGATTACCCTGACCTCTCCAACATGACTAGGCTATACGACTTGGATTACGCACGCCGGACCGGACTGCGTGGTTGTGGGTCGGTGCCTTTCCATCCCCACCTCAGCCCCGCGGTCTTAGTTCTGTTTGTGGTGAGCGCAGTGTGACACAAGGTAAGGGAAGTTACAGAGGCCTTGCGCGGTCCCCCAGCATTTTATTTGAATGCCTTCGGGAAAAGCGCGAGGCCTTTGTAACCGCAGCGCCCTCCCCCCTGGAAAATAATTTTATCCAATTAGTTAAAGGTTTGAGGGGGGGAAAAAAACTCCTTTGTGCATTTGTATTTTTTCCAACACGTTTCTAATGGTCAAGAAACCATCCTCTTCCAGACTGTGCATCTGAACAAAAAACAACAGAGAACCATATAACAATCCTGCGTGTTCAAGGAAGGAGAGAGAAATCAGTACATTGATCCTTAGGGGTTCTTCATTAAAGCTGCATTAGTGCCGGTCAGTGCACTATGGCATGGAAACTCCCATGGGTTTACGGTGCATAGTTCCCCGATCAGCACTATCTCAGTTAAAATAATAACCCACTTAGAGTACGGCCTGTGTGAGATCACAACCCTAAAATGGACATGCAGAGTCAACTATTCTTTCATGGTAAGCCACAATTAACAAATATATACATATAAACACACACATTATACATACAACACACACACACACACACACACACACACTATACATACAACACACACACATTATACATACAACACACACACATTATACATACAACACACACACATTATACATACAACACACACACACATTATACATACAACACACACACATTATACATACAACACACACACACACACACACACACTATACATACAACACACACACATTATACATACAACACACACACACACACTATACATATAACACATACACACACACACACACACACACACACATTATACATATAACATACACACACATTATACATATAACATACACACACACACATTATACATATAACACACACACACACACACACACACACACACCAGACACACAATATACATATAACACACACACATTATACATATAACATATAACATACATATAACACACACACATTATACATATAACACACACACACATTATACATGTAGCCCTGGTAAGAAATGGGGCTATAGTTCTATCCTCCTCCTGGTATAATACCTGGTAAGAGCAGGTTGCCAGGAGTTATCATGGGTTTCCCCCACTTCAAGCACTTGCCCTGAGTGGTGGAGGTAGGTCACCTGACACTGTGTCAAAGCAAGTGACACAGGGGCGGTGCCTGCTGATATCACAAAAGAGCAGTGCACTTCCTATTTAGTCTGTCTTCTGTGTGTGTCTGGAGTTAGAGTGTGATAGTAGTTACAGTTGGAGAAGAGTGATCAGCTCATGAGTAGAGCTGATCCAACCATAGTGTAGGGAGGTGGACCAGTACCTCTCACCCTGCTTAAGGGGTGAGGGAAGAGTTAGCCCCACTCTGGATGCCCTTGATCCAGAGTGGTGGCAGGGAAAATACCATCCTGAGGGAGAACAGTCAGAGTGGATTGGACATCCATGTACCTGTCTGCTGCTGCTGCTGCGAATAAAGACTGCTGCTTTTAAAGAAAGACCAACCTGTGTGAGACTGGAATCTCTCATCCCTGTGTGGGAACTCTCTGGTAAGGATTCCACCCCGCATTCCTGGGGCTTACTAGGGATAGAGGTGCTGCACCACTGAATAAGAATGAAGGCAGAAACCTGTTCCTGTTATCCCCCATGCCATCGCGGGAGACTCAGGCCCTCCTGTTGCTAGCAGGTATGCACCACACAAAGACATGTAGCCAGACCCAAGTACACCTTAGGGGGCCCGATCTTCGATTGGCCCCGGGAAAGGGGGTTACATACATATAACACACACACATTATACACATAACATACACACATTATACATATAACACACACATTATACATTACATACACACACACACACACATTTTTTATTTATACAGCTTTTTGGTTTGCCTAGTAAGGAAAGTACCACCCCAATTACGGTAGAGGGGGAATTGAAACATGATTTTATTTTTAGGGAAAGCAGAAATATTACATTTATTTACAGAACCCCAATTCCATTTGCAAACGCTCTACACGTTTTAATAAATTCCTCAAAATCCAGGTCTCCTCTAGGATAGAGGAACAAAGTGGAGCTCTACTCACAAGTTCACAATCCAATTCTCCATTTAATGCGACAGCCAAGAACAGAGGAGAAACAACGTTGCAGGTCCCATATGGACTTCATCAGGTTGTTTCTCCTCTGTTCTTGGCTGTTACAATAAAATTAAAAATTGCATTGTGAACTTGTGAGTAGAGCTCTACTTTGTACCTCTGTCCTAGAGGAGACCTGCATTTTGAGGAATTTGTTTGCCTATGTTGTGTTGGCTGCACAAGCAGGATTCTCCCCGGCTGAAACAAGGTCCCCCCGCACTTTGGAACTGTACTACATTTTTTAACGAAATAGGACCACAGGGTGTTAAAGTTTTGGGATGTTATTTGCAGCAATAAAGTAAAAAACAGAAGGGTTGCACAGGATACTTATTTGTGATGATTTTATTCCTGAAAGAGCTGCTAACCAGAGCGTGAAATCCAGGTTGTCAAAAGAGCCACCAGTGATTTCCCACTAGCCTACAGCTTCCCCTCCCACCAGCTTCATCTATTTACCCAAATTAAAAGGTTTCACATTTCTCTGTGTTGTTTTAAGGAATTTAAATTTCCCCAAGTAGGATGGCTGGACATAAGTGGGAGATGGCAAGGGCAACATGGCTTGCAATTGACAACACAATTTGTTTTTACCACAAAACCCCGGATTTTTAATTAACGAGACTCCACTGAAGGCCAAGATTGCTGGGGCTAAAAATCACCGAGTGTTGACATTTCCAAAGGCTTTCCTTAGCATACACTTCGTAAAAAGTAACAGCCCCCAGGTGTGTGTGTGTGTGTGTAGGTGCAAGAAGTCATTGCCAATATTAGTTGGTTCATTGGCAAGCAAAGCTCCAATATCCAACAGGAAAAGCACATACCGGGTATGGTGGAGGTTGTATTCCAGGCGTTGTTGCCGCTGTTCTCCAGTGGAATTTCCTGCTGCTGCTGCTGCCCCTTAATGAACTTTGCTGTAAATGAAGGCATGGAACCGAGAGCAGTTGTAAGGGCAAGATCCAAGCTTTGTGTCAGCATCTGTTCATGGGATACTGGATCTGCGCACACGGACACAATATTTAATGTATGAAATATATTTATATTTTATAGGCACGGAGGCATGATTAATGTCTTGTACGCCTTCATCTTTAATTTCCATTGTCCAAGATTTGCAGATACGGTGCGTGTATACACACACACACACACATACGTTCCTATGTTTTTGAAACCTTTGCAATGCATTAATTTGCTACATACAGTAATACTGTTATGGAGCTTTATAAAATTGTACAAGGCTACATAACACAGTATTTGTGTTACCGTGTATACAGCTACCAGCCAACAACTGAAAAGCAGGCAGTCCCTGCTTGTACCATACTGAACAAATGGTGTGTTTAATGAATTAAATGTAGGTGATTTACTTTTTATGTTTTTCAATAATGTTGTAACTAATGTTTTCACGTTATGCATGCATGAAACCAGTAACAGGGCACTCACTACCGTCCACGAGAATTAGTATAAGGACAAAAAGGAGGACAGGCACTCCAATAAAAAATAAATTAAAAAAAAGGGAGGGGGATGTGGAGAAAGGGGAGCGGGGGGGAGAAAGGGGAGCGGGGGGGGGAGAAAGGGGAGCGGGGGGGGAGAAAGGGGAGCGGGGGGGGGAGAAAGGGGAGCGGGGGGGGGGAGAAAGGGGAGCGGGGGGGGGAGAAAGGGGAGCGGGGGGGGGGGAGAAAGGGGAGCGGGGGGGGGAGAAAGGGGAGCGGGGGGGGAGAAAGGGGAGCGGGGGGGGGAGAAAGGGGAGCGGGGGGGAGAAAGGGGAGCGGGGGGGAGAAAGGGGAGCGGGGGGGGAGAAAGGGGAGCGGGGGGGGAGAAAGGGGAGTGGGGGGGAGAAAGGGGAGCGGGGGGGGGAGAAAGGGGAGCGGGGGGGAGAAAGGGGAGCGGGGGGGGGAGAAAGGGGAGCGGGGGGGAGAAAGGGGAGCGGGGGGGAGAAAGGGGAGCGGGGGGGGAGAAAGGGGAGCGGGGGGGGAGAAAGGGGAGTGGGGGGGGAGAAAGGGGAGCGGGGGGGGAGAAAGGGGAGTGGGGGGGGAGAAAGGGGAGCGGGGGGGGAGAAAGGGGAGTGGGGGGGGAGAAAGGGGAGCGGGGGGGGAGAAAGGGGAGCGGGGGGGAGAAAGGGGAGCGGGGGGGGGAGAAAGGGGAGCGGGGGGGGAGAAAGGGGAGCGGGGGGGAAGAAAGGGGAGCGGGGGGGAGAAAGGGGAGCGGGGGGGGGAAAGGGGAGTGGGGGGGGGGTGGAGAGCAGTGGGCATATGTATTGTCATAATTTATGTATGGGCATTTCCCCCCCCTCCTCCGTGCGTCCGTCCCCCTGCTGGTTCGGCTGGTGGCCCCCCCCCCGTTCCCCGTGACTCCCCCCCCCGTTCCCCGTGACTCCCCCCCCCCCCCCCGTTCCCTGTGACTCGCGCTCCCCCCCCCCCGGCGTCCGCTTGGTCCCCCGATGTGCCGTCCTGCTGAGTGAGGCGTGCAGGCGGCTGCAGGAAGCGCCCTGTGTGGGCCTAA
Source organism: Ascaphus truei (assembly GCF_040206685.1). Classification (NCBI taxonomy): domain Eukaryota; kingdom Metazoa; phylum Chordata; class Amphibia; order Anura; family Ascaphidae; genus Ascaphus; species Ascaphus truei. The sequence goes on from NC_134483.1 coordinate 530,844,853, forward strand.
GACTCGCGCTCCCCCCCCCCCCCCTGCGACCCGCTCGATGTGGCGTCTGGCTGAGCGGCGGTAGGAAGCGCCCTGTGTGTGTGGGCCTGAGGCTGAGGCGGGACGCGCAGTGGGCCTGAGGCTGAGGCGGCAAGCGCAGTGGGCCTGAGGCTGAGGCGGGACGCGCAGTGACTTACCTGAGCGGGTGGTAGCGCCGGGGAGGTAAGGGAGCGGCTGGGGTAGGAGGGCCGCGCTTCCCGTCCGGAGCCAGTGCAGGACGGCGCACGTGAGGGGGGGGGAGGGGGGCGGACAGAGGGTGTGTGTGTGTGTATAGAGCTGCTGTGTTGTGTGTGTGTGTGTGTGTGTGTATAGAGCTGCTGTGTTGTGTGTGTGTGTGTGTGTGTGTGTGTGTGTGTGTGTGTGTGTGTGTGTGTGTGTATAGAGCTGCTGTGTTGTGTGTGTGTGTAGAGCTGCTGTGTTGTGTGTGTGTGTGTGTGTGTGTGTATAGAGCTGCTGTGTTGTGTGTGTGTGTGTGTGTGTGTGTGTGGGCCGTCACTCCGCCTCAGGCCAATGAGAGGTGTGCGGGGGCGGGCGACCCAAGGGACCAATGAGATTTCCCCTAGGGACACCGGACATCCAGGCAGGCAAACATACAGTGCTTTCACTAATATAGTATAAAGATGGGCGTATGAAACAGTTACAGACCAGATTAAAATGTGAGACAGCCTTAAATTTGAAAGAACTTAAACTGGTGGTGGATGTGAGAGTCTCTTTATATAGACACACACAGCATTCCCCCCCAACATGCATTCGGTCGTATGGCTGAATCAAACTCCAAACTTTCCAACACACCCCAACATCCACACACCCAACCTTAATGGGACCAGCTGTGTGGCTGGACCAGACTATCCTGAGGCATACTTCATCCCACAGAAGTGCATCACATTGACCCTTATTCCCACTAGATCAGGGGTTGCCAACTCCAGTCCTCAAGGGCCACCAACAGGTCTGGTTTTCAAGATCTCTGCTTCAGCACGTGGCTCAGTCTTTGATCACTTGTGTTGAAGCAGGGATATCCTGAAAACCTGACCTGTTGGTGGCCCATGAGGACTGGAGTTGGTATATATATTTCTCTCAGAACCAATACTCAAGCTGTAGATTTATGCTATATTAACTCGGTAACATGTAATTTTCAACAGGTGCTGTATGCTATAAGCACTTGCGTACGGAGTCCCTATGACCCAAAAATGTGCTTGTGGGGGGGAATCTTTATATATATATATTTTTAAAAAACAGCTTTTATTGGTTTTAAAACCTGTTACTGCACACCAGCAATTAGAATAATGGACAATACAACTTGATGGTCTGTTAGAGGAACTGTGTGCGGCTTCGAAGCCCTCTGTGTGTCATACAGAAGAGATTGGGTGACTGCAAGATGTTCATATCTATGGGGCAATATGTGAGAAGAGGCCCTACAGCAGGGCACCCAGGTAAGCTGTACTAGTCTCAGGTGGAAGATGATCACCTGACACTTGTCAACTGCATATCGATATTTTGCTGCCTGCACAAACGCAGCGGACTCAAAACTTACTCAGCTGTAGCACCTCCCTGCTTTGTACAGCCAGCTGCAATATCTAGCTAATAAAAATAAGCCTTTATCTGCCTGAAGCTCATTCATAAAAACCAAGACACAATAATAATAACGTTACACATTGAAGGCCATTACCCCGACAGAATCTGCCACTAAACCACAAAAAGAATCGATACCTGTGGTACTTGTTGAGCAATCCATCTGCGACAAATTACATTCATTGTCAGTTTTAATCTTCTTAATACTAAAGTCTGAGGTATATGCGTCGAGACCGCTTACAGCCGAAAAACAGGTATCTACGGTACCGCCGTCACTGGCCGTGTCCTCCATCCAATCCAATTTCCTTTTCATTGAAGGCAATGCTATGGCAGAAGGAATTACTATTGCCCCAGTCTGCGTCCTGCCCAGTATATTAGAGCCAGGAATGCTGTGCTGTAAGAGGAAATAGTCTATCCTCGCTTTTAGGGAAGGGTGGGGAAGAGGCTGGGATTGTTGGCTGTAGGGAACTCCAGTAAACGGATCACTGGGCATCCTGCCCCATGATGCTTCACTTTGGTTACATTTATCTAATGTGCTTTGGTCAATGACTTTGCCGGAGGGAAGCAATATGGGGAAGGTCATGACTTCCAATGTGATCGGGTCCAGAAACTCTTCAGGAACTTCCTGAAGAATGTTGGCAAGTTCACTCAGACTGTGCTGTGCGTTGTCCGAGTTACTGTAAGACATGTGGTTACTTTCCATTGGTGATGAAGGGCGTGGTTGTCCAAAACCATGGGGGAGACTCATATAGGCAACTTGGTGTAAGCTCTCCACCACCTCCTTCGGGCAGGATTTTGCAGGTTGACCCCATACCTCCACTCGTTTAATAGAACATAGGCCTCCTCCAGCTACATGCGTGATACAGATCTTAAGGTGAGTAACATTGCTAAGTGAGTACGGACCTTTGTTCCATAGGTCTTGACATGATGATCCAGGGTAAGACATCACATATTCCGTTTGATGGAATGGGGGCCTTGGCTTGAAGCCTCTATTATTAAACGTTGCTTTGCTTTGATTTTTTAGCAGGCCTTTCCCTACCAATGTGAAAGGGTCTTTGTCAAAGCTTTGGCCCGCCAAAGCATACTGGTTGAAATCCAGACTATTCCAAGAGGTTTTGGTGGAGGAGGTAGATGTATAGATGTCCATTCCAGAAAAGGGGTGGTGCCCTCCAGAGGAGGTGTCTACATTAATCCTACAAATGTCTATGTTCAATGGAAAAGTGATTGTGATGTGCACAGGGGGCTTGATGAAGTATTCACAGCGAAAGCCACGATTCCTTTTAGCGAGGTCTTCGGAGAGGAGATTTTCCACTTCATACCCATCAGCACTAATCTGAAGTAACATGAAATATGAGAAGTTTAAGCTACAGTGCCATTGACAAGTAGATATTTTCTTCTCTATCTAAACACTTCTACGTGAGGCTGAATTCGTAATAGTATCTCTCTCACCGTGTCACTTCTGGTAAAACTATTTGAAATGAATAAAAAGCACAGTACTTGAAGTTTTATTGAAAAGATTAAGAGCTAAGCGGCTTCATGTTTGGCACTTTTGAAAAAAAAAAAAATATTGCACAATCCAAAGTAATTATTTCTAGTTTGCATTGAGGATGTCAAGGCTACGTTTTAAAAAACTACAAAAAAAATTATCGAAAAAGGAAAAAAAGGCTTTAAAAAAAAAAAAAAAAAAATTTTTTTAATAAACGAAGAAAAGCCTCTGAAAATATTTAGCACTTTCAACTTACATAGTATGCGGATCTTCATTAGGAACTAAAACGACTATTGCCATTTTAAAAATATATACAAAGAAATGATCTTCCAAATGTGAATCAGAGAGACAGATTATGTACCTTGTTGCAAACAATGCTTGGCCTAAACTGGGGAAGACAAAGGTTTATAACCATCCTTGCTGAGCAATCAAGATCTCCAAAAAGCAACACCTGAGAAAAACAAACAAAAGCTTTAAAACTATGAACACCGATCAATGAAAAAAACACAACACAACAACCTGCACAATATATATTGTAAGTGCACATTACTCTAGCAGCTACGTAGCGCCCAGGGTACCGACATAACCGACCTCGTATTGGCACATCATCAGAACGTGGCTTGTGAATGAGGTATATAATATAACAGCAGACAAGGCAAAGCAGGGGACTGAGACATTAAAAGTCCGACATGAATACTCCATTGGAAGGTCACGCTGAAAGAGAGCAAGCGCATTACCATGGCTACAGTGGCTTTATTAATGTTGCTCTTATTAGCACTTCCATTCGCTCCTAAGCTGGGGCCATGGTAAAAAAAATACAGCGCTGAGCCAGGAAACTTACCTCCTGCATCCGGCACGTGTGGGGCTTTGGTAGACACTTCCGCAGGCGTCTGGAGCCGACAGATCATTTCATTTTTCCCGCTGAGGGAAGCGGAGGGCTGGTCACGTGACCGGCAAAAGCCAATGGCACTCCGTGACGTCGGCGCCGTGACGTGGCGCGCTAGCCCCGCCTCCAGCCTCACAAGCGCGCTCGCTGACGCTCATGCCAGGACACAAAAAAAGCTCCTGCCCTGAGCAGAAGGGCACGAGCGTCGGCGCGGCTCAGCGCTGTATTTTTTTACCATGGCCCCGGCCTTAGGCTGCGCTTATAATGCCGGCGACAGCGACGTCGCGTCAAAACAAATGCATTGCATATAGTAAGCGCGACGGGGCGACGGCTCGGTCGCGATCGCTGGAAGTCATCTCTATTTGATTTTGCCAGCGACCGCAGCCTGACGTCCCCGTCGCGTCGCTATACGCGCGGCCTGACGTCCCCGTCGCGTCGCTATACGCGCGGCCTGACGTCACCGTCGCGTCGCTATACGCGCGGCCTGACGTCACCGTCGCGTCGCTATACGCGCGGCCTGACGTCACCGTCGCGTCGCTATACGCGCGGCCTGACGTCACCGTCGCGTCGCTATACGCGCGGCCTGACGTCACCGTCGCGTCGCTATACGCGCGGCCTGACGTCACCGTCGCGTCGCTATACGCGCGGCCTGACGTCACCGTCGCGTCGCTATACGCGCGGCCTGACGTCACCGTCGCGTCGCTATACGCGCGGCCTGACGTCTCCGTCGCGTCGCTAAACGCGCAGCCTGACGTCACCGTCGCGTCGCTATACGCGCAGCCTGACGTCACCGTCGCGTCGCTATACGCGCAGCCTGACGTCACCGTCGCGTCGCTATACGCGCAGCCTGACGTCACCGTCGCGTCGCTATACGCGCAGCCTGACGTCACCGTCGCGTCGCTATACGCGCAGCCTGACGTCACCGTCGCGTCGCTATACGCGCGGCCTTACACATACTATGTTCTAATGAAGGGGTCACATGGCTCAAAATGTTTGCAGTTTGTACCAGGTCAATGTAAATGAACGCATGTACTAGGAATTTTAGTGTAATAAAAACGCACGCCCTAAACAACACGTTCAAGCTTCTGTTTCTCTTAACAAAAAGACCCCCATACAGGCTCGAGCACACGTACAAAGTGACACGGGATAAGGAATCGATTATAAATGACGGTGGTGCCACCTAGTGTGCGACTGTGGGCAGTGCAGGTAGTGGTTGTTGGGTGCGATTATAGAGGCACTGCGACAAGTGCACAAGCACATTCTTCTGCGCGCGTGACTGCAGGGGAGACAAGGCCGACATCTGTTGTTTGATTGGACGGCTGCGTCACGTGACGCGACAGTCGCAACCAGAAAACAAATTTGGAAAACGCTTCCACTGTCTCCCACATTGCAGTAGCCAGCGGCGCGACAGTCGCGGTAGGTACAAGCGCTTTGCGGGGATGCATACTCTGTTTTGGCGCTGCGTGGCATCGCCTGCACGTTTTTTGGTATAATCACGGCCTAAATCAGTGGTGGGTAACGGTCTACTTCAAAGGCTGCACACCCATGAAAAGGGCCACACATTACCCACACATACAGATGTAGCGAGCTTTAAATGTACCTGCAAATAGAGCAGAATATTGCATTACAATGCAGAATAGCACAAAATAGGCCATTTCAATTCAGGATTCAATGGCACTTATTCTGCTTTATATCACCTCCTGTTGCACTTTCTCCCCATTGTTTGCAATGTATTTACCTCCTATTGTAATGTTGTAAAGCGCTGCGTACATTACGGGGACTACATAAATAAAATTATACATACATTCCACAGAATATCCCACCACAATACCCCAGTGGGAGCAAGAACACTGGCTAAATCCCACCATCCCCAAATTCAGAGAGATCCCCCCCCCCCCTCTCTTTGATCTGATTAGTGCTTCCAGTCGAAAGGGGTCTGCTTTATTTGCCCTATTTGGACCTTTCCAATTCCGGCCAGAGCTGTAACATCCAAGAATGACAGAGATTGCTGGGGTAAGTCCAAAGACTTCCTGTAATTTTTGTAAATCTGACAGTGCTGCTTCAAGAGCTACTTCTACAGTATATGTAGAATTACAGAATACCCAATCTACTGCAACGAATACAATTATATCTGAGCTTGGAATGCTGCTGCAAGAAGCTCAGTGTGTGCCATGCATGCAATGCTGCTGCTGCTGCAAGAGGCTCAGTGTGCCACGCATGCAATGCTGCTGCAAGAGGCTCAGAGTGCGTCATGCAAAGTGTTTTGAGTACAGGAGGGCACAAACTTTTTTAAACGAACAGCCAAAACTACACAAACAACTTCCTAGTCTAGACACTGGGTTATATTTCAACAGAATGGAAGACGACATTACTTAAAATTGCCCCCCTTCTGAAGGAAGGAAATAAAATTAAAAAATAAATAAATGTTAGATATTGGAGACTGAGATACCATTACCACAAAATAACCCCAATTGGCCTTTTAAACACCGTTTTAACCTTTAATATAAGATATTGGCAATTAGTTGCGGCTACTACAGATGAAGACTTTTCTACTGGATGTGATTGTTTGAGGATAGTGGGCATGAAATGACAAAACTAGTGTGATCTGCTAAACATTTCTTAGTTCATTTATTTTCATGAATATCGGTATATATCCCTAAAGTCAAAAAACCGCCTGCTCAGCGAGTGTAAAGTAAAGGATCAGTCTAGGTGCATGCAGGGAGGTGCATACGTATTACAGGCACAAAGGGGCATGCGCTGCTGGTTGCATGCAACATGAATAATATGACCATGTAAAATGACATTTTATTAGTAAATGGTTAAAATAAATGTGCACAGGAAGACAGACTGACATATAACAATCTAAAACAGTCCGGGGTGGGTCTGAGCGGATGGTGGGTAGCAACGTCTGAGGACGCGAAACGCACATCAGGTCAGGTGGATGACGTCACTCAGTCATTCACCTTCGTCCACAGTGGAAGCTCGGTCTGGAGCGCTCAGGGGATCCTGGTATATTACTTAAAAAACCCTTTATCTAGTAACTCCAACTGGTGAATTCTGTGCCAACACACACACACACACACACACACACACACACACACACACACACACACACACACACACACACACACACACACACACACACACACACACACACACACACACACACACACACACACACACATATTACCACATATATTATATCAACCCTGGTATGATCAGGGGATACGAGGAGTCGCACTCTTTATTACCTTTTCTGCCTAATCAGCTGCGCTCCGTCTCCCTATCAGTGCCGCACTCTGCAGAGACTGAGGCACCGCACGATCTAAACCGCCGGCGGGAGAAACAGCTGAGCCTCTGCCCGATTCTACCAAGCAATCACTTTGCAATACTGCGGCAGTATCATTCAAACAGCCGAGCTCCGGTCCCTGAAAACAGTGCAGTAGTCTGTGTGGAAGCAGCGCTGTGCTATCGCGGGACAAACTGCTTATTCCCTAGCCACATGCCTATTGTGGTCTACAGGTTCTTACACTATAGAGCAGTGATTCCCGACCAGGGTTCTGCGGAAGCAGTCCCAGCGGTTCCGCCGGGACCGCGAGCCGCCCGCACTCACTGTGCGGCCTGCGACAGCTTTCCTGGCTCTCCTCCTCGCCTGCTCTCAGGATTGCTGGACCGCGCGCGTGTGTGCTGTTCTGCTACCGCCTCCTGCCCGCTATATACCGCTACTCCTCACATAACCCCCTCTCCTTAACACATACCTCACCTTCCTGAGCTTTGCCTCCAGCCTGCGCATCACAAATCGCCAGCAGCAGCGCAGCCACCGGTAACCAGCAAACCCCCCTCCCACCCCTGCCCGCCTCCATGTTTCCCAGCTGACAGGCGAAAGCGACCCGGGAGAAAAAGACTTCCACGTCCCATGAGGGCTGGGAGCTGTAATCCCCGCCCCCTGCGCTTGCCGTACTCCAGTGACTGTCCCTGTGCACCCTGGGAGAGGAGATGTGCGGTTGTGATCACAGTGTCTGAGGGGCACCTCACCCTTTCCTCACCCATCTCCTCCTCAATCAAACCCCCTTCTCCTCACCCAAAATTCTCCTCACTAATTGGCCCCTTTGTATTTAGGCAGAAATGGGGTAACCATTTGCAGTATGGATAGCAAAGAAAAACACCCTGTTTTTTTATGGGATTTGTTTCTCTTATAGAGCATTTTTTTGACGCCAGTATTGCACCCTAATTTGCAATAAACAGATGTTTAGCAGCAAGGACACAAAACCAGTCAGAGGGTTTGTGACCAAAAATGAGATTTTTATGAAATACAGAATTTTCTTTTATCAGTTCATGCTCTTCCATATTGGCCACAATAACCGTTCACTGCAACATTTAGTTTGTTATAGATCCCCCCTGGAAAGCATGAAAGTGATATTTTTATTCTAAAATCACGGGTTATTCACTAGAAGCCAATAGCACCAATAATTAACAGTGAATATCCCCCAATTGGCAGCGAGCACGTGTTTGCTGTTCTGCTGCCAGCTCGCCGCCGAATCCTGCCCACCCCCGCTGGCAACCAGCTCCTCCCGCCTGGGGGGGGGGGGGGGGGAAAGGGAGGATGATGTGAGATCCAGGGTGGCTGAGAGTGATTTCGAGAAACGGGGGGGGGGAGGGGGGTATATGAGGATGATGATGATGAGGGGTGCTGGGGGAGATATGTATTGGGGCGGTGGGGGACTTTTTAAAATGTATTGGCGGGGTCGAGGTATTTTTATTATGTATTGCGGGGTGGGGTTATATGTGTTTAAGGGGTGAGTTTTTTTGGTACGTATTTTGTGGGGGGGATTGAGTGAGTGGGGTAATTGACGGAAGGTGGGGGCGAGTGAGAGGAGAGAGGGAGTGAGGAAAGAGAGTACAAGTGAAACGCAGGGGAGAAATACATGCGAGGCGGGAGGGAGAGCGAGTGAGTGAGATGGAGGGGAGAGAAATACATGGGTAGAGGGTGGGAAATAGAGGGGGCTCGTGGTGTGAAATTTTGTGATTTACCCCTGCCGAACCTAATATATGTCAGCAAGATAGGGGTTCCCCGAGATTTTTCGAAATACTTCAAGGGTTCCTCCAAACAAAAAAGGTTGGGAATCAATGCTAAAGCTTAATCAGCGGGATACTTCCTACTCTCTAGGCCAGCAAACAGTTTGCATTACGGGCTACAAGGGTTCATATGTGCAACAGCAGCAGCAGCAGCAGCAACCACACACTTGTGCTGAAATTCCTAGATTTAGATGGAGTTAATGGAACTTTATCCTTAATTGACATTACAATAGAGCTACTGTTTAGACCAATTACATTGCTAATTGTCATTCAGGGGATTACTGTCCAACACAGTGTTCCTGATACTACCCAATAGCACATGTGCATTTAACACTACAAGGGTTAAACACTTCCCAGCACTGACACCTACTGAATGCCTTTAATCTGTGCTATTCTAGGTTCTTTTATCAGCTCTCTGCAGCACAGTTTAACCCACTGCTAGCAGGAAGCATGCCATTTGACCACCCACTCTGGAGAAGAAAAAAAAATTATATTATATAAATATATATATATATATATGACCCGGCGTTGCCCGGGATTCAAATTTCCCGCTCCCTCCACTCCCCCTGTCACTTTCTCCGCTTCTCTTCCCCCCCCCCTCGCGCAGCTCCGGTCTCCCGTGTTGCAGGGACTAGCATACCCAAGGTTATATATATATATATATATATATATATATATAACCTTGGGTATGCTAGTCCCTGCAACACTATTTCAGCACTAATACAGGAGACATTTAACTAGCTACTTCCACTAAGCATCCAACTAGCCATTCATTTGTATCCATTATATGCAGCACTTTGTAAGTGGATACAGTAGCATATGGTACTTTTTACCATATAGACAGACATATAGACATATATAATGGTAACACACACACACACACACACACACACGCATGGTCCTACTTGATCCAGGTTATCTACCTGCTAGGGATGTCATTAGCTGTTATGCAGGTTTTTATAAAGATTAACCTCTTATTTCCTGATAAGTATAACACTTGGTCGTGAAGGTATCAAGTTACTACCTTACGGTAATATCCACCATCCGCTCAGACCCACCCCGGACGGACTATTTTAGATTATGTTATATGTCTGTCTGTTTTCCTGTGCACATAGAATCTATCCCTAAAGCATTTTAAACACAGTAAACACACTAAATTTAACCCCTACTGCCTTTGGCTGCCTAGTTGTTTCTTTGAAGACCAAGAGAGAAAAAACCAGAGTTATGAAAGCAGCAGCGGATAAAGATCTTTAGGCCAATAGGATGTGTGACTGAAATGCACAATCTGCTGTCTCCAGTTTTATTAACAAGAAGTCCAATGGAAGAGTCCGGGAGATAGAAGGTAAGGAGGCTGTGTGTGCGAGACACGGATATTTACTGTACCACACATACAGTTTAATGCAACTTTCACAAAACGGGGCACACCTGTAGGATTTAACACTGAAATAGTTTTTAAAAAAAATGATGTTCTGAAAACATGGTGGCGAGGGGTACGAAAGAGTTGGTACAATTAATACATATTGACCGCGTATCTTACCCTATTCACCTAAGTGGCCTCTATTCATTTGAATCAGGTTAACGTCAATTCACAGCATATTAGTAAGTGTGAAATGATGCACATTACCCACTGCCAGGACAGGAGGTTGTATATAAACCGTTTGTTTGTTTTTTGCTACAAAACGAGCAAAACAAAAAAAAATCAGAAATCCCTGCAACCAATAAAGACAATAAACATTAGGTTCCAAAAGTTTATTTTCATAAAATAAAAAGTGGGGGGGGGGGGGGGGGGTTACCATTTATTAAGTTAAAATGAAAAATTATTTTTGTATGTGCAGTTCATAACAGAAAGCAGGTATTACTGCTCATCTGATAAAGATTCAGTCTCGCTGTGTGTCGTGGAACGTTCATCTGTACGATATTGCCACTCTTTACCCACGAATGAGAAAATGTAAATGGAGGAGGTACTGTGCAGCAACTGTATGGAAATGACAACATACAGTACACTTTACTGTGCAATTACAGCACAGCATCAGCTGTGATCGCCCATAGAAGCAAAGACTTTTTGGTGCAAGTAGGCAAGTTTTTCAGATCTTGTACGTTTCAGAAGAGGAAACCATTCCCAGTAAGGAAGCTCGACCACTACATAGCCCAGCTGCAGCAGTTGCCTTCTTTTCAAACTATGGAGTCCCAAAAGATGTTTAGATGCGTAGCAGTAGTGATTCCTATGCGATACTTGAATTGCCAGCTTTACAATTTCAGGACGCAGCTTTGGTTGACATACAGGTTGCTCATCTATAACCTTTGACGTGGTCAAAGTGGATAGCAGGTTGTCCGTTATAGGTACACCGCAGGAAAATTCAAGGTGACGACTCAAGTGTTGTTTTGGCCCATGGAAGGCCATTTCCTTTGGATTAGTAGCATCCAGCTTTGTTTTGGTACTCACGGTCTCCTTGTGGGAATTACTTTTACGGTTCCTGTCCAAAAGCTGATCTATGAGGTCATCAGTAATATGAACACCAATGGGTTTGAATTCAGATTTGGCCAATGCATGCCTTGCAACATCTTGATTTAAAGGAATAGGATTCCCATTATGGTCCAAATGGACTTCCAAATCGTTTGATCTAGTATGAGGTAAAATCATATGATTTTTTACATACTGTGGCCCACCCAACATAGTCTCCAGCAAAGTGGCAGCTTCAAGAACCTCAGGCTTCACGCAAATGTCCAGGCTTGCAAAATTCCTTAGCATGTCAGTTACTTCCTGTCGAATCTCAAGTGAAAGGTGGTTGCCAGTGTAGCCTGGGCATTCGATTTCTACACTCCCATCTAAAGTGAAAAGGTCTTTCTTCAGCTCGAACAAGGTCTCCTTCGTAGCGAGTCTGACAAACTTCTCACTGAGGGCAAATTCAATGAGATCAACTGGAAACCGCTGCGCAAACACGAGTCCCAACAAACACGTTAGAAAATGTTCGGGGAACTTCTCAAATTCATGCAGCTTCTTGCGCATTTGATCAGTGATGGCCGAATAAAAACGTTCGGCATTGGGCGGCTGATAATGTAGAGCTCCAAAAGACCATACAAATTTGGCAAGGTCTTTGCTTCTGCAGTAAGCTACTCTGTTGGGAACAGCATCAGCGATAGCGTTCATGATGTCTTCATCAAGGTAGTGCAGTGCCGTGCACGACAAGGCAATGTGCATTATACCTTGAGTGCCCATGCTGGGAATCCGTTGAGGGACAACTTGTCCAAGCCTTTTTAAAAACCGCAGATGATCGACATGGGTGTAGCGGAACATTTTAAGCACATTGACTAAAGCGTAATTGCTAATGTCGTCCATATTTTCAGAAACCTGGTCTCCTATTTTTTTCATGATGTGTTCTGATAGTCCATTATGAGACTTAAAGAAGCCCAAGCAAACGGCACCAATTTCTTCCAGGTTAATGGAGTCCAGATGCCTAAACACCATGGACTCGAGTTTTTGCATCAACTCCTGAGGTGCCCGCCGCCCTTCGCCCACAATATAAACTAACTGCACAAGCTGAGGCAAACTTAGGTCCTTCCATCGAAGATGAATATAGCTATAGAAGATCTCCAAAAACTGAGGTACACCACGACCCAAATACCTCCACAAATCAGCCACCAACAGCAACTCGTTTGTGCTCATATCCCACACCCGACGACAAAACTCCCCTTCATAAACATTCAGCATGGAGTGAGCTGGCAGTATTCCTAAACGAACAAATGCACGAAGAATATTTATTATTTCAGTGTGGGTGTACAGCTGTATATTTTCAACGCTGTAGCGGCAGAGCATTGCGAATTTGCTATCTGACCTGATGACTCGAATTTGAGCCACAGGTGAACAACTAAGTGTCTCAAAATAGGCAGAAATTGTTCCAGGGGTTAAATTGCTTTTGAGCACAGTAACTCTTTGCAGAAGTTCATGACCTTCCTCCATGGAAGTACCCATGTTGTGTTCTGAGCGGTCATAGCACAGGGATTTGTAGTCAGCCCGGCTCTGCTGAAAAGCCCTAGGATCCTCTTTAGTGCTATAGGCCTCAATATCAACGTCATCAGATTTTAGCATTCCCTTATTTATTTCCTCAACTTTTGCGGGGGCAACAAGTCTAGACTGTACTGGACCTCGACTACTAAACGCCAAGTCCAGTATGTTATTTTTAGTGCTGGACAGACTCCGTGAACAGGTAATACTGTAGGTATTTTGAATTTGTTTGGCATGGCTCCTTGCATAGTCCTTTTCCAAGAAATAGTCCTCATATTCTTCGGACAGATTCCCAGTCCGTTTCTTTACTCCAGTATAGGCAGATGGGTTGTAAAGAACTTGGTACTCCAAACTGTTCACTGGTTTATCATCAGTTTGTTTGCAGACCGAAGCATTCTTTGTAAGACCTAAAGCGTAACCCTTCCCGTGTTCATTACGAATTTTCATCCTTGTCCACTGAGCCGCTGATGAAAATGTAGTTGCTCTGTAGACCCCGCTGCGAAATCTTCGACATACCACAGTGGCCATGGATCCAAGTTACAGGGTAAGAAGGGGATCCGGGTACTGAAAAAAGGGCAGATGAAGAATGCAGATGAGTGTCTTCCATCTATTCAAATGAAGCTCTCTCGCTTTACTTTACAGCAATATTATCTACTGGCAGAGGTTGTCTGCAAAACAGCGAATCCCATACAGTAATGTTTTTAGTTTTTCTTGCCACAAATGTATCTATAAAATGGTTGCTCCACTTATAATATTGCAGAAATACCATCTATTTTTATTGACCTATTTGGAATGGTCTCAAGATTATTGGGGTTACTGGAGTCCCAAGAACGCTAAACACAAGCACACACGCACCCCATTACAGAAGATGTAAAACAGATGTAGTCTCTAGACAGACTAGGCAACAGACAGAAAGTCTCATGTATGTGTTTCACTGAATTCTTAAACCATAAGGAAGTCACATTTATAAACAAAAAGATGGAAGGCAAGAGGTATCACAGAACAACCAGTCACTTAACTCCCATAATTGGCAATATAACAAAAGATGTTCCAAAACCAGTGTAAATGAGAAATCAAGTTCAGTAACTCGTTCAATGTTGGACCAACCTACAATGCCTTACCAAAGCAATGCAGCGTTACAGCACTGAAGAGTTTATCAAAATGCACTTAACTATTTGGACACATTCTGTCCGCAAACCACGCAATACTGGTAAAACCTGGTAAAATGCACAATAAAACTCACGACAGCGCTAACGCAAAATGGCACTATAACGGGAGCAATAACACCTGCTACATCCGTATGCAATTCTGTGGGCAAACCACCATCTTTGAGTTTTCATTCATCCATCTTGGAATTGATCATGCAGCGTCTACAACCCCACCGTCCAATCCTCCAATAATAAACCGATAACGTGAAGGAAAAATACGTGTCTGCTGCCATTATGCATCAAAATATATTACTACGTATGATTATATAAGGAAACACAAACAGTTGATGTTCAGTGGACAAAGAAACCCAATGCTCCCCATATTAACAGGTAATAATACTGTATGTAGATTAGGGACGCATTTAATAAAAGTTCAGTCAGCAAAGTGTTAATGTTTTCTAGGGTTATTGCAATCTTTACTTAGCGAGATTAGGCCTGCGTGATAAAGGCACCGACTCTGAAAAACAATGATACAGAGATGGAAGCAGGGGAGCCATCACTTTAAGTGTGCTTCTTCATCTGAGATTGTATGTGTACTGTAAATGTATATATAAGGATGGACATGCAGCTCTTTGGGGATTACTGGGTCTATCTGTGGCCCTTCCATTAGACTGAGCAAGTGGACGTTTCTTATTTGCCCCACAAACAAGTCATTTTATAATACATGAATAAAATATACATCAAGATAACAGCATTACTGACAAAGGGGGTTAACCTAATATGTTGAAGAGGTTAGCGAGTGTGTGTCAGCTTCCTATATCTTTTCATTCCTGCAAAGTTACTCCTGGTGACTTGTTATGGGCATACTGCACATGCTGCCGCACTCTGAACCGCCTCGTAAAACCATGACTGAATCACTTACAAGACAATCAATGCTCCTAAACATTGTGTGCCCTGCACCAGGCTTGACACGTTTACAAATTCCTGCACTCTTTTCTCTCCCATAATACTGAATGTGTATATTACCCACACTCAAACATGTATGCATATAACTACACTCCATTTTCATCTCCCGGCCTCCTAAAAAAAAATACTGTATATGCCGATTACGAGACGGGAAGACTTAAAAAAATGTAATCACACAGTAATTAACTGGGCCGATAAGTACATCGGTAGTAATTGAGCACATAGCAAATCAACCACTTCAATGCCTGAGAGACAAGCTGACACTGGAGGGTTTGTCACTTTGCAACTCAGAGAGGTCACTGGGACGTCAGAGACACACACACACCTGTATAAGACATGTGAATGTGCTCACAAGTGATCTTTTTATTTGCTATATGCAATACGGTGGAGGTTTCTTGTTGCCTTTTTCACCCACTATAACTTCAAATGTGATGGTAAAACCTACAGACTTGAAAATTGCAAAGACAGTACAACCAACCTCACACTGATGAGACCCATGAAGGTCGAAACATGTCTGTGAATGGTTTCTCTGACTTTGCATCTGAGTCAGATGCTGTGCTTAAAAGCTGTGTTAATAGCGAGCATTAGCTTATTAGTTCCACGTAAAAATGGATTTCAGGCAAAAGGTGCTCACAAGGAGGGAGAGAGGGAGAGAGGGACTGTATCGAGTGCATAGAAAATTGGACCAATGTTTCACGTCCTCCGCAAATCATATTATGACACCAACACTGACTCTAAAAACAATGACACAGAGTGTGAAGCAGGGGAGCCGCGTTCAAACCCCGGTGTCAGCTCCTTGCGACCTTGGGCAAGTCACCACCTCCCTGTACTTCAATAGATGGTAAGCTCCACGGGGCAGGGACTCATTATGCCTGCAAACATTCTATGTACAGCGCTGCCTACACTGTCAGCGCTATACAACGAAAAATAATTATATTGTTCAGTGTTATAGGCACAATATATATTTTTTAATCCATTGTGCCCTTTTGCCTTATTTTGTATTAACCTATTCAGTGCACTCCTGACGTAAATCATTTGTCATTGCTCTTTGCACAACGCGGAAGAGAATCTCGCTCAACAGCTGGAATCAAGTGCTGATCACGCCATCGCGCCAAAAAGCAGTTCGGTGACCAGGACGTACCGGAGGGTCTGTGGGAGTTGTCACAAACGTCTGACACTGAAATGGTTAAATACACCCTTATGCGGGGTGTTGGGATGAGGATAGTGTGTTATAAAATAAGGGAAAAGGAGCGGCTCAGTGAGTAAAGACACTGACTGGTACTGAGTTTGAAGCAGGGGAATCTGGTTCAATTCCCAGTGTCGGCTCCTTGTGACCTTGTGCAAGTCACTTTATCTCCCTGTGCCTCAGGCACCAAAAACATAGATTGTAAGCTCCACGGGGCAGGGACCTGTGCCTGCAAAATGTTTCTGTAAAGTGCTACGTGAAACTAGCAGCGCTATACAAGAACATGCTATTATTAATTAAAGGAAAGGGGATCAACCCTATCCTTATTTCACAGGTAGAATAGTCCATCCCCATATAGTACCCACAATATGTCAGGATATTTCCTCGCAGTGACCATTGCTTGTTCCAAATAAACAATTCAATGTTCTCAGTTAAAATAAAAAGTTTCTCTGTTTTTTGTATTCAAAATATATGAAGTAACGTGTGTGCAGAGAAACATCTGCAGGATTTTATGAAACACTTTGCACTCGCAAATGTACTTTTTAAAAGTGGTCTCTTTTTCAGCTACTCCAGGAGAACATAAAAACAGACCGCTGCTAAGAGAAATCTAGTGAGCCCCTGTACTTTGTGTGAACCCCCCCCCCCCCCCCGCTCCCCAAATAATAATATTCCTACTCATTCTATAGCAGTTTGTTTCCAGTTGCACAAAAAGCATTGGTATTGTCCTGCACAATAGGGGTGTGTCATTGCAGCAGGCTGTAAAATGCAAATAAGATTCCTACAGATGTCTGGAATACAAATACAATCCAGGCCATACCTTGCTGTGCAAGCAAAGAGCTGGCATTGCCTGCGTGGGTTAATGTGTGCACTGCAGCTGTGTGTAATCTGAGGTCACACAGTATTACTGGGTCTGTGTGAGCTGCAGCACTGGGCTTCTGGAAGTAACAGTGTGAGTGGCCTGTGCTGACTGCTCCTCTCCCTATATGATCGGAGAACAAGCAGTAACCAGAAGCATTTTCTTGCATTACACCAGAGGTTCC
The DNA here is from genome assembly GCF_040206685.1 of Ascaphus truei. Classification (NCBI taxonomy): domain Eukaryota; kingdom Metazoa; phylum Chordata; class Amphibia; order Anura; family Ascaphidae; genus Ascaphus; species Ascaphus truei. Next base: position 530,862,252 of record NC_134483.1, read on the forward strand.
GAACTCCAGTCCCTGGGATCCCCACCAATAGGTCAGGTTTTCAGGATATCCCCGCTTCAGCACAGACGACTCAATCAGTGGCACAATCATAACGACTAACCGTCTGTGATGAAGCAGAGATAGCTTTAACCCTTTGGGTGCCCCCAAGACAGTGGGGTCTGGCACTCCAGGGGGCCCCATGATATATATCGGCTACATCATGCCCAAGGAGTCCTTGTTTTTCAGGTCAGTTCATGTCCTGCGTTCCTATCGGGCGCAGGACGTGATCTCCAGTGAAGGGTAAAGCGCTTTGCCGGAGTGGCCGTGGTCCCTCCGGCACTCAATGGGTTAAAACCTGACCTGTTGAGGACTGGAGTTACGCACCACTGCCTTAAGCGTGTAATATAGTGAACGCGCGTGCGCTACCGTGAGCAGACGTTTGTATACTAGGAACGCGCGCGGCCGTGACGCAGCAGACCAGGGAAAATACAATAAAATTGTATTTTAGCGCTGCTGCTGTGCCGCGAACCAATCACAGCGCGGCCCAACGCTGACGGTAGAGTCACGCCCCCTAACCGCGTGTCACCGCTTAAACCCTAGCAACTAAACGCGCCCGCGCAGCAGCGAGGACTATTTAACAAGCCTAACACGGACTGTGTGGGATCTCCTTCCCCGCGAGGCCAGTGACTGCCGACACACACGCACGGTAAGTGAACGCCTACCAAAGCCCGGCAATGCAGCAGCAGCAGCTCCTCTGCGGTGTCCTAGCCCGGGTGATGGTCTCTTGCCCCGGTACTGCTTCCCCCGGCTGCTGCAGCTACTTCCTCCTCTCTGCTCCAGGGACAGCCAACCAATCGGAATCCGTTCCCAAGACGGACAGGCCAAGAGGGCCAATCCTGGGCGGTTGAAGCTCAGCCCAATCACAGCAGCTGCATGCTCCAGTTCACCAATAGGGAGGAGAGACGGAACTACGCAGATGCAGGATCAGACTCCGAAAGGCTTTCCACACGCTACATTTTAACCCCTTAGGTGGGCTACATTTCCTGGAAACACCGACACTCACCGGCGTGCTCTGCTCCGGGAACAAACCGGGGCTCCTTTTGCCTGTGTCGTCATTTACCTGTGGCACTGACTCCTGTTGTTCAGTGTTTGTTTACAGTACCTCCAGGCACCAAATACATAGATTGTAAGCTCTACGGGGCAGGGACCTGTGCCTGCCAAATGTCTCTGTAAAGCGCTACGTAAAACTAGCGGCGCTATACAAGAACAAACAATTATTAATTATTATTGTAATGTTGTAAAGCGCTACGTACATTGATGGCGCGACACAAATAAAATGATTCAAACGATCTTGCGTCGTTATGAGAGTCTTACACCGGGCTATATTATTTGTTGAGCAGCATCAGCTCGTCAGAATTCACCTGGACTTTCACTGCGTGTGGGTAACATGGTATATTACTGATCCTCACAACGTGCGTGCCTGTGAGATATATATATATATTTAATGGAAATATTACTGTGAGCACATTTGCATATCTTAGACAGGTCTGCAACCTTGGCTTTCACCATTATCACCCAGCACACAGTGCTTCCACTGCAGCAAGGGATTCTGGGAATTGACATGCAAATGAGCACACAGTGCCCCCTTGCTTCAAATCTATTTTCACATGGACCCCTATAAGCTTATGTTTGCAGCATTTCACTATATATATATATATGTAGAGGTATCAGTACCGTGTTAGCCGAGCTTCAATAATCAAAAAAAATAAAAATAAATAGATGATACCGTTCTGTGGCTAACGAAACGCTTTTATTTGTGCGAGCTTTCGAGATACACTGATCTCTTCTTCTGGAGATGTTACAATGAATGAAGCAAAAGGTAAACTTAAAAACAGTGTCTCTTGGAATGTTTTAGTTGTGCTACTAACTCTCACATTTCCACACCCACCCACACCATTTATATCCAGTCCCACTTCACACACACCTTGTGTAAAGCACTGTATATACTGTGGGCTCTCCATTCATTTTTATTCACACTGATACACATACACACTCTTTCTTCACTTGCTTTCAGTTACCCTTTGACACCTCTAGCCATAAAACACATCGGGGAAAGGAACAGCACAGATAACATTCCAAGAGACACTGTTTTTAAGTTTACCTTTTGCTTTATTCATTGTAACATCGCCAGAAGAAGAGATCAGTGTATCTCGAAAGCTCGCACAAATAAAAGCATTTCGTTAGCCACAGAACGGTAACATCTATTTTTTTTTTTTTTGATTATATATATATATATATATATCCACACACACAGAACTTTTTTCATGGTGGGGGTGCTGTACCTACAAAATCAGTAACATACATTATACCATAGTGCAGTGTTTTTCAACCAGGGTTCCACGACATCCCTAGAGGGTTCCCTGCAATTTTTTGGTCATTTGAAAATTGTATCAAATACAGAAGAATTTACAATGCATCTGATCTCAGACGCGCTATTAGAGAGGGTTGGGGTTCCTTACAATGCATCTGATCTCAGACGCGCTATTAGAGAGGGTTGGGGTTCCTTACAATGCATCTGATCTCAGACGCGCTATTAGAGAGGGTTGGGGTTCCTTACAATGCATCTGATCTCAGACGCGCTATTAGAGAGGGTTGGGGTTCCTTACAATGCATCTGATCTCAGACGCGCTATTAGAGAGGGTTGGGGTTCCTTACAATGCATCTGATCACAGACGCACTGTTAGAGAGGTTGGAGTTCCTTACAATGCATCTGATCTCGGACGCGCTATTAGAGAGGGTTGGGGTTCCTTACAATGCATCTGATCTCAGACGCGCTATTAGGCCTCGTCCAGGGTGGGTAGAGGCGCGCTGGCGCTCCAGCGCTGCGCCCGGCTTGGCCGTGCTTTTCCTGGCCGGCTAGATGTGCGCGTGTCTGGGAGCGCAGCCTCTACGTCACAGAGTTGGTTCGCCCTCATTGGGCGAACCGCTCACGTGAAGCTCTTGCGAGCGGCAAATTCAAATTTGCTCGCTCGGCAAGCGGCTGAGCGCAACGTGCATTGTCGCAACTTGTCTAGCATGTGTGCGTGCCCGCTCAGCTCCACCCTGGACGAGCCCTTAGGGTTGGGGTTCCTTAGGCTGAGTCCCCAGTCTTCACTGTGGCACGCGCGCCCGGCGGGGGGGGGGGGGGGGGCGGCGCATGCACAGCGCTACACCGCGATCTGCGGTCTGGGGGGAGAGGGAAGGTTTGCGACGGGAGTGGGCGTGGCTGTGGGTTTGCGGGGGCGTGGCCATGACGTCCCGCGGCTGGTTCGCCCTTATTGGCTGAACCGCCGGCGGGGGCGTGGCCACGCCTCCATCGCAGATGTTGAGTTCAAATTCTCCTGCCTCCCTGAAAACCTGTCGCGCGCCGCTGGGGAAAGGTGCGCGACAAGGTAGGGACCGGCCGGACTGGGGGGGCGGGGCTTTATAGCACAGCGCACGCCGAGCCGTGCGCTGTGGCGGTGACTGGGACCGCAGCCTTAGGCTGCGGCCAGGCAGGGAGCGGGCGCGCTGGAGCTTGTGCGCTGTGCCCTGCTCAGTCGGGCGATTCGTGGCCGGCTAGGTGCGCGCCTGTCGGGGGGCGAGGCCACGGTGTCACGGACCTGGTTCACCCTCATTGGGCGAACCAGTCACGTGATGCGCTTGCGAGCGGCAAAATCAAATTTGCTTGCCCTGCAAGCATCTGAGCACCGAGCAGGCGCTCGCCCACGCTGGCCACACACATTGCCTCACTGTGTTTCTGAGCAGCCAGCGTGAGCCCGCCCGCTCAGCGCTGCCAAGGCCTTACAATACATCTAATCTCAGACACGCTATTAGAGAGGGTTGGAAACACTGCCTCAGTAACAATACATAACCCTGGGGAATTTCTGCATTGGAAAACACACTGACACCAACCTCCCTGCAGCCAGGAGACACAGCACTGCCAAGCTGTGGGACCGGTAATCTATCCGCTGATTGGATGAGCGGTGTCATGTGACCTTTGATACATGGCTTCCTGGGAGTTGTAGTTCTGCTGCTGCTAATATGTGCATGTGCTTAAAACAGAAGAACATCAAGTCCCAGGAGGACTTGCGCTTCCATTCTTCTACCAAGAGCGGCAGAAACACACACGTCACTGCACAGGTATACAGATACAGTACATACACACACACACACACACACACATACACACAAGTCACTGCACAGGTATACAGATACAGTACATACACACACACACACACACACACACACACACACACACATACACACAAGTCACTGCACAGGTATACAGATACAGTATATATACACACAAGTCACTGCACAGGTATATAGATACAGTATATATACACACAGGTCACTGCACAGGTATATAGATACAGACTAGTCCCTGCACAAGTATATAGATACAGTATATATACATACTAGTCCCAGCACAAGTATATAGATACAGTATATATACACACACAGGTCACTGCACAGGTATATAGATACAGTATATATACACACTAGTCCCTGCACAAGAATATAGCTACAGTATATATACACACACTAGTACCTGTACAGGTATGTAGATACAGTATATATACACACTAGTCCCTGCACAAGTATATAGATACAGTTTATATACACACAGGTCACTGCACAGGTATATAGATACAGACTAGTCCCTGCACAAGTATATAGATACAGTATATATACATACTAGTCCCAGCACAAGTATATAGATACAGTATATATACACACAGGTCACTGCACAGGTATATAGATACAGACTAGTCCCTGCACAAGTATATAGATACAGTATATATACACACTAGTCCCTGCACAAGAATATAGCTACAGTATATATACACACACTACTACCTGTACAGGTATGTAGATACAGTATATATACACACACTAGTACCTGTACAGGTATGTAGATACAGTATATATACACACTAGTCCCTGCACAAGTATATGGATACAGTATATATACACACACTAGTAGATACAGGAGAGAGAGAGAGAGAGAGAGAGAGAGAGAGAGAGAGAGAGAGAGAGAGAGAGAGAGAGAGAGAGAGAGAGAGAGAGAGAGAGAGAGAGAGAGAGAGAGAGAGAGAGAGAGAGAGAGAGAGAGAGAGAGAGAGAGAGAGAGAGAGAGAGAGAGAGAGAGAGAGAGAGAGAGAGAGAGAGAGAGAGAGAGAGAAAGAAAGAAAGAAAGAAAGAAAGAAAGAAAGAAAGAAAGAAAGAAAGAAAGAAAGAAAGAAAAAAAAAAAAAAAAAGAAGTATTCCAAAATTAGCACTCGGGTATACCCACTACATAAAGTTTATTATAAACAAAACACATATAAATAAATAAAAACATTCCCTGACAACCCCTGGGGTTAAACAATTTAAAGTCCAAATTCACCCCAAGGTCAGACCGTGCAATGCTCAGAGTAATTGCAAAAAAACATTTCAAATAATACATGTATAACTCAGAGTATAAAAAATAAACCATAAAACAAATATAGATTAATGACATTCCTTTTTTCCAGCTGCTTCCTCCTCCATTTACCCCATCACTCTTAATTATATTTTTCAAAACAGGTTTTCTTAACGTTTTTTTGTTTTTTTTTAACATTTAACCGATTAGACAACAACTTTTTTTTGGGGAGAATTAAAAAAAAAAAGAATTACATTATAATTTTCTTCTAGCAATATAACCCCTCCATTGCTTTTGAACTTTATCAACTTAATATCGCTAAATGCAACAATCCTACTATAAACACTTTTTTTCCTCCCAACATTCACATAATTGTATGCATTTTATGCATGTACCATCTCTGTGTAACCAGATAATATTAGTCCCCTTTATGAGTGCAATATAGCTCAACCCCATTATAGCGCGATCCGCTACAATACAGATCCACTTATAACGCGGTCTAAGCGTGGCTCCCGTTTTTGAAAAGCATTTTTGGGGGGGCAAACTTCCAGGAGTTGCCGAGAGGACCAGCGCTTTCAGGAGGGGGCGCCCCAGCTCCTTGTGTCCATGCTGCGATCCTGCTCCTGCTGCTGGAGGTCCCCACACTGAGCTCTGTCTGGGGACTTCTGTCCATCTGCTGCAGCGGGACCACCTAGTTAGTGCATGGGAAACTGTGTGCTTTAAACTGAATACAGGCTGCAGGATATTCCAGGTAGCTACAGTAAGTAGAAGGAGAGATACCTGGAAATTAAAAAGTAGCAGGTTCCACACTTAGATATAGATGGGACATGGGATACTGTTACATTATATGAGCTAACATGCAAGGATCACATGACTGATAAGCCCAAATGTTTAATACAAATGCCAGGCTTCCTGATGTAATGAGTGCCTGTTCACTTTCATTCTTCTATCTGTTTAATTATCATATTATTCTAGGATACGAACAACAGGCTTTCAGGGTGTCTGGTAAAAAGGACCCTGTGAACCTTTCAGTATGAATCCAATCATAATTTCAGATTGGGGTTGCTGAAGGGATGGAGAGCATGATGTTTGGTGACACTGTCAACATAAATGTGTATTTGAATATATCAAGTATAAGATGAACTGCCTAAAATGTGACTATTTTTAAATCTCTTGGTGAACGTTGCGTATTTTATAGTTAACCATTTTAGTGCTGGAGCTGCTCTAAACATAATGCACAAAGTGAATTATTTTTTACCTACAGTTTGGGATCCTACAGCTATTTATTTTGCACACACACATATTTTTACTGATTGGGATCCTTCAGTTATTTATCACACACACATACACACAGAAACACTATCTCTTTAAGGGACAGCTCTCAATCTCGCGATGATCTGTCAGCCGGAAGCTAACGGTGAAGCAGGGAGACGAGAGAGCCGACAGCTGCTGCTGCAGATGCCAGGTAGGTCCTGCGTGGAGGTGCCGCTGCGACTCTGGGTTCTTGGACAGCTGGGAGAGTTATCCCAGCTCTCCCCCTCCAGCGGACACAGCACCCCTGACCGTGGCTTCCATTTTTTTCCATTGATCGCCGTTATAACGCGGTCGCATTATGTGGACCCCAAGCACCGTGTTATAACGGAGTTCAGCTGTATTTATTTCCTTGCAGCCTGGCCCATCTCAGCGGTGCGGGGATCTTGCAGGGGAGCCTTTTTTCTTGGCTGCGCTATTTTCCTCCATGCTGTATCTCTGTTTCTGAGGTTCTGTCCTCAAGTTCAGCAGCACGCCGGTGGATAAAGCGCTCTTCTGCTTCTGAAAATATTTTGGTCCCTCCATTTATGAAGACTCTTAAGGTGGCGGAATATCCCAGGGAAAATGTTTTATTTTGCTTATGCAGCATACTGCAAACTTTCATGAAACAACACAATATACCGGCGCCTAGAGACAACCCATAACCCTAAGGTGATATCTGACCAGAGGATGATACAGTCCTTAGTGTCCAAACAATGTCCAAATGGATCTTGATTGAATTCTCATGACATATGGAAATAGATCAAGAGAAAGATCATATTGCAACACTGACACAAAATGAAATGAAATAAAAAACCACTAACCAGACACTACATAAAACAACATGAACCACAGAATAGCTAAACATAAACTAGTGCTATTTAATAAACACAACACAGACAAAACCAATGTCTAAAAAGAGGAACACAAGCTGAGGGGATCCAATCCGGATAATGTAAAATTGGAATCCTACTCACGACAAAATGTAAATAATTTGGCGTGGTCAGCAGCTCAATCACTCACTTGGTGCAAGATTCCAAGGAGGGCACTCCACCAGGTCCTTCCACGGCTTGGACGCCACCGCCACGTTCACTGCTTCCTCGATTCCAGACCCGCTGGTCTCGTCACACTCTGATGACGTGACTGGAACACGCGCCGTCACCGGGAGTCCTGTGGCTGCACCATGAACACGGAACCTGGCCAAAAACCTCTCAAAGCTCCACAAATGTTCGATATGGGATAAGACTATAACTATAACGCCGACCCACAGCCACGCGGGCATGCCTAGGATGTAGAGTAGTCGTTCAAGCCAGGTCAGGATTACAGATAGTAGAATGGTTAGGTACTTGCCAGGTTCAGGAGCGGAGAGTTGCGGATCGTCAGTGTGCGTAAAAAGGTTCAGGATTGGAGAGTATCGGATTGTCGGGGTACGTAGCCAGGTTCAGGATAGGAGAATATCGGATCATTGGAGTACTTAGCCAAGGTCAGGACTGGAGCCAGGAGAATCGTCATACAAGCCGGATCAGGAGTGGAGAGAAGCGGAGTCCAGGGTGCTAGCAGGGTTCATGCAACAAGAGGTTAACAGGCAGACAAGGCAAGGCAAGGAATCTGGAACAAGAATGCGGCAAGGCACGGCGTCACAATGACTATGCTCAGCAAGGAATGATAGCAGACTGAGGGTATAAATAGGAGGAGCCTCCAATAGCCAGCCAGGGCAGAACCAGGAAGAAAGAGCTGATTGGCTGCTGGTGCACACAAGTGTGCCCTATGATGCAGCCTGACCGGGATGAGGGTGGAGCTGCTCGCGTGCTGTCCCGCGTGCATCACGGAGGTCAGGGGGCGGAGCCGAGAACGTGTGTCACTCCCACAACGGTCCAGACTTTCCCCAGAGCGGGGGCGGAGCTTGACTCGCGCGTCATGTGACAGACGGGGGCGGGATCCGAATCCGCGAGCGGGGGATCAGGATGCGCAAGGCCCATGCGCGCGCGTACTGGGACCACAAAATCACGCATCTTCGGTATCCGTCACGGAAGGTTTGTTGGGGTAAGGAGACGGTCTGCGACCGCCAGGATGGTGAATCCTCACAATAACAAAGTCCACACTGCTGTCCTCTAAAGTGTCCTCTATAGTTTGCAGAAACACCCTACGCGTTTCGTGACGATAGTCACTTCGTCAGGGGCATGATGGAAAATGGGAGTATACACACATATATATACTCATGCAGAACCATCAATAAATCAATAATTAAAACCAATAATCAAAACAAGTGTATGCTATTCTGTTAGAACTAACCACATAATACCAACACATACAAACAATACAATATACATACAAAATGCAATGAAATAAAAAAACATACATAAAACTACATAAAATGTCAGTGTACCTTATCCAGAATATAATGCTTGAAGCTCAGATACACCCAAAAATGTGTAAGTGTGTCAACGCAGATAGACAGGCAGGTGGTGTGTGGCGTGTGAGGCGGGGGGCGGGTGGAGGCGAGGAGCTGCGGATGGAGGGTGTGAGCGGCGGGTGGGGTGGATGGTACCTGGCGGTCCCGCAAGGGTGGGTTTGCTGTGAGTTTAGGGAGTTAGCTGCACGCGTGTGTCTATCGGTCAGAGGGGAACCCGGTGTGAGGAGGCTGAGGGTGTGTGTAGTCCTGTTGTTTTGTGATGTCACCCCACCCCGCAGGCCAATCAGAGCGTGAGCCACTGCCAACCAATCAGCAACAACCCACAGACAAACAATGTTTCACTTTTAAAAATATAGATTTGTGTGCGCTTTCCATGGTCCTGAATGTAATTTGTTGTATGTTACTCACACCTTCCTCATTGTGAGGCTCAGGCCTGTTAGAATAACCCTCTTATGCACCTTTGCAGGGATTCACTAAGCACGTACACAGGTTATAACACCGCAATCTCCCATTGATTTGCATTGATTTGAATGGCTGTCAATGAGGGATATCAGCTGGCAATTTAATTCCTCCTTTAAGATTTCCCAATATCTGTGTATACAGGCTGTGTCATTTTGGCTCCCTCTAGTGGCAGAATGGTGCTATTCACTATAAGGAGTATGGTTCCTGTGTATTAAGATTATATTTTAAATGCTTTTGTGCATCAAAAGTTTAAGTGCTACAAAGTTCATAAAATGTGCATCGTATCACGTATGAAGACTTTATACATGACGCATAATTTGTTGTTTGAAGTGGTTTTTGACGCATTCCGTCATGTTGAATACCTGATTGATACAATATCAATTCAAACAGAATTATGTGTATCATTTATTAAAATCTAATATTACTATATATCAATTACTAGCTGATATATCCGGCGTTGCCCGGGATGTAAATCCGTAATAGGTAGTATTATTTATAAATAGGGTAACTATAGGATGACTATTTGGTGGAAAGGTTGAATAATAATATTGAAAAGAAACATGGAAGAAAATGTAATACGATGTTGTTTTAAAATGGTTTATTGTAAACACACAGTACAATACAGTATACAGTACAATGTATATTTTGGTGACATAAGTGATGTAAAAATGTGAGGTGTGTCCCCCGCTAGGGTGTGAGTGGGTGTGAGGCGTCGGCTGGGTGTTCAGTACGGGTGGCGGGTGGGTAGTGAGTGCTGGCTGTGGGTGGGGGTCCTGCTAGGGTGTGAGGCGGTGGGTGTCTGGCGAGTGCGGACGGCGGCTGGTCAGTGAGGTCGGTGCGTAGGGGTGTGAGTGCGGTGTGTGGGTGTGAGGCGGGAGGCGCCGGGTGGGTGGTGAATGGGTGCGGCGGCTAGTCAGTGATGTTGGTGCGTAGGGGTGGGAGGCGGCGGGTGTGTGTCGAGTGTGGCGGGTGGGTGAGAGGCGGCAGGTGTCTGATGAGTGAGGGCGGCGGTTGTGGGGCGCAGGGGTGTGAGGCGGCGGGTGGCTGAAAGGCAGAGGCGGGAGTGCTGGCGGCGGGTGGGTGAAAGGCGGAGGCGGGAGTGCGCGGGTGGGTGAAAGGCAGAGGCGGGACGTGGCGGGGGGAGAGGCGGGAGGTGGCAGGAGTACGGGCGGCAGGTGGGTGAAAGGCAGGGGCGGGAGGGGGGGGGGGAAAGGCAGGGGCGGGAGGGGGGGGGGGAAAGGCAGGGACGGGAGGGGGGGGAAAGACAGGGATGGGAGGGGGGGAAAGGCAGGGGCGGGAGGGGGGGGAAAGGCAGGGGCGGGAGGGGCGGGAAAGGCAGGGGCGGGAGTGGGGGGAAAGGCAGGGGCGGGAGGGGGGGGAAAGGCAGGGGCGGGAGGGGGGGAAAGCAGGGGCGGGAGGGGGGGGGGAAAGCAGGGGCGGGAGGGGGGGAAAGCAGGGGCGGGGGGGGGGAAGCAGGGGCGGGAGGGGGGGTGAAAGGCAGGGGCGGGAGGGTTTAACTAAATAACCAAGAAAATATTATTATTTAAGTTTTTAAACTTTATACATATTACCATATATGATTTGTTAATTGGATGTAGCATTGGGCTCCCCTGTCTTTTGTTGTATACATTTGCCACGCTCAGTAGCACTACTTTTCACACACGCACACGCGCACACGCACACACACACACACACACACACACACACACACACACACACACACATATAGATGTGGTGGGTATTGGGATTTGAGCTTTGAGCTTACTGGGAATGTGTGTGCTAACAATACAGTATGAAGAGTTTTCTTAGAGTTTACACAAGTTGCGCTTGCCAGACAATGTTGACATACTTTATCCTTTCTTTGGGGCACACAGAAACATATATTTTTAGTACAGCTGTCTGTATGACAGAATATGACAGAACTCAGCAAGGAAAATTATAGTAAACAGGGTTTAAAGCAGCAGTTCTCTTGTCATCAATCGGCAAAGATTCAGCTTGGGGGTTCACTAAAAGGCTGTCAGTGCAGCAGAAGAGGACCAAAGATGCAAAGTTCTGTGGGGAAGATCATGTGACCAGGCAGTCACTAGATACCATTTGTGCACTGCTAGAGAGAGGGCAGGGCTCAAAAGGGTTGTGCCAGAGCCTGTTTCAGAAGAGGAAGGGGATGTGACTTTGTAAATTGTTGCTATAGAAACGAAAAATTTGTGTTTTATTATAAAACATAAAAAAGGTTATTCAGAGGTTTTTTTTTTTTTTTTTTTTTAAACGCTACAGGTATTTTCTTATAGTACAGAACTGATTTATTAAAAAAACACAGCTGTAGGATATTGCTGGGTCACCAGCTTTAATTAGGGAAGATAGAAGCAATCCTGGGTAAACAGGATAGCATGCAAGGAAACAAACTGGGACTGGGAAACAGGGACCGGGACTGGAAACCAGGAACTGAGGAATGGAACAGGAACGTTGACTGGCGAGCAAACAAGTTTGAAACCCCAGGAAGGAGCAACTTCCTGGAGGTAGGGGGCAGAGGAGGAAGTGGGCGAGTCCTAGGCTTCAATGCTTCTGGGAGCTGTAGTTCCTTTTGGGCTCTGCCCGGGGAACAACTGCAGCATTGCAGCCAGAATAACTCCATGAGGGCAGGTTTTGCACGGCAAACCATGGCAATCGCCGATACACAGGTCTTACAGATGTAGCAAGCCTTACTGTCATTGTGGGCGCGGAAAAAGATGTGGGAAACGTGTCCAGTTAAGCCCGCCTGAATATGTAGATGACCAAATATGGCCATTGTGAGGATCGCCGTGAAGCCCCACCTCCGCCACACATCCTGCGACGTCACGTGGGTATACGCGTCAACCGCAACTTGCGCACAAGCGCCGCGCTCTTAGGACCAGAGACACTGCAAGGACCGTCTCCAGGCTTCGCTCCCCCTTGACAACATGGGCAGCGCACCCTCTACGCGCGCACACAGGCAATGTTTGGAGATAGTGGTCAGGGTATCTTCCACCTCAGGGGGGTCTGGGTCTGACGGGCTCTGCATAATGTAACGCTCGGCCTGCCCGCAAACCAGACGAGACCCCAGTACTGAGGTGGAACGGAAGAACACCATGCACCTAACAGCAAGCGGGGACGCGACCGGAGTGTGGTAAGTAGCGTAGCTGGTCCGGGGACAAAAATAGGTGTAATAAGGTACTTGCCAAATCCGGCATAGAATGGTCGAATCCGTAAGCCAATGGTCAAGGAGTAGAGATGGTTGCGTCGTAGAGAGTTCGTAAGCCAAGGTCATGGAGATGAGAGAGCTGCGTCATCGAAGGTCCGTTTGCCAAGTCCAAGGGGTATAGAAGACAGCGTGGAAGAGAGTCCGTGGGCCAGGTCCGGAGGTCCAGAAAGCAGCGTGGTCAAGTATCCAAAGCCAAGGTTAAAATGCAGAGAATCCGGGTTCCGGAACAGGGGCTGAAAAACAAGAGAGCTAAGCAGAAGCAGACAGCACCAAGATACAGTAGCTATGCAGAGCACTGGGAGAATGGGGAGACAGCGCTAAATAGTGGGCAGTAACCTATCAGGGGAAGGGAGGAGCGGAGGTGCGGTCCAGGGATCCATCCTGATAGGGGACAGGGACCTGGGGGCTGGCCCGAGTAGACCTGGGGCTGAGGAATGTGTTAGTGCGCAGGCCCGTAAGGAGGAGGCGGGACTAAGTACAGGGTGCCGGGTATGAGTTGCCTGGGTCCACACCCCTGTAATGGTGACGCGCGCGACCTGGAAGAGGGAGAGCAGCCACGAGGAGGGCGCCGCTGATGCAGAGGCACGCCGCCGGGGATTCGGGGAAGCAGCGGTAGAAGGTGAGGGAGCGCCGAGAGCGGAGGTCTCCGCAGCGTGAGACCTTACACCATTTTTTAAAGTTCCAGTAGCACTTTCCCCTCAGAAAATGTGTCCTTTATATTTACATGACGCAACGGTTGTCCCTCCCATTCACCTTCAGCTGAGTAAAAATAATTGTTAAGGTGGTCGGCTAAACCTTTGTCTCCCTCTACATGACTGTCCTGTTCTCCCTGTAGTGTTACTATTCCTCCATTGTTTTCCTCATTTCACTAATATAACTAAAAAAGCCCCCCTCCCCCACCCCCCTCCCCCGTTCTTTACTGACTGGGCTATTTTCTCTTTTCTTTAGGCATTGGCACATTTGATTATTTGCTGATCCGGTGTACTGTACCCTGACATCGTTCTCTGTCATCCTTCCTCCAAGTCTGCCTATATTTTCTAAACTCTGGTTTTTAGCCTTTACAATACCTGCCACCTCCTTTGAGAGCGCTATTGACTTCCTTTTTCTTGGGGTTTTAATAACCTATTGAGAGTAGCGCTGCTGTGCGTTCCAGAGCGCGTTGACTCCGGTAAGGGAAGGTAACATTGGACTGGTGGGAGGTCTGTCAGGGAAGTGTGTAAGGTCCTGACCTGGAGGCTGCAATGTAGCTACTGACCTCCGAGTGAGGACTCAGGTAAAGTCCCATCAAATCAGGAAATCCATTCCAATCTGTCAGTGGACTAAGTGAGGTTTGGAGGTTAAGGAAATCTTCTTACCTCCTAGTGCAGACCCTCTCGTTAAGCTTTGAGTCTCACTGCTTGTGTCCTCGTCTGTGGCAACTTAGGAACCTCCTCCTCCCCCCCCCATGTGCCGCCGAAAGCAGGAAGTAACAGCAATTCTGTAAGAGAGTTTCAGGGCAGTGACGAAAAGCCCAAAAAGGACAAAAAGCAGGGAACCCAGGTAGAGAAAAAATTGTAGAGGCTTTATTAGAACATTAAGAAAGTGGTACTCAGAACATTGTGTCCTCCCACGCGTTTCACACAAAAGCTGTGCTTTCTCTCACAGCTTTTGTGTGGGAGGACACACTGTTCTGAGTACCACTTTCTTAATGTTCTCATAAAGCCTCTACAATTTTTTCACTACCTATGTTCCCTACTTTTTGTCATTTTTGGGCTTTTCATCAGTGCCCTGAAACTCTGTTACCGACTTGGTTTTACTAACCTGCCTGCCTGCCTGCCTGCTTTTAGTTTTTCCCACTGCGCCTCCAGTCAAACACCTCGACCCTGCCAAAGAATCCCTTAAGTAATTTCCCATCTTTGAAAAGTCAGTCCTCTTACAATGTATAACCTTCATTTTATGTGGTATGACTGACCCTCTGTCTAAGATGGTGGTTATGCTAAACCACACTGATCGATAACTGGGAACTACAGTTCTGTTGTTCTCACTCACTCCCTGTAAGTTCTCACTCATAATTACACACTGTCACAGCCCCATTTTTCAGTACAAAGTCCAGTATTGCTTCCTTGTGAGTGGGCTCCCTCACCAATTGCTACCTCACCGAAATTTCCCAAGCAGTTGGAGATGCCCATTGGAAGGAACGACAGACACACGCCAGTACAGATCTGGCAGATTGAGGTTTCCCATAATGATTTTAATTGCCATTTTAGTAATAACCTTTATTAACACCCTGTCCAGTTCCTCCTTTAGTCCTGATGGTCTGTAGAGTTACCCACAGTACCTTACACTTACGTCGCCTTTATGTTTTTCTTCATATAAAGAGCAACTCCTCCCCCTTTCCTTCCTTTCCTGTCTTTTACACTATATTTCAAATCTGGTATAGCTACGTCCCAGACCTGGTTTTCAATATGCAGGTCACCCCTTGTCATCATTGCAGTTAGTTCTGGGATTATATTTCCTAACGTATGAGCACTATACACATTGCCCAAATGTTTTTCTTGCTGCGTTTCCAATCCTTCCCGTTTTCCTCTGTGTACCTTCCTCGGTCGGTCTTATTGATCCTTTCCCTTTTTACGCTCTCTTCTGTTTCTCTATGTTCACTTTTGCATGGGGGGGTGAGGGTGGGGGCAATGCAGTTGGATTTATCCCGACTCATTTCACTGCCCCTTCGGGTAGTTTAACCCTTTCAGTGCCCGCTTCTCCGAAGGATCCCAGGTGTTGGAATGTATACAGTGCATTGCGGATACAAACATGCAACAGTCAGATACACTTGGCCAGATAAAGTTTCATGGACACCACTCAAGGCTTCCCGCGGCTGACAGTGGGAGAGCTGGGGCAACAGGGGTTCCCCAGCAGTGGTGGCCGGCGGCTCCCCCAGCTCCCCATGCAGAACCAGCCCGGTGGCCACTGCAATCCTCTCCCTCCTCCTGTCGGCGCCAGAAGATGGGTCCAACTTCCGCTCGACCAGAGGAGAGAGCTACGGAGTCCCTGGACCGGTGCAGGACCAAAGCAGCATTGGAGACCTCCTCACCCTAAGGTAAGATTAGATGTGTGTGTTGGAGTGAGGAGAGAGAGAGAGTGAGGAGAGAGAGAGTGAGTAGAGAGAGAGAGAATGAATGAGAGCTAAAGTAAAGGGAAGAGAGACGTGAGACTGTAATGGGGAAGTGAGAGAAGAGAGAAGAAGGGAGTGAAAGGGAAGAAGAGAGAGAGAGAGGGAGTGTAAGGGGAAAGAGCAGGAGTGTAAGGGTGGAAGAGAGAGAGGGGGTGGGAGAGGTGGGAAGAGAGAGAGAGAGAGAGAGACAGAGGAGGAGAGGGTTGGGGTTCCCCAGAATTTCACAATATACTTCTAGGGTTCCTTAACCAAAAAACAGTTGAAACCCACTGAAAAATCATGGCAAATAACGTTAGGTTATCTAAATTAGTAACGGATGTTTTTCTCTTGAGTTTAACTCATGTCCACAAAGGTAATTATATTCAAAAGGAGTGACTGTTGTTTAACTCATTCACACAGGCTTACGGTCAGGTTATAGTAGCACTGCCTTGCATTAGCTTCAAATAACATGGCTCCCGTAACGAGAGACTATTTTACTAGAGGCCCAAGTAGCACACTTAACATACCTGGGATATATGCTAATTTTAATATGCAAAGTATACTAGAATTATTTAAATTAACATATTTCCCAGGTATCTCAGCTGTGCTCCATTTCTGCGCACAGGTGTCTCTCCACGTATCATGTAAAGGTGTACTTGGGATTTTAGTCAAATAGTCTCTCCCTCTCTCGCCAATGGTAGGTTGAATAGCCTACCGGAGCTTAGTGCATCGCACCCTAAATGTGTATACAAAGCCCCTTCATCCAGAGAGGAAGGTCAAAATAAACTAGGCTAACACCCTGGCATGGAGACTCAACATGTTTGTCCCTAAAAAGCCCTTTGTCACATCTTTGTATATTATAAAATAGTTTCCCCATTCTGGTACACTTTGTTGTTGATACGTGATCACACTATAACAACAACAATGTAGGATATATCGCTCACTGATATGTATAAGTAATAATTGTTTGCGAGTCTGATTTTGCCTAAAGTATCACGATAGATACCGGGTGCTACCTATGTGCTGGTTTGAAATGTATTTTCAGAATAGAGAGAGGTTTTATGTTGAAAAACCTTTCTCCAGCAAGAAGCACATTTATGGTGCACGCCCAGGCTGTTAAAACGTAACATTTATTTATGCCATGATTAAAATAATGGTACACATACGAAATAAATTTGTCATCAAAAAATAAACTATGTGTATCGTATTCTTTAAAAACTTAGTATTGTAGGGGGGTGCAAATAGTAGGCTCTGTTCTATGAATACATACCCATCAGGGTTATGTTTGTCATGCGATACTTATGTATAACAATCCCACAATGATGGGTTAGTGTATCCTGCTGTAGGAGTCAAGGAGGGCTGGGATCCAGGACGGAAGAGCTGACAGGGGTAAGCATTGTGCCCCTGAGCCCCGACCTTTATTGTGGTCGCCTTGCGCCCTCCGATCACTGTTCCCCTATTGTCAGTATACTGACACTCCAGGGTGTCAGTTCTTTCAGCTGCATGCCTGAGCGCATGGCAGAATTGGATTTTGCTGGTTTTCTGATTCCCTATTCGTGGTAGAACAGAAAGGCTGCAGATCTCAGAATATTGTCAAAAATATATAAGCAAAGTAGAACAGAGTCAATCTGTCCCACCAACATGGTCCAGTTGGCAACAAATGTATTGTATTTTACATTACTCTGAGCTATTTTAGAATTAGAACTGGCTGAAAACACCCTTCCAATCTGGGGCTAGATGGCAGCCTTACAAGGAACTCCTTATATAACTCCTTCTGTTGCTACGCATGGTAATTTGGAGCAGAATCTGAGCAATACATCCTGGTGTTGTCACATAAAAGGAACATGTTGTCAGTGGTTGCCTTATTCTAAGTTTATTTCCAGGGTGATAGTTTTTGCACTTTATACTTCATGTGATCTAGAGCTTCGAGCTTTATATATCATGTGATATAAAAGGAGATTTAGGGCTCCCCAAGAGCTGCTCCCCTCTGCACAGGTCCAGCGTGCTAAGGGTTAACATTTGCTTGTACTTTGTGGAACGTCAACCCCACCCACTGGAATGTTAATGAGCCAGGAGGGCACAGAACTTTGAATTCACAGCTGCATTCAACCTGAATCCCTTCAGTGTACATGTGCGTCTCCCCAAAGGCGGACAGCCTTTGGCGTAGCTGAAGGGCAGCTAAAGGGTGTGAGCCATTTACTGATGTTTGGTAATGTTAAAGCTTCTCTATTTCAATCTGAAACTCACCAGGCCTTTATCCCCTGTACCCAAATTTCAACTCTATCTGTCCATGAAATGTCTGTGAATTGACTGTATAACCTCTGTTCTTTTAATGTAACCATGTATTATTATAACTCTTTGCCCAGGACATACTTGAAAACGAGAGGTAAGTCTCAATATATTACTTCCTGGTAAAACATTTTTATAACTAAAACATTTATTAAAGTCCCGCGTCTGCAAAAGTAAGTAAAAAATGGAGCAAAACACTTCACAAGATTAATCAAATAACTTTTCCTTTGACTTGTGCTTTTCTTTTCTCCATATTTTTGCAGGGAGACTTTAAAAAATATTCTCATGAGACTTCTCACCCATCACAGAGACAGCCAAATAAATCTTTTTTTATTGCGATCCGGCTCGCATCGATTTTCATCTTAGGCAGTGCACCACTATATCCTGTCCCCCACTAGAGATCTTCCGGTTCCACCACAGTGATGAAGTTAACCATAGAGAGAATAAAGTAACCACGTTGATGTATCACTCTAAGCTCAATCAAGCCCCCCTCCTCACTCAGCCCGTACAATTACCACTAGGTCACTTCTCACATCATCTAGAGTTGTCATGTTTGGTGTGCTTTTTTAAAGCACATATCCGGTATTTGAACTGGTCTCAAGGAAAACTGGATTCTTTTGAAGTCTGTTTATACGTTTTATTGATATGACAATTATTCAGAGGCGAGGAGGTTCATGAGCACCCAAACGCTCACATCTGAAGAAGACACCTATGCCATCTTGTAAATTCATAGGCAAAAAATAAGCAAGTTACGTCATGTGAAGGGGAAAATCAAAGAAAAGAATACAGGACAGTGGATGTGGTAATGCGCTTTATTGGTCCAATAGGCTCTGCCTCACATATTTCTATTGATGTCAGAAATTAGTTGTACTTTCATAAAATAGTTCTAGGTTTGAGAAGATTTTGCTGGTGTAGATTTTTTTTAACCAACACATGGTTTTTCCTATTTCCATGTACCTATTGGCATTAAAAATGACATTACAAGTGATGTTTCGAAATTACATTTTAGTGTATCAAGACTCTGTGCCAACTCTTCCCTACTTCTTATCTGCAAGTGATAAGGGAGATTGGATCGGGATGCTGAGCCATAGGGTTCCTTTACAATGCACTGTGCAATGATACATCGGACGCACGCGCAATGGTCATTATTTCTGTACCAGCATCAACAATGTTAGAAAGGGAGTATTGTGTTTTTGTTGCATCGCCTCTATATTATTTTATCGGCTACCTACTGTATACCAAGATGTTTGAGGAGATTATGCAGCATATAGTGTTATTATGCAGCATATTGATTTATATGGAGTGTGACTATGACGTTTCAATTATTATGGCTTTGGATGTTTAATACAGTAAGTACAATGTATGTATTTTGTATATGACTTGCACATGCCTTGTTGTATACCGCAGGCTTTGCTGACTTTCTGTGATTGTTTTGTCATTTATTCACATAGTGCGGCGCCCAGATTTAAATATTTGATCCAAGGTTTTTAATTCTTTCTTTTCTAGGAATCATAGACTCAATGTGCAAGAACAAGGATACGTATCGGAAAAACCGCCCAAACTATTTGGTTACTATGTATATGCAAAAAAATCAACAGAAATGATTACAAATACTCCATTTTCCAAGTATTGCCCCATTGATCGCGGGAGGATTTGGAGCAGCAGGAGGGACTATCAGTCAAACTACTCACCCTTCACCTGGACCCAGCACGTGTGATACTCTGTGAAATACTTGCACGTCAGATCTTTTATAAAGGGATCAGTTTAACCCCATACCATTCCACTACCATGAGTTTACTTTGATCCTAGGAGAGAACTCCCATTTAAATTAAACATTATGGGACATGTTAGAGGAATGCATTGAATCAAATATTTATAACTGCACATACTGTATCAAATTTCGGGGGTAATTCTATTTACGCCAAAGCCAATCCCCCCCAATAAACATGTGCTTCGATGTTTATAGAATATGGCTGTTAGGGCCAGATCCACAAAACTCAGTGAAGTCAGGACTCGTAATGTGGCATTACCTAAACCAGTAATGGGCATTATTTACCGAGGAACACATATCCATAAAACTAATTATATGCAAAAAATTATGTAAATTATTTCGCTGCCAATAATGTGGCATTAAGCATGCCTTACCCAAAAGGTGGCGTTACTCCCATCCATAAATATAGGTTAGAGAGGAGAGACCTTGTTACCCAGGTATCTCAGGTGTCTTACGTTTTGTTGATAGGTCTCTATCTTTGGGTCACTGGGCACTCTAGTAAAATATACTCTCTCACTCTCTAATATAATTATCCCAGTCTAGTTAACGCAATGTTGTTTCCGGCCCAAAAACATGACGTAACATTACGCTAGTGGCCTTTGAAGATACACGTTCAGGTGACAAAGAGCATATACTGTATGCGCCAAACGTATCAGAGGTTCCCCCTGCTTGTTTCCTTCATTTTTGTCATGTTGCCAATGGCCCATTAAATATTGAAATTTATTTTTGAGCGATCCAGCTTTCATCTTTGCTTTTAAGCAGTGCACCGCTTATTCCTTCCCCCACGGGATTCTACTTCCGATAACGTGATGTTAACAATATGTTGAGTCACATAATGGAATTCTGTGTATGTGGCCTCAGTGTTTCTCAACTGTAGATAATTGATGGCAAAATTGATACCTCTCATTGCTGTGAATTACCCAAAAACTCCCCCTCTTAGTTGTGGCTCCGTTTGATCACTTCTTACATCGATGTTGGACAGAAGTAAAGATGTAGTAGGACTTACTGTCCACGACACTGCAGGCGAATAAGCAAAAGTCTGCGGTGCCGGGGAGTGTTTGCCATGATGGAGCTGCGTGCTTCTGAATGGGACAACCCACCGTGGTAGCGTGACCACGTCTGGTAGTGGCACCCGAAGACTATTCGGCTTTCTACATCTGTAAGCTTGCCACAGCACCCTGATTTTTCCTTAATGTAAAAAGATGCGTTCTCCAAAATGACTCGACTTTATTTTGATACCAGTTTTCTTCATTTATAGCCGCAAGGTTTGCTGTAAATTATGTTACAAACATATACTCCACATCAGTATTGCTAACATGTATGTGTACATATATATATATACAGAAATAGTTCTATTTATATCAAAGTACACTTGTTCGTATAACTTAGCAGCATATCAAAGAGGAATACAATTCTATTTAAATTAGGAATCATTTCACATACTTAAAACTTAAAGAACGGAGAATCAGGTAAAGCAGCTTGGGATGCCCCTAAAATGGGGGTCTAGGGTAAAGGAGAGTGAAAAAATGGGTGCTAAAAGCAAGAAACCCTGGTTAAGGAGTAGTAAAATGCCAAAAGGAAGCCAAGCACACAAACGATTGGAAAATTCACAATGTAGCAAAAAAAGGTCATTTAATGACTAAAGTGTCAGAGTTGCATCCAATGTTTCGATGCACATGCACCTTTATCAGGGATATAAATAATAACAACAAACACCCATAGTGTCCACAAAACAATTCCCACCACCCACCTCCCTCCTGGTATGATGTCCCATCACCGAAACTGCCTGACAAACAAGGAGAGCGTCTCCTTCCGATGACGTCAAGAAGTGGCCACGTGATGAGGCAACCTAGCTGGAGCCGAGAGAACAAGGGACGTCTCCCTTGCAGCTCAGCCGGCAACGGAGAGGTGTCAGATGGGAGGGGTATCACCATGACGACCAGCCCCCCCAGTCAACGTGCCAAGCTCCCTCCTGATGGGATGACATCATCGAGTTGGGGGAGAAGAGTTGGACACGTCCCCCGTAGTGCAGATGGCCGAGAAGCATCAAGTGGGAGGGGCATCACCATGGCGACATCCCCCTCTGAGTGCCACGCTCACCATACGGAGTGATGCAGTGCTGCAAAAGAGAAAAGTGCAAAAGAATACATACGAACAAAACTGGTCTCAAGTGTTACATCCCAACAGGGATAGGAACACAAAAAACAATATGAAAAAGAAAAAAATGAATAAAAGATGAAAAAATAATAAAAGATTAAAACATGTTTTTTGTGTTTCTCCCCTGTTGGGATGTGACACTTGTGACCAGTTGTGTTCATATGTATTATTTTGCACTTTTCGTCACAGTGATGCCCCTCCCATCTGACGTCTCTCCGTTGCCGGCTGAGCTGCAAGGGAGACGTCCCTTGTTCTCTCAGCTCCGGTTAGGTTGCGTCATCATGTGGCCGCTCCGCGTCGTCCTCAGGAGACGCTCTCCTCGCTTGGTGGGCAGTTTGTGCAGTTTCGGTGATGGGACATCACAGCAGGAGGGAGGTGGGTGTGGGTATTGTTTTGTGGACACTATTTAAGGGTGTTTGTTGTTATTATTTGTAAACCTGATGAAGGTGCATGCGCACCAAAACGTTGGATGCAACTCTCACTCTTTAGTCATTAAATTACCTTTTTTTGCTACGTTGTGAATTTTCTGTTTGGTGTGCTTGACTCCCTTTTACATACTTAAAAATGCCAGTGATTATTTTTTTTTTTTACCGTTGTGTATTGTTTTTCATTTGTTTCAAACTTTAATGACTGAAATAGCAGCGACAAAATAAAACATACAAGTGTAAGTGTACATAACATAAAGCATTGTGTTTCAAAGTAAAACATTCAACAATAAACTGGATGATACCACGTACATCTTCACCTGTAATGCACGGACAATAATCAAAGTGTACTTTACAGCAGCAACTACAAAATAAAAGAACAGAAAATAATACGTTTTCACAGGTACCTTTTTTTTTTCATCATAAACATCCTGCGTTTCAGTCACAGTTTTCATATAAAATTATATTTATACAACTATTAGTCTATTCATATATTTTCTCTTTCTTAGATCTGTGCATGCGTACACAAGCAGCTTGACTCACGCACACATGCACAAACGCACACACGCACACCTTATTGCAAACTCCCTTGATGGTCTGTGCCACCCATGTGCATTCAGTCAGAACACAACAGGGGTTAGAATAAATTAAAGGAGAATTGAAAGAGAAAAACAGTGTTCCAGGGGAAATTACCATTTTTTGTTTGATAGACAGAAAACACAGAAGTGTGCTTGTGTATGTATGTACATATATAAATATATATGTGTGTGTGTATATATACAGTATATATATTTATACATGCACACACAAACGTACTGTATTTATACAAGCCTGTCCCAGAAATTAAAATAGGGGCTTATATAATCGACGCCATATTGGAGCAAAGAGATACATCTTCATTCTGCACTCATGCATCAAGGGACTTCATTTTTGCTCCATGCGCGTCACTTGCCTGACGTACGTTATAATGAGATGTTTCAAATTCTGTCGCAGTGCATCTTCTTGTTCCCCATTTCTGTGCTCCACAAACTAACTAATTTAAAGGTCGGTATAATCTTCTTTGGCGAACAATCTGCGCAAGATATGACGGGACCGTGAGCAAAAAAAAACGGTGCCGACAAACTTTTTGTAGTGTGTTAATACGGAGGCGGCCATTCAATAGGCTGTGAAGAGGCCTACGCAGTGCCGGAGAAGTCCCCAACGAATGAGACTAGAATCTTTTCTAGCATGAAGTAGGCAACTTCACAGAATAGGGTCAAGTGTAATCCAGTCTTGAAGGCGTGTTAAATATTTAACTATACATATCAAATGCATCAGAATCTAATCCGGGCTTCTGATAGAGGCTCCGGATGTGGGGGGCTCTATAAATGGAGAGAAAAGGGTGAAATATCCTGGCTCTACAGTAAGACTAATAACTGTGCAGACACGATCAGTTTGGAGAGTGGGAACAGCACTGGAGCGCCATGCCACCGGCAATGGAGGACCTGATGCCAGAGAGGATCCATGAATATGCTCATGAACCGAGTGGGGATTCATAGTTCTTCAATGGGACCAGCAAGAAAGCTTTGTTTTGTTTTTTTATCCATAGCATTGGGCCTCCTTGGTTAATTATCAGTGATGTTGGCAGTAGGAGACATTTTCTCATACATGCGTTTTGCTACTTTCAACATCAAACGCTTTGTCCTGTGAAGGACCATACAACTTCAAGTACCCACAATAGGCATACTGCAAGCATGCCGGAAAGATTATGTTCTATGGTGCCTGCTCCCACTGTCTGCTAAGACCTAGAAATAGCCAACAGGAAAGGCTTTTGAAGTCTCTCTCTGTTGGTTTTTTGAAGAGGTTACATGTCTGTAGGGCATAACTATGAAATGATTGAGATTTAAGTCTCGTGAAAAAAAAACAGGGCATATGGAATATTGAAAAGGAACACAATTTAAGAAACTGTACCCCCAAGTATAGGTCTACAGGGACACACTGATGTGTGGACATTATTGTTCACCTGACTCCATCTCATCATGAGACTGTGATATAGAACCTTGTTCTAAAACATATCCTTTGCACATGGCAAATGAAGGTTAGAGATCTATACTGTAGCTGAACTAAAACTCTCAGTGACATGAGGTTACAGATGCTGTAGTTAATATGGTTGCCATGTGTCCAGTATTGAACCGGACTGTCCTGTATTAGGACATTATGTCCAGTAAAAAATTAGAGGTAATATTGGACGTGTCCGATATTACCTCTCTGGAAATAGTGACCTGACCAGCTTGGAGGGCCACGTGATTTCCCCTAGCAGGAGAGCAAGGCTGTTGCTAGGGGGCAGTTTCCTCCATCCTGATTGGCTGCATTACCCAGCAGCAGCCAATCAGGAGGAGTTATCAGGAGCCTGAGGGTGAGGCCAAGGAGACAAGGAACCAGCATGGAGCAGAGAGCAAACTGTGTGTGTGTGTCTCAAGTGTGTGTGTGTCTTAGTGGTATGCATGTCTCGAGCCCATGTGTGTCTCGAACGCATCACACTTTTCACCATGTCCAGTATTTTTGGAGAAGCCACCTGACAACCAAAGCAGTGAATTAAGCTCTATAGAAATGAGTTAAACTCTGCCGAAATAAGTGAAACTTAACAATTGCAAAATGTTAATTGCTAGGAGTGGGTGGACAATTTTTCAAGCAAAAAGGGACATACAATACATAATCACAAGTTTACCTTCTGAAGATTGTATGTTCACCCTGTTTAATAATGTGGCGTTAAATCAGCTTCCCTGAGTATCACAGGCCTAAACAATCAAAAGTAGAGCAATCCACTTTTTATTCCAGATCAGTAGATTGTAGTCAAAGCAGTAATCTTCCACCCTGCAAAAGTCCTGTCAGTATCTAGACAGGAGTAATGCCGAGTTTAAATATAGCTTAAAAAAATGAAACGTTAAGTCCCCTTGTTAACCGTAACAGACTTTTGTGGACATGCAATATTACTATAATGCCTCATTTCCCTATTACTTGCATGTCATTATCACTTATGTCTGTTACAGTTGTCGATAAGTTCCTTACGGGAAAAGTTTATTTAGAGCTCACACGCCTTTATAGTAGTTACTGCACTGGAACAGAAGAATTGCGCTGCACCATATGCTGTCAGGTGTCTGACCCGTGGGACATCCCGTTTTAGAAGGAATCTAATAGTAGGAAGGAAAGTTATGTGCCACACGTTGAGAAGAAGCACAGATAAAAATGCATCACAGAATAAAGATCAATCTATGCATATAGAAACATCTAGGACTGTAATACACGAGCAGTGCAATTATATATATTTACTGGAACATTTTGATGGGAATTTATCAGTCTCTTTCCTGTAAAACTGGGGCAAATTCTCATAGAAAATATATATTTTTTTTCTTGCTGCAGCGGTTTGCTCAGTTTTGTAGCAGGGAGACTGGGAGTCAAATCTAACAAGCTTGTTGCTTTAGTTTCTTAGATCTGGCAAGGATTTCTAAACCAGGTTTATAACACCCGAGACATGCCGGATTTTTTTTGACGCAGAAAGAAGGGAGTCAAAGTGCCGCTCGGAGACGCAGAGTTTGATACATCTCATTAATGTGTGCGGCATGTAACTCCTCCCCTTGGAGGAGCGAAGACCTTGATGCATGTACTTTAAGGGGCACAAAATTAAAAATGACACAATTTATCTAAACTGGCCTTAGTACCGATCCAGACATACTGTACAGTACGTGCTGAAAATGACTGTCATTACTGCAATAACCTGTGCAAAAAGAACTGCCCCAAATGTTACTGCACCAAAGGAAACCAATTGCTTTTTTCCATGGGATCCCTTGTCTTTGATAGATTGGCAAAACCATTGCAAAAATATCACCCAACGTTTTGCACCGGGGAGAGGTTGATAACCCCCCCCCCTCCCCTACTAGTTAAAAGGCCTGACTGCAAAATGGGAACAAAACCAGTTCCAAACCCAGCACCAGATTTATCTCATCAAATAAAACCCATTAAAAGCAACAGGAATTTTTTCTTCTTCGTAAACCAGGATCAGTGTTGCAAGCATGTTGCCTGACTGCGATTGGGGTGCAGATGAGAGATTTCGGGGTATTTGATCAAAGATTCCTGGCTGCAGATTCATACAGTATATACAAAAAAAGTCTAGTGCATATTGTTTTGCTGAAGTTGGGAGACTTTCATGCATATACTGAACCCCAGGGAGGTTATTTAGCAGTCTCGCAGGTGCAAAACTGGGGCAAAATTAGAGCAAATAAAAAACTGCGCCAGGTTTACTAAAGAACAAAAATCTCACTGGCTTCTTGCGTTGGCTTTGCTTGATAAAGGACCCTTGTGAAGTGCACACGTTACAATATAAGGCCTTGAGCAGGGCCAGGGGTGCCATTACACCGAGCCCCGTGTTACAGAGGCCCGCGCTTTCCCTCACAGTTAAACTGATTGCCAGAGGAGAGTGCAGGGTCTCTGTAAGTGTCTCTTACCTTCTGGTTGCCGAGAGAGCCACATCTCCTCTCGCAGCATAGCGTTGTCATGGCGCCACGTTGTCATGACAACGTGACGTCACATGGCGATGCATCGTAGGAGGAGGAGATGCCGTTCCACAGAAGGTAAGAGGCCCCGCCAAAACCCCGCTGCACCGAGCCTTACAAAACTCCCAGCCAGCCCGACCGTGAGGTGGCCTTGGTACTCTCAGCTACCCAAGCGACTAAAACGAAATTAGCAAGGGGCAAAGTGCCATTTTTCACACTAAAACTCAGTGTTTCTTACTAAATATAAATATATATGACATTTCGGTCCTCGCAGAGGGACCTTCTCTTTCACAACCCTGAGGAAGGTCCCTCAGAGAGGACCGAAACGTCGGTTGTGTGTGCCATTTATCAAGTACACCTTTTGAAACTTTACTTTTGTGTGCTGTCTCTTCTTAGCCGGATCCCCATTCAATAACATTACACATACAGTATATATTTACAGTTGCTATATATATATATATATATATATATATATATATATATATATATATATAAACAACATTATAATACGTTTGTGACTTCTCTGCTCCTAAACGTTGTCTGATCTGGCCCCTTTCTGGTTGAAGAGCCCTGATATATGGATTAGCGATGCAGACTCCCACGTGCCAGCACAAGGAGTAAGCGTTGCATCTTGGAGATAACATTGTTCTCCTTTTCTTCTGCAGCTACAGTAGAAAGGTTCGGCGGTGACAAGACATCCCTCCCAGCAAACACCACGTTGTGAAATGAAGGAAACATGACTTGTTCCGACACACCGGCATTCATCTGTGTTCCGACTCGCCTCACAACTGTACACACATGCCTCCCCCCGCCCCCTGATGTTAGCACTCACAGGGTTGCTGATCTGTAACAAGTGTCACTGAATGTAGAGAAGGGTGGCGTGGACGGGATCCATGTACCGAGGCAAAAGTGGAGCAATGTGGGAGCCAAAATAAAGCTGCACAAAATGTATCAAAAGAACAATTCCTACTTATTTCAATGGGACCCTTTTCATTAATACACGAAGTGCAGGTATTTTGCCATATTATTGAGCCACTTTTGCCATGATACGTAAGGGGTTATTTACTAAAGTTTCCCAGCTGCAAAACTGGGGCAAAGTCTGCACAAAATCATTGCACCCGATAAATTAAAGGAAAAACTCCTATTGCTTTCGATGGGATTCCTTCCTTTGATGAAGGTGGCTGGTTGTTCCACTGGCTTCGCCCTGCAGTACAATAAACCCCACAGACCCTCAAACAGTTACTCGTGTATGTGGCAGCCACAAATAACACTCCACGGCTATTTATCAAAGTCCCTGTGGGACACCGTTGTATAGAGGGGTTTAAGTGATGTTCACAGACAGACATCCAGATGCAAGGTAACAAAAGCCCCCCCCCCCCACGCCACAGAAAGTGTGCCATATTTATTAGGAGGTGCAGAGCCATAAGCCACAACACAGAACCGCACAACACCATAGCGCCGTTTCACCGGAAGTTATTTACTTCAAAACTGGGGCAAAACCAGTGCAAAAGGATGACATGAGATCTATCCGAGCAGAAGATCCCATTCATCCCAACGGAATTCTTTTCTTTGATAAGTCTGGTGCTGGTTTTTTTTTTAGGGGTCGGCCCCAGTTTTGCCGGCGGGACTGTAGCACATATGCCCCAACGTCCTACAATTCAGCACTGCTTATTAAATACGGCCCCCTCTCCCGGGTTCAGGATTCTCCCAGGAACCATTTACACCGCATGAGTCATTCTTACCGACATTCCTCTGCTGATGCCGTCTCAGGACACGCGTTACATTTCATTAGTAAACAAACACACTCACATTTCATTGCAGCATGGTTTATGGAGTAAAATCTAGCTTCTAAAAAAAAAAAATAAAGATCTCCCCGCTGTGAACAGCGCAATGTTTCAAAAGTTATATTCATTTGCTATCGTTGTGACAGCCCATGTTGAACCACTCTGCTGCCGGAAAATACTGTGGCGACAAGGGAATAGAACTTGTATTCACACCGTAGTGTTTTTCTTTGGTGGGATCCATGGGATGAACTCCAC
The DNA here is from genome assembly GCF_040206685.1 of Ascaphus truei. Taxonomy (NCBI): domain Eukaryota; kingdom Metazoa; phylum Chordata; class Amphibia; order Anura; family Ascaphidae; genus Ascaphus; species Ascaphus truei. Next base: position 530,891,375 of record NC_134483.1, read on the forward strand.
ACATACCGATGTAGCAAGTCTCCCTGTCTCCGGTGCCGCCGCCACCGCCACCCAGGGTCACGGCACAGGAGGATTAATGCTGCTGAGGGTCCCATTCGGAAACATGGAACCCCCCTGCAGCACGATCACGGCACACACTGTCTCCAGAGCTCGCTGACTTTTGGTGCCGGAGACCGCGAGTCTTACTACTTCTGTAGAATGCTGCTCTTACCGCTGAAATCTCCAGTCCTATAGCCGAGAAGATGGATGCCATAGTGACTGTGGCTTCTATTTGTAAAAGTCTCCTGGCTCAAGAGCCGGTGCAAAACTAGTTATTACAGAAGAAAATCTATTTGATCAATGGGTAGTTCTTCCTTATTAAACTTGTTTATTGCCAGACTTTTACAGCCAGGACTCTGATAAATAGTCTTATTGTGCTCCCAAGTTGTACTGCACTACGGAATATGTTTGCGACATACAAATAAAATATGATAATAATAATAAATAGACACCTATGTGTAAAGGCAATTCTGGAGCTAAATTGTCGCTAGGCATGGGATTGTATTAATGTATCATGTTACTTTACTCAGTCACTGCATCCGCACACTGTCATCTATGAAAATCAAATCCTAGGGGGGCTGTGTAACAAGCCAATTTTGGAGCAAAACCAGGGCATTTTCATCCTTACCCCTATGTATCAAAGCATTTTGCTCCAATGTTTCAAAGTCTGTCCCAGCTTGCACCTTGGGGAGAGTCAGGAGCAGTTTGGAGAGGAGTTACATGGGGCACAGATTATAATGTAACTCCCCCCCCCTCCTTCTACTGACTCTCTCCAAGGTGCAAGTTGGGGCAGAGAGACAGAATGTGACACATCTCATTATAACCTGTGCACCATGTAACTCCTCCCCAACTCCTCCTACTGACTCTCCCCAAGGTGCAAGCTGGGGCAGAGACGCAGAATGTGATACATCTCATTATAATCTATGCACCATGTAACTCCCCCCTAACTCCTCCTACTGACTCTCCCCAAGGTGCAAGCTAAAGCAGAGACGCAGAATGTGATACATCTCATTATAATATGTGCTCCATGTAACTCCCCCCAACTCCTCCTACTGACTCTCCCCAAGGTGCAAGCTGGGGCAGAGACGCAGAATGTGATACATCTCATTATAATCTGTGCACCATGTAACTCCTCCCCAACTCCTCCTACTGACTCTCCCCCAAGGTACAAACTGGAGCAGAGACGCAGAATGTGATACATCTCATTATAATATGTGCACCATGTAACTCCCCCCAACTCCTCCTACTGACTCTCCCCAAGGTGCAAGCTGGGGCAGAGACGCAGAATGTGATACATCTCATTATAATATGTGCACCATGTAACTCCTCCCCAACTCCTCCTACTGACTCTCCCCAAGGTGCAAGCTGGGGCAGAGACGCAGAATGTGATACATCTCATTATAATCTGTGCACCATGTAACTCCTCCCCAACTCCTCCTACTGACTCTCCCCAAGGTACAAACTGGAGCAGAGACGCAGAATGTGATACATCTCATTATAATATGTGCACCATGTAACTCCCCCCAACTCCTCCTACTGACTCACCCCAAGGTGCAAGCTGGGGCAGAGACGCAGAATGTGATACATCTCATTATAATCTGTGCTCCATGTAACTCCTCCCCCAACTCCTCCTACTGACTCTCCCCAAGGTACAAGCTGGGGCAGACGGGGAAACATTGGAGCACAATGCTTTGATACATTGACCCCCTATCATCTTAATAGACATGTCATGGGACTCGTCCCTAATGCCTTATTGGCACACAACATAGGGGTTACGTATCAGTTTCCTGATGGCAAAACTGGAGAAAAAGACTCCAACATACAGTATTTATCAAAACAACATTCCTTAAAGTATCCTTATCTGATCTTCGGGACAGCTGTATCAATGTAACAGAAGGGCGTAAAGACGTTTGTTTTGACGCACTGCTTCATTTTCTGCTCGCGTTTGCATCAAACTGTTAGCCAGAAAAGTTTACGCCACCTCAGACCAGGCGGATTTTTCTTTCAGGCAAATCCAAGATAAAATAAAATGACACAGGTGGCTTTTGTCTGAGCAGGAGGCCGTGTCCCAGAAACATTACTTTCGTTCTGCCTACTACTATGTAGTAAACCTTAGCATTTTTACATATTGTATGTATGTTTTTACTTGTGTGCCTCCATCTTTTTTCTACAAGATCTCGCTACAGACACATAGGGGCATTTATGGGTTAGTTTGTACCAAGGTCTCTTCTCTTTGGTCTGTGTACTCATATTGGCATTGGGAGTGCGTCTGTATATATTTTTATTAGTGCTAATTTTACTCCAAATTTGCCTTAATACATCCCGCCTTTAATCTTTTGTGAATCTTGTGTACTTTTGCTCTCATTTTGCCCCGGATTTGTACACCCCCAAACTGACACACATAGGGAGCTTATTCATCAAAAAGTCCAAAACTGGGGCAAAAAAAAGGACACCACTTTTATTTACGGAAAAACCTGCCCATTGAAACCAATTAGATTTTCTTGTTTGATTGATCTAGTGGGGTATCCTTTCATCATGGCGCCTTGGTTTAAATCTGGGACTCTCGTGGTTCAAAATGGCAGCACAATTCGTCCATACCAAGGGTAGCCAACTCCAGTCTTCAAGAGCTACCAACAGGTCAGATTTTCAGGATATCCCTGCTTCAGCACAGGTGGCTCAATCAGTGGCTCCCTGGAAGACTGCACCACCTGTGCTGAAGCAGGGATATCCTGAGTACTGGAGTTGGCTACTCCTGCTGTATACAATGCTGCAGAGGTGCAAGATGAAACAGTTTGCTCCAAAATTGCACTGACACGAAAACCCCATATTGTGTACGACACACGTTCTAAAACGGGATGCATCCATGGTCTGCATCTTTTTTTGTCTCCTTTACATCAGTTCCAAATTATTTGCCACCGTTTAGGTTGTAGAAATATCCCTGAAATGTTTTAACTTGGGCTGCGCTTATAGTGCCGGCGACCGTCGCATCAAAACAAATGCATTGTCGCCGTCGCCGGCGTTTATAGTGCACGCGATTGTGATAAAGCGACAGAGCGACAGTGCTACCAAATATCTGGTAGTCACTGATATTTGATTTTTTTCGGCGACGGTCTCCCCTTGCGGCCAATCAGCAGCTTCTCCGTCCCTCTGCCTTCCCGCTGTATGATGTCGCTGGCCTTGTAGCCAGCGACATCACCTACATTTGAAATGCAACTTTCGCAATGGCGACGGGTGACGACATTGATCACGTCGCTGGCACTATAAGCGCGGCCTTACTTTAGACATGCCTGAAGGTAGAGAAAGGAGAAGTGTGTAAGAGTAAGACTTTACATTGCTACTTTAGTTAGATGTATTCCCCACTCCTGCGCAAAAGAAATAAAATATATCAATCATCATCAATAATAAATCCCGATCTTTTGAGATAATTCCCCATTCACAGCGGGTAGAACTTTCTATGAAGTTATATTATCGGTGTATCGCTAGATTTCACAGCACATCAGAGCTTCACTCTACTAGCCAATGTGGCTAAAATAATCCAGAATCCAAGGTCACTTTGACCTTTCTTCCAACAAGTCCCAAAAGAGAAAGAGACAGTAACAGTCACAGAGCTGCATCGCCGCTGCGTGAGGGACCGCAGAACATCGCTCTCTGCAATGCACTGCGGACCCAGCAGGCACAGGAGGGTGCAGTCAAAGGGGAAAACAGAAATACAGCATTATCAGCGGCATAACAAACAGTATACCATATGTTTTTCATCTGCAGTTGGATGACAGCAAGCACTTGTTCTTCTGCCCCAACCCCTTTTGAGTACTGAAAGGGCGTGCCAGGGATGGCAGTGGCTGGCCACATCAGCACTGAAGGGGGTTTATCTGCCTGGTGTTCCCCGGATGGCCGGGGGCTGGAGTAGGTAGCACATGCACAGTAAGAAACTCGCTATGTAGACTTGTTCTGCTTTTATTAGATCTCGGTGGACTCTATTCTTTCTAGCCTGGATGGTGTCCAAGGTTTCTTATCCTCAGCTGGTGGTGTAGTAACCTTAGTGGTCATTTCATTTATCCTTTGCTCTAGCTGTTGGTTCTTCTGATACATCTCCACATAGTTGAGCTGCAGCTGCTTCTGATACTTAATCACCTTCTCTTTCTCCTCTTGCCAGGTACGTCTTTCATCCTCAAAGACCACTACTTGCTGATCTCTTTGTTGCCTCTCCAGTGTTAGCTCCATCTGGAGCCTCTCCACCTCCTTCATCAGGACCATGACGCTCTCCTCAGTTTGACGTTTCATCTTGGCCTCATCGCTCTCGCAGGCCTGGGTGTCCCTTACCTTCTCATTGAGTTCGGTGCTGTATTGGCTGTGACCCAGGTTTGAAAGGTCTTCCTTCAAACCCTCTATCTCTTGTTCGTACTGACTCAGCTTCTCCTTCATCTGCTGAGCTTCACTTTGCTTCCTCTGCATTTCGTTCTCGCAGATCTCAAGGCTGACACTCTTGGAGCTGTAAGAGTCCTTCATTGCGGCAATCTGCTCTTCCTTTTCCCTCAGAAATGCCTTTGCTTCCTTAAGCTGTGTTCTGTGCCCGACTATCTCGTTCAGTTTCTGAGTGACGTCTGCCTGAGAATCTTTCAGCTGCTGTTTGAGAAGGGAGATCTCACCAGATTTCTGACATACCTATAACGGTAAACAAAATGTAATGAGACAGCAGTATGAAACGCTGCTTAGTGGGGAATCCCCACTTTATGATCATTCAGCATATATGTAGCCCCTCTTTGGGACTACTATTGAGTTGAAGCTATAATGGGTTAATTGTGTGAGCTCACGCAAGGTAACGGCCCTCTCCCATTACATGGCAAGGAGTGACATGGCAGGAAAGAAGCCACGCCCACTTTGTCTGGTAATCCGTGACGTCTTCATCAGGGTATATAAGAATGTCCTGAGGGTTCTAGAACTTGGGTCTCTGGGAACGACAGTGGGAGGGGCCTCACTGTTGGTAATGTAAATAGGTTTAAGTGTATAGTTAATGTATTGTGAAACTGCTCTTTCCCCATTTATTGTTTTTATATTTAGGGAAAATGTCACATCCAGTTAATGTCTGTAGCCATGGTACTATGGAAGTTTACAGGCTCACAAAGAGGAAGCCTAGTGTATGTCCTATTGGGGTTATCCAAGCAGTATCCCTGGGACCTAGTCAGATTGGCCTTGACAAGAGGCCCACTGTTATATCAGAAACAGCGTGCCTACGAGTGGCACGCATTACTCTGCACGGGATAATGATTCCACGGTTACGATAGTAAAGGTAACCCAAGATGAGGCCCAATTGATACAGAGCATTACGGATGCCACTTAAGATGATAGTAGCAAGCTTAAATACCTCCCTAGTGCATTAAGAGTGGGTGCTAACCAGGGAAGCTATACATAGTACAAACACTATGAAGGTACCAGAAGTATATGTATTGGGGAAGATGTCAGTGTGTGGGGAACATTGTGGACGGCTGTAAATAAAGCTCTTGTATGTACAGACTACAAAAAGTTCCTGCCACCCTTCATTATTCCATCAGTATATCTACGCCCAGCATGCGTGGACCCAGCACCCTGACAAGGTATGAGGGGCCGAGCAAGGAGGGTTGCACATGTTCATGAGCCAATGGGGAGTAAAATGTGAGAGTTTGTCTTAGAACTTATAACTCTGGTCCTTAGTCAGAAGGTCAAAATAGAATGGACTTTATAGGGGTTATTAATTAAAGTGCGATTGTGCTGATTGGACACTACATGGGCCTATTGATAAGAGAAAAACAAGTTTTACCTAATGCAAATGAAACAGTTATTTACAGTAGCAGTAATGATGTGGAATTTACTACTCTTGGTAACAGTGATAACAGATACAATGAATAAGATTAAAGGAGCAGTCCCCCTCCTAATTGGTCTTAAACTAGATTACAAAATATTTTAAGCTGCTATAGCTTTAATTGGACTCGGGTACAAACCAGACCCAACTAAGGTTATAGCAGGTAGAAGAAAACCATCCATTATATAAGGATAATTTTAAAATGCTTCACTTTACCATTCTCTAAAATATCCTAAATCATAGTATCTAGACTGCAGACATTGCCCAAGTCTAGCTCATGGCTGCAAATGTAATACAGCGTAAACAGGAACATTAATTGGGAACCTGTATGAGACACGTGAAGTTCTTCTGACGAGTTATATACCTGTGACGACGTGTGAAGAAAATATTTTTTGTGATCTCAAAGGATCGTGGAAATCAATTACTATGAAGAACTCTATTTGTTGATCAAAATTTGACCTCACACCTTCTTTTAGATCCATCATTGTAGGTACAGTCAGTGGCATAGCTAGAGCTCGGGGCCCTGGCTCTTTGGGGTCCCGCTCTCCCTCTCCCCAGTAGAGACAGGCAGGGGGAGATGGTATGCCGCAGACCCCCGGGGTTAAAGGATAAGCAAGCTGGTAGAAGAATCACCACTTGTGGGAGAGCAGGACGACAGGGGAGGAGCACCCTGTAGCAGTCTGACCCGGACGTCTTTCTTACTTCCGATGTTTGCTGCCTGCTATAGCGCACTCCTCACCTCGTGCTGTCCTGTTCTGCCTCAAGTGATGATTCTTCTACCGGCTTGCTTATCCTTTAACACCGGGGGTCCGCCGCATACCATCTCCCCTTGCCTGTCTCTATAACCACATTTAGGCAAGGGGGAGATCTGGGGGGGACTGGGGAGATCGGATGAGGGGGACTGGGGGAGATCTGGTGATGATGATAAGGGGGACTGGAGGAGATTGGATGAGGGGGGCTGGGGAGATCTGATGATGATGAGGGGGATGGGAAGATCTGACGATGAGGGGGACTGGGGGAGATCTGATGATGAGGGGGACATCTGATGAGGATGAGAGGGACTGGGGGAGATCTGATGATGAGGGGGACAAGGGGAGATCTGAGGATGAGGGGGATTGGGGGAGATCTGATGATGATGAGGGGGACTGAGGGAGATCTGATGATGATGAGGGGGACTGGGGGAGATCTGATGATGATGAGGGGGACTGGGGCGATCTGATGATGATGAGGGGGACTGGGGGAGATCTGATGATGATGAGGGGGACTGAGGGAGATCTGATGATGATGAGGGGGACTGGGGGAGATCTGATGATGATGAGGGGGACTGAGGGAGATCTGATGATGATGAGGGGGACTGGAGCGACCTGATGATGATGATGAGGGGAACTGGGGGAGATCTGATGATGATGAGGGGGACTGGGGAGAGATCTGATGATGATGAGGGGGACTGGGGGAGATCTGATGATGATAATGATGAGGGGGACTGAGGGAGATCTGATGATGATGAGGGGGAGATCTGATGATGGTGATGAGGGGGAGATGAGGGAGAAAAAAATTGCAGTCAATATTATCTTATGCTTATCTTATTATTACCATGCTGATTTATTTAAATTGTATGGTGAATTTTACACAACTTTGGGAAAATAAAGCCCAATAGTATTTGATAAAAAAAAAGCTATTGAATCTCATTGTGGATGGGTACGATAAAGTGTGGGAACCTCTCTGCATCCATCCACAATGAGCTTCAATAGCTTTTCCAGTGGCGGATTTCCCATTAGGCCCTGGCGGCAAAATTTGGGGGGGTGGCAAAAATATCCGCCCCCATATAAGATAAGTAATCTATATTTATATGTGTGCAGTATATTTAATGTTGAATCTACAAAATACGTTGATTTTTGATGGGGCCCTGAATTTTTTTTGCACGGGGGCACACTAATTTCTAGCTACGCCACTGGGCACAGAGCAGTTCCTTTTACACAATCATCCATTGTTTTTCTGCTGGCTAATACCCACCACTGGTGGTGGTACTCACTGCAGCAGAACAGGTGAGTCATTTGTACTGGAAAGGGTTCAATGTTTCAGGATTCAAGTCTTACATCCCATTAGGCCTGGGCCTAGGGCAGCGAAATTTGGGGGCGGCAAAAATTTCCGTCCCCATGTGCATTTGCCGCGTTCGTGGGCCTATCGGACATAATGGGAATGCACTTACATGTGTTCTGCCGCCCCTCTCCATCTCCTTTGGAACCCCGGCATCAAATGAAGCCACGGATGCCCCAATGTGACGCCACGCGGCATCTCGTTGCCATGGCAACGCGACGGCAAATTACGTCAGGACTTCGCGTTACCATGGCAGTGCGCGGTCATGTTGATGACGTCCGTGGAGTCATTTGACACTTGGTTTCCATGTAGGAGATGTAGGGCGGCAGCAGGACACATGTAGGTGTAAAATCCGCAGCTGCTTGCATCCACTTTTGAAAACAAACCACCTTTTTAATTATTCAGATAACTAATACATCATAAAAGAGGGCTTCAAATTACCTAAAACCCATGGAAGTTATTAAAGAAAATAGAGAGCTGTAGAAAACAGTTCTAACGCCGATTACATGAATAGAGGCAAATCCAGAGTAGACCCTCGTAAAAGAACATTAACGGAAGGCCTCTTTTTGGAGTTTCAATTGTCCACTTTCTATTAATTATATTTTTTTCTTATTAAATTATTCTGGAGATACTCCAGCCAAAGTTTTAGAATAGATTTGAGCTAGCTGCAATCCCATCTAGCCATCCAGAAAACAAGCTTTTATAAAGAATTTACAGTCTAACTGGCTTTCGTTTATTGGGAAATTAATTGCAAAATGCCCTTCTTAGGGGACTTAGGGAGTGTTTTGTGCGTCCTTTGCCATTTAGTCCCACACTGTCCTTATAAGTGAGCCAATAAAGACGAGGAAGGGAACGGGGGCTCTGTCTGAGCGACCTCTTGTTAAACAAACAGTCACATTCGACAAAAGGGAGTAACTAGAAGAAATTCAATCCCTCCTAAGTCTCTTATTTAAAAATACTTATAGGTGTCAGATTTGGGTAAACAAAAAGGCATCAATAACTCAATGTTTGGGTTGTCCCAATTACGCGATTCTCCCCACTTAAAATTTGCCTTCATTTTCTCAAGCTGTGACTGAGAAAAAATGAACATGGATTTACACTGGACTGATAAAAATATATATATTGTTCTGCACCATACAGTACCTCCCACTGGGTTTCTTCAATCTTCGGAAGGAACTCCGCCTGCTCTTTCTTGAAAACCATGCATTTCTTCTCCATTTCCTCTCTCTGCTGAAGCAGTTGCCCAACATCATCTTGAAGCTTTTTCTTCTCCTGCTGGAGCTTGAAGATCTGCAGTTGCAAAGCCTGCTGGGCCCGCTGTGCTTTCTTTGAGACTTGCTGAAGCTTGTTGGCATAATTCTGTCTCAAGTCCTCCATTTCACGCTCCCAGATCTTTTGCTTCTCTTCAAACACTTGGAAAATGGCCGCCTCGCTTTTGTCCAAGTTCCTCTTCATCTGCAAGACTTCCTGCTCCTTCTCCCAGAGTCGATCTTCCAGGTCTTGAATGATGTCATCACTTGAGGGTGAGTGGAAAGGCATTGTCTCGTTGAGATGGTTCAATCTACTGAAAGAGGCGGTGCTCTTGCTGGAAGATCGTCCACTATCTGAGGTAGATATTCCATTATATCCCACTATGCTCTTTTCTACATAGGTAGTCCCAATGCGATTGATATGGCTCGTTGATGCACTCATTGGGCCAATGTGCTGGCTGTAGCCAGTCCCGTAAGTTGGTAAGCTTGTCAGTGAATTGCGACCAGAATCTGAAAGACCACCCACTTGATTGGATGTCCTGGTATGGCTGGTCTTCTCGAGTCCACTTTTCATGGCGGATGGGCTATTGCTGTTGCCGTGGTTAGAGCTCTTCCTGGTCTCCGTTACTCCATTGTTCTGTGGGGGGAACAGATTCTGCATGGAATGAAAGTTTTTAGGAACTACGGGTTTAAAGGCAGAAGGTCGTACCAAAGGCTCATTGCTCTGTAAAAAAAAAAAAAAAGAAGAAAGAAAGTACAAATACTTTGAAAATGTAACATCAATAGATCCATGCTATAAATTATTTAAAAATCCAAATCCGTAAAGGAACGTTTAAAAACAATCGAGAACGGAAAACATTTGAATGATAAAATTATGCGTTAAGATAAAAATAAATAAAAGGATGTAGTGTGGATATGGGGTTTCTTATACACCGTCACCATTTGTTGTAATGTGTCTCCCTGCCTCTGTTAAATTTACAATGTAACCCTTCCTCCCCGGCCTCCCAGCACCCATGCCCCCCCCCCCCTCACACTACTGATGGATATATGGTCCTACATGCTCTCCACATTTCTCACTATCCCTTTCATCCATTTATTGTCCTGTCCTGTTAATTTACTATTCCCCTCTGCAATTACTTCTCTACATCATCTGCCTTAGATTATTATCTTTGATTTTTCATCTGTGTTAAACTGCTGGAATATTGTGTAAATCAGTATCGCTCGTCCTGAGGAAGAGAGGAGAACTCTCGAAAGGTTGTCAGATAATATCAGTTGTTAGTCTATATAAATAAAGTATCCCCTAATACTGAAGTACTCTTTGACTCTGCACTACCAATAGAGTGGTCATTTTCAACGATGATCACTGTCTTTCATTCGGGTCACCCTTGTATCACCAAAAATGAAATTGAACAAGAGAAACTTTTTGCAAGACATTAAGAAAAAAAAAAGCTCCTACATTGTGAATGAAAAAATGGGGAAATATCAGAACCAAATAAAATGACACATTTGAATATTTATGACCTGTAGAAACATGGCATGGGAGGCGTAAGAGATGTATGTATGTGTATTGAACATGTACAGTAGTTTAAAACATCCTACACAATTTGGAATTCGGAGTATACCCCATGTGAAAAAGCCATGCATTTGCAGCCATAGGAAAACTTATTTTTAGGACCAAAAAAAAGATATATTTCATTATTATAACAAATAGATATTGTTTGTTAGTATCTCTCTTACTTCCGTTTATCTCCTTCCTCACATTTTTACTTTTCCAAAACGGCGAGCTTACCTTTGATTGTTTGGTTGTTTACATATCTACAGTAATTATGTGATCATGTTAATATTTTACACTATTTTATGTTCATATTTGGCTTTGTCCCACTTCATACCATTCAATAACAATGAAATCCTGAACTCCTACATGTATGTACAGTATGTATGTATGTCATTATTTTTATAGCGCCATCCATGTACATAGCGCTTCACCGCAGTAATGCAGGTGACATAATAATATAACAAATAATGGGAATAAGCGCATCAGACATAAAAGTAACATTAGGAGAAAGGATTTCCTGCCCCGAAGAGCTTACAATCTAGGTGGTGTGTAAGAAGAACGTACAGGGACAGTAGGAGGGCGTTCTGGTAAGTGCGTCTGCACGGGGCTGCACGGTGTATAGTATCAGCCACAGAGCTACCCATATGCTTCGTTAAAGAGGTGAGTTTTAAGAAAAGTCCTAAAGATGGAGAGAGAGGGTGCTAGTCGGGTATTGAGGGGAAAGACATTCCAGAGGTGTGGGGCAGTGAGTGAGAGAGGTTTAAGGCGGGAGAGGGCTTTAGATACAAAATGGGTAGACAGTAGACATCCCTGAGCAGAACGCAAGAGTCAGGTAGGTGTATAATGAGAAATTAGGGAATTAGAAATACATCTAGTAACCTGAAAATGTACAGGAAAAAAAGGAGCGAGAAAAAAGAAAGACTGAAAACCACTCGGTCTGCCCTCCGTAATGTCAAACTTTTTCTCATCAGGTTTTAGAGGAATGAGTGAAGGAAAAGGGTTCTGCAGGTACCTGCCATCCGTGTGTCAAGTATCACAAGTGCACCTACCTTTTGTGTTTGAAAATTGGTGACAATAAATCCAAGTGAATTTTGCCATTTGGATTTTGACGGTTTGGGGTTCTGAAAACCCAGACTGGCTGAATCTGTCCAGTCAGGTAGGTTTTATACACGAGAAATACTTAAAGTAGAAAAGTGACCCGATACTGCGCATGCATCCAGCATTATCCGCTGCTCCATCCCAATCCTGAGTCAGGACTTCAACTAGGAGCCACAGGTATGCCAAGGAAATACGTTCCCCTGAACATGTGTGAAAGCCATCTTATTTGTTTGCACATAACTTATTTATCTCCCTGCTTGCACAGGCCTTAGGTAAAGCCTATACATGCTGGCACTGTATGCACATGCGGCTTGCAGTTAAAAGTCCTGTAATCCTAGTCCATTTTAATGCAAGAAAAGTAACACTTTAAGCAGGTAACATCTATATCTGAGCACAAGCTCTATTGTCTATATACCTGCATTAAGTACAGTATGTAATGTACACTGCATGCTGCAACACTAACATCTCTGCACCTAACATTTTACACAGAGGCATTTTACTAATGTACTAATGTTTACCCAAGCATTTAATGAATGAACCACAAGCTGTCCAGCATTTAATAGCTACAGTGCCATCCCATCCTGTATTGTATCTTTCCTGGTGTTTTGTCTTGTTTGTACTGTAATCTTAAATGTTTTCTTCTTTTTCCCCTTTTTGTAACTAAAGTGCTTTGAGCCTCATTGGGAGAAAAGCGCTATATTAAGTTATTATTATTAAAAATGTACTACAAATATTTATCAGGATTCAAACTGTTTTCCCCCCAAAGTGATAAAATCATTGAAAAATATCAATTACTATTGAATAACGTAATGAACCATGGACAACCTTGTGATTTTCCGGTATAAAGGTGCGTTTCACGTATAAGGTTTGACATTTATTACAAGACACATGCTTGGACGAGGCATTTTACTTCTAAGACAACTGGGGCTATATCATCAACATGCCCAAAGTTCAAGATGCACCATGGGGATCAGTTATCAAAGTCTTCCATCTGCAAAACTGGAAATCAAAAATACTGCACCACACTTATCAGAAAAGAGATACTCCTGTTTGTTTCAGTGGGGGCTATTTTGCTAGGTACAGTACATTTTGTACAGCTGGGGAACTCTGCTAAATGTCCCAGTAAGGCAACGCTTATAGTGCCAGTGACGGCGACGTCAGGCTACGCTCGCTGGAAAAATCAAATTGAGAGGACTTCCAGTGATCACGACCAAGCCGTCGCTCCGTAGCATCGCGCTTACTATAGGCGCACGCAACGGCGGCAATGCATTTGTTTTGACGCGACGTTGCGTCGCCGTCACTATAAGCGCAGCCTAAGATTGCGTGTTTTTTTTTTTTGCTTTGCGGGTGTACTGTATAAGACATTTATCATTATACAGTAGCTGCTGGGTTCAGGGAAAATCTACATTTACTCAAAGTAAACTTCCTCTCCTGTAAACGTACTTCAGCAATATCCTAAATGTTCTTCATGAATATCAACACCGCAATTGGAGCACATGTTGTTACTTTATCATTTGTGGTACTAGCTATTTAATAAATACCCCAGATCCCCGTGTAACTATTGTGAAACGAATGACAACTTAACACAATTACCTGCTCCAGTTTCCCAGAGACCGGTAATATCTTTGGGGGGTTGGGATCTCGGTATTGGGGAGGCGGGGGCATGTTTTTCTCGTTGTTTGCGTTCACATTCCCGCACATGTCTGCCTTCATCTTTTCACTCTTACGGAGGTCTCCGTTGATGTAAAGCGCGTTGGAGTTTTTCTCAGACTTGTAGGCCTTCTCCTCCCCCGAGTAGCGGTTGGAATACCCATTCCGGTCATTGAGCTTGAGGCTGTTCTGAGTTCTCGTCCCGACGCTCTTCATGGCAAACTCTTGGTCATTGGCTACTCCGCTGCCCACACTTCCCATAGTGCTCTGGGAGGGAGAGTCGGCAGACCTGCTCACGAACGGGTGGAAGGACTCTTGGATCTGATAGGTGGAGTCACTGAGGACGGACCTCGTTTCTAATTTTGCCATGGCAGCTCAGGGAGGGAGATGTGACGCGAATCAATGGCACTAGAAGAGAGACAAAAAGCTAAATTATTGCTTATTCAGACGTGGCACAAATAATAAAAATGTCAGATTACCTTTTTTTGACTAGCGCAGAAATTATTCGAATAAGAGCATATTAGGTCAGATTTTTAACATATGCGATTATGGGACCTCAATAATCTGTTCTCACGTCTCCATTCTTTATAAAGTGTGGCATACAGTCTGTTAATCGTTACTGATCTGCGTGTTAATGATTTGCAGCTATTTCGCGACATTGATTCCCACATACGTTAATGATTTGCCGGATCTATGCTTGAGAGTTGTAAGGTGAGTGGTCTCTTCATATTCAACTCACATGCAATGGGCTGAGAAAGCAAAGAACGTAGAAAGATTCTACACCCGAGGTGGGCAACGCCAGTGCTAAAGGGCCACCAACAGGTCAGGTTTTAAGGATACCCCTGCTTCAGCACACGTGGTGCAGTCTTTGACTGAGCCACCTGTGCTGAAGCAGGGATAGCCTGGAAACCTGACCTGTTGGTGACCCTTGAGGACTAGACTTGCCCACCAATGTCCTACATGTTACTGTAAGATTTTAGTGTGACTCCCTAAAAGAGAGAGTTGTCCAGCCCACTGGGTACTGCATTTCCTGTTCCATTTTTGTAAATGAAAGTCACAGTCCTACTGCACTGTGCATTATGTGTTCAGTAGTGTTCAGTTTACTGGCTTATGGACAAACAATGTATTCTACCACATGACAACATCCACATACAGTATGTGTATACTGCCACAAAAACTGGCAGCCCTAAAAAGCTTACCTGCATCTTTTATAGTAAACAAACGAAGCTATTTTAAGTAACAGTTACATAGTAGATGAGGTTGAAAAAGACATTGGGGCCTATGCACTAAAGATTCATTAAAAAAAAATATCGCCGGACCATTTAAATCCCCGTTTTTATGAGCGTTGTATGTCACGGTATTCAGAAAGCCTTGATTACCTGTCATAGCAAAATTCACAAAACGGGCGATTAGCCGGTGATCTGATGAACGACCCTCTGAAAAGGCCTAACCCGGCGAGTTGCATCTGCTGCAGATAGAGCTGCTCTGAGAGAGCCGTCTCTCCCTGTGCAAATCTCGCCCGAAATGTGTATACATTTGAATTTTGTTAAAAGTGTAGATGAGCAGGGGGTCTCCTGAGCTGAACCGCATTGGTTTCAGCCTCGGGGACCCCCTACTTCCCGAGATACAGGCCCCGTTATGGGGTGCCGGAATCTCCCATGCATTTTATTCCCATGGTCACGTGACGCGGACATTTAAATGCATAGGAGATCCTGGCACCCCATATCGGGGCCTGTATCTCGGGAAGTAGGGGGTCCCTGAGGCTATCCGCTATGGTAATGAAGTTTACTGTAAATGCATTTTTATTACATAGGATTCATGCCGGGGGTCTCTGGTGCTAATATTAACCCTTTGCGGTCCAATTAATTTACATTAAGTGCGCCAGTAGGTCTAATTTAATTTTCAGGAAAAAAACATACAGCTTTTTTTTTTGCACACACACTGCACACTGCGTGTGCACACACAAACTGCGCATGCGCACACACACACTGCGCGCGCACACACAGCGTGCGCGCGCACCCAGCGCGCGCACGCACACTGCGCACACACAAACACACTCTGCACGCGCACATACTGCGTGCGCCCACACACTGTGCACACACACAAACACACTCTGCACGCGCACACACTCTGCGTGCGCCCACACACACTGCGCGCGCACCGCACACTGCGCGCGCACCGCACACTGCGCACGCACCGCACACTGCGCGCATGCACCGCACACTGCACACACCGCACACTGCATACACTCACAGCCCCCTCACCCCCCTCCCTCACCCCCCTCCCTCCGTGTCAGCTGCTAGGGCTGCCTGCTGGGATCGGTGCAGGTCTGGGGGCGGATCGCTGGGGGCGTGGGCGGATCGCTGGGGGCGTGGGCGGATCGTGGGGGGCGTGGGCGGATCGTGGGGGGCGTGGGCGGATCGGCGCAGGAGTGGGCAGAAGGGAGGGGGTCCCGATCAGTGCGGCTGCTGGGAGAAGTGTTCAGGGGGTTGTGCTGCCGGCGCCTCACCCTCCCTCCCTCCTCCCTCCACGCGATCCAACATTGGACCGCATGTGGAAAATAGTAGTGTCGGATATAGTCCGACATTCGACCTGGAAAGGGTTAATGGATATCAGCTCCAGAGATTCCCGGCATCAATCCTATCCGCTTCTCTGCAGGTTTCCCACACCTTCACGCCAACGTTTTCTGGCGTGGGGATTTTGTGATAAAATCACCATTCTAGAGCGGCGATAGGCGTTCATAGCCTAATCACTGCTGCTAGAATTGCGGCAGTTTATGAACATGCCGAAAAGCGGCGATAAGTGGCTTATCGGCGTCATTATTTCACTGCCTTATGGCAACACACCTTAGTTTCTGTTGTGGAAGTGCTTATATATTTCATTTCATATATATTTCATTTCATATATATATATATACTGTATATATACTGTATAGGTGTGTTGCCATAAGGCAATGAAATAATGACGGCGATATCTTACTGGGTCATACAGATAATTGTACCTACTTGTAAATCAGTCATATACAGTATGTATATGTACCAAATAGTATAAAATACATTAGAGGTTTTTTACTGCTCTTTTTCTTTTATATGTGACCCATAAACCGTACCCCTTATTAAAGATGCTGTGGGCACGTCTTCCACTTGCTCGGAAGACTTCCATCTGGGGTCAAGTGAACGAAGCTCAAATCTTCCCAAGCAGAAGAAGACCACGTCACAGCATGCCTACTATATATATATATATATATATATATATATATATATACACACACATACAGTATATATGGGGAATGAACTATATAACCACTTCCACAACAGAAACTAAGGTGCGTTGCCACAAGGCAGTGGAATAATGACGGCGATATCTTACTGGGTCATACAGATAAATGTACCTACTTTTAAATCAGTCAAGAAAGTTTCTATTTTTTCCCCCCACTACTTTTCTATACTTTCTTTTCTAGTATAGCATGGAGAGTGTACGCAGCGCTGTACAGAGACATTTTTGCAGGTCTGAGTCCCTGCCCCGTAGAGCTTACAATCTATGTATTGGCACCATAGACACAGGGAGGAAAAGTGACCAGCCCAAGGTAACCAGGAGCTGACACCAGAATCTGAACCAGGCCCCCCCTTCAGACCCAATGCTTTCAGAGTTCGGGCTTTTGCTCACTGAGCTGCTCCCTCCGCCCTTGTTTCAGTGCAGACTCCAAGGCGGCATTCCCCAAATTACTTTAGAGCACTTAACGTTCAGTCAGATCGACCACCCCAAGAAAAAAACAAGCAAACTCTCATGCCGTACTGTATGTCACAATGGCCTCTGGCATGCTAGGGCCCCGAGCTATACCAGGTATATCATATGGGCATGGTACGTATCGGATACACCTGTAAAGATGAGCTCAAATGTCAAAAAGTAGAAAATTTTACGCCAAAAATCAATAAAAAAAAAAGAAGAAGATATCCATTTCCAGGCCGGGATTTCTAATTCCGCCGCCTCTAGGCACTGGCCTGTGTCAGCCGCCTCCTTTCTGCCACCCTCCTGCTCCTTTGGCATCCCAGCGTCAAATGACGGCGCGGACTTCACGAACATCGCACGGCGGATCGTTGCCATGGAAATGTGACGTCATTTGACGCCGAAGGAGCAGGAGGGCAGCAGGAGGGTGGCAGAAAGGAGGTCGGCTGACATCGGCAAGTGCCTTCCCGTTAGGTCCGATAGTGCGGCAAAAGTATATGGGGGGGTGGCAATTTTCTGCCGCCTTGGGCCCGGGCCTAACGGGTAATCTGACACTGCCATTTCCGTGCTGCGGAGTTCACATTCATGGAATACTATCCTTTCCATAGAAAAGACAACACGGAGAACTATATAGGCTGGTGCAAAAGGAAATGACAAACTTTTTTTTTTACATTGCCCACAACTAAAAAATATTAATTGCTTGAGAACCAGAATGTGTTATTTATTTACAGCAAGGACCCTGGAGAGAAAGAGGGGACAGAGGTATGGGTTATCTTGCTTGATCCACTGAATAATGTAGTCAAAATAATGCATTTCACTCTCTCTATAGTGCTATTAAAAAATTATAAAAATGAGATAAGTGCCACAGATTTGACATGAATTCAATGAAGCTCTGTCTGCACATGTAGCATAAAAGACATTTGTGAAAAAAAATAATATGTACAGTATTATTTTGAAAAAGTAGATGCCAAAACCTCTATAAACTACAAAAAAGATGGTAACCAGCAGCTAGATCGGTTCTTCTGGCGGTGATGGGGTTAAATACACAGGAGATGTGTGTTACTTGTAGGAGTGTTTGCAATACATCTTGCTTAGGCTACTCTTATAGTGCCGGCGACAGCGACGCGACGGTGACAGTGACGTCAGGCAGCGGTCGCTGGAAAAATCAAATTGAGATGACCCGCAGCGATCGCCACCAAGCCGTCGCCCCGTTGTGTCGCGCTTATTATAAGCGCACGCAACGGCGGCAATGCATTTGTTTTGATGCAACGTCGCGTCGCTGTTACCGGCACTGTAAGAGAGAACTTGAAAAACCGTTTCACATAACCCCATATAAAAAATAAAAAAAACCATGGTAGAATGTATCTGCAGACACACAAAAGCAAACCTCCCGTGTAGGGAGTAATGCAGCGCTGTCAGATTACATCTCGCAGCAGTGTAACCTTGACACGGTGATTCATGGGCATTTTATTGTAACAGCTAAAGTTCTTTCAGCTGGGCCTTCGTTAACAAGGCTATCCCGCAGAAATGAAACACAGTGTATGCGCTAATGGCGCTCTCTCCGAACGTCTCAGGGACACTGGATGAAAGCCTGTTGATGTCGTGTAGAATCATTACCTGCTGTTACGTTGTTCACTGCATCAGAGGTTTTCAACCTGCTGAACCCTTTGGAAATGTATGGTGACTCTGTGTCAATCCTACAAAGCAGAATACGACTTTGTGGAACCCCAGTGCATCCGTATACTATTTATGATACATAACAATACTTTTGCTCTGGTAGAACTTATATATCAGCTTGTAATATTATATACTATATGTAAACCGCGGCGTTCTCCAGGAGGTGAAATACATTTTATTTTTCCAGATCCAATAAGTTTATTGCCATATTTTAATTGAATAATTGAAAATGTTTTTTTTTTTTAAGTTTTACTGCAATATTATCTATATCTATAAGTCTCAAATAATGTGCCACTGATGCGCGGTCACGCGTGCCAGGGAGCGTGCGCGCGTGCCCAGGGTTCACCCGTAGGTGGTGGCGGGGTAAGGGGGGATGTGGGAGCAGAGGGGGACCCCGGGGGACCCGGAGAAGAGGGGCAGAGCGGAGCCAGAGGTCGCGAGGGGAGGGGAAGGATGCAAGGAAGATGCACCTGGCGCTCAACCAAGTTCGGCGCCAAGCCGCGGGACAAGACGGGTAAGCGTTAGAGTAAAGCTGTCCGCAGCAGTATGTATGTATGTGTCTTTATTTATATGTATGCCATTAATGTACATAGCGCTTCACAGCAGTAATACACGTGACAATCATATACATAACAAATAATAAACAGATATAAATAACAGATCATGGGAATAAGTGCTTCAGACATAAAAGTAACATTTCGGAAGAGGAGTCCCTGCTCCAAAGAACTTACAATCTAATTGGTAGGAGGAACATACAGATACAGTAGGAGGGCATACTGGTAAGTGCGTCTGCAAGGGGCCAAGCTTTATGTATCAGGTGCATAGTATTAGACACAGAGCTACTCATATGGTTCGTTAAGCAGGTGTGTTTTAAGGTGGGTCTTAAAGGTGGATAGAGAGGGTGCTAGTCTGGTATTGAGGGGAAGGGCATTCCAGAGGTGTGGGGCAGTCAGTAAGAAAGGTTTCAGGCGGGAGAGGGCTTTAGCTACAAAAGGGGGTAGAGAAAAGACATCCTTGAGCAGAACGCAAGGGCTGAGATGTAAGGAGGAGCAGAAGAGTGTAAAGCTTTAAAAGTGAGGAGGAGAATTGAGTGCGAGATGCGAGATTTGATAGGAAGCCAGGAGTGGGATTTCAGCAGGGGAGGCACGGAGACAGATTTAGGAAAGAGTAGAATGATTCTGGCAGCAGCGTTTAGGATAGATTGTAGGGGAGACAGGTGAGAGGCAGGAAGGCCAGACAGCAGAAGGATACAGTAATCAAGACGGGAGAGAATGAGAGCCTGTGTCAGAGTTTTAGCAGTCGAGCAACAGAGGAAAGGGCGTATCTTTGTGATATTGCGGAGGAAAAAGCGACAGGTTTTAGATACGTTTTGAATGTGAGAGGAGAAAGTGAGAGAGGAGTTAAGTGTGACCCCTAGGCAGCGTGCTTGCGCTACTGGGTATATGACTGAACTTCCAACAGTAATGTGGAAGGAGGTAGTGGGGCCAGGTTTGGGAGGAAGTATGAGTAGCTCTGTTTTTGCCATGTTAAGTTTAAGTCGGCAGAGGGCCATCCAGGATGATATCACAGAGAGACATTCAGAAACTTTGATCTGTACAGCAGGTGTAAGGTCAGGGGTCGAAAAGTAAATTTGTATGTCGTCAGCATAGAGGTAATATTTGAATCCAAGAGATGTGATTAGGTCACCTAGAGAGAGTGTGTACAGAGAAAAGAGGAGAGTTCCTAGGACAGAGTCCTGTGGTACCCCCACAGAGAGGTCGATAGAGGAGGAGGAGGTGTTGGCAGAAGAGACACTGAAAGTATGATGGGAGAGGTAAGAGGAGATCCAGGGTAGAGCTTTGTTACGAATGCCAAGAGTATGGAGAATGTGAAGGAGAAGAGGGTGATCCACAGTATCAAATACTAGTATGAGCTGAGTGTAATGACCTATGTCTTTGGCAGCATGGAGGTCATTCATTATTTTAGTGAGGGCTGTTTCAGTGGAGTGAGCAGTGCGGAAGCCAGATTGTAGAGGGTCTAGGAGAGACTAAGTGTTGAGTAAATGGAGCAAGCGAGAGAATACAAGACGTTCAAGGAGTTCAGAGACAAAAGGCAGGAGGGAGACAGTTCAATAGTTAGAAAGACAGGTAGGGTCAAGCTTTCTGTTTTGGAGTAATGGTATGACTGTTGCATGTTTGAAGGAGGAGGGAAAGATACCAGAGTGAGGAGTTAAAAATGTGTATGAGCATAGGGATTCTAGTAGGAGCAAGAGGTTTTAGGAGATGGGAGGGAATGATGTCAAAAGGGCAAGTGGTAGATGGAGAAGAGGTGAACAGCAGTGCCACATCCTCCTCCATCAGAAAAAGAGTCAAGGAAGGCAGGAGAAGAGTTAGGAAGAGGTGAAGGATGGGAAGAGGAAACAGAGGGGATGTCCTGACGTATGGATTCCACCTTTTCCTTGAAATAGTCAGCAAATCCTGAGGTGAGATGGAGGAGGAAGAAGAGGCAGCTGTTATGTGATTGCTGCCACAGTGATCAGATGACCCAGTTTCCTTCCCCATCTTGAATGGAAATGGAGGAGGTCTCTTGCCTACACATTGGTTCCACTGTTCTGTGTCAGGAAGAAACACGTGTGCAATGAGAATGGCACGGAGGTGCAGAGGAAGTCAAAGCAAAACTCATCTCCATGGACTTTTTGACCTTGGAAGGCTTCCTCCAGGGCATGATGGACTTGGTCATTGTCCTGGAGAATTAATATTGCCAATTTTGTCAGGGAGAGAGCTTATTGTGTTATTGTCATTGAAAGAGCTAGTTCCAGCTAATTTGGGGTCCGTTTCCTCAGTCCATGATGTCATGACTTTCTTTGCTCAGCATTACAGCAAAACTTACTACACCCCTCTCTCACACACCTACAGTGTAAAGTAGAGTATGGTGACTGTGTAAAAGTTCAGTGCCATTTAGGACCAAATGGCTTAAAGGCTCGACCACATATACAGTACGAATAAAGTGTCCTAATAAGAATAATCCCCCAGGAACCAAAGGGACAAACTCTACAATCTTGGGTACCCCCTCTATTTTAGGACTGCTTCATAGAAAACAAAGAAACAAAACCTTGTTCTGACCTTGATCATTGCATACTCCCAGTGGTTGAAATCAACACAATATGTGTTCCATAGAATCCATAAAGCTTTCATGCAATAAGCCATACTACTTTTCTAAAACCACCACTGATAAAATTAAATCTGTAACGGCAATCTCCTGGAAAAGGACTGTGAGATGATGCAGACTCCAGGTCAGAATAAGTTCCCTACCATCTGTTTGACCCCCTAGTGCTGAATGAATGGTACAGAACAATTAAAGAAGCTGACAGACGAAACGTGCGTCGGGGAGGTGACTTCATATGATGTCACTCTCAGCAACCCCAGAAAAAGTTGCGGGTGCTTGTTAGGCACTTTAATATGCTCAGTTCTCTGTATCTTATCTCTATGACCTACTATATAGAGTGTGTATAAAGTACATTTGCAGGTCTTTTGTTCTATCCATGTACGAAGGTATCTATGTTTGGACACATCGCTTTGGGGAGTGGCATGGGTATAGGGACTTACAAATGTATCAAGACTTAAGCTTTTTCAGACGCGGCTGTGAAGACCTTATAGCCACAGGCTCCAGAGACAGCGCTGCCACAACGTTGCTACAGGGGGTCCATGCTTCCTGATCGGATACCCCACAGCGATAATCCTCTGGCACCGGGGAAGTTGCGGTCCTGACATTAAAAGCTATTTAAGGCACGATAGGTGTCGATTGAGAAGATTGAGACTGTGACCGCACACCGACCCACCTATTAGTTTCGGGCTTCGCTTTTCTATTTAATTTCATTTCACCATTACGAATGGAGGCACACAGATATTCTGCTGCTGTCTTTGCAATCTAAAGTCACGTTTCGGGGACACAAGATTACTGCACCTGCTCGGGATATGTATTAAATACAGAGCACGATTACAGCAGAATACCCGTGTGCCTCCATCAGTTTTTTTACTGACACTGTTACATACTACCGCATGTACAGAACATTGATCTGTTATATAGGAAGATACTAATAAAATATTGTATCTGCAGACACACAAAAGCAAACCTCCCGTGCAGGGAGTAATGCAGCGCTGTCAGATTACATCTCGCAGCAGTGTAACCTTGACACAGTGATTCATGGGCATTTTATTGTAACAGCTAAAGTTCTTTCAGCTGGGCCTTCGTTAACAAGGCTATCCCGCAGAAATGAAACACAGTGTATGCGCTAATGGCGCTCTCTCCGAACGTCTCAGGGACACTGGATGAAAGCCTGTTGATGTCGTGTAGAATCATTACCTGCTGTTACGTTGTTCACTGCATCAGAGGTTTTCAACCTGCTGAACCCTTTGTAAATGTATGGTGACTGTGTGTCAATCCTACAAAGCAGAATACGACTTTGTGGAACCCCAGTGCATCCGTATACTATTTATGATACATAACAATACTTTTGCTCTGGTAGAACTTATATATCAGCTTGTAATATTATATACTATATGTAAACCGCGGCGTTCTCCAGGAGGTGAAATACATTTTATTTTTCCAGATCCAATAAGTTTATTGCCATATTTTAATTGAATAATTGAAAATGTTTTTTTTTTTTAAGTTTTACTGCAATATTATCTATATCTATAAGTCTCAAATAATGTGCCACTGATGCGCGGTCACGCGTGCCAGGGAGCGTGCGCGCGTGCCCAGGGTTCACCCGTAGGTGGTGGCGGGGTAAGGGGGGATGTGGGAGCAGAGGGGGACCCCGGGGGACCCGGAGAAGAGGGGCAGAGCGGAGCCAGAGGTCGCGAGGGGAGGGGAAGGATGCAAGGAAGATGCACCTGGCGCTCAACCAAGTTCGGCGCCAAGCCGCGGGACAAGACGGGTAAGCGTTAGAGTAAAGCTGTCCGCAGCAGTATGTATGTATGTGTCTTTATTTATATGTATGCCATTAATGTACATAGCGCTTCACAGCAGTAATACACGTGACAATCATATACATAACAAATAATAAACAGATATAAATAACAGATCATGGGAATAAGTGCTTCAGACATAAAAGTAACATTTCGGAAGAGGAGTCCCTGCTCCAAAGAACTTACAATCTAATTGGTAGGAGGAACATACAGATACAGTAGGAGGGCATACTGGTAAGTGCGTCTGCAAGGGGCCAAGCTTTATGTATCAGGTGCATAGTATTAGACACAGAGCTACTCATATGGTTCGTTAAGCAGGTGTGTTTTAAGGTGGGTCTTAAAGGTGGATAGAGAGGGTGCTAGTCTGGTATTGAGGGGAAGGGCATTCCAGAGGTGTGGGGCAGTCAGTAAGAAAGGTTTCAGGCGGGAGAGGGCTTTAGCTACAAAAGGGGGTAGAGAAAAGACATCCTTGAGCAGAACGCAAGGGCTGAGATGTAAGGAGGAGCAGAAGAGTGTAAAGCTTTAAAAGTGAGGAGGAGAATTGAGTGCGAGATGCGAGATTTGATAGGAAGCCAGGAGTGGGATTTCAGCAGGGGAGGCACGGAGACAGATTTAGGAAAGAGTAGAATGATTCTGGCAGCAGCGTTTAGGATAGATTGTAGGGGAGACAGGTGAGAGGCAGGAAGGCCAGACAGCAGAAGGATACAGTAATCAAGACGGGAGAGAATGAGAGCCTGTGTCAGAGTTTTAGCAGTCGAGCAACAGAGGAAAGGGCGTATCTTTGTGATATTGCGGAGGAAAAAGCGACAGGTTTTAGATACGTTTTGAATGTGAGAGGAGAAAGTGAGAGAGGAGTTAAGTGTGACCCCTAGGCAGCGTGCTTGCGCTACTGGGTATATGACTGAACTTCCAACAGTAATGTGGAAGGAGGTAGTGGGGCCAGGTTTGGGAGGAAGTATGAGTAGCTCTGTTTTTGCCATGTTAAGTTTAAGTCGGCAGAGGGCCATCCAGGATGATATCACAGAGAGACATTCAGAAACTTTGATCTGTACAGCAGGTGTAAGGTCAGGGGTCGAAAAGTAAATTTGTATGTCGTCAGCATAGAGGTAATATTTGAATCCAAGAGATGTGATTAGGTCACCTAGAGAGAGTGTGTACAGAGAAAAGAGGAGAGTTCCTAGGACAGAGTCCTGTGGTACCCCCACAGAGAGGTCGATAGAGGAGGAGGAGGTGTTGGCAGAAGAGACACTGAAAGTATGATGGGAGAGGTAAGAGGAGATCCAGGGTAGAGCTTTGTTACGAATGCCAAGAGTATGGAGAATGTGAAGGAGAAGAGGGTGATCCACAGTATCAAATACTAGTATGAGCTGAGTGTAATGACCTATGTCTTTGGCAGCATGGAGGTCATTCATTATTTTAGTGAGGGCTGTTTCAGTGGAGTGAGCAGTGCGGAAGCCAGATTGTAGAGGGTCTAGGAGAGACTAAGTGTTGAGTAAATGGAGCAAGCGAGAGAATACAAGACGTTCAAGGAGTTCAGAGACAAAAGGCAGGAGGGAGACAGTTCAATAGTTAGAAAGACAGGTAGGGTCAAGCTTTCTGTTTTGGAGTAATGGTATGACTGTTGCATGTTTGAAGGAGGAGGGAAAGATACCAGAGTGAGGAGTTAAAAATGTGTATGAGCATAGGGATTCTAGTAGGAGCAAGAGGTTTTAGGAGATGGGAGGGAATGATGTCAAAAGGGCAAGTGGTAGATGGAGAAGAGGTGAACAGCAGTGCCACATCCTCCTCCATCAGAAAAAGAGTCAAGGAAGGCAGGAGAAGAGTTAGGAAGAGGTGAAGGATGGGAAGAGGAAACAGAGGGGATGTCCTGACGTATGGATTCCACCTTTTCCTTGAAATAGTCAGCAAATCCTGAGGTGAGATGGAGGAGGAAGAAGAGGCAGCTGTTATGTGATTGCTGCCACAGTGATCAGATGACCCAGTTTCCTTCCCCATCTTGAATGGAAATGGAGGAGGTCTCTTGCCTACACATTGGTTCCACTGTTCTGTGTCAGGAAGAAACACGTGTGCAATGAGAATGGCACGGAGGTGCAGAGGAAGTCAAAGCAAAACTCATCTCCATGGACTTTTTGACCTTGGAAGGCTTCCTCCAGGGCATGATGGACTTGGTCATTGTCCTGGAGAATTAATATTGCCAATTTTGTCAGGGAGAGAGCTTATTGTGTTATTGTCATTGAAAGAGCTAGTTCCAGCTAATTTGGGGTCCGTTTCCTCAGTCCATGATGTCATGACTTTCTTTGCTCAGCATTACAGCAAAACTTACTACACCCCTCTCTCACACACCTACAGTGTAAAGTAGAGTATGGTGACTGTGTAAAAGTTCAGTGCCATTTAGGACCAAATGGCTTAAAGGCTCGACCACATATACAGTACGAATAAAGTGTCCTAATAAGAATAATCCCCCAGGAACCAAAGGGACAAACTCTACAATCTTGGGTACCCCCTCTATTTTAGGACTGCTTCATAGAAAACAAAGAAACAAAACCTTGTTCTGACCTTGATCATTGCATACTCCCAGTGGTTGAAATCAACACAATATGTGTTCCATAGAATCCATAAAGCTTTCATGCAATAAGCCATACTACTTTTCTAAAACCACCACTGATAAAATTAAATCTGTAACGGCAATCTCCTGGAAAAGGACTGTGAGATGATGCAGACTCCAGGTCAGAATAAGTTCCCTACCATCTGTTTGACCCCCTAGTGCTGAATGAATGGTACAGAACAATTAAAGAAGCTGACAGACGAAACGTGCGTCGGGGAGGTGACTTCATATGATGTCACTCTCAGCAACCCCAGAAAAAGTTGCGGGTGCTTGTTAGGCACTTTAATATGCTCAGTTCTCTGTATCTTATCTCTATGACCTACTATATAGAGTGTGTATAAAGTACATTTGCAGGTCTTTTGTTCTATCCATGTACGAAGGTATCTATGTTTGGACACATCGCTTTGGGGAGTGGCATGGGTATAGGGACTTACAAATGTATCAAGACTTAAGCTTTTTCAGACGCGGCTGTGAAGACCTTATAGCCACAGGCTCCAGAGACAGCGCTGCCACAACGTTGCTACAGGGGGTCCATGCTTCCTGATCGGATACCCCACAGCGATAATCCTCTGGCACCGGGGAAGTTGCGGTCCTGACATTAAAAGCTATTTAAGGCACGATAGGTGTCGATTGAGAAGATTGAGACTGTGACCGCACACCGACCCACCTATTAGTTTCGGGCTTCGCTTTTCTATTTAATTTCATTTCACCATTACGAATGGAGGCACACAGATATTCTGCTGCTGTCTTTGCAATCTAAAGTCACGTTTCGGGGACACAAGATTACTGCACCTGCTCGGGATATGTATTAAATACAGAGCACGATTACAGCAGAATACCCTTGTGCCTCCATCAGTTTTTTTACTGACACTGTTACATACTACCGCATGTACAGAACATTGATCTGTTATATAGGAAGATACTAATAAAATATTGTATTCATGCAGGACCTGACGAAGAGAGACTACTCTCGAAACGCGTAGCCCTCTGTGTTGGTGGAGCTGCAGTATTTTGATCACAGAAGGCCACCGTAGTTCACGGATGAAAGCCTCTTTCACAGGCCCTGCGACCGGACGCGAGAGCAGGGAGATCCCTGGAGCAGCTGACACAGAGGATACAGTGGCTGGAAGTGCTGTACTTGTATGTAAGTTCTGTATACTTACCTTTTTGGTTTAATAAAGTATTGCTTCTTATATGAGCATATGTGGATGTCGCCCTTATTCTTGAGCAACAAAAGAGGGATTGACTTGTGACAGTTGCCCTCAGACATCACCCTACGCCCACAAGCTGACCCTAGAGGTGACAGGGATCGTTTGGAGGAAAGAGCTGAGAGACATTGTGATAGGATTTGCTCACACTTGCCCGTGTGAGTAGACCTGTTATTTTATTTGTTCCACATCACCCTGCTATTCCCTGTGTGCATGGTTATATGACTGACTAGTTTACAAGTTATACTCATTTATGTATCCTTATTTGTTTGTTCCTATGCGCTCACCACATCTCTAAGACTACAGGACCACTAAACACCAAAGTGCTTAACAATTACAACATACCGTGCTTTCTGATGCAACATCTACGTTACTAGCCTGACAGCAATTTTTATGCATACTGCTTTGCATGGCAGCATCAAAAAGGGGGTACGCAAACAGGAAATCCTTATATTACTTACACCCACCTACAAGCGAGTACTTTAATGCCCATGAATATCAAGTGACTGCTAGTTAAAACTGAGTGTGTGTACGCGGCCCAGGCTGGAATTGAACCAGACAGCTTGTGGGAGTACGACCGGCCTCCCACATGTTATGAAGCAGTGATGTAATGATGAAAGATGCCATGTAAGCTGCTCACTTAATTGCTTGAAGTGAGGGTGGAAATTTCACCATCACAAATGAAAAACAAAAACACTGTGAATAACAACCCTGCAAGTGACTACACCTCTGGGGGGCAGATAATTGCTCGCAGTTGGTGTTGCTATGAGATTTGTAGGAGGATGAGATATGTCAGAATGAAGGTACTGGAGACTTCAAGGGTTCTGTACAACAAGCTTGTATGGTCTTGAAACGTCATATACAACTATCTCTATGTATATACCACCCCCCAAAAAAAACTACAGTAAAAGTGGTTTAATATTGGTGCAAAGATCAGCACATATTGTAAAGCATACAAGATATTTGAAAGCAACAGTATTCTGTTCCATTGAAAGCCCCAGTGCTCTTTTTGCCCTGTCCTCAGTTTTGCAACAGGGAGTCTGTGATAATTATATAATTAGCTGCTGTGATGATTGCCTTCTGTACAGTGCAGTAGTTATGTAGTGTTTGCTGCACCTCTCACAAATACATTGGAGTTCAGAGTCTGTGTTAGTTTTCTTCATTGTTTTACAGGAATTTCTCTCCACACAGTACAATGATAGCTTTGTTACAGTCAAGGAGGAAAGAGTAAGCGAGGATCAAAGCATTACAAGGGCTAGCTTCTCCTTCTACGGTACTAACATGGCTACAGTACTAGACTAACAGGGCATTATATTCCTAGTCCTTATTAGGGTTAAAGTTACCCCTGTGATCCAAACCCTTGAGCCAATTCACATTTCATGTTGTCCCCTGCTATTGCAAGCTTGAAAATCGACAAGAGCAGGGCTGGCGTGATGGCAGTGCCATCTGTGCCACTCATCCGAGCAACGCGGTCACAGAGGGCCCTGCGCTCTCCCCAGGACAATTAAACTGATTGCCTGGGGGAGAGTGCGGGGCATCTGTAACTCTTACCTTCTCTGGTGGCCTCTCCCAGCATCTCCTCCTGCATGATTCCGTCATCATGGCTCCGTGATATACACCTATTCTCCCCTAGACCCTCTACAATCTGGCTTCCGCACTGCTCACTCCACTAAAACAGCCCTCACTAAAATAACTAATGACCTCCATGTTGCCAAAGACAGATGTCATTACACTCTGTTCAAATTACTCAACCTCTCTGCAGCATTTGACACTGTGGACCACCCTCTTCTCCATCACATTCTCCATACTCTTGGCATTCGTAACAAAGCTCTATCCTGGATCTCCTCTTACCTCTCCCATCGTACTTTCAGTGTCTCTTTTGCTAACACCTCCTCCTCTATCAATCTCTCTGTGGGGGTACCACAGGGCTCTGTCCTGGGACCCCTCTCTTTTCTCTTTATACACTTTACTTTTCTACCCCTGACCTTACTACACCTGCTGTACAGACCAAAGTTTCTGAATGTCTCTCGGCTATATCATCCTGGATGGCCCTCCGCCGACTTAAACTTAAAATGGCAAAAATAGAGCTCCTAATACTTCCTCTTAAACCTGGCCCTATTTCCTCCTTCCACATTACTGTTGGAAGTACTATCATTCACCCAGTAGCCCACACTCGACTCCTCTCTCACATTCTCTTCTCACATTCAAAAGGTAGCAAAAAACTATTGTTTTTTCCTCCGCAATATTACCAAGATACGCCCTCTCCCCTGCTGAAATCACTCTCCTGGCTTCCTACCAAATCCCGTACGACCCACTCAATTCTCCTCCTCACTTTTAAAGCTTTACACTCTTCTGCTCCTCCTTACATCTCAGCCCTAATTTCTCGCTATACACCATCCCGACTCTTGCGTTCTGCTCAAGGATGTCTTCTCTCTACCCCTTTTGTATCTAAAGCTCTCTCCCGCCTTAAACCCTTCTCATTGACTGCCCCACACCTCTGGAATGCCCTTCCCCCCAATATCCGACTAGCACCCTCTCTCTCCACACTTAAGACCCACCTCAAAACACACCTGCTTAAGGAAGCATATGAGTAGCTCCATGGCTGATACTATGCACCTCATACATTAACCTTGGCCCCCTGCAGACGCACTTACCAGAACGCCCTCATACTGTCTCTGTACGTGCTTCCTACAACCAATTAGATTGTAACCTCTTCGGTGCTGGGACTTCTTTTACTAAATGTTACTTTTATGTCTGAAGCACTTCTCTCCTTTATGTAATATATATATATATATATATATATATATATATATATATATATATATATATATATATATATATATAAAAACCAGCCCAAAGACCAGTAAATGAGACAGCAAACTGTAATTGTATTGAAACAACAGTTACACCATAGCCAACGTTTCGGTCCCACAGGGACCGTGCACGGCCCTGAGGAAGGTCATCCTGTGGGACCGAAACGTTGGCTATGGTGTAATTGGTGTATCCAATTACTTTTGGATTACCTCTTGCAGTTTGCTGTCTCCTTTACTGGTCTTTGGGCGGGTTAAGATGATATATATATATATATATATATATATACACAGGCATACCCCGGTTTAAGTACACTCACTTTAAGTACACTCGCGAGTAAGTACATATCGCCCAATAGGCAAACGCCAGCTCACGCATGCGCCTGTCAGCACGTCCTGAACAGGAATACCAGCTCCCTACCTGTACCGAAGCTGTGCGCAAGCGGGGAGACTATAGAGCCTGTTACACAAGTGTTATTTACATCAGTTATGCACGTATATGACGATTGCAGTACAGTACAGTACATGCATCGATAAGTGGGGAAAAAAGGGAGTGCTTCACTTTAAGTACATTTTCGCTTTACATACATGCTCCGGTCCCATTGCGTACGTTAATGCGGGGTATGCCTGTATATATATATATATATATATATATATATATATAAAAATAGAAGAAAAAAGCACCCAATCCTAGTGCATTACTGTGCAAAAATTAATTTAATTCCCAAAAAAGGCTCATAAAATGAACTCACAAACATAGAAGATAAAAAAGCAGGGCCAGGTGTGCTGTGGATCTTCAAGCGTCGTTCTCAAACCTGCTCGGTATCCATACTTACCGTGTGACGTCATCCGCTGTTCCGCCACATCCATCGTCCCTGGTGGGAACCAAAATCATCTGTTGGTGTGTTCCCGGGGAGAGGAGTTCGTGGAGAGCCTAACATCGTGAGTTCCTGCTGGCGGTGAACAACGAGGGCCATATCGGATGCAGTGGAGTCACGGAGCAGTGTAGCAGACAAGGGGCGTTTCCTGATCCTTTGGAGCATGAGTATTATCTCATAACATGCTTTTTTTATCTTCTATGTTTGTGAGTTCATTTTATGAGCCTTTTTTGGGAATTAAATTAATTTTTGCACAGTAATGCACTAGGATTGGGCGCTTTTTTCTTCTATTTTTCTATGCAGGTAGAGAGGGCAGTCATTGTGCCCTTTTAAGAAGCTGCCATTTTCCTGATAGTGCTTTGTTTTTTCCCCATATTGGACACATTTTGGACTCCAAAGGACTATTTATATTATTTGCATATAGGAGGGTCCACAGCACACCTTGTGTAATTATTCATGCACATTTTATTGGGTTTCATTGATTTTTCAGTAAGAGGCAATGTATTGATCTATAGGTTTTTTTTTCATTTTATTCATTTTTTACATTATTATTCTCCATTTTTTGCTGTCATACCTCACCCAAGCGCAGTCCTTAATTGTATATATATATATATATATTCAAAAAATAAATAGATGATACCGTTCTGTGGCTAACGAAATGCTTTTATTTGTGCGAGCTTTCGAGATACACTGATCTCTTCTTCCGGCGATGTTACAAAAGAAGAGATCAGTGTATCTCGAAAGCTCGCACAAATAAAAGCATTTCGTTAGCCACAGAACGGTATCATCTATTTATTTTTTGATTATTGAAGCTCGGCTAACACGGTACTGATACCTCTACATACACACACACATATATATATATATATATATATATATATATATATATATATATATATATATATAGAATTCGCAGCACACTCAAAATGAAAAGTTGTTTCATCCACGATATACATCAGGCAATCACAGAAACTCTAGCAGATAAGTATTTATTACTATTTGTATGAGTATAGTTCCTTTCTTGTGTGCACCCAGCTTCAGTATATATATATACATATATACATATATACACATACACACACACACACACACACACACACACACAGTTAGGTCCGGAAATAATTGGACACTGTTACAAGTTTTGTTATTTGGGTTGTATACCAAAATAAATTCAAGTTACAGTTAAATAATCAATATGGGCTTAAAGTGCAGTGTATCAGCTTTAATTTGAGGGTATTCACATCCAAATTGGAGGAAAGGTTTAGGAATTACATCTCTTTAAATGTAGCCCCCTCTTTTTCAAGGGACCAAAAGTAATTGGACAATTGACTCAAAAGCTGTTTCATGGACAGGTGTGGGCTATTCCTTTGTTATTTCATCATCAATTAAGCAGGTAAAAGGTCTGGAGTTGATTCCAGGTGTGGCATTCACATTTGGAAGCTGTTGCTGTGAACCCACAACATGCGGTCAAAGGACCTCTCAATGCAAGGGAAACAGGGCCTCCTTAGGCTGCAAAAAAAAAAAAAAAAATCCATCAGAGAGATAGCAGGAACATTAGGAGTGGCCAAATCAACAGTTTGGTACATTCTGAGAAAAAAAGAACGCACTGGTGAGCTCTGCAACACAAAGGGGCCTGGACGTCCACGGAAGGCAACTGTGGGGGATGATCGTAGGATCCTTTCCATGGTAAAGACAAATCCCTTCACAACATCCAACCAAGTGAAGAACACTCTCCAGGAGGTAGGCATATAATTTCCAAGTCTACCAAAAAGAGAAGACTTCACGAGAGCAAATACAGAGGGTTCACCACAAGGTGCAAACCATTCATAAGCCTCAAGAATAGAAAGGCCAGATTAGACATTGCCAAACGATATCTAAAAAAACCAGCCCAGTTCTGGAACAGCATTCTTTGGACAGATGAAAATAAGATCAACCTGTACCAGAATGATGGGAAGAAAAAAGTATGGAGAAGGCTTGGAACGGCTCATGATCCGAAGCATACCACATCATCTGTAAAACACGGTGGAGGCAGTGTGATGGCATGGGCATGCATGGCTTACAATGGCACTGGGTCACTAGTTTTTATTGATGATGTGACAGAAGACAGCAGTAGCCGGATGAATTCTGAAGTGTATAGGGATATATTGTCTGCTCAGGTTCAGCCAAATTCAGCGAAGTTGATTGGACGGTGCTTCACTTTACAGATGGACAATGACCCAAAACATACTGCGAAAGCAACCCAGGAGTTTTTTAAGGCAAAGAAGTGGAATATTCTGCAATGGCCGAGTCAATCCCCTGATCTCAACCCGATCGAGCATGCATTTCACTTGCTGAACACAAAACTTAAGGCAAAAAGACCCACGAACAAAAAACAACTGAAGTTAGCTGCAGTAAAGGCCTGGCAAAGCATCACAAAGGAGGAAACCCAGCGTTTGGTGATGTCCATGCGTTCCAGACTTCAATCAGTCATTGCCTGCAAAGGATTCTCGACAAAGTATTAAAAATGAATATTTTATTTATGATTGTGTTCATTTGTCCAATTACATTTGAGCCCCAGAAATAAGGGGACTGTGTATGAAAATGGTTGCAATTCCTAAACGTTTCATACAATATTTTTGTTCAACACCTTGAATTAAAGCTGAAAGTCTGCACTTCTATTGCATCTTGGTTGTTTCATTTCAAATCCATTGTGGTGGCGTACAGAGCCAAAATTATGAAAATTGTGTCAGTGTCCAATTATTGACCTAACTGTATATGTGTGTGTTATATGTCACGTTTATTATGGCTGTGAAGCGCTATGTACATTAATGGTGCTATGTAAATAAAGACATACATACATCCAATGGCGTCGTGTAGCTATGATAACGTGATGGCACATGACATCACGACTGTTGCCATGACAACAGGACACCCTTAGGTGCCATACGCATGACAACGTGACGCCACGATGTCACATAACGTTCCATTGTTACGGCAACGCAACACCATTTGACGGCGCAGAGCCATGATGACTGTACTATGTAGGGGGAGATACCATGAGGAGAAGATGCTACCAGACAACACAAGAGCACTTGTCATTGCACCAAGATCCGCAAACATCCCAGCCGGTGCTGAATAAAGTAGAACTCTTATTATGAGGGGACATGAGAGGAATGTAGAATTCTGGGTAAGAAGGAAGACTGCGTTTGGTTTGAATACTTGGCCAATGTGAGGGATATATCAAATATCAATTAACTTACACATCATCTCCATTACTCCATGCAAATGTTATCCCCACCTCCCCACCCAAAACCACCAATTCCCAATTACTTGGCTCCTTGATCCTCACCAGTGAAAGTATGTGATAATGCAGGTATAGCATAGCCTCCGCCTGCTATTCTGCTTTTGGGCCATCAAGGTATAAGCCCTGGTACAGGCACTGTGAAGGGTAAATTCTCACATGAAGGCCTAGCTTGTTGTTGCAGCCTGGATACACTGGCTGTATCCAGGGGCGGGCCTAGCAACAACAACAACAACAATTTGAGAGTGTCATCCCTGGGGAGGATACTGGCTGGGTCACATGCAGTTAATGTGATGCCTGTCAGTATCACACCTGCCCTGTTATGGGGCAGGGTTACAAGCCCATCCCCTCGGTATATGCTGACACTCACCCAGAATTCAGTGTCTCTTCCCTCCCCCTGTGGAGGGGTAACATCTACCCTTTATCCCAGAAGGGGGTAAAGGAGGAGCTGAGGAAGAGGCCTATATGGGCCTAAAGCAGGGGTGGGGAACGTCCGAAATGACGAACGAAATGATTTGATCTGGCCCCCGTGAGTCAGGGGGCCCGGCCGCACGGGCCCCCTGCCATTCGATAAATCCCATCGCCCGCTTACCGCGCTCGCGATGCGCCGCAAGAAAGGAGGAAAAAAACCAAAACCTCCCCCTCATTGGTTGCCGCGTGTTGGCACGCTGCCAAGATTTTTTTTTTTTGGCCTGCAGCAAGCTCTAGACGAGCTTGCAAAGCGAGGCCCGCCTCTTCCTGCATGGAGCACGTGGTGTCTGCTCCATGCCTCCCTTGCTTCCCCCTTGCCCCAATTCCCCCTTGTGCCCCCCCCCTCCCCAGGTCCAGAGCCGCAGCAGCCGCCGGAGTAGGAGGGGAAGATGGCGGCCTTCGAGGAGGTGATGCAGGACCTGAGATTCACCAGGGCGGCGCTGGTAAACAGCGCTCGGGGGGGGGGGGCTATAAGAGGAGTGGTTCTTGGGGCAGTGATTCCCAACCGGGCTCTCCCCCCATCGCTCTCCTCCTCCCTCCTAGGAGCTCATGTGCAGTCCTCACTGCCTCCTGCCTGTGAGCTGAGAGGGAGGAGGGAGGAGGGAGGAGGGAGGGGGGAGGGAGGGGGGAGGAGGGAGGGGGGAGGGAGGGGGGAGGGAGGGGGGAGGGGGGTCATCTGTGGTGTCGGCTTCTTCTGTGAACTTTTCATGTGAGCTACCGGAGGTAGAAGGGAGATGCTGCTTCTGCTCAAAGTTGCTTGTGTGTGTGTGTCAGACTGACTGAGTGTGTGTGTGTGTCAGTCTGAGTGTGTCAGTCTGAGTGTGTGTGTGTGTCAGGCTGAGTGAGTGTGTGTGTCAGACTGAGTGTGTGTGTATGTGTGTCAGAATGACTGTGTGTGTGTCAGACTGAGTGTGTGTGTGTGTCAGACTGAGTGTGTGTGTGTGTGTGTGTGTGTGTGTGTCAGACTGAGTGTGTGTGTGTGTGTGTGTGTGTGTGTGTGTGTGTGTGTGTGTGTGTGTGTGTGTGTGTGTGTGTGTGTGTGTGTGTGTGTGTGTGTGTGTCAGAGAGGGGGAGAGAGGATGGGAGAGGAGAGAGAAGGAGAGGTAGAGGGAGAAAGGAAGAGGAGAGAGGAGAGGAGCGAGAGAGGGGTCTGAGAGTCTGACAGTGTGGCTCTGGGAGTCTGAGAGAGTGGATCTGAGAGTCAGAGTGTGGGTCTGTAAGTCTGAGAGTGTGGGTCTGTAAGTCTGAGAGTGGATCTGAGAGTGTGGGTCTGAGAGTCAGAGTGTGGGTCTGAGAAGGTGGGTCAGAGTCAGAGTGTGGGTCTGAGAGTCAGAGTGTGGGTCTGAGAGTCTGACAGTGTGGGTCTGAGAGTCTGAGAGTGTGGGTCTGAGAGTCTGACAGTGTGGGTCTGAGAGTCTGACAGTGTGGGTCTGAGAGTCTGAGAATGAGTCTGAGAGAGTGGGTCTGAGAGTCTGATTCCCCCCCCCCTGCACATTTCTACCCGTGTGTGTGTGTGTGTGTGTATATACAGACACCAACACACAGTCAGTCATAGTCACCCACCACCCAAGTGTCAGTCAGTCAGCCACCCAAAGAGAAGCAGTTCCAGCCATCACATTAGGGGCGAGTTAATTAAATGTTTGACCAAATATAGCAGGCTAATTTTTAAGTTGATAATTTTGGATGGCCCTCGAATGATTTTATAAATATCCAAATGGCCCTTGGCAGAAAAAAGGTTCCCCACCCCTGGCCTAAAGCCTTGGGGGTCCCCTGTCAGGGATTGAGGAAGCTGTGACTTCTGTGTCTGTGTGACAATAAAGATTCATGGAACCATCCATCTGTGTGGATCAATGTCTGGATAACTAAGAAGTTGCCAGCATTGACCATTCTGGCTGGAGACGCTGTAACCAGAGATGAATCACCAAGAAAACCTGTCCTAATTGTCTCCCAACACCCCCGCAGAGTATTCAGAGCCACCTGCTCCAGTATCACAGGTATGCACCACAACACCAGGTAGCAGCATGTTCTCACTTGGGGTGGGGGAACAGGTGCTACAGAGAGTACAGGTGAAGGCCTAAAGTCTCATTTACCAAGCGGTGTTAACCCATAAGCTATTCTAACACTGGACTACACCTTCCAGCTCATTCAAATCTATAGTCTGCAAGGTGTATTCCAGGAGCAGGTGGAAAAGAAAAAAGACCCCAGTCTAACCTGTACTGCCCTTAACATTCTATAGCGGTGCTATTCCATACAACACCTTCAGGTGTTTACATTACTAAGCGGAGCTATGCCACAAAACACCTTTTCGCTGCTAGACAAAGGGTGGGTCGCCGTGTTGGTCCTTTCTACCACCTCAGGACCCTACACCTGAAACTGGACACAAATCAACCCCGCTCCCAGGTCCCTACTTAACCCTGGGAATGGATTGCTTCCTACAACAATGTAGATTCCTTCAGCCCCTTCTCTGAGACTGGAACTTTAATACTTTCCCTAGCTGAAAACAAATAAAGACGTTACCTGCTACTTTACAGGCTAGGAGAGACTGGAGACCTCCTGATGTTAAGGGTTCGTCCCTGGGGTATGGTCTGAGGATACAAGGGTGGGTCCTTCTCTGGCTAAACTCTCTGCCCCAGTAACTGGGCGGAATAACTGTAGCAAAGTGATCACACCATAGGCAGGCGACACTCCAGCAGCTTCAAGAGAATCACAAGGCTCAAAAAGTGTGCTAAGAAAGAGCAACATCATTGTAACTACTCATGTCTGGCCTTGGAGGACTATTAACCCCGGCGCTGCCTGCAGCTTCCAGGACTGACATGCAGGGCAAAAGGAATTTCTTAGCAGGGTGCTACAAGGATATCCCAGCTTCAGCACAGGTGGCTCAATTGAGCCTCTGATTGAGCCACCTGTGCTGAAGCAGGGACTGATTGAGCCACCTGTGCTGTAGCAGGAATATTCTGAAAACCTGACCAGTTTGGGGGGGGGGGGGGGGGCTTGTGGACTGGAGTTGAGCCCCCCTGGCTTAGATGATGGCTGCTGAGGTCACATATTTCACAAATAAATGATGCATTATTTCCAAAGGTGTATTTGCTGTTCTGCATTGTATGGCAGCTCAATGCAAAGTAAGAACAAGAACCTATCTTGTTTGACATACAGTTTTCTCTTAATAGGTAATGACTTATTTCACAGGAAAGTGTGTGTCATGAGGATTAAGCACAACAAAAGTAATTTATCTATAGTATTGTTAATGGTATTTAAAAATAAATATTTCATATGAATGTGCGCATATAGAATATTCTCTACAATAACATATTATTTTTAAGTTCCGCTGATTTTGCCTTTATCCTCTTGATCACATACAATACTTCGTTTATTTTCTGTCGAACACGCTGCTTGGAGATATGCTTCCAGGCATAAAGTGATTCAATCATTACTTAAAGATAAAGCACATTTTAGAGAAATTAAACGCATCACGTACAGTAGGGGAGTTATGTCACCAATACAATTGCAGTACATGCTCCTTGCAATCTTTCCACAGAAACGTGTTCTCAATTGCGATGTAAAAATGTATTACACAGTAATCATACTGCGAAGAATTCCTAACACATAATTAGCTTTATCAATGGGGGTTATTTTCTACAGAAGGCAGGGGCGTAGCTATAGCCCGCGGACCTGCACTCTTGGGGGCCCGCTCTCCCCCACCTCCCCCTTGTTGGCGGCACATTGCAGGGCCTGAGATGCAGGAAGGAAGCAGACAGGGAAATCTCTTCCTCTGCAGGTGGGCGGGGCCTGGGTCAGTGGGCGGGGCCTGGGTCAGTGGGCGGGGCCTGGGTCAGTGGGCGGGGCCCTGAGATACAGTAGGAAGGACAGAGGGGAAATTCCTTCCTCTGCAGAGCCTCCTAGGTGGGCGGGGCCTAGGTCAGGGGGCAGGGCCTCAAGTATTGAAGCGTGGGGCTGAAGCCTGAGGCTGCACTTATAGAGCCGGCGACGGTGACGCAACGGCGACAGGCTACGGTCGCAGGAAAAATCAAATTGAGATGACCAAGCCGTCACTCCGTCACGCTGCGCTTGCTATAAGTGCACGCGATGACGGCAATGCATTTGTTTTGACGCGACATTGCGTCGCTGTTGTCGTCACTATAAGCGCAGCCTGAGAGACAGGCTGGGAAAGGTGAGGGGGGGGGGGGGGAAGGGTTAAATCACAGGGGTAAAAACAGACATGAAAAGGAAAGGATACAAGAAGGAACAGACACAGAGGAAATGACATACAAGAGAGGGAAAAGAGAGGGAAAAGAGAGAGAGAGAACGCAAAGTGAGAGAGAGAGAAAAAGTGAGAGAGCAAAGAGTGAGAGCAGAGAGAGAGAACAGAGAGAGAGAGAGCGCGCAGAGAGAGGAGAGAGAGAGAGCAAAGAGAGAGAAGAGAGAGCAAAGAGAGAGGGAGAGTAGAGTGAGAGAGCAAATTAGAGAAAAGAGAGAGACATGAGGGGGAGAAGAGAGAGAGAGACATGAGGGTGCTCTGAATTTTTTTGGCCCGGGGGCCCTCACATGTCTAGCTACGCAACTGACATCAGGGGTGGGCAACTCCAGTCCTCAAGGGTCAACAACAGGCTGGGTTTTGAGGATATCCCTGCTTCAGTACAAATGGCTCAATAAGTGGCTCAGTTATTAAGACTGCACCACCTGTGCTGAAGCAGAGATATCCTGAAAACCAGACCCTAGAAGACTGGAGTTGCCCATCCCGGAGCTATATGCTGGTTAGGCCAGAATTGCACAGCTCTGTATGATCTAATTTCCCATTACCAACTTATCCAAGCATCTGAAGTTTGTCGCCCTGTGTTTCTCGCCTTGCCTGTGAACTTTTGGCTCCCTCCTCGTCTTCCTCCCTACAATGCACCAGTCCCTGGGCTGTCAGAATCAATTTCTCAGGCGAGAGATTTCCACGGTTAAGTGTCTCGAGCAATCGCTGCAGATGAAAGGGAGTTGAAGCAAAGGTTATGTATAATGTTCCCTCCTGTTGAGAGATTCCTTGCGGTGGATTCTGTTTGAACCTAAAATGTGCAGCCTTTACTTTACTATCATACTGTATCTCCATCACTGCCAAAATAAGCTAAAAAAATAACGACCCCTCCAACAAAAAACATTGGCCCAGATGCATCAAGCAGCGGTAAGGACAACTGGAGGTGTTATCTCCAAAAGTAGTACATTTTTGGTCAACTAGCATGTAAATTGGAGATAACGCCTCCAGTTTTTCTGACAACTGCTTGATGTATCTGGGACATTGTGTAGGCCGCAGAATAGGCAAACATACAAGGCCCTTTAACCAGATCAGAATTGATGTTCACAAGTACCACTTTGGCCCAGAGCCACAAAGCTCTGTTAAGTCACTTAACATGATGTTAATTTTAAAGCTGTGGTTGATGGGGTGTTGGCTGTAAGACACTCCTCCAATCACCTTAAATACACACCTGCTCCTCATCTCTGTCTGTTTGCCGCTTCAGTTTTCCACCACCCTGCCCTCCTCCATATTCTACAAGCTCTACCCTAGGGTGGGACATCTTTCAGGGCTAACCCATATGTACACTATGGCCAATGCCTATTCCCATCGTTTCATCCCTCCTCAGTCTGCCCTATGATGGGCCCTCTTCCCGGGCTAACCCATACTGTATGTACATGTAGCATAGCCTCCCGGCCGCTACTTATTTTCCTGGGCCCTACCAGTATAAACCCTGTTAGGTGCAGGTAGTGGTTGGGTTAATTCCTTCCAAAAAGGTCTTGTGTGCTTTTGCAGCCTTAGATGCATTTGCTGTATCTAAGGGCGGGCCTAGCAACAACCAGAAAGTGTCAGCCCGAGGGAAGGATCCTAATTGGTTCATCTGTTGTATGTGATGACCTACTGTAGTGCCCACGGTTATTCTAACACAAACCAGTGGCAATCGGCAAAAAGACCCAGGTACACCCTGGATACATGCCTTAAACTAGACCCAGCATTTCTGCATTGATTAATGGCCCATCAGATTATCAGTGGGGGTCCCTGGCAGTCCCATTCCAACTGAATGGGACTGCCAGGGACCCCTGCTGTGTTAATCCTATGGGTCATAAGCAGAAATGTCTTAAACTTGCCTTAAACTAGCCAGGTTACACCCAGCACATACCAAGAATATAACCGGGCTAGTTTAAGGCAAGCTTTAGAATACTCGTGGTCTCGTCTGTATCAGTATTCAGACCTGCTCTGTTATGGGGTGGGGTTACAATCATCTCCTCAGGGTTGATTCTGGCACTTTGTCAGAAGTGAATTAGTTCTGTTTCCCTCCCCCTGAGGAGTGGGAGTGTGGAAGTATATCTTGAGGCTATCAGGGACAATAGTATGGATGGGGTCTGCAAGGCCTTATCTCTAAAGGAGGGATGTTTTGTCTGCTGACTGTTGAGTAAAGGAATAAAGAACCAGTTGCATCATAACTCCTTGTGATCACTGTCTGAGAACCAAGAACAAGGTGTCAGTATGGACTTTCCTTCCATCCAAAGGACCCATGCTGACTGGAGGCGATGCACCCATGACTAAGGTACTCTGTAAACCTGTCCTGTTCTCCTCACAACACCGCGGAGCACTCAGCCCTCCTGTTGCCACACAGGTACTGCACCACCACACAAACAGAGTAGCCAGATGAGAAGAGGACCCCAATCTCACTTACAGGGGGGGGGGGGGTACAAGGGCTACATACACAAATGCAAATTCCCATCATCTCATCCTTCCTCAGTCTGCTGTAGGCTGCACACACAACCCAAGTCAACATCACGCTAAGCATTAATGTGGG
Source organism: Ascaphus truei (assembly GCF_040206685.1). Lineage (NCBI taxonomy): Eukaryota > Metazoa > Chordata > Amphibia > Anura > Ascaphidae > Ascaphus > Ascaphus truei. The sequence continues at coordinate 530,933,310 of NC_134483.1, forward strand.
CCTTCATAGGCCAACAACCTACAGTAACATAACATTGTATATTTCTCCCAGGAACAGCATTGCATTAACTATAGCGAATGTTAGCGATAATTATATGCAAAAGAGGCGCTTACCCTAACATTGCATATTAGCAATAGTCATACCTAAGCTTGGCATTAGTCACATCCACATCCTGAAAAACCTATTTTTCTGTGGTGGATGTGGATTGGTTTCTCTCCTCCTCAAAAGTCCCTTTTCAGGGTCTGATAAGAGTAAGACAAACGGGGATGCTAACACAATGTTGTGCTACACAAATATAGCTTTAAGCCTATAAACTCAATAACGGCCATTGGATTGGCATATAATTAGCTTTGCGGGTATGCATTAAACTCAGGGAAAATAACATCCATTACCGATTTAGGTAACATGAGGTTATCAGCCTTGATTTAACAGAGCTTTTTGAATCTTTATTTATAAAACGTTTTACCAGGAAGTAATGCATTGAGAGTTACCGCTCGTTTTCAAGTATATCCTGGGCATAGAGTTAAGATGACAAATACATGGTCACAAATTGATAGTTACATGAAGTGACCAGAGGTTATACATTATATACAAGACATTGCATGCACAGTTAAAGGTAATATATTTTATAGGCGTATGTAACAGTTACAGACCAGATTAACTTAGTTTTGAAAGAACTTAGACTGCTGGTGGCTGTGAGAGTCTCCGGTAAATTGTTCCAGTTGTGGGGTGCACGGTAAGAGAAGGAGGAGCGGCCGGATACTTTGTTGAACCTTGGGACCATGAACAGTCTTTTGGAGTCTGATCTAGCCATTAATTCCACACAAGGAACTACCGTAGGTGGGCCAGATATAATTTGTCCCCTACATAGGGTCTCATGCATGCCTGGCACTTCTCAGAAACAATAGTTAAGGTGAAACATTTACTGCCGAGGCCATCGTGGATGTAGAAATGTTGAACAGGTACAGTACAATAAATTGAAAATCTAAATAAAACCAACAAATGAAACCAGCACCGTATGTAATTTCTCTCCTGCTACGGTGGTCGGTCTTTGGTAAAATTGGATATACTATATGGTTGGCATAAGGAGAAAGAGCAGGTGCTCCTATTGAATATTACAGATACACTACAATACAACCTTGGCTGTATAAATTCGCAGAAAAGTCAAAATAACACTTCAGGCAAAGTGTGGAAGTATCTTATATAATTATTCTTTGGGGAATCTTTTTACTTTTGTAGCCGGGACCCCTTTTTCCACCATTTGTTGTGTGGGGTGGGAGATGCTGCACCTAGGGAACGCTCCGATAACGGAGGTTCCGCGCAAGAGGGAGCCGCCATGTTTAGGTTGGCGCCGGCGCAGAACTGGCCTGGCAGAAGGTTGCGCATGCGCAGACAAGGGGAGCAAAGCCCGCGAAGGAGGAGAGCTCGGATAGGAGGGGAGTTGGGGAACTACGGGTCCCAGCAGCCCCGCGGTACCCCGTGACGCGCGAGGGCCAATCAGGTACGAGGAAGGGAGGAAAAGGAAGTGATGGGGCGCATGTTGAGTCAGAGCTAGCTGTAGGAGGAAGGAGAAGGAGCTCTGGTGTAGGGAGGCAGTCCTCCCCTACCTAGGCCGCATGCCCCAGGCCCAGTTAGGCCCTGAGTCCCAGTAGAGTGAAGCTGAGCTAGGGACTGGCCATAGACAGGTTCCAGATTCCCTTACTGTTTACACAATCGCTACCGGGACAGTTCTAAGTCAGCGGGAGGTCTGGGATCAGGCCCCGCTACCGAGTCGCAGCGTGTCCGGGTGGGATCGCCCCGGACACCCACGGGTGACGTCATCTATGCCCACACTGATCCTTTGTGAAGATAGCTGCGCAGTCAGATACATATACATTCACAGTCTCACTTGAGGGTGGGGGATTATTCCAAAAGGGAACTGGACACGGGGTGGGATCACCCGGTGAAGGGAGGAGGAGACTGAGCGTTCGGCAGGACGCTGAGTATAGTGTCTCCTCTAGGGCGGGACACCTGTTGATAAAGCTTATGGTTGCTACAAGTAAAGTATATTGGTTAAGGTATACTGCTGTGTGTGTGTATTAATGTACATACAGTACCGACATATCTTATTGCAACAAATACCGGCGGCATGCCGGGATCTGCCCCAGCTGCCGCCAGTAATGCACGCGCGCCGCCCTCCTCATCGCGCGCAATTTGCACACCCTTCCGGACCCCTGTACCCCTTCTGCTCTGCCCCTCTGCTTCCCCGTACCCCCGCTTACCTTAATTTGATGTCCAGGGGTGTCGAGGAAGCCTGGGGAAGCCGGGGAAGCCGGGCGCGCATGTGACTGTGACGTCACAGTGCGCCGCCACGCGCCGCGGCTACCCGCTTCCCAGCCTCATACAGCCAGCGGCATTTGCTCGAATAAGAGCTGCCGCTGCTGTAAGTTCCTGCGAAGACCCACTTCCCCTCGGGCGGAAGCTGTCGCAGGTGGAGGCGCTGCACCAAGTTATAAGTATTGTGCGTACCCCAGGCTCTCCGTGGCAGAGGCTCAGGCCCTGTGAGCCTACAGGTTATACAGCATATGGTAGTGGTCTGTGTTCGCTAGGAACCCGGGCTACACTTTAAATATGCATGTTTCAAACTCCAGCAAAATATTAATTAGATCACTAAGCATCTGGCATGAAGTTTAGAAGAAAAAAAAAAGGAGTGTGTTTGTTGCAGTCTGCAATAAAGTGAAAAATAGCGAAGGGCATTACATAAGCGTAGTTTAAATATGTCTCTTAACAATGAAATCAATGGAAAACTCAAACACCCCCTTGAGTTTGATGATTTGCTTTTAGAAGCAGTAATCTGTTCTACTCCATTAAAAGTAGTGGTGCAAACTCGTTTACAAGATATTCATTTCTTTCGCTACACCACGGGAGGCCCACTCTGGTCCTCACGGGCCACTTTTAACCGGTCAGGTTTGAAGGCTATCCCTGCTTCAGCACAGGTGGCTCAATCAGTAATTCAGTCAAAGAATGGCACTGATTGAGCCACCTGTGCTGAAGCTGAGAATGATTGAGCCACCTGTGCTGAAGCAGGCATATCCTGAAAGCCTGACCTATTGGTGGACCTTGAGGACTGGATTTGGCTACCCCCTGTCTACAGGGATAATATTTTTTTTTCTGCCAATAAAGTGAAGCAGGTTCGGATTTTCTTGGCTTATTTTTGATATTTTAAATATATTGGCAGTGAACATTTGAGGGGTGCTCTGAAGTTTGTGACTTTTGACCACAAACAAGTTGGAGGCACTGCTGCTTTAAAGAAAAAAGCCATTCCACTCTTGCCCCCTCAATCTAATATTTTGGGTAGGTGCCTATTCAGTTCCAGCACTATACAGCCCCACTAATGCCAACATAATATATACTGTACATGGTATGTCAGTGGCACCCACATATTACCATAAAACAATCCAACATGGAGAGCAGGGCCGCCGACAGCTTTTCTGGGGTGCAGGACTACATTCTCCAGGACCCACTGAGTGGGGAGGATAACGGGGGGGGGGTCCATATCCTGACTCTTGACCATTAGGGGCATCCGCTTCCCACTGTCAGTTGTCCTTCGAGTTTCCTCTCTCACTCCTCCCCCCTCTCTCTGTCTGTTTCCCTCTATCTGCCCCCTCTCACTTCCTCCTCTCTCTCACTCTTCCCCCTCTCTGAGTCTTCCTCCTCCCTCACTCTCCCCTCTCTCACTCTTCCCCCTCTCTGAGTCTCCCTCCCTCCCTTTTGTCCACCCTCCCCTCTTTATCGACTCATTGACAAGGATAATGTGGAATAAGGAGGAATCCCCTGCATGACAAACACTCCCCCATATAGAGGCCCCTAAAAAAGCAATTAGTAATTATTTCCAAATACATACTGTAAAGGCAGCTAAATCTCTGCTTTGAGACTGGTTACATTTGTTCAATGAACCTAATTAGATTGTTAAATTATTTACTAAAATGTTGCTTTTTGGTCTACCAGAGATTGCACCTTTAAGTTTGATTTTGATAAAGGAGACCACCCGGGGATGAAGTGTATGCCATGAGTGTCCATATTTATAAAGCAGCCCCTACTTCAATCAACTAAAGTCCATCTTAAAGCTGCTTCTTAACACCTTTATAGCTGTAGAGGCCTGCAACACAATACAGGTAGTCCTCGCTTTTCCGACACATTGCGTCCCGCAAACCGCGTCGGATGCGGAACAGTCAGAAAGCGGACCCATGTTAACCGGCGGCGATTTCCGTCGGATACGAGAAAACCGCGCCGGACAATGAGTTTTTTTTACTGCATTATGCGCCGTTGGAAACCGCATCCGACGGAAAGCGGAACGTCGGAAAGCGAGGACTACCTGTTCACACCAATGTAATAGGGGTCCTTCCACCAGCTAAGGCATGTAGTGATTTTGCCCGCAGAGTTTTTAGCTGATGGATAATGATTGAATTGGATCAATCTCAGGCTCCCTAGAGATTACAGAACATTGAGAAGAGAAATTGCACCAATCACTATAATGGGCGCTTTGCGGTCTTTCTTTTTTAGCTGAACCTGTGGTACTAGCACAGATTGGTGGTTATCATCTATATACTCTATATGAGCAGACATAGACATTAACAACTCCAATTTCTGCTGCGTCCCTGCAATTTTTGTAGCAGAAGCCCTAATGTGAAAACAATTTTCCACGGCCATTAACCAGTAAACTAAAAAAGACAGAATGGACATTTAACAGACTATTTATCAAACGTTTCCAACTGCAAAAATAGCACCATATCTATCAGATAATTTCTCATAGTCTTAGAGCATAATATTACTGAGTGCACCCTTCAAAAAAAGTGTACAGTTTTAAAATAGCACTATATGTGGTATAAAACGCTTCTCCAATATATAGACGACTAATGGCTTTGAGTACGCTTTAACAGAAGATACTGTGAGAATAATAACAGTACTGCCAACCTGACTCCAAGTCATCATCATAAGGTTTTGATTCAATCCGAACCCCAACGCATTCTGGTTCACAATAGCCCAGCATTTCTTTGGAAAATGGAATGGAATAGACTGGACTTGAATAGAATGAAATAGACTGGACTTGAATAGAATGGAATGGAATAGACTGGACTTGAATAGAATGGAATAGACTGGACTTGAATAGAATGGAATGGAATAGACTGGACTTAAATAGAATGGAAAAGACTGGACTTGAATGGAATGGAATTGACTGGACTTGAATAGAATGGAATAGACTGGACTTGAATAGAATGGAATAGACTGAACTTGAATAGAATGGAATGGAATAGACTGGACTTTAATAGAATGGAATGGACTGGACTTGAATGGAATAGACTGGACTTGAATAGAATGGAATAGACTGGACTTGAATGGAATGGAATAGACTGGACTTGAATAGAATGGAATAGACTGGACTTGAATAGAATGGAATAGACTGGACTTGAATGGAATAGACTGGACTTGAATGGAATAGACTGGACTTGAATGGAATAGACTGGACTTGAATAGAATGGAATAGACTGAACTTGAATAGAATGGAATGGAATAGACTGGACTTTAATAGAATGAAATAGACTGGACTTGAATAGAAAGGAATGGAATAGACTGGACTTGAATAGAATGGAATAGACTGGACTTGAATAGAATGGAATAGACTGGACTTGAATAGAATGGAATAGACTGGACTTGATTAGAATGGAATAGACTGGACTTGATTAGAATGGAATAGACTGGACTTGAATAGAATGGAATAGACTGAACTTGAATAGAATGGAATAGACTGGACTTGAATAGAATGGAATGGAATAGACTGGACTTAAATAGAATGGAAAAGACTGGACTTGAATGGAATGGAATTGACTGGACTTGAATAGAATGGAATAGACTGGACTTGAATAGAATGGAATAGACTGAACTTGAATAGAATGGAATGGAATAGACTGGACTTTAATAGAATGGAATGGACTGGACTTGAATGGAATAGACTGGACTTGAATAGAATGAAATAGACTGGACTTGAATAGAATGGAATGGAATAGACTGGACTTAAATAGAATGGAAAAGACTGGACTTGAATGGAATGGAATTGACTGGACTTGAATAGAATGGAATAGACTGGACTTGAATAGAATGGAATAGACTGAACTTGAATAGAATGGAATGGAATAGACTGGACTTTAATAGAATGGAATGGAATAGACTGGACTTTAATAGAATGAAATAGACTGAACTTGAATAGAATGGAATGGAATAGACTGGACTTTAATAGAATGAAATAGACTGAACTTGAATAGAATGGAATAGACTGGACTTGAATAGAATGGAATAGACTGGACTTGAATAGAATGGAATAGACTGGACTTGAATGGAATGGAATAGACTGGACTTGAATAGAATGGAATAGACTGGACTTGAATAGAATGGAATGGAATAGACTGGACTTGAATAGAATGGAATAGACTGAACTTGAATAGAATGGAATGGAATAGACTGGACTTGAATAGAATGGAATAGACTGGACTTGAATGGAATGGAATAGACTGAACTTGAATAGAATGGAATGGAATAGACTGGACTTTAATAGAATGAAATAGACTGGACTTGAATAGAATGGAATGGAATAGACTGGACTTGAATAGAATGGAATAGACTGGACTTGAATAGAATGGAATAGACTGGACTTGAATAGAATGGAATAGACTGGACTTGAATAGAATGGAATGGAATAGACTGGACTTGAATAGAATGGAATGGAATAGACTGGACTTGAATAGAATGGAATGGAATAGACTGGACTTGAATAGAATGGAATGGAATAGACTGGACTTGAATAGAATGGAATGGAATAGACTGGACTTGATTAGAATGGAATAGACTGGACTTGATTAGAATGGAATAGACTGGACTTGAATAGAATGGAATAGACTGAACTTGAATAGAATGGAATAGACTGAACTTGAATAGAATGGAATGGAATAGACTGGACTTGAATAGAATGGAATAGACTGGACTTGAATAGAATGGAATAGACTGGACTTGAATAGAATGGAATAGACTGGACTTGAATAGAATGGAATGGAATAGACTGGACTTTAATAGAATGAAATAGACTGGACTTGAATAGAATGGAATGGAATAGACTGGACTTGAATAGAATGGAATAGACTGGACTTGAATAGAATGGAATGGAATAGACTGGACTTGAATAGAATGGAATAGACTGAACTTGAATAGAATGGAATGGAATAGACTGGACTTGAATAGAATGGAATAGACTGGACTTGAATAGAATGGAATAGACTGGACTTGAATAGAATGGAATAGACTGGACTTGAATAGAATGGAATAGACTGGACTTGAATAGAATGGAATGGAATAGACTGGACTTTAATAGAATGAAATAGACTGGACTTGAATAGAATGGAATGGAATAGACTGGACTTGAATAGAATGGAATAGACTGGACTTGAATAGAATGGAATGGAATAGACTGGACTTGAATAGAATGGAATAGACTGGACTTGAATAGAATGGAATAGACTGGACTTGAATAGAATGGAATAGACTGAACTTGAATAGAATGGAATGGAATAGACTGGACTTGAATAGAATGGAATAGACTGGACTTGAATAGAATGGAATAGACTGGACTTGAATGGAATGGAATAGACTGGACTTGAATAGAATGGAATGGAATAGACTGGACTTGAATAGAATGGAATAGACTGGACTTGAATAGAATGGAATAGACTGAACTTGAATAGAATGGAATAGACTGAACTTGAATAGAATGGAATGGAATAGACTGGACTTTAATAGAATGAAATAGATTGGACTTGAATAGAATGGAATGGAATAGACTGGACTTGAATAGAATGGAATAGACTGGACTTGAATAGAATGGAATAGACTGGACTTGAATAGAATGAAATAGACTGAACTTGAATAGAATGGAATAGACTGGACTTGAATAGAATGGAATAGACTGGACTTGAATAGAATGAAATAGACTGAACTTGAATAGAATGGAATAGACTGGACTTGAATAGAATGGAATAGACTGGACTTGAATAGAATGGAATGGAATAGACTGGACTTGAATAGAATGGAATGGAATGACCAGAGGTTTACTTGACAGTACAAAATGATTTGCTACTCTAAGAAAGGAGTTATATCTTTCTTTATTTCTTTTACTCCCTCCCTTTCTCTTTCTCTCCCTCCATTCCTCTCTTTCTGTCCTCCCCCCTCTCTCTTTGTTTCTGTACAAACCACACCTTTTATTTTTAAAAATAATAATAAATGTCAAATATGTTTTTTCTCTAACTACTGTCGCATACGGCGCACCTGTGAGCACGAGACCTGCATACGGGACAAGGTTTTATACACCGTTCTTAAGCTTGTCCATTTTTCACATTTGCAAAGATCCCTCAAATTAACAATATCTTCCCTCAATCCGTCCCCATATACCCTCTGTCACGAACAGCACACAAGTGAGCACTTGACTTAGATATGCAACTAGGGTTAATACAGACAGCTACTTTAGCTAACTCACCTTTCTCCTCCGCAAGGTACTTTCAATTAGTTAATATTAACCCCTTACTAAATTGCAATCATATCTATCCACTTCCACCACCCGAGAAGAATGTAAAATATGTAATTATTTATATCTGCCAGGGTCTCAGGTCTCTGCTTATTATCGGGAAAAAAAAGCCGTGTGTGTTGTACACGCGCATAGTATGTGAAACTTCTTTGACTTTTGTCACAGAAATTGTATTTGTTTGTGATGTTTTAATTAAAAATCAAAATACAATTTAATTGACAAAATGCAAATAAATTTGACTTAGAACGTGCGTGTTCGGCACACATCCCCTGTATTAGCTATTTGCAGTAAGCGTTAATTGTGCGTGTGACTGCGTGTGCGTGTGACTGTGTGTGTGCGTGTAACTCTGTGTGCGTGTGTGACAGTGTGTGTGTGTGACGTATGCGCACCCCCCTGCACATCACCCCCCCTGCACATCACCCCTCCTGCACATCACCCCCCTGCACATCAACCCCCCTGCACATCAGCCCCTCCTGCACATCACCCCCCCTGCACATCACCCCCCTGCACATCACCATCCCTGCACATCGCCCCCCCTGCACATCGCCCCCTCCTGCACATCACCCCTCTTGCACATCACTGCTCCTGCACATCGCCCCCCCTGCACATCGCCCCCTCCTGCACAACACCCTCCTGCACCTCACATATCCCCCTGCACCTTACATCACCCCCTGCACCTGCTCACCTCACATCACCCCCCCTGCACCTCACATCACCCCTTGCACCTCCTCACCTCACATAACCCCCCTGCACCTCCTCACCTCACATCACCCCCTGCACCTCCTCACCTCACATCACCCCCCTGCACCACCTCACATCACCCCCCTGCATCACCTCACATCACCCCCCTGCACCACCTCACCTCACATCACCCCCCTGCACCTCCTCACCTCACATCACCCCCCTGCACCTCCTCACCTCACATCACCCCCCTGCACCACCTCACCTCACATCACCCCCCTGCATCACCTCACATCACATCACCCCCCTGCACCTCCTCACCTCACATCACCCACCTGCACCTCCTCACCTCACATCACCCCCGGCACCTCCCATACAAATCCCCTCACCCCCTGCACCTCAGATCATGGTGGCAGAGCAGGCAGGACTGCACGCGCTCGCAAACAGTGGGCACTGGAAGTGCCACACTGCTAGAGCGTGCCGTGCAGTCTTGAGAGCGGGCTGGGGGGGAGGAGGGGGAGAGCGGGCTCGGCTCGTGGTGGGTGGCGGAGAGGGAGAGCGGACTCGGGGGAGCAGACTCGGGAGGGAGGAGGAGGGGAAAGCCGCCACCGCAGGCCACACAGTGAGTGGGCGTGTTGTGCAGGCCTGGTGTATGCGATGGCAGACGGCACCGCTAATGTCTGCGTTGAGATGGACTGTGGGCATGGCGGTAACTGCGCATGCGCGGCATGTCAGCGGGCATGTGGGGGGGAATGACACAGCTGCCAGCCACTTCTGCGCATGCGTGGCGTCCATCAGCGGCGCCATCACAACTGTGCATGCGTGGCATGGCAGCGGACGTGTGGGGGTAACGGCGGCCGTTGGAAGCGGCGCCGGCGGCTATCACCGCCGCCACCGCTACCGCATGTCAGAGCAGGCGTGTGGGTAGAGCGGAGGGTGGGGGGGGGGGGGGGGGTAGCCGTGACGTCATTTCCGTTTCACATTTCGTCTCCATCTCTCCAGTTTTGTCCCATCATAACTAGGTGCCACAAATGTAAATATTCTCTACAAAGCGTGTGACAGTTCATTCAGAGTCCCAAAACATTACTTATTATAGAATTGTTTAATATATACATATATAATTTTATATATATATATATATATATATATATATATATATATATATATACATACATACATACATACACTGCTTAGATTACAGAAAAAAATATTACAAGAACATAGTCACAATAAATGCAGAACAGTTTCTTAAAATAAAACATAAAACAGTAATCCCTATACAGTATGTTACCATGGGTGGCCATAGGTTTTCCCCAGAGAGGTCACTGGCATAGAAAGATGAAATTTCAAGTGTTTGATCCCAAAACACACCTTTGTTGAATTCTGATTTCATAACTCCAGGGCAAGACCTGTATACCATTTTTCTCCCATTGAAAACCACAAGCCTACCCCTGTAGTAAATCAACTGCTAGGTTGCGGTTTTACAACTTAGACAAAACCCTGCTCCAAAAAGACATTTAAAATCCTGACTCAATATATAAAAACTCATAACTTAATTTCCCCAATACTTAGACAGACACCATCTTCACGGGTGCGTCCGTGCTCTCCACACATACACACTTGCATATAAAATGTGACAGCCCGACGTCTATTTTTACATTAGAAACAGTTATCTGTCGTTGGCACCTCTTACCCATGGAGTATGTGGTATGATTTGATTTGTCTTATTGTCACAATGCTGCATATGTTCCTGTTATTATGCAGAATAGATGACATCACATGATATTCTCATTTTGTATTGTATGTATTGTATGTCTTTATTTATATAGCGCCAAAAGTGTACTCAGCGCTTCACAAAGAATACAGTACAGGGAATTACAATAATACAATAAGTGCAGCAAAAATCAGACAATAGGAAAGGAAATCCCTGCCCCGAAGAGCTTACAATCTAAGAGGTTTGTGGGAAACTTACAGAGAGAGCAGGTGATGGAATTAGTGCTGTAGATGGGTGTGCTTGGCCACAATGGGTGGTATAAGTGACTGTGGTATAAGTAGCCATGAGTGCAGGCTTTTGGGATGCTTGATTTGTGGGGCAAGTTTTAAAGTTAGTCAGTGTTAAATGAAATGGTTAACATCATTTACAGGGCAAGAGATGACAGGGAGGCGTGGGTAAGATCAGGTGTGTATGTCTGGGTTTAGGCTTAGGGGAGGTCCCCAGCAGCAGGAATAAGTAGATAGAGGGTGTGAATAGAGGATTTGTGTGGGTGTTTTTTATTGAGGGGTAAAGAAGTTGTTGGGAGAGAGGTCTATAAATAATGGTGCAGTGGGGAGTGCGGATGTTGGAGAGAACAGAGATGGTCACAAAGGAGTGAGGAAAAAGTAAACAGAAAAATAAATAGGGAGGGCATAGTGAGATACAGGAGGATAGACTGGCCAGTTATTGGAGGTTATTTTTAATAAAGTCCTCCAACTATGCGGTGACCTGTTTCTCACCTCTCTCTGGAATACACAAGTGATCATTCAAGACTGTTTCGCTTTCATTGAGGCTGACAGCCAGGGTTACCACCTTCTGTTGGAGGCTGACCCGGAGACTTTTTGCAATTAAATTACATTTTTAAAATGTATTTATTTATATATTTATTTCTCTTACCTTCTCCGGCAACGACATCTCCTGGCATCTCCTCATCTCCTCCTGCAAAGTCCAGTCAACTTGGTTCCGTGATGTCAAATTGCGGTGTCAAGTTGCCATGACAACGGTGAGGCGTCACATAACATCACATTGTCATGGCAACATGGTGCCGCGTGACGCTATGATGTCACGTAACTTGTTCTTCGCTGAGCCATGTTGATGGGACCCTGTATGGGGGAGATGCAGATGCTACCACCAATGCTGCCGAGGCCACCGATGCCCGGCGATTTCTCAGGTAACCCCATAGCCCGGAGAACCATGGCAAAACCAATAGTCTCCGGGGCAAATCTGGAGTAGTAGCAACCCCTCTGACAGCCTACTATTTGGCTATCGTTTATAGCCTTCTAAACGACACGTCACTTTTAGAGTGCCATCAGTGACAACCTCCCGCCTTCCCCCAATGAAGCCCTCTTTGAAGATCTGCACAGACCCAGGAAGGGTCTTGGCCTGTCATAAACCCAATACATTGTGTTTTAAGACAAACGGTAACCACATTAACCTCTGAAGCACCAGATTTATTATAATATTGAATATCTCTTGATATAATCATGACAACCGTCATCAGACTTTTTCTCGTCATCTGGACATGATTGGCAATGATATGATTTATTGATGATTTGTTGGTGGGTGCTGGTTATGGCCCTTGAATCTCCTTATTGATGGAACATGGCCTAGAGCAGTGGTGTCAAACTCAGTTCTAAAGGGCTACCAACAGGCCTTGTTGTCATGGAAACGCATTGTCACGTGACGTTGCAGCGTCATTTGATACCGAGGCATTGGAGGAGGAGGCAAAAAATGTAAGTGCCAATGGGCGGCAATGTTTTAAATCCACCACTGGATAGGCAGTACGGTCGCTGGCACACTTTCTGACGTCCCCATAATCTCAGGTTTACACTGATAATTTATAGCTCAGTTCTGATCACAGAAACCTTAGCATTGTTACATATTGTTTTCCTGTAACAATACACATTGCATATTAAAACAATGTTTTGCTGTTCAGAATGATACATTCTGGGGAACAGAGGGGGCAGTGTGCGACAGGATGACAGGGGAAGCAGTGGGTGACAGGGGAGGCAGTGGGTGACAGGGGAGGCAGTGGGTGACAGGGGAGGCAGTGGGTGACAGGGAAGACAGTGGGTGACAGGGGAGACAGTGGGTAATAGGGGAGGCAGTGGGTGACAGGGGAGGCAGTGGGTGACAGGGGAGGCAGTGGGTGACAGGGGAGGCAGTGGGTGACAGGGGACGCTGTGGGTGACAGGGGAGACAGTGGGTGACAGGGGAGACAGTGGGTGACAGGGGAGTCAGTGGGTGACAGGGAAGACAGTGGGTAATAGGGGAGACAGTGGATGACAGGGGAGGCAGTGGGTGACAGGGGAGACAGTGGGTGACAGGGGAGACAGTGGATGACAGGGGAGACAGTGGGTGACAGGGGAGGCTGTGGGTGACAGGGAAGACAGTGGGTAATAGGGGAGACAGTGGGTGACAGTGGAGGCAGTGGGTGACAGGGGAGACAGTGGGTGACAGGGGAGACAGTGGGTGACAGGGAGACAGTGGGTGACAGGGGAGTCAGTGGGTGACAGGGAAGACAGTGGGTAATAGGGGAGACAGTGGGTGACAGGGGAGACAGTGGGTGACAGGGGAGACAGTGGGTGACAGGGGAGACAGTGGGTGACAGGGGAGTCAGTGGGTGACAGGGAAGACAGTGGGTAATAGGGGAGACAGTGGGTGACAGGGGAGGCAGTGGGTGACAGGGGAGACAGTGGGAGACAGTGGGTGACAGGGGAGACAGTGGGTGACAGGGGAGACAGTGGGTGACAGGGGAGGCTGTGGGTGACAGGGAAGACAGTGGGTAATAGGGGAGACAGTGGGTGACAGTGGAGGCAGTGGGTAACAGGGGAGACAGTGGGTGACAGGGGAGACAGTGGGTGACAGGGAGACAGTGGGTGACAGGGGAGACAGTAGGTGACAGGGGAAGGACATGGAGGTGGCAGTGGGAGACTGGGGGGCAATGGGTGACAGAAGGTGACATGGGGGAGCAGTGGGGCAGCACTGATACACCCTACCTTCTCCATGATTGCTCTGCACAGCTTCCACAGCCCCCGCTGCATCGCTCTCCCTCTTTCCTTCCTTTGTGCTCTCTCACTGCTTGGTGCACCGCCAAAGGCCCGCCAGAGTGCACATGCACACTACCAGTGATGCCCCCACCCCTTTCCCCCGCATCACACCCCATTCCCCCGCAGCACACCCCATTCCCCCGCAGCATACCCCATTCCCCCGCAGCACACCCCATTCCCCCGCAGCACACCCCATTCCCCCAAAGTACACCCCATTCCCCCGCAGCACACCCCTTTCCCCTGCAGCACACCCCATTCCACCACAGCACACTCCTTTCCCCCGCAACACACCCCTTTCTGCCTGCAGCACACCCTTTCCTGCTGCAGCACACCCCTTACGCCCCGCAGCACACCCCTTACCCCTGGTACACACCCCTTACGCCCTGCAGCCCACCCTTTACACCCCGTAGCACACCCCTTACCACCGCAGCACACCCCTTACACCCCGCAGCACACCCCTTACACCCGCAGCACACCCCTTACACCCCGCAGCACACCCCTGCCACTCGGCACCAGTCAGACAGTCTGGCCCAATTTCCCGATTTCACAGTGTTTGAAATAGGATGCCGGCGAGGGGGTGAAATAATGTTGCGGTGAATAGAAACCCTGCTGCTGAGGGGGATAATTACTAAAGTGTCCCGACTGCAAAACCAGCACAAAACAATTGCACAAAGGGAGAGAAAAATGGCAGAGCACAACCGGAACCATCCAGAAAGAATTTAGGACGAAAGTGCGTAATCCATAAAAAAATATTTAATAGTCAAGGAAAAAAGGGTCAAAACGCTACCTACTCGGGCGACACCCATGGCCCATCTGAAGAGCTCCGGACCCATGGATCTGGTGTGTATGGATATTCTTTGCATCGAAACCGACACCCGGGGTATCGGAAATGTACTGGTGATCACAGATCACTATACCAGATAGTATAAAGTCTTATGGGAGAAGTACTTCCTTCATTATGGACTGCCAAATCGATTGCATTCAGATCAAGGTCGTGATTTTGAAAGTAATCTTATACGAGAATTGCTTAAGTTACTGAGTATCACCAAGTCCCGAACTACACCGTACCACCCGGAAGGGGACGCTATGCCTGAACGTTTCAATCGAACGCTGCTCGACATGCTGTGTACCCTGAAAGGCTCACAGAAAACTGAATGGAGTAAGCACGTATAGACTTTAGTGCATGCTTATAATTGTACTCGCCATGAATCCACTGGGTATACGCCTTATTTCCTGATGTTTGGACGAGAAGCTCGGCTACCAGTGGATGTACGTCTGCGGATATCTACCGATGGGGTATCCAACAGGACGCATTTCCAGTATGTGCAAAGATTACAGGACAGCTTGCAGAAGGCATATAGGTTGGCAGAGAAAGCGGCGGCCCAATTAAATGCGAGTAATAAGAGACGCTACGATCATAAAGTGCGCCATAAGGAAATCCGTCCAGGTGATGCTGTCCTCCTTCGCAATCTAGGCGTCCCCGGAAAGCATAAATTGGCCGACCGTTGGAGAGTTTGTGTATATGAGTTGGAGTCGCAGATGCCTGGCCTCCCGGTGTACCGTATTAAAGACTCAGAAGGACGGGTAAAGGTATGGCATAGAAATCATCTACTCCCTATACCTCAAGTGGAAGATGAAGATTTGGAAATAACAGCTGCTGCCCTAGATGGGGAGCTAAACGCAACAGAGGTTAGTTCAGAGACTGTAAATAATGCCAACTCTGAGGACTCTATGGGGGGAACCTCTCAAAGGGGCCTTCCGACCACAGGGGCATCTCCCGAAGGAGCTACGGGTAAAGGGCCCTATGGTCAAACACCAGATAAGGTGACTCCAGTGGGTCAGCCTTTAGATCCACAGAGCCCATGCTTTGTGCCTCAAAGAGACTGTGTCAAAACACTGAGCCCCTCAAGGGAAGAGACTGAGTTGCCAAGTGAGATTTGTTACTCTCCAGAGGGTGTAACGGAAGAGCGTCTGCGTAGAAGCCAAAGAGCTGGTCAACCTCCCATGAGAATGACTTATGATCAATTCGGGGCACCCCATTATGAGGCTCAGCAGTGGGCTCGCAATAGAGTGAGATCTGTGATTGGAATATTCAATGAAATGTATAATCTCATGTAGAGTATACAGGATAAGTTTTATTTTTCATATATGCATTTTTATTGTGTAATATGTGTATTGGTTACGTTCCCAAGCGGGGACGTTGGATTCCACCAAGGGGAGAATGTAGGGTGTTCTGGTTTCCCCTCTGTACCTCCGCTGCAGGGCGCAATCACGGGGGGTGCTGTGTAGGGAGCGACCGGAGGTTCCGAGGCGGCCCCGATAGCACAGGGCGCCGCCATGTTGCAATTGGCATTGCGCAATACTCATGCGCGACCGGAGGCACGGAGAGAGTTCGCACATGTGCAGTGTAAGCGCGCGAACGGCTGGCCAATAATCAGGAGGCTCTGAAGTAAAACTACAATTCCCATGAGCCTCAGCAGAGCCACATGAACGAATAGGAGTGAAGGGATTGCTGGCAGGCAGGAAAGGGAAGCATGGGGGAGAGAGCACGCTAGAGAGGGTGACGGAGAAGCAAGGGGAGAGGTTGTGTGTGTGCAGGGGGTCAGTGACCCACCTGCGTAGGCCAGATTTCCCCTCAGGCCCCAGTGCAGACGCTGAGTCACCACCAGCTTGTGGTACTGCAGGGACAGCCCTAGAGAGACATCCTATTCCCTTACTGTATTAGCAGACAGGGACACAGTGTTCTTCCTAAGCTGCTGTGTGTTCAGTGTTTTGGGCTCAAGCTGCTGGACATTACAAAACTCGTGAGAGACAACGCTGGATCGGCGGATCATTTTCGAAGTCTGTTACCGGCTGCTGGAGTGGCCGGAAGGTATTTAATAAGTGCACCAAACCGGTACCTTCAGACGCTGATCCCGCCTTGGGGGAGGGTTCTTTGGGGACACTGGGTTGAGTGAACAAGGGACTGAGTCTATACATTGGACACGGTGTGGGGTGCACGCGGTGGTGGGAAGTGACATTACTCAATGAGGAGAGTGGCCAGGCCACTGGTGTCTATTTACTGAATATCAGCTATTCATGTACTGTGATTATATGTGTTTCATTCCTAATAGGTGTAAGCTAAGGTTTTGCGATTACTTATTAGTAAAAGGTTACAACGTTGAGGCTTGTTATCATTATTCTTACCTAGGGGACTCTTACTTATTGGGGATCCTGGGTAAGTGGAGGCGCTGCCAAGTACATATTGTTACCCCAGGCTCCCAGTTAGCAGAGGCCCAGATCTCGCTGAGCCAGCAGGTACCTACAGCACTAGTAGTCTCTCTATATCAGCAGGAAAGAGGGCTACATATACATAATGACATTTTGTGTCTTCTTCATTAACTCTCTGCTTATCTTAATAGTTGGTAACGTTTGAAAAAAAAAATGCTCCAGGAAACAATTTCCATGTCATGTAAGACAGGGGGTTACAGATGAAAGGGGATCATACTCGGTAGACACAACATACAAGATATACAAAGACGTTATGCTGCACTCACCTCGCCGCAGGGACATCTCGTCGCTGGGCACTTCACCGCCAAACCCCTAACCCCAGATCCCCTTACCCTAAAAAAACCCTTACCCTATAAACATTACCTAGGTCCCCTTACCTTAAAATCCTTACCCAGTTCCCCTTATCCAAAAAACCTTACCTACTGTAGGTCCCCTTACCCAAAAAACCTTACCCGGGTCCCCTTGCCCTAAAAACCCTTATGCTAAAAACCTGACGCCGGTCCCCTTACAATAAAACCCTAACCCCTAAACTGAAACCCTAATACTAATGCCCTTAGCGGCAGCTAAAAGGCAGCGGTGGGGTGGCCCCTATTCAGCAACCCCCTATAGTGCCAGATGGGAGTACAGTGCATTACAAACTACAGGATGTGCACCATTCCCACATCAGCATTACATTTGGTTTACTGGACAAGTTAAAGTGAAAAGGAACCATACAATACACATGTACGGAATATAAGTGTGTTTGTTACCTCTGCGTCCTTGTTAAAATCTCGGATCCTTACATCCTCTGTCACCCGTCCAAGCCGATCACTGCACCTTACACGTGTGAACATACAATACAGGTGCTTGCTGCCAGCACTCAATCATAGTTCTGCTGGCAGATAACTCAACCTTTGCTCCTTCTGATTGGCCAATGCCCGTCTGCTTTCCTTCTAACTGCTTATTAGCCACTTAGCTATAATTACCCTACCTACTGCCTGACAGGTGAACAACAAGTCATAGCACATGCACCCTGATACAGCGGTACAGGCGCTCTGCATATTATTTGGTGACTAAACGACCAGGATGGCAGCTGCATACATTAGTGATAGTCTCAAAATCTCCGGACTGGGGGGAAAACAAATTGCACTGGAATTATCACTAAAATATATTTAAAACCTTTTTTTTTTTTAACATTGATAGGGCTCTATTTACTAACGTTGCCAACCAGTCCAAAAAAAACCAAAAAACAACAGAGCTATATTCATTAATAAACAGGAATCCCATTGAAAGCAGTAGGAGTTTTTCCTTTAAATCTGGTGCAATTCTTTTGTCCCAGTTTTACAGCTGGAAGACTTTAGTAAATAACCCCCAGTTGGTGCTGTGATTTTTTTCTTTCTGTTAGTTTTCTGCTTTTTTTGCAGCCTGAAGACTCGGGAGAATATTTATCAAAGTGTCACAGCTGCAAAAATGAGCCAGATTTCCCATGGAAAAAACATATGATTTTCTGTGTGTGGCTAAATCTTGGACAGTGTTTTTGCACCAGTTTTGCTGCCGGGACACTTTGATACATAGGGGCAGATGTAGGAACACAAAGATGGTGACAATCTGGGGCAAAATCAATCTGTCTCATGGTAATGAAAGGTACAAATACAAACTAAGGGGTCTATGGAGCTGATTTATCAAAGTCTCCCGTCTGCAAAGGTGGAGCAAATCTGGTGCAAAGAACTGCACAATTTCATTTTTTTGAGAGTCGCAGAATGTGACACATCTCATTATTATCTGTGCACCATGTATCTCCTCCCCAACTCCTCCTACTGACTCTCCCCAAGGTGCAAGCTGGGGCAGAGACACAGAATGTGATACATCTCATTATAATCTGTGCACCATGTAACTCCCCCCCCAACTCCTCCTACTGACTCTCCCCAAGGTGCAAGCTGAGGCAGAGACGCAGAATGTGACACATCTCATTATTATCTGTGCACCATGTATCTCCTCCCCAACTCCTCCTACTAACTCTCCCCAAGGTGCAAGCTGAGGCAGAGACGCAGAATGTGATACATCTCATTATAATCTGTGCACCATGTAACTCCTCCCCAACTCCTCCTACTGACTCTCCCCAAGGTGCAAGCTGAGGCAGAGACGCAGAATGTGATACATCTCATTATAATCTGTGCACCATGTAACTCCTCCCCCATCTCCTCCTACTGACTCTCCCCAAGGTGCAAGCTGAGGCAGAGACGCAGAATGTGATACATCTCATTATAATCTGTGCACCATGTAACTCCTCCCCAACTCCTCCTACTGACTCTCCCCAAGGTGCAAACTGGAGCAGAGACGCAGAATGTGATACATCTCATTATAACCTGTGCACCATGTAACTTCTCCCCAACTGAAAATGTTCCGGTCTTGCACAAAAATTGCCTTGATACAGATGTAGTGCTTGTTATTGTATGACTTATTGTGCGATTTCACCAACGCAAGTTAAGATTAGTCAAAATTGCCCGATACATACTGTACAAATGGAGCCAACAGTTAACAAATAGAATAACACACTTTGGGGTTTATGACGAGATCGCGACAAGAATAACAGGCCCTATATCTGTACATAGATCCCTATATTAATAGGATTTTTTCTCTTTCTCGTGCAGTTTGTTTTGCCCCACAATTGCACCATTTTACCTTGGGAGGATTATGTACTAACATATGTCATATTTCAAATTTGTTTTGCGTCAAAAATGTCAGTGCTACAAAGTAAAACAAACCTTAAAAAAAATGTATTAAGGATTCAAACATATGATGTATTTATCGTTTTTAGCTTGGAATTATTTGCGTGCATCCCTCATGTTGGATATCTGATGGGTACAACTTAAATCAAAACACAAGTTATTTTCCTTTTCTCTTGAAAAAGATCCCCTCCTGTCTCAGACGGGTCACCGAAACTGCCCGAGGGAGTGCGATTTTCAGGAAGATTCCAATGTAAGAAGGAGTTTCCCAAATGTGACATTAGCCTGAAAAGTTTGCCCCGCGTCACCCAGACACGAAACCTTTTCTTACATTTGATACAAATGAAAGCAGAAAATGGAGTTATTCTTCATAACAAATTTCTACCCTCACTTTCTTCACGTTGATATATCACCCCTACTGCGCGACATTTGGACAAGTTTCCCAATGACAAAATAAGGGGGGATAACAACACTGCACCACATGTATCAAAGAACAACATTTTGTAGCTATAAATGTGAGTAATTATCCCTTCTTAAGTCTATTACAGTTTATTGCCCCATCTCTGGAGCCGGGAGACTCTGATAAACAGGCCCCACTAGATTTCACGTGTCTCAAGGCTTAAAATATTTGGCTTAACATATGATATAGTTATTTCTTTACCATCAGAATCTTTCAAGGACAACGGGAAGCAAATGTTGATAACAAGTGCTCTGCGCAGTAGACAATAAATGCTGAAACCGTCAAATATATTTGTTTTTAGCTTAGTGTGGAGGGCAAAGGCATAGGTGTTGAGTTAATGATTAGAAAGCACTGAGCCGGTTTTGGGCTAATAGTACTAAAATTGGAGAAATGCACAAAAAACATGCACTCTAAAGGTAGTTATGGAACCGTGTCATTCAGAGAAACGGGTTTAGTTCTTTAATGGGATCCACATCAATCTAAATAACAATATTAACCCTTAGGAGCCAAAGGACATAAAGACATGGGCACTCCATTCCAGTTTTGTTCACAGGTATCTCTCCACATGTTGCAGAAAGTAGTGTTTGGGGAGGTATAAAAGTGTCTCTGTGTCATTAAAAAAAAACTTGCGATTCATTGGCAAAAACAGCAAACTGATGGTGGAAATGTAAGATTTATAAAAAATAAAAAAAGGAAAACTTTCTGTCAGCTGCTTCGCCGGGAATCGATTGTGAAAAACAAAAAAATCGAGAAAAAGTCGGCAAATACATTTTGGAAACCTTTGCACATCTCGAAACGTCACGTTACAAGCCCTGGTTTCCTGGAGATTTGTGTAGTATGCGTTTGTCATGGTACTTTGAACCTGTTTTGCACTAAGTGTGTCAACTTGCAATTTGGAGTGGGTCAAAAACACTCCAGTTCGGGTGTTACCCAATGCACATATTATACTTGGATATATATCGAGGGCGGTGTCTTTGCCAGTTATATTTTTTTTCCTTTTCTTTGGGTACAAATCAATTTAAGCCAGAGTTGGTATAACCTTCAAAGCAATGATATGCCTCAAATCATTGACACTTCCTTCTATATCCTATCCCTTTCTTAACTGCCAGTTAGTGATGTATCCCCCATAGACACGACACAGAGGAGTCAAGTTCAGGCCCAGGGCAGGTAAGAACTAGTATCTCCCATGAGTCCAGCAGCCATCTTAGCGCTGGTTATATAAACCCTAGCCTGCCTGCTAGTCGTGGCTTGTCAACTTGTTTGTCCCAGAGCAGCAGTCTGGCTATTCCCTTGTCCCCTGCTATTTTGCCTTTCCCTGGCTACCACTTGCTTTTCCATGTAGCTCTGCAGACACCTTAGGCCACGTCCATAGAGGGGGGGAGCAGTGCTGAGGCGCGCTGACGCTGAGGCTCGCCTGCTGAAGCCTGTGCGATTTCATGCCCATGCAGGCGAGTCAGCGGGCGCGATCGGGAGGCAGGGGGGAGGCTGAGGGAGGCGGGGCAGTGACGTCGCTGGGCCAATCGCCTGCGACGACCCGACGTCAACGTCATGGCGCCGACGTCACGGCGCCGTGACGTTGACACTGCCTCGCGCTGATTGGATGTTTTCAGCCGACAGTGCTCTGAAAAACAGCTTCGCCTGTCGGCTGAAAAATCCAACGCGTCAGCACGCCTGCGGACGCTCGCGGGAGCCCCCTCTCAAGGCATCCTCATTGAGGATGCAGGGGCTCAGCGCGGCGCGTCCGCACGGCTCAGCGTGGCTTCCCGTGCTATGGACGCAGCCTTATTGTTTTGTCTTGCTTTCCCCGTATACTCCTACTAAGGGGCTCTTTCCCTTTCCCTTGCTACCATTGCTTTGGCATGTACCTCTACGGACCTTGCAGGTACCCTTTTGTTTTGCCTTTTGCGTTTCTCCCTTGGTGTGAGCATTAAACACTATCAATTTAACTTATTCCAGTCTCTTGTTGTTTTTGGGGTTCCATGTTACCTCCGAGGGTCATTCAAGTATCCATTGACTTGAATGGGCCATAGGGTGTCTTACTGAATAGCACCGTTTCATAAATATGTCCCTAAATGTCTTATAAATGTTTTATCATATATTGTTTATGTGTATGTTTTATTTGTTGTTCCTATTATTTGCCACTGTGGCTTTCCATCGGCCATTTGTGTTGAATGGTTAACAGGCCCTTTTAGGCATAAACAAGATATTAGAGCAGTTTAGAATAAGTGCAGAGTGAGGGTAAACTGCTCCAATATCTTGTCTATGCCCAAAGGGGCCTGTTAACCATGGAACACACATGGCAGGTGGCAAGCCACTATGGCAAATAATTGGAACAACAAATAAAACACACACAAAACAATATACAAACCACGTTAATAAAACGTATACAAGGCATTTAGGGCCATATTTACGAAGCAGTGCTATTCAGTAAGACACCCTATGGCCCATTCAAGTCAATGGCATCAAGTTATTCCCTTTGTACGCTATAATAATAATAATAATAATAATAATAACATGTTCTTGTATAGCGCTGCTACTGTAGTTTTACGTAGCGCTTTACAGAGACATTTTGCAGGCACAAGTCCCTGCCCCATAGAGCTTACAATCTATGTTTTTGGTGCCTGAGGCACAGGGAGATAAAGTGACTTGCCCAAGGTCACAAGGAGTCGACACCGGGAATTGAACCAGGCTCCCCTGCTCCAAACTCTAAGTGACAGTATATATATGCTATATATATGCTATACAAGTATATTCTCCTGCTGAATAGAAAGTCGGTTGAGCTGTAAATGTGATTATTAAATACTTAAGTAGCGAGTAAGGAGTTGTGTATACTAGTATTGTACCATTTAAAAAAAAAAATCATATTAGGCTTTGGTATAAAACAATATTGCACATATTCCTGAGCACATGGGCTTCCTGCTAAACGACAACATAATCAGATGTTATCCCTATATTTTGCAAAAATGTATCCTGGGGTGAGTACAGTATTTCTTAAACCAGCGGTTTCCAACTCCAGTCCTCAAGAACCCCAAACAGGTCAGAAATGTAAGGATAGCCCAGCTTGAGCTTGCCTTAATCAATGCCTCAGTCATTTTGACTGAACCACCTCTGCTGAAGCAGGGACAGCCTTAAATCCTGATCTATTTGGGTTTCTTGAGGACTGGAGTTGGGAACCACTGTCCCAAACCATTCAAGTTTCTTGAGAATTAATTGGGAAGACGAGGAACTCTTGTGTGTATCACGCCAGTGTCCAACGTTAAATAGTATTTGAACTGCAAATAAGGATTCTGGGTAATGACATAAAAATTTGCATGGAACGTCTTTAAATATGGACCCTCTAGATTTTTTGCTTGGGGTATTTTATAGATTTTTCCACAAAGCATTGGTGTTTGGAAATATAGAATTAGCCCACTCCAAGACAGATGATTTTTCTTGGAAACTAATGCAGCTTTGAATAATTCAAGGTGATAATGATTGCTAATAAGACCCAAGATTATGACGTCTAAGAAAAATTGACAAAAACCAATCATGTTATGACGCACAGCTGCTATAGTATATGTCTGTCACAGGCCCCCCAAACCGGCTTTATTTACCAGATTGCCACACATCATACAGTGATTCAACTGCAGACAATGATGCTAGATAATGCCAGACGAACGAGGACGCTCAACACGACTCATTTCATATCCAGTTTAAAGAAATGGATTCCATTAAAATGACTTGCCGCTAATGACTGGTTAGTTCATTGGTTCCTAATCTAAATCGACAAGAAATACACATCGACTTTGGGAAACAGGTCAATTTCTGCATTGTAACTTTGAAAGTATTTTGATCTGGAACTGATGTTCACTTGCAGAAAGTCAGTTCTGGGTATGTTCATCATGCTGTGTTGATACAATGACATTTTTCAGGCTCTCTTCCCATCAGATCAGTTGCTGTGTGGGTGGGTTGACTAAAATGAAATGGCGGTGTCCAATAAATAAAGGCTCAGATCCACGAGGCTGTGTTTTGCTGCTGAACGGAATGTTCTTTATTCTATCACCTCTTCTGAGACAGCACACACCTGACATATTAACGGCATTCAGTGTTATTGTTGCCAGCTCTCCCAGTAAACCATTACAAAACTCCTGCAGGACGAGGTCTGAGTTTTGAAAATACAGCACAACCCCCTTATAACATTGTGCATTGTCCAAAGAATCACATCGCACTATAAGCGGATCGCATTAGAAATAATGTACAATATATGCATTGTACAATAAAGTATTTAAGATACCAATAATCGTGTTGTAAAGTATTCATACATACGAAAATTGGGAGCCCACCCATACATCGCGCTATAAGCGGATTCACGTTATAACTGGGTTGAGCTGTACAAATATCTGTAATATACTGTAGAGATGCAACTTTGAACTGATACAAGGAAATGCAGCAGAGAATGCATCCAATTCCCTTCCTAATTTTAGCATTTTTGGGCCAATGACAAAGATAGATTAATAGTGAACAAACAGAGAAAACAGTGGCGCTCCCTGAGAAAAGGTAAATCTAGTGTAAGCCCCTAAGAGGGCATTAATAGGTGAAGGATGAAAACGAGGCTCAGAGTAACAAAGATGTAATATCAAAAATTAATACTGGCCCTGATGGTACTGCTGCTCGTCCCCTGATCCTTGGTGAATTGGTGAATGGAGTGGAGACGAGCGCATGTAAGAAGAAGAAACAGCAAAGTGTATAGTATATACTGGAGAGTGTACAAGAACAATAGGGTCGCGTCGTTCTAGGCATAGCGTGGAGCCTTTCTGAAACCTCAACTGCTCCCGTAGTTGTTTCCCGTTTCCGTGACACAGCCCTGCATCCGGATGCAGAGAAGGGGAGTTACTGCCACCTGAACTGTTCCCAGCCACGGAGACTACATTTATTATTGATGTAAGTCTTTGAGCTTTTATTTATCTGTTTAATAAAATCACTTTTTATCTTTCCCATTGCCTGGTTGTCATCTACCCCGGGTTTTACTGCAAGACACCATCGGTTCTAAGATTGCAGACACAGTTATCACTTACAGTGGATCCTATGCTGCAAGCACTTGCCCTCATTGTCTTCACTCGCACAAGTCCGTGTGAGTGTATTTACTTCTTCATTTATTTTCCATTGACACCACAGTGTGTTTCACTACTTGTCCCTTCACTCACTGTGGATCTTCCTATGTGTGTTTGTTCCCTGTGTGATATGGCTCTTATGAGAATGAACATACGGCTATAAGAAAGTACCAGGAGCAACAAGGAGGACCACATCAGGTGACCCACGCAAGCCAGTACCTGTCCCAGCAGACGATTTTACTTTGTGACCAGAGTGAGAACCTTCCAGACAACGCTGAGGGATTTTGCTCACATTATGCCCGTGTGAGTACTCACAGTCTTATATTATTATCCCTCACCCTATTGTTCTCGTACACTCTCAGTATATACTATACACTTTGCCGTTTCTTCTTCTTACATGCGCTCATCTCCACTCCATTCACCAAAGATAGATTAATGCCAGCAAGACATTTAACCCCCCGTGTGCTCTGTGTACAACTGGAGGCCCATGTGACATATCCTGTAGATCATGGGTGTGCGCAAACTGGGGGGGCAAATTTTTTTGGGGGGGGGGGTGAGGCGGTTACAGTGACCCCGCGCTCTTCCCCACGGCATTTAAATGAAATGCCGGAGGGGACTGCGCAAGGACTCTGCAACTCAACTTGCTGAGATTCAGTCGGCTTCGGGACGTGTCTCCATGGCAACGTGGTGTCAAATGCCACAGTGGGTCACGCGACGTGACGACACATGTCCCCGCTGTGTCATTTGACACCGCACTAAGGATAAGGCGGGGGGCGCGAGCACTAGGGGAGAGCAGACAGGGGGGCGATGCAACAAACGTTTGCACACCCTGCTGCAGATCATGCCTTTGCCTGGTCTGGTTATGGTTTTCAACTCCAGTCCTCAAGGACCTCAAAGAGTGCAGGTTTTAAGGTGAAATGGGACGTTAGGTCACCGGCGCTCCACCGCCTGGACAACTCGCCACGGTCACCCGCCGCCTTCCACCATCCGCCATCTTTAATGGACGATCTCCCCAGCTCACATATGCCGGCGGTGTGGCCGGCGGCTGGGGAGATCCTTCCGAGAACATTTTAAAATGGCGGAAGGCAGCGAGATTCCCGGCGGTGAGGCGACCGGAGGTGAGTGGTCGTGGTGATGGTGATGGAGGAGCACCGGTGGCGATTCGGTCATGGCCAAGTGGCCGTGCCCAAATATCCTAGACCTGTTTTAAGGATATTCTCACATTAGCACAGGCGGCACAATCATTTTGACCCAACCACCTTTGCTCAAGCAGGGATATCCTTAAAACCTGCACTGTGAGGGGTCCTTGAGGGCTGGAATTGGGAGCCTCTGCTCTAGGGGATATCACTGACACATCACGGTGTGGAAAGCTACTTCTAGGACTTACTGCGACTTGGCGGAAGAGTAAAGCTGTATGGTACCACCGACCTTCCAGGACTTGAGTTTAAAGGGCGATATACAGTACCCGGGTGACTTACACATATTTCGTTTTACAGAATCCAGGCACCTGTGTGTATTTTAAAGTGTTTTCAAAAGGGCAGGTTTTTTTTGTAGTTTTTTTTTTAAACAGATGAGTATAAAAGGTTTCCTTATATAGATTCAATCACTATATATAAATTCCTTATATAGATTCAATCGCTATATATAAATTCCTTATATAGATTCAATCAATATATATAATGCACTAATTGTCAGACTTTTTTCTGTCTTGTGAAAAGTTAATATGTATCGCTTCTTGTAGGGCAGGGGGGCTCAACTCCAATCCTCAAGACACCCCAACGGGTCAGGTTTTCAGGATATCCCTGCGTCAGCACAGGTGGCTCACTCAGTCCCTGCTTCAGCACAGGTGGCTCAGTGATTGAGCCACCTGTGCTGAAGCTGGGATATCCTGAAAACCTGACCTGTTGGGGGGGGGGGGTCTTGATGGCTGGAGTTGACCACCCCTGTTGTAGGGAGCACTGCATCAAGTACAGTGTATCATCTAGTTACGTGTTATCTGTTTGACTAGCGATAGCACCATAATTACTTTGTAACCAAGAAACGGAGCTAAGCTGACAATTTGAATGACTCACCCATGTCTTCTGGCAAACATTATAAAAAAAACAAATCATTTGCTTACCATCGAAATGTTCAAAGTAAAAAAAAAACATTATAATAATAATAATTTCAAAGTTCTTATTGATTTATTTTCAGGTGTTAATCCGCTGCATTTAGCCAATTGAACTACGCCACAATGCTTAGGTCCCTTTTCTCCTACACAGCCCGGCTAAGGAGAGGAACCTGGGCGATTTACACATTTAGTTCTGCAAAATGCAGACTCCTGTAAGTATTTTACAATATGTAAGTAAAGTAAGATTGCAATCATTCGTTTCCAGGAACACATTCTTGTGGCTGCATTCTTTTTGGCTACCTTTTACTCATTCACAAAGCGTCTTATCGGCCATGAAACGCGCTGGAGTGTTTTTTTTACCCTCGTTGCATTCAATGTATGCCAATAAAGTCATCTTTTGGCTCTTGCTTGCCGTCCAGCCAGGTATATTTTTGCCTGCACTGCCACTCTTCGTCTTCCTTTTTGGCTACCTAGATTGTCTCCATTAGACATGTATCTTTGTTCTTGTTTCTGCGGGTTACTATCTATATATTTAAGCGGCAATCCCTACTGCTTGTGTTTTTGTTTGTTTTTTTTAGTCTTACCTGAAATGGGCTGTTTCAGGGGCCCCGTGCCCAGGGATTCTCTGTTTCGGCTGATATTTGTAGGTTTTTTGGGGGACAGTTTTGATGCCAAAAAACTACAAATATGGCAGCCGACTACAAACATGGAGCGCCGGCGTCACCAATACAATGCAAGCTGTCTGCTGACTGCCGGAGCCATTTTGTGTCCCCAGTTTGCACGGCGGACCTTTGGTCCACTTGGGCTTGCTGCTCCGGAGCTAGGGGGTCTTCCTCGGACATCAGGAGAGCACCGATGAGCTCTGGGTGATGTCCCGGTTTAAGTAAGATTAAAAAAAATTCAAGTCTTTATACCCAGGATTTCTGCTTTAACTGCAAGAATATTTTTAATCCGTACAATACTCATCCTGTGTCTTAATGTAATGGTCATGGGATCGTTCAGGAGCAAACACGCGATAGCGACTTGGAACCGGCGTACTTAATCATAACACACAAAAATGTATGATCAATAAAGTGTATTATATATGAAAGATTACAAAAAATGGAGCACACCAGGACTGAAACATTAGTCTGGTGGGGTTTTTTCCCCCCCCATTCTTTCATGTATAATACACATTTTTGACCATACATTTTTGTGTCGCAAGTACTTTTTATTAGTATTTGTATTCACCTTGAACTGGGAGGTGTTGGTTGTGACAGACACAATAGCAATGTTTTTTCCTGCAAACACTGGGTTTCACAGTGACTTTGTAACTGTGGTTCGGGGAGACACTGAGCCGTGTGCCTGATGATAACAGACAGAAAGGCATGTGAAGGTCAAGGTTTGCCTCAGTGCCGTGACGAGACAGACCCCAGGCCTTTCTCGTCTGTAGAACGAGCTTCGATGCAGCTCATGAACCTCGAAATAAAATAACTGCATGAAAAAAAAAATCTCTCTTCTGCAAGAAATCTATCAAATAAGGTGTTTCCACCACATCAGCAGTGACTACGCTTCTTTTCTCCCTTTCTTGGTGGCCGATTGTAAACACGCTGTCAGATTCTAACTATTTATGTTCCCTGAATTTTTGCTGAAAAATATATACTTTTCCTCCCTGAAAATAATTCCCTCATTCCAACGCAACTAAGAGGAAGT
Organism: Ascaphus truei; assembly: GCF_040206685.1. Lineage (NCBI taxonomy): Eukaryota > Metazoa > Chordata > Amphibia > Anura > Ascaphidae > Ascaphus > Ascaphus truei. The sequence goes on from NC_134483.1 coordinate 530,962,726, forward strand.
TGTAGCAAGCGCCTGAATTTTTTTACCACAAGTCTCCAGCTTTCAAATATAGGTCAGTATGGTCTTCAACACAAATTGCTTTTCACCCAGTGGTGGTGGACCTACCATATGTGCAGCCTGTTTGGCTGCACCGAGTGTCCCATCTTCCACACGCTTGAACACTGCTCCTGCACTTATTTTAGCAGCGGGAACAGTGTTCCGGCATTTCCTGGCGGTAACGGAGGGTGCCCACAAAAGTGGCGCCAACATACAAGTTAGGCGCCACCGGAAGTCGGGTCTAACTTCTGCAATCACCGCCAGGACGGGCTTCCTCTATCACCGCCCCTCCATGGGTACTGTAGGGCCTTTGGGGAGAGGGGGGCTTTTCTTTTTACTTGCACTGGGGGTCACCGGTGTCTAGTTCCACCACAAGTAATATGTTTCCTTATATGGCACTATACAGAATGCACAGTGCTATATAGATAACTTTTCTTGCACGAGTCCCTGTCTCATACAGTTTACAAATACATTTTGGTATTTGAGGCCCGAGATAGTGATACATGCTTACACCAATGTCATGGGGACTAATCCTATATAGGATCTGTTTAATACCCTCATCTACACCCCAGCTCAGAATCAGTACACTCAGGTGTTCATTTCTGTCTTTTGTATTCCTTCATCTCACAAACCCCTGTAGGAGATATTCAACTTTGAGGTCTTGATTGGAAAATAAAAATGGTAACCAGTGAATAAGAGGAATGATGTTTTACTTCAGTGGTTTCCAACCCTGTAATTATATTGTGAAATTCTGCAGAACCCCAACCCTCTCTAATAGCGCGTCTGTGATCAGATGCATTGTAAGGAACCCCAACCCTCTCTAATAGCGCGTCTGAGATCAGATGCATTGTAAGGAACCCCAACCCTCTCTAATAGCGCGTCTGAGATCAGATGCATTGTAAGGAACCCCAACCCTCTCTAATAGCATGTCTGAGATCAGATGCATTGTAAGGAACCCCAACCCTCTCTAATAGCGCGTCTGAGATCAGATGCATTGTAAGGAACCCCAACCCTCTCTAATAGCGCGTCTGAGATCAGATGCATTGTAAGGAACCCCAACCCTCTCTAATAGCGCGTCTGAGATCAGATGCATTGTAAGGAACCCCAACCCTCTCTAATAGCATGTCTGAGATCAGATGCATTGTAAGGAACCCCAACCCTCTCTAATAGCGCGTCGGAGATCAGATGCATTGTAAGGAACCCCAACCCTCTCTAATAGCATGTCTGAGATCAGATGCATTGTAAGGAACCCCAACCCTCTCTAATAGCACGTCTGTGATCAGATACATTGTAAGGAACCCCAACCCTCTCTAATAGCACGTCTGAGATCAGATGTATTGTAAGGAACCCCAACCCTCTCTAATAGCGCGTCTGAGATCAGATGTATTGTAAATTACTGGAGGATAGTGGACCGTGATCCTAGATTAAAAGAGATATAGCTAAAAATGCCTCTCTTTTCTCATTGAAACGGAGAGGAATTTTGCGGGACACATTATTAGTCCATGCAGATCCCCAGACATTTCTAACAGCTAGGAAATGTGCCAGCTTCCCATGCCTACAATGCACTCATTGCAACTTTGTAACAAAAGGTGAGGTATTCCATCACCCAAGGACTGGGATTTTAAATGGCTTTTACTTTTATGATTCGTCAATTGTGATGTATTCGCTTTGGTGCCCATGTGGCCATTCGTCCAATCAAAAAAAGATAAAGTGATAAAGTGATAAAGTGAGCATAAACACAAAATCCCAGAGGCACTTAAAAAAAACTATGAAGCCGCCAATATATCTCCCTGTTGCTTGACATAACGTGAGTCATCTTAAGTATCAAATTATAGACTCAGTGGGCCCACTCAGGAGAGGAGGTGATAGGGATGAACGTCTGTTGTACTGAGAGAGCAGGTGGATTTTTACCCTAGGGACCATGAGACCGAAGGGGATGAACGAGAAATTAGATCTGAGATGTTTTTTATCAATCATACCAGCTGCTCTCTCACTGCAGATATGTGCTCTGACCTAACCACCTAGCATGTTACAGATATATACTATTATTAATATTATTGCTGGCATCTATCACCCCTCTAAAGCCCCACTACAATCAGGGCCACCAACAAGGAGTAGTGTCCCGGAACCGGTGGATGGGGGGGGCCCGGGCGGCCGGACGGCGCTGGAAGTTGGACCTGGCCTCATCCAGATGCTGGGCCTCTGGTTGCTGTGGTCCCCGGCTCCCCCAATGCTGCTGCTACTTCTCTCTCCCGCCGGTAAAGCATGAAACATTGGTAGGGCTCTCCATTACCCTGTTTTTCCATGACCAATAAATAATCTTTTTATGGGATACGCACCCTCCTTTCTACTTTTTTGATACCTACAGTAGTGCTCTTCCAGTTTTTCTCCTCTACTTCCCTATTAGCAAAGCGAAATATGAACACCTATAGCCCCACCATCTCCCAACACTGCCCACAATTTTCAATTTGTCCGAGTATGTGAAGAGGAGATTACACAAGCGCTCCTCAAATGAAAGCAAAGCGGCCGATGTGGACCTGAGCTACTGCAATCTAAGTTCCTACGACTTGGTGCCCCATCCAATGCCAAACTGCTTGCCTCCCTAATCAACTCAATTTTATCTGCAGGCCATATCCTGGAAAAGGGAGGGAGAGAGGGAGGGAGGATCAGGGGAAATGGGAGGGGAAGGTCTTCTGCATGGAAAGCGTGGAGAATACTTGGAATAGCTTCCCCAGCAGAGGTGGTCAGGGGTAATAAAGTCATGGAATGAAAAAATGCTTGGGATAAACATAAGGCTACCTTAAATCTGAAAGAAAGTTAAGGATCAAGCAGGGTCTAACGTAGGAAAATAGGCGGGCAAGATGGTTCAAAATCAGGTCAGCCTGTTGCCAAAATATCTCTTGCTTTGTGTATATAAACATGGTATCAATGAAAGGGTTAAAGCAGTAACCTGTAATCTGTTTCGCTCCTTTTTTTTTTTTTCCTAAACATCTAAGATGGTGAGTTCCCCAGACCTGAACTACTTAAAGCGCCATGTATATAAATTATATATAATATAATAATATCATTCTAATATATATATATATATATATATATATATATATATATATATATATATATATATATATATATATATAGAAAAAAAGAGGAGAGAGCGCACGCCCATAGCGTATAAAAGTTTTAATGAAGGGGGGAGGGGGAGAGAGGGGGGTAAAAAACGCACTTACAAAAAATGCATTAAAATCAAGCATATGTGATATACATAATCACCACCATCCGGTTTAGCTGAGACTCTTGGGGCACTCCTAAGCTCCGTTGATAAGGGGCAACGTCACTGCAGGTTCCAGGGCTGGTAGCACCATCCGGTCAAACTGCAGGCTTCAGGGGCCTCCGTTGGTAATGGAACACCGTCCCAGCAGATTCACAAAGCAGGTAAGCTATGAAAATGTCCAAGAAAGAGGTCCCGTGTAATGCTGCCTCTAGCACTCGTGCCTGGATCAATACGCTCCAGCGCTTGGTGTGGACTCCAATGTCTCTGCGTCTGACGTCACGACGCTCCCTGACGCGTTTCGTCAGTCACGGCTAACTTTCTCAAAGGGATGTCATAAGAAGGGGAGGTCCGGTATTATATATACAACCTCAGAGTGGTAATTAAAGAAAATCTCCTCCCCTACTCAGCTGCATTCGTTTTTCGTGCTGCTACATACATATATATGCACACTTATATTTACATAAAATACAGGTAATTAACCCTAAAAGGATCGGAGGAGAAAGCAAAATTTAACTCTAAATACCAGTCTACATCGTATTGCGTATTGAATAGATGACACATAGTATACAAAACATATACATACAAGCTCATTAATAAAAGAAATCATTATATAAAAAAAAAAAACCCATAAATGTATATTAGATTTATATTTCACATAGACTGGCATAACATAGTTCATCAATGCCAAATTCATCATGACAAAGGTCCTAAAGGGATAAAACCAGAGGGAAACATTCAGCCTACATGTAAATCACAACCTCTCAAAATATATTAATGTGTGTATGGATTCTATTATGATATTCCATAAGGTGCATCAGTAAATAATACTTAACTTCACCTAATATATATATATTATAATATATATTATATATTATATTATAATATATATATATTAGGTGAAGTTAAGTATTATTTACTGATGCACCTTATGGAATATCATAATAGAATCCATACACACATTAATATATTTTGAGAGGTTGTGATTTACATGTAGGCTGAATGTTTCCCTCTGGTTTTATCCCTTTAGGACCTTTGTCATGATGAATTTGGCATTGATGAACTATGTTATGCCAGTCTATGTGAAATATAAATCTAATATACATTTATGGGTTTTTTTTTTTATATAATGATTTCTTTTATTAATGAGCTTGTATGTATATGTTTTGTATACTATGTGTCATCTATTCAATATGCAATACGATGTAGACTGGTATTTAGAGTTAAATTTTGCTTTCTCCTCCGATCCTTTTAGGGTTAATTACCTGTATTTTATGTAAATATAAGTGTGCATATATATGTATGTAGCAGCACGAAAAACGAATGCAGCTGAGTAGGGGAGGAGATTTTCTTTAATTACCACTCTGAGGTTGTATATATAATACCGGACCTCCCCTTCTTATGACATCCCTTTGAGAAAGTTAGCCGTGACTGACGAAACGCGTCAGGGAGCGTCGTGACGTCAGACGCAGAGACATTGGAGTCCACACCAAGCGCTGGAGCGTATTGATCCAGGCACGAGTGCTAGAGGCAGCATTACACGGGACCTCTTTCTTGGACATTTTCATAGCTTACCTGCTTTGTGAATCTGCTGGGACGGTGTTCCATTACCAACGGAGGCCCCTGAAGCCTGCAGTTTGACCGGATGGTGCTACCAGCCCTGGAACCTGCAGTGACGTTGCCCCTTATCAACGGAGCTTAGGAGTGCCCCAAGAGTCTCAGCTAAACCGGATGGTGGTGATTATGTATATCACATATGCTTGATTTTAATGCATTTTTTGTAAGTGCGTTTTTTACCCCCCTCTCTCCCCCTCCCCCCTTCATTAAAACTTTTATACGCTATGGGCGTGCGCTCTCTCCTCTTTTTTTCTTTTTAGATACCCTGTGGACATGGTTGGTCCATACTGAGAGCTGCCGGAGACCCTGCATACCAGCACCTATACTTTTCATTGGACTATTCGAGGACTGGTTTATCCTTTTTTGCTTTTTATATTATAATATTTTATTGTTCATGTTTTTGTGTGCCTGATATCATTATAGGTCCACATTATTATTATATGTGTATATATGTTTTGCTTATGTAATTAAGACATTTACATCATATCGTTATAGCACATATATTTTATTGTATATGTTCCTTAGAGGCGCAGCTTATCTCCCTGTTGTTTGTTATATATATATATATATATATATATATATATATATATATATATATATATATATATATATATAAAAAAAAAAACAAAATGGGAGGGCAGTCTCACTCCTGCACAGTTGTGGCCGTGAGATTGCACCGTGGTTGTACATACTGTACATAATTAAGCTCTTTATTAGTACTAAATTAATGGGTTAATCATGTGTTAATTAGAGGAATCTGGAAACCCAGTTTTTTATGGCCCTTGGGGACTGACCCTGGACAGCCTTGTTGTAGAGCATGAGTAGAGCGCTGTATAATCTGAGGTTCACTGGGTCTAATCCCTGTGAGGTCAATAATGCTTTTTATCAAGGACAATAAAAACAATAACCAATTTATAGGGACTATTTTTATCCCAGGATTACAAAGCCTCGGTGACATAACAGTTGGCTGTGCTGTATATCCCAGGCATCTGGTTGATGATAGGTACTGAAAAGACACAGTAAGGGAAAAAGGAACGCTCAAAATACCGTATTGGCCTGAATATAGGGCTGTTTTTTTCATGAAAATGTCCTTCCGAAAACTGTCCTCGTATTATATGCGCAGAATAACACCTTTTATTTGTCATGTAGAACACATTCAAAACTTTAGGGTCGTATTATGTGCGAGGCCGTAATATATTTGGGCCAATACGGTAGGTATCGAACCCCTTCAGAGGAGAGGGGTGACCACAGCATAGCTAGTCCCTAGGGCACTCAAGGGGTTAAGAGATTGCTTCTTCATATGTTTCTTATTAAATAACTTCTGTCACTAACATTCAACCAGGAAAATCAGCATTTTTTGGGGTTCTTACTCTAAATAACTGATTATTTATCTTGTAAAACCGCCAGTGCAATTTATTGTTTATCTATTATGTCCTGGCGGGAATATAATCCATAATTACTTTTGTATTTGTGCAGGTATAAGAAATAATACGCGGTGTTTATACCGTGGAAGGTTTTTTTTCCTTTCAGCTTTATGCGGGCAGCATTTGTTTTTTACATTTAACTTTTACATTTACACATTTTTCGTTACGTTATTTTACTTGGGATGGTTTACTTTTCTGTGACGAGAATCTCTGCATATTAATGAGATAATTAGGTGGGACAAGTGGTTCTTATGTGCCACCAATTTCTATGTTTCTATAACAACCCTGGGGCATATGTATGTATGGCCACAGAGAACACAATCTATTTTGCAGAACAGACATTCTGGATGTGGAAGCAACTGTAAAAGAAGCATTTTAATAAATGTTCATGCATTTGTCACAGGTTGTTAGCCAAATGGCTTGAATCCACCTACGTAGCTGCTGACACAACCCACTCCTGTTCAACAACCCTTCCCCCCACTAAAGAACCCGGCGCTCCTCTCACACCCTCCCCCACTCAACAATCCGGCTTACCTCTCTGCCCCCCACTCAACAACCCGACCCATCTCCTATACCCTTCCCCGCTCAACAATCTGGCTCACCCCACCGCCCCCCACTCAACAACCCGACCCATCTCCTATACCCTCCCACGCTTAACAATCCGGCTCACCCCCCCGCCCCCCACTCAACAATCCGACCCATCTCCTATACCCTCCCATGCTCAACAATCCGGCTCACCCCCCCACTCACTCAACAACCTGACCCATCTCCTATACCCTCCCACGCTCAACAATCCGACTCAGCCCCCCGACTCAAAAACCTGACCCATTTCTATACCCTCCCCCGCTCAACAATCTGGCTCATCCCTCCGCCCCCCACTCAAGTACCCGACCCATATCCTACACCCTCCCCCGCTCAACAATCCGGCTCACCCCTCTGCCCCCAACTCAAGTACCCGACCCATATCCTACACCCACCCCCACTCAACAATCCAGCTCACCCCTGCCCCCTGCACTCAACATCCTGGGGCCCAGGCCATGGTGGTCCTTATGACATTCATTGAATGTCACCATTGTACACCCTCCAACTGTACGTATATAGCAGATACTGTATCTGTCTTTTAGGTCTTGTGTCTATTGAAACTAACTGTTCCAACTGTCCCTACTTCTGCCTGTGGTTGAAGCCCAGAACCATTAACCACCTGGGAGAAGGATGCCTGATCTGATAATGATCCTCTAGCTCAGGGGTGGGCAGCCTATTTTTCAATGTAGCCATGGTGTGGCGAATTAGAAGTGAAAATAGCCACACCATGTAAAAATTGAGATATTGTGTTGCGCATGCGAAAATTTTAAACACACACTGTTTCTCAGGGCCGTTCTATAGTGTGTGCGAACGCACGAGCAATTGCCGCATGCTTTTTGTGTGTATGCTGTGAGCGAGTGAGGCACTGTGTGTGTGTGTTATAAATAAGTTCGAAATAAATAAAGAAATACTTTAATAAAGTATTTATTAACATTGTACGTACACACACACATACACACATTTCAGCGGCGGTAGCAGCGAGAAATCTTTCTTTTCCTCATCTTCCCCCCCGTCGGTCGGTTCCACACTCGCTGCCATGCAAGCGCGGCACCATTATAGAAAGGCTGACTAACCTCAGCAAACTATAACTGCCGCACGCGCACACGGCGCAGCAAGGCACGCACTATAGAACGGCCCTCAGACCACAACCTCCCCCTCCTCATCCTCCTCTCATGCCACCACCACTAGCCATGATTAGACATCATCATCACCATCTCCTCATCACCATCTCATTTAACCCCTCTCATCATCTCCCTCAGCACCCTTGATCTCCCCCCAGCACCCTTGATCTGCCCCCCCAGCACCCTTGATCTCCCCCCAGCACCCTTGATCTCCCCCCGCCCAGCACCATTGATCTCCCCCCCGCCCAGCACCATTGATCTCCCCCACCCCCAGCACCCTTGATCTCCCCCCCCCAGAACCCTTGATCTCCCCCCCCGAACCCTTGATCTCCCCCCCAGAACCCTTGATCTCCCCCCCCAGAACCCTTGATCTCACCCACCAGTACCCTTGATCCTCCCTCAGAACCCTTGATCCCCCCCCCAGAACCCTTGATCTCCCCCCCAGAACCCTTGATCTCCCCCCCCAGCACCCTTGATCTCCCCCCCACCAGCACCTTGATCTCCTCCACCAGCACCCTTGATCTCCCCCCCACCAGCACCCTTGATCTCCCCCCCCCCCAGCACCATTGATCTCCCCCCCTTCCCCGGCGGCACCATGGATCTCTCTTCCCCCAGCACCCTTTCAGCAGTCCCCCTCATCAAGCACCCGCCCCCCATGCCTACCAGATCGCGCGGCGGAGGCAGTGGTGGCTGGCGGGCAGCAGCGTTGGCAGGGCTGGCGGCCAGCAGTGTTGCCTGGCTGGTGGGTGGCTGGCAGACGGCCAGCGCATCACGCTGGAGTGGGCTGTGGGGGGGGGGGTGCGCGTCATGCTGGAGCGGTCAGCGCGTCAAGCTGGAGCGGGCTCGGAGGGGAGGGAGCACACGCTGGAGCGGGCGGGGGAGCGCCACACACACGCTCCTACTCTTCCACGGAAGGGGAGAGGGGGGGTTGAGGGGGCCGTCGCGGGGGGGGGGTAGTTGAGAGTCCCTGCGGCCTTATTCGCCACAGTTTAACTGACAATTCGCCACAAGTGGCGAATGGCGATAGGGTTGCCCACCCTGGATCTAGCTAGTGGGATATAATGACCATTCTATTGTGCATATAAATATATGGAAGTAAATCAGAATATACACGTATTTAATTAGTAATATAAACTTTGCATGTCGTAAAGTATTTCAGTGCCTCCTATAACCTGCTTGGAAGCTCTTCTGCCCTGTACTGATGTCGTAAATAAGGTGTACTATTTTTATGCGCCAAATGATGAAAGGGTTATCACTGCTTTAGGTATTAACAAATATAATCTACACATCACTGCCATCAATAACCGTTTTTCACAGGAACGTCTTCCCCTTTACGAGTTTTTTTTGTCAAGAGATTCTGATGACCGACTAGCACAGTATGTGAATTATTTGAAAACCTCGATAAATTCTCCCCATCGCAATGAACCGATTTGAATTTTGCAGCACATGTGCTGTAATATTCATGAAAGATTATATGTAGTATGTTGGTAAAAGTCGCCACCCAAAAATCTATATTCTGCATACATACTGTAACACGTTTGCGTATCTCCCGGCTGATACCACTTGATACCAACTTCCTACAAAGACAAGGTTAATACCTGCTCATTCATGAATTTTAAAGATAAGCCAAATACAAGAGATACAAGTTACCCTAACAGTATAAGCAGCTAAAGCCAATAGACTGGATGCAAACATTAGTACACTAAGGCCAGATACAGCAAGCTTTGTTTAAATTAGGGCTCATAGTGTGACTTGACCTAAATCAGTAAAAGACTGTTTTTTTTTACCTGACGTTAATGCATATTGTGATACCATCAGGTATCTCAGGGTGCTGGAACAGTGCAGTAAGTGTACTTTTCCAGCTCACAGAGAGTTAATCCTCCCTGGAATGGCTAATGCAGCTGCTGCCTAATTAATAAGGCTGGGCTCCTTAGTGAAACAAGGAAGTGTTTAAGACAAATACAGAGAGACAATGCTGGGAGTCTCAGGGTGAGAGACTGTTTTCCCCAGAGAAGGGGGGAGATAGAAGTGCTCCCCAGCTGTGGAAGCTGGTACAGAGGACCTACAGGGGAGTTTGTCTGGGCTCAACGTGGGGCTGAGTTCCCCTAGGAAGAAAGGAGGAGAGACTGTGCTGAAGCAGGGACGTCTGCTCCAAAAGGACTAAAATAACCAAAACCCTTATTATTGTATGCAGAGACTGTTAAATTGTTGCATATGCCAGGGCATGTTTTTGGCTTCGGAACCAGCTTAGCTGGCCATCCAGATAGCAAGGGCTAAAGCTATGGTGTAGTCAGTTTTCCCTAAAGGGAATAGGTCTTATTTTTATGTGTTGTTTTGATCTAAAGGGACGGTGGGCCTGTTAGCATTTGATTTAATCCCTGTAAATAAACCCCATGTGAGAGAAGTACGACATTTCCTGCCTTTATCTGGGACTAAAAGATGCTACAACGTTGTGTGGGCATCACAATATATACAACGTTACATATATATGAATGCAAAAACGTCTTGGCTACAGAGAATGCCCCTTTTGTATATAATTATCACTAATGCTGTTGCCTAGAGATTTATTTTTATTTTTATGTAACATTATGTTATTGTCCTTTAAGTCATGTGCAATGCATAATGTGATGTTTGAGACAGCTTGCCGGTAGTGTTAGGACCTGTATTAAGGACATACCTTGGCGTGGTGAAGGGATTGGAATACTTTGGCCAAAGAATTTTACTAAATGATCCTCACTTATGAGTAGAGAAACAGAGAAGCATTTAACTATATAATTAGTCATATTGGATATAGCATTGGGGCTGTTTGTCTTTTGTTGTGTACATTCGGTCACAATCCCAGTTGCACAAATGATGGCACAAATATATATGGTGTCATAGGGTTCTGAGCTTACAGGGGTTGTGTGTGTTTATAATGTGATGTTAACAGTCATAGTGATGTTAACTGTTTATAATGTCATAGCTTAACGCCATGATGAGTCACTTAACGCATCTCTGTGGATCTGTCCAACAGAGCTACATACTGTTCTCACACAACAAATCCCAAAACAGAGCAATAACTATAAATGCTTGCACTAAATCTGTTAAAAAGCTCATATGTTACCAATAACCTAATGAGTTTGTAAAAACTATATGTGAATTTTATTATATGTGAATATGTGAATATGTGAATTTTATGGGAGAGGGAGTGGCTCAGTGAGTAAAGACGCTGACACGCACTGAGAGTTTGGGGAGCCTGGTTCAATTCCCGGTGTCGACTCCTTGTGACCTTGGGCAAGTCACTTTATCTCCTTGTGCCTCAGGCACCAAAAACATAGATTGTAAGCTCTAGCAGCGCTATACAAGAACATGCTATTATTATTATTACTCCAACAATCATACCTGTCTGGAGGACACAATATGGCTGCAGGGGCCACCCTCCCTTCAGCGGCCAATAGGAAGCCATGACATCACCAAGGGTTGATATCACGGCTTCCTATTGGGTGATCTCAGTGTCCATATGTGTCTTCAATTTAACGCCTACAGGGTTATTCATTAACCTGTGAGAGTGCAGATCAAGGCACTATCACATCAAAACTCCCATTTAACTCAACAGGAGTTTCACGGCAAGGGCCCCTGATGAAGCAGTTCAATGAATAGCGTCACAGGCCTCCCCCAGGGCAGGTATTGTAACAAAATAAAAATCCATTTTGGAGGGGACCGCTGCTTTATATACAGGAGGATTCAATCCAAACCCCCAAGATACCTCCAAATGTCTAACCACAAACTAACAGCGTTTTATTTCTTCTGTGTTGTGAAAACTACAGATGTACCCAGACTCGCTGACCCCGTGAGGAAGTAAAAGTCCTCGGTGCCAGGGTCAGTGTCTGCCACGATCACGCTGCGGGAGGGGGGGGGGGACCATATTTCCCCCATAGCGTTAATCCTTAGGCCGCGCATATAGTGCCCAAGACGGCGACGCATGACGTCACCCGTCGCCGCTAGCAAAAGTTGTATTTCGCTTTACGTCGCGGGCGACGAGGCCATTGATTGGTTATGGGGCTGTTACATGAGGTGACAGCCCCTGAAAAATGTGAATATTCCCGGCTTCAAAAAATCGCGTCGCTTTGTCGCCCCGTCGCTGTCGCGGTTACTATAAGCGCACGTGGCGGCGACAATACATTTGTTTTTGGGCGACGTCGCTTCACCATTGCCGGTACTATTAGCGTGGCCTTAGGTGCTGTGACCACCGCGGTCGCGTGACGGCGAGTGGCAGCGCCAGAGGAGACACTTAGTCTCACTACATCTGTACAGTAGGAAATGGCTTAAAAACAAACCTACTGTACACAGGGTTAAAGAATACACATCAACAATTTTAGCACAGCTTTAATTAGCGTTTGGCTGGTATGCTGTTCAGTAGGATGAAAATGAATATGTTTAAGAGCCGTGTTTCATCTCTCCTTCTGTAGCCCAGAGAGTGGGATTCTGCCGGAGGAAGTTGGCTGCCATGGTTACAAACTTTAGCCCACTGCTGACTGCCAAGCTCCATGCCACAATTATTCCTGGGAACTTTGTGGGTTCTAGTTGCCTCCCTTGCAATCTGCAATGACTTTGGCACGTGGGAGCTGAATTTCCTGCTGCCTCGCGGTCACTTCTTTTGAAATGCGCTACACGTGCCACGGCTGACTACACGTGCCACGGCTGACTACACGTGCCACGGATGATCAGTGCTTGGAATGCCCAGCATTGAGGCAACGTGCATCGCAATTTAATTTAATATGCTAATTTGCTCTGTTCTCTAAAATCGCAGGATGGGACTAACACAGAGACGATAAATAGGGCACCCACCGTGTTGTCCTCACTGACCGGCAAATGTTGGCAACATCCAAGACTAATTTTGCAACATTATTAGCACTTTGAGGCTGGGAGGATTGTGTGACTGCATTTTGGACAGTTTAGCACATTACTCATTACCTTAGACATGTACACCTCCAAACACCTTACAATGTAGTTAGTTGTAAAGTAATGGTTTCTACCCGTGAGATACCATTGAAGTGTATGAGACACAGTGAGGCATATTTTGCCAATGCAACTCGCAGTATTGATGAGAAAGAGAAAGATACACAAATTTAAGTGTGCAAAAAAGTAACAGAAAGCTCCACCACCGTGTGTCTAGACACTATACATGTAGTCTCTTTGACACCGGAGCAGGTACGAAACGCGTTAGAGTGCTCCTCTTGCCCTGTATATCTGCCATTAAAGTCGTTCACAAGTAGCAGTGTCAGTCCGGAGATGTTTCTTCGGGCAGTGCACCGCCAATCTTCCTTTCATTGCCAATTTAAGAGTGGACCACAAACTGATTAACCTGTACGCCACATGGTGAAGAGAATAAAACCTCTCTCACTCTCGTCAAACTTCATTCCGTTTTTTGGAGAAGTTGCATTGGCATTTTTGTCGTTTCATGAATAGTATATAATTTTTATTTTGAAACACTCATACCGTACGTGTCTGGTTAGAGGGTTAAACTCTCTGTGTGCTGTATTGTTTATGGTACCAGAGTACCAATAAAATGCTGACTCCTGAACCATGTGAACACTAGTCTACTGATCACATGGCCCCGATCCATCTTTGGCTGGCTGTACGGTGTCTTACAGAACTGTATGTCATGTTATATCTTAGCATCGCGCGGTTATTATGGCCCATTCTCTTACATTCATAGGTGATGTGCACTATCAATAGGCAGGAGTAGGACATTGTAAGTGAGAGCTAAGTACCCTTGATTCTCCCCAACACCAACCATAATGATGATGATATTTATTGGCATTACAAAAAAGAAATGTTTAATATTACTTGCTTCCCAGTGAAATGCACAGCAAGCACGGGCCGATAAATACCACGGAGTCGGGATAGACATTTACAAGGCTATTTTGAAATGTCACCTTTACAAGAATTGAGCATAGAGATCAACAGATGTTATTGTGGACAGATGTTGTTCCGCTTTAACATATAGCTTACATAGCTGTCTGATCTAATGTACTTCGTAGGCTTTCAAGTGTACAGTAGCATTCAAAATCATATAATTAAATAATGAGAGTCGTTATTATAGCTGAAAAATAAGAGATTCTAATCTGTGGGATCTATTTAATAGGTCCTCAGGTGCTGAAAAGTGGGATACAACTAGTGCAAAACCCCCTTAATGGAATCCCATTAAAAGCCATAGGACTTTTTCCTCTGATAAATCAGGTACAATTATTTTGCACTGGTTTTGCAGCATAAAGACTATAGTAAATAACCCTCTATAGTCAAAACAGATATGAAGTCAGCTACCAAGTATTCAAATATATCTTGAATTGGGAACAGGTATTTATATTTCTTAATCAAACAAAGCAATACAAATTTATAGGGGTCCATGTATCAAGGTAGAAATCTGTGCACCATGTAACTACTTCCCACTCCTCCTACTGACTCTCCCCAAGGTGCAAGCTGGGACAGAGACGCAGAATGTGATATATCTCATTATAATCTGTGCCCCATGTAACTCCTCCCCAACTCCTCCTTATGACTCTCCCCAAGGTGCAAGCCGGGGCAGAGACGCAGAATGTGATACATCTCATTATAATCTATGCAACATGTAACTCCTCCCCAACTCCTCCTTCTGACTCTCCCCAAGGTGCAAGCTGGGACAGAGACGCAGAATGTGATACATCTCATTATAATCTGTGCACCATGTAACTCCTCCCCAACTCCTCCTACTGACTCTCCCCAAGGTGCAAGCTGGGACAGAGACGCAGAATGTGATACATCTCATTATAACCTGTGCTCCATGTAACTCCCCCCAACTCCTCCTACTGACTCTCCCCAAGGTGCAAACTGGGACAGAGACGCAGAATGTGATACATCTCATTATTACCTGTGCTCCATGTAACTCCCCCCAACTCCTCCTACTGACTCTCCCCAAGGTGCAAGCTGGGGCAGAGACGCAGACTGTGATATATCTCATTATAACCTGTGCACCATGTAACTCCCCCCAACTCCTCCTACTGACTCTCCCCAAGGTGCAAGCCGGGGCAGAGATGCAGAATGTGATACATCTCATTATAATCTATGCAACATGTAACTCCTCCCCAACTCCTCCTTCTGACTCTCCCCAAGGTGCAAGCTGGGACAGAGACGCAGAATGTGATACATCTCATTTTAATCTGTGCACCATGTAACTCCCCCCCAACTCCTCCTACTGACTCTCCCCAAGGTGCAAGCTGGGGCAGAGACGCAGAATGTGATACATCTCATTATAATCTGTGCACCATGTAACTCCTCCCCAACTCCTCCTACTGACTCTCCCCAAGGTGCAAGCCGGGGCAGAGACGCAGAATGTGATACATCTCATTATAATCTGTGCACCATGTAACTCCTCCCCAACTCTTCATTCTGACTCTCCCCAAGGTGCAAGGCGGGGTCAGAGACGCAGAATGTGATACATCTCATTATAATCTGTGCACCATGTAACTCCTCCCCAACTCCTCCTACTGACTCACCCCAAAGTGCAAGCTGGGGCAGAGACGCAGAATGTGATACATCTCATTATAATCTGTGCACCATGTAACTCCCCCCCAACTCCTCCTACTGACTCTACCCAAGGTGCAAGCTGGGACAGAGACGCAGAATGTGATACATCTCATTATAATCTGTGCACCATGTAACTCCTCCCCAACTCCTCCTACTGACTCTCCCCAAGGTGCAAGCCGGGGCAGAGACGCAGAATGTGATACATCTCATTATAATCTGTGCACCATGTAACTCCTCCCCAACTCCTCCTTCTGACTCTCCCCAAGGTGCAAGCTGGGACAGAGACGCAGAATGTGATACATCTCATTATAATCTGTGCACCATGTAACTCCTCCCCAACTCCTCCTACTGACTCTCCCCAAGGTGCAAGCTGGGGCAGAGACGCAGAATGTGATACATCTCATTATAATCTGTACCCCATGTAACTCCCCCCCAACTCCTCCTACTGACTCTCCCCAAGGTGCAAGCTGGGACAGAGACGCAGAATGTGAAACATCTCATTATAATCTGTGCACCATGTAACTCCTCCCCAACTCCTCCTACTGACTCTCCCCAAAGTGCAAGCTGGGGCAGAGACGCAGAATGTGATACATCTCATTATAATCTGTGCACCATGTAACTCCCCCCCAACTCCTCCTACTGACTCTCCCCAAGGTGCAAGCTGGGACAGAGACGCAGAATGTGATACATCTCATTATAATCTGTGCACCATGTAACTCCTCCCCAACTCCTCCTACTGACTCTCCCCAAGGTGCAAGCCGGGGCAGAGACGCAGAATGTGATACATCTCATTATAATCTGTGCACCATGTAACTCCTCCCCAACTCCTCCTTCTGACTCTCCCCAAGGTGCAAGCTGGGACAGAGACGCAGAATGTGATACATCTCATTATAATCTGTGCACCATGTAACTCCTCCTACTGACTCTCCCCAAGGTGCAAGCCGGGGCAGAGACGCAGAATGTGATACATCTCATTATAATCTGTGCACCATGTAACTCCTCCCCAACTCCTCCTTCTGACTCTCCCCAAGGTGCAAGCTGGGGCAGAGACGCAGAATGTGATACATCTCATTATAATCTGTACCCCATGTAACTCCCCCCCAACTCCTCCTACTGACTCTCCCCAAGGTGCAAGCTGGGACAGAGACGCAGAATGTGATACATCTCATTATATTCTGTGCACCATGTAACTCCCCCAACTCCTCCTACTGACTCTCCCCAATGTGCAAGCTGGGACAGAGACGCAGAATGTGATACATCTCATTATAATCTGTGCCCCATGTAACTCCCCCAACTCCTCCTACTGACTCTCCCCAAGGTGCAAGCTGGGACAGAGACGCAGAATGTGATACATCTCATTATAATCTGTGCGCCATGTAACTCCCCCAACTCCTCCTACTGACTCTCCCCAAGGTGTAAGCTGGGGCAGAGACGCAGAATGTGATACATCTCATTATATAAGCAATCGATTGTAACGGCGCTAACTATAACTTTCTGAATAGTGTCCTAAAAAATAGAAAATATGATAGATATAATAAAGTGTCTAAAAGTAAATATACGTGAACTGTGATCAATTTGTTATAATCTGACTGTTAACCTCCAACAGGTGAAATGAGTGAGATTCTGGGGTCTTGACCAAACAAATGCATTTTTACAGTAATTAAAAAGTTGCGATTTTTGTCCAGGAGACCCCTTCTCGTCTGAGACACTGATGCTAAAAATCAGCGAGACCAACCCCAAATCACTGAGAGTTGACATGTCTGTGACTGTAAGACGGGTTTACAGTTACCACGCTGTGCAACCAATTCTTTTACAACTGGTGGGTGTGTATAGTAAGACCGTGTGACGGGCTATACAAGGAGAAATATGTTTATGTGTTATAGGCTTAAGGAAACGTTGCTCTCCTAGTCAGTAGGGATAAAACAAAATGGCAGATCAGATAATGCTTTTAATACCAGTCTGATGGTGTAATTGCGCTCACTTTGCAGGGATGAAAATAAGACAAGGGGGTTCAGGGCTGAGGAAATAATGACAACAGGGTCTCCATGAGAAATCCCGAAAACTAAAATTGTTTACAAAGAAGTATATTTTGGGATTTTGCTTACTGGGAAAAAAAGATTTTCTAGCACCTGTAATTTCCCACTATTTCCTTTGATGTGTTTAGAATGACATTTTGTGTGGAATTGCTCAATGTTGGAAGCTCACTTGAAGGATCTATTATTGTTCCCGTTAACACAATGTGTGGCATAAACACTGTAGCATTATTCGATAGTAGCACAATTGAAAACAATAGTACAACGCACACAGGTTTTGTAACGCATTCTTTCGTGGTGATGAGAGAAACAATACTTGCTGCCTCTGTTCTATATGTAATGCTAATAATACATTAGAAAATGATATACTTCTAGTAGTACTCCTAATTCCATACGTATCAAAAAGCAGACTTACATTGTCTAAATATATACTCCCTTAATAAATCGCGGTTTGAAACGTGGCTTCCTCCAGAAGCGTCTGTTCAGCGCGATTGAAGAGACAAGCGCATTTCTCACATTCTGAGCTGGGATTATTTGGGCAAATTATTGAAACGTTGAGTTCTCCATCAATAAGTGCATTATTCAGTACATCACTTTGTATCTCTCTTGAGCAGTGAAATTAAGGTTTACTCCTGTGAAGCCTGAAAATTAGATGCAAATTTCAATAGGCTTCTGGGGAAAGGAAACGACACTGTAAAAATGTGCAGAGCTTGAGGATTATTGCTGGAAGATGTTGCATTCTGGGCCCCAGTAAGGCTGTCGTTAACGCCAACTTGCAACGAGTTTTGGAAATGCTCTTTCCCCCTGCAGGGGAACTCTTAATGAAGCAGCTGAAGAACTCGGGGGGGGGGGGGGGGGGGACGTATTTGACATGCCTGAAAGGGAAAAAGAATGTTCCTGGGGAAAAGTTTGGCACTGGAGCCAGATACGCAAAGCTGTTACTAAAGAGATTAGCCTGTGGGGAAACTGAGAAGAGTTGGGGAAGAGAAGAACATGAGACAATGCTGTTAAACCAGGGGTGGGCAACTCCAATCCTCAAGAGTCACCAACAGGTCAGGTTTTCAGGATATTCCAGCTTCAGCACGGGTGGCTAAATCAGGGCTCAGTCAAAGACTGAGCAAACTGTGCCGAAGCAGGGATAGCCTAAAAACCTGACCTGTTGGTGACCCTTTAGGACCGGAGTTGGCCACCCCTGTAAACTAGTGGGTTTTATACCTGTGTTCTGTGCGCTGGGGACACATGGGAGCAGAGAGATGTAGCCAGACTTAAATTCCCCGCTGCCGGCAGTGCGGGGGATTCACATCGTGCACGGGGGGGAGGGGGGTGTGTGGGGGTGGGGTTCAACCCAGTCTCCCTCCTCCCCCTCCCCCCCCCCCAAAGCGTTGCCATGACTTTAACCTTTTTCAAAGCTGCATCATTTGGCTTTTTATGGCATTGCTCTGGAGAATGTAAGTTCGGCTGCATTTGTACCACGCGTCCCCTGGAACATGTGGTGAAGGGGGATATTTTGCTCATGATCACAGTGACAGTGGATTAGGTAAAAAGTTTGTTACATCTTTTGTTAGATTGTAATTGGACAGGAAACTCTTCCTACTGTATATTTGTAGTTATATTGATCTAGGGGAAAATGTACAAAAAAAAATTCCTCAGTTAAACATTTGCCAATCAGGTCTCATAAGGGTCAATCATTGCTGTTTCTCACTAATACAGAATATATCAATCTGATTTCTCCCTGGATCAACGTCCTTCCTACGTTCAACTTATTCGGAATATTCCTGGATACCTTTCCTTTCTAAAAAGATGTATAACCTTTTCTTGAAGACACCATCATATTTAGTGTCATTTTTTTTTTAACGAATAATTTGAAAAGGTTGTCGAATGTTATACTGTATTGTTACAGAGAATATATTGTATAGAAGACAGAAGCAAATATATAAGCTTTACCAAAGCAATAATATATTTACCAACATACACTGTGCTGGATGGGCTTCTGCAATATTGCAATAAGCTTTCCAAGGAGGAAAAGACAACACAATTTTCAATTTCTGTTGTAAGGATGGTGTAATAATCAAGGATGCAGATAAAATGGCATCAGTTGTATATCCAACTACTGGGACAAACGGGTAAAATGCTGGGTTTTGCCTTGAGCCTGCAGAAGTTGGATGATATCTGCTGGTACAGCTCAACCCCCTTATAACGCTGTGCTTGGGGTCCAAAGAATCACATCACACTATAAGCGGATCGCGTTAGAAATAATGTACAATTGTATGCATTGTACAATAAAATATTTAAGACACCAATAATCATATTGTGAAGTATTCATAAGTATGAAAATTGGGAGCCACGCTTGCACCGCGTTATAAGCGGATCCGCGTTGCAACGGATCGCGCTATAACGGGGTTGAGCTGTATCTTGGGCTCTAAAGAACTGCTTCCACTTTCTTTCAGCGCTGACAGGGGTGGGATGTGTGTGAAGGAAATATTTATATCAAACAGGACGGAAGGCTGAAAAAAGGAAGACGGAAAAGAAAGGACGTAGGAATTACAGGGCGAAATATAACCATTGCTATGCGTTGGGAAGGAGCTCTCTTATCTCCGATGGCTCCAGTGCAATGACAGCACTATGGTGTTGGTGAAAATACACAGAACCTATGATATGGACATCCTGCAATATGTGAGCACGTTAGGCAGATATTTATTTATTTTATTTATAAAATGTTTTATCAGGGAATAATAATATATAGAGAATTACCTCTTGTTTTTAATTATGTCATGGGCACAGCGTTATGATGACAATACGTGGTTAAATTAAATGAACAGAGGTTATACATTATATTTAAAGACATTGCATGAACAGTAAAGATAATATATGTTATGGGCGTATGTAGCAGTTACAAGATAAGAAAGTGGCAGATCTCACCATAGTTACTTGGCTCGCTTTAGACGAGATGAGCACATTTTTCGTGAAACCATGTGAAACCGATCTTTTTTTAGCCAAACACAAAATGTGCACAGTTTTATAAGTTTGCAGTTTCCCAGTAAAAGACAAACTCAATTCCATAACCTGAAATATGGTTTTGCGAGAGAGAAAGCCCAATTTCAGTCTGGATATTTTGGATATAAATTTGCTGGTGAAGTTCGCCTATTTTGCTTGACCGTAGAGACAGGGGCGTATCTATAGCCCGGTCAAAGCCTGGGGGCCCATGCTCTTGGGGGGCCGCTCTCTTCCCCCCACCCCTGTAGAGACAGGTAGGTGGAAATGGCATGTGGCGGGCCACGGCAAACAGAAGCCGGTAGAGGAATCAGCAACGCAGGGGAGGAGCGCCCTCTAGCAGTCTGACCTGGAAGTCTTTATAACTTCCGGTGTCTGCTGCCACAGCTCCTCTGATCATTTCCTCCGGCCAAAGGTAGGCATGGGAGAGAGAGCTAGGGGAAGAGAGTGCCGAGTGGGGGGTGGGGAGGGGGGAATAGAGATAGAGAGAGCTGAGGGGAAGAAAGAGAGTTGAGGGGAAGAGAGAGAGCTGGGGGGAAGAGAGAGCGAGCTAAGGGGAAGAGAGAGAGCTGGTGAGGATGAGGGGGGAGAGCTGGTGAGGGAGCTGATGATGATGAGGAGGGGGAGAGCTGGTGAGGGAGCTGATGAGGGCGAGGGGCAGCTGATGAGGAGGGGGGAGAACTAGTGACAGGGAGCTGATGATAAGGAGCGGGGAGAGCTGATGAGTGGGAGCTGATGAGGAGGGGCAGAGAACTGGAGAGGGGGAGTTGATGATGATGAGGGGGGAGAGCTGGTGAGTGGGAGCTGATGAGGAGGGACAGAGAACTGGAGAGGGGGAGCTGATGATGATGAGGGAGGGGAGAACTGGTGAGGGAGCGGATGAGGGGGGGAGAGCTGGTGAAGAGGAGCTGATGATGATGAGGGGAGAGAGCTGGTGAGGGGAGCTGATGATTAGAGAGAGGATCAGGAGTATTACACGTGACATAATAATATAACACACAATGGGAATGACATGACAGTAACAATAGTAAAGGGAGTCCCTGCCCTGAAGAACTTACAATCTAAATGGTAATTAGGGAGAACTTACAAAGACAGTAGGAGGGTGTTAATGTACAGCAAGTGCGTCTGCAAAGCAATATGAAAAGCAGAAACAATGGCGTTCCAGCGGTCTTATAACCATCAGAGAAATGTAATGAAAAAAGGATCAACATTTCGGTCCCCCCTGGGGACACAGTGCAGATATTTATAAGACCACCGGAATGCTATTCTTTCTGCTATTCAAAACAGTTCAAGGAAACTTTTCGTGAATTTTAGATGTTTTTGACAAGTCTGAGCGAATCTCTGCCAGTTCTCTCATCTCTTCTTTAGACGATGATTATCACGATCATTGTGAGCTAATGCAGGGTAAAGGAAGCCAAGCCCTTTTCAAGTCTGATTTTTTTTTGGGGGGGGGGGGGAGGGGAATCGTATTGACCTATAAATATTTTTTTATAAATTGACCTATTTTAAAAGTGGCAAATGGCGCTTCAAATAATTCAGAATTTAGTGAATAATATTTTTTTTTTAAAAAGAAGTCAAAACCAATAGGGTCAGTTAATCACAGGAAAGATGTGTCTGGCCCTTGTATCTGAAACAGCCAACCTAGAAAATAATGATGGTTTGTAAGCTTGGTGCAGGAACTTGTGTTTTTAAAATCCTATGGAACTGTGTGTGTAAAAATTCTATATGCAATGCTGCTCATTGCGGACTAAACTGCAATTGCAAGTGCTATATGAAAGCAAAGTTATTATTATTATTATTATGGCAGATGCCTTTCTGCTGCATGATGGAACCAATAAAGAATCTGGTGGCTCTTCCTTCTCTTACCAAACACCCCACTTCTGGAACATATTACCCGAGTCTCTCACAACCGCCTCCATTCAAAGCTCTTTTATCCATGGTTTTCCCATGACTAGGGGGACTTTGAGCCCCTGTTCACTTACAAATGTCTGAAAGCGTTAACAAGATAGGGTGTCCTTTTCTGTTCTGAGATCAGGCAATGAAGTCAGAATTACAACTCAACCCATTTTTGCCACTGATATCGGCACAGAGAGGGCACTACAGATCCACTGCCATTAACTTGGAGTCTGTCCAGCGACCATATCTATATGGCTATGTATACAATTGGGCATAGCTACCGTACTAAGCACTGGAAACACCTTCGCTTTTTTTTGGTGCAAACTTGGCGCACGCAATATCACACTTTCTCATTGTCTTTTGTCCTAAAACTAATGCTAATTTCCTACTGCATCAATGTAGGAAGGAGGCTTTGTATTACTGTAGTACAGGTTATATCACAATGAATTGTGGGGGAGGCTATACTGGGAGTTGCAGGGTGCACTAGTACAATGGCATTTGTTGAGATTTGCCAGTCTAATAGTTACTTTCTTACTCCTTCATTACATTGATTAAAAACACCAATTGTGAGTGGTTGATAACCTCTGCTCTGAAACCCTCACAGTGTCCTCAGAATGTTCAGTGACCATCACAAGACTTGGCCCACTGACCAAAAGAGAAATAGGAAAACATACTGCATATTATACTCTTTGCCTACAAAATAAAGTAATAGTGTAAATACATTTAAGTTACATTATGGAAGACCGTGACTGAACCCCTCATTTATTTATTTATAAAAAAATGTTTCACCACGAAATAATGCAACAAAAAGCAGACAAAGATGCCCAAAGCTACTTCCAACGTGACAAAAATACACAGTGCAATACCTATATAGCTCTTGAAAAAAGGGTCATTTAGTTTAACCCTTTAGCCAAAGCGTCTTAATCCTGCTGCCACTTTCAAAGTATGACCGTAGCCGGTCCTAACACTCACCTGGGTTAAAATTCTTATTAACCTGTATAATTACAGGAAGAATGATCGCATTGGATCTGTCGTAACCAGGCAAAAGGAAACTGACCTGCCAACTTGGAAAGTGAGGAGGGACAAGCTTTAACCTTGGGGGTGGGGGGGGGGTGGGAGGGGCCACTACCCTCCCAAAAGCAGCTGAGACCAGCTGCACACAGTTAATAAACACACAGATACCCAACAAGCTCTGAGAAACTCCTAACATTACCACAAAATATATATATGTCAAAAGTGTCAAAAGGTGTGCTAGTGGGCGTGGCTAAATGTATAGAACAAAAAACAGACATAGATGCCCAAAGCTACTTCCAATGTGACAAAAATGCACAGTGCAATACCTATATATTCTCTTGACACTTATATACATATATATATTATGTGGTAATGTTAGGGGTTTTCTCAGAGCTTGTTTGGGTATCTGTGTGTTTACCACGAAATAATGCATTGAGAGTTACCTTTCATTTTCAAGTATGTCCTGGGCACAGAGTTATGTTGACAAGACATGGTTACAGTAAATGAACAGAGGTTACAAATGATATTTACGGACATTTCATGGACAGTTAGAGACAATATATGCTTATGGGCGTATGTTACAGTTACAGACCAGATTAAAAAGGTGAAACAGCTGAAGTCGTGAAAGAACTTAACCTCGATGTGGCTTTGAGAGTCTCTGGTAGGATGTTCCAGTCGTGACGTGCACAGTAAGAGAAGGAGAAGCGAATGGGGCTGTCCATAATTAGTCTAGAACAGTGGTTCCCAAACTGTGCGCCGCGGTGCCCTGGTGCGCTGTGGCTTGGCTAGAGGGGCGCCACGATTTCAACCAGACAGGCCGATAATTCTGATGCCTGTCTGGTTGAAAATTTGCGGGCGGCCGTCGGCAAGCCAAGCGGCGGATGTGGCCCATCAATAGTGTGGTGTGCAGGCGATCGCGTGGGGGGGGTCGAGCCTGTGTGGGCGGGGGGCAAACCCGTGTGGGTGGGGGGCGAGCCCGTGTGGGCGTGGGGCAAGCCCGTGTGGGTAGGGGGCAAGCCCGTGTGGGTGGGGGGCGAGTGGGCAAGGGCGCGAGCCTGTGTGGGCAGGGGCGAGCGCGTATGGGGGGGGGCGAGCGCGGCGGATGCATGCTGGTCTGAGCCAGCAGGTACTAACGAGCATGGAGACAGTCATCCTGCATTCGTGCCAGCAGCTACTAACGAGGATACAGACAGGAGTGAACAGCGGGGCAGAGTCAGAGGTAAGCTAAGGACAATTTTTTTTCTTTGGGGGGCGGCATGGGGGCCAGCCTGGGGAAATAAAAATGATGGTGTGGAGGATTATACAGGAACATATCTAAATTATGTGGAGGATGATACAGGAACATATCTAAATTATGTGGAGGATGATACAGGAACATATCTAAGTTATGTGGAGGATGATACAGGAACATATCTAAGTTATGTGGAGGATGATACAGGAACATATCTAAGTTATGTGGAGGATTATACAGGAACATATCTAAGTGATGTGGAGGATTATACAGGAACATATCTAAGTGATGTGGAGGATTATACAGGAACATATCTAAATTATGTGGAGGATGATACAGGAACATATCTAAGTTATGTGGAGGATTATACAGGAATACATCTAAGTTATGTGGAGGATTATACAGGAACATATCTAAGTTATGTGGAGGATTATACAGGAATATATCTAAGTGATGTGGAGGATTATACAGGAACATATCTAAGTTATGTGGAGGATTATACAGGAATATATCTAAGTTATGTGGAGGATTATACAGGAACATATCTAAGTGATGTGGAGGATTATACAGGAACATATCTAAGTTATGTGGAGGATGATACAGGAACATATCTAAGTTATGTGGAGGATTATACAGGAACATATCTAAGTGATGTGGAGGATTATACAGGAACATATCTAAGTTATGTGGAGGATTATACAGGAACATATCTAAGTGATGTGGAGGATGATACAGGAACATATCTAAGTGATGTGGAGGATGATACAGGAACATATCTAAGTGATGTGGAGGATGATACAGGAACATATCTAAGTTATGTGGAGGATTATACAGGAACATATCTAAGTGATGTGGAGGATGATACAGGAACATATCTAAGTGATGTGGAGGATGATACAGGAACATATCTAAGTTATGTGGAGGATTATACAGGAACATATATCTAAGTTATGTGGAGGATTATACAGGAACATATATCTAAGTGATGTGGAGGATGATACAGGAACATATCTAAGTGATGTGGAGGATGATACAGGAACATATCTAAGTTATGTGGAGGATTATACAGGAACATATCTAAGTTATGTGGAGGATGATACAGGAACATATCTAAGTTATGTGGAGGATTATACAGGAACATATCTAAGTGATGTGGAGGATTATACAGGAACATATCTAAGTTATGTGGAGGATTATACAGGAACATATCTAAGTGATGTGGAGGATGATACAGGAACATATCTAAGTGATGTGGAGGATGATACAGGAACATATCTAAGTGATGTGGAGGATGATACAGGAACATATCTAAGTTATGTGGAGGATTATACAGGGACATTATGGCTTTTACAGAGGGTATCATCTCCATGCAGACGGATGCCGCTGACGCAAGTGACGACCATTCAGGAGAGACGTGCATGGTGCGACCAAACCAGTGTGGTTATTTTGCCCCAGTATTGCTCCACGTTTGCCTTGATACATAGACCCCTGTAGGTTTATGTAATCGGATTTCTTACCAAACACTACAGCAGAAAACGATTTAACTGCTTTAATGCCTCAGGCTACTCATGCATTGCAAAAGAATGCCTCCAGGAATACAACATAAACACCCTACAAATAATACACGACAAGCATAATATACATACAGAATGTGCAAGCATTAAGCCTTTAGAAGCCCAACTGGACAGACAATCACATGTTGGATGCTAAGAGGTTAATATATTAATATAATGCATTTGTATCACATATTTTAGGTTAGCTAGTCTTATCATAACTGCATGTAAAGAGCGGCCATTACATACACAGGGAAAATACTATAGCCCTAATGTCAGTCTGGTGTAGGTTACATAGTTACGTTGTAGATGATGTTTACAAAAGACATGTCCATCAAGATCAACATACAGTATGCTACATTTAGATGACAGATACTTTATTCTATATTTATATTTAGAGTACAGTATCCAGAGAAAGGCAAACAAAAAACCACAGTGACATATCATCCAATAATATCTCATTAAGGGAAAAATAAATTCCTTTCTGATGCAAAATAATGGCAATCAGATTACTCCGGGATCAACATCCTTCCAATGTTTACTTATTTTGTATATCCCTGCATACCTTTACTTTTGAAGATATCTATTGTATCTGCCATCACAGTCTCAATGGGTAATACATTCTACATTTTAACTGCCCTTACTGTAAAGAACCCTTTCCTTTATTGCTGGTGAAACCTCCTTCCCTTCAACCTCAAGGGGTGACCCTGTGTCATTTCTACTGCCCTTGGGGTCAATAGTTCTTTTAAAAGCTCTGTGTACTGTCCCCGAATATATTTGTGTATAGTTACCATATCCCCTCTTTGATGCCTCTTTTCTAATGTAAATAAATCTACTTTCACTAGCCTCTCCTCGTAAGTTAGATTGTCCATCCCCTTTATTAATTTGTCCAACCCCTTCTCTGCACTCTCTCTAGTTCTATAATGTATTTTCTGTGGAGTGGTGCTAAAACTGTACTCCATATTCAAGGTGATAAAAAACAGAAAGTGACGTATATTAGTGCATGTGATAAACCACGAAAATATTGAAACTGCAGCTCAGACCCTTAAAAATAAATTTCCTACCAATTCTTCTCCAAACGTTGCTATTAAAAACGGGGGAGCGCAAGATAGTACCCTAAAAATTACAAGAAAAGAACAACACAACATAGTGCTGTATCTACAAGAAGCTTTTGGATCTCTGGCAATGGGGTGAATAGGAATATTACTCACATATTCCCAGGGGATCAAAAGCCTTTCCCAAACTGTGGCATATAACGGATAGTTAGTCAGTTCAGGATCCAGACTATCCAGTATATGCCACAGTTTTGTCCTTACCCCCTCCGCCCTATCTTAAAATCTCCTCTAACCTTTGTAACAGCCTCCCCCGTAGCACAGAAGATCCCTCTTCATTGAGGTGCAATCCATCCCTACCACACAGATTGCACCTCTCAGAAAAGAAGTCCCAGTGCTCTAAAACCCCAAACCCTCCTTCCTACACTACTTTCTTAGCCATGCATTCACCTCCCTAATCTCCAACTGTCTCCCTGGGTTAACACATGGCACTGGTAGTATTTCAGAAAATACTACCTTGGAGGTCCTTGCCTTAAGCTTGCGGCCTAGATCCCTGAAATCATTTTTTAGGACTCTCCATCTTTCTCTAACTTTGTCATTGGTGCCAATATATACTAAGACCACCGGGTCAGTCCCAGACATTTCCAACACTCTGTCTACCCGATTTGCAATGTGCTGAACTCGAGCCCCTGAGAGACAACAAACTGTTCAGTTCATGCTGTCATGGAAACAGATTGCCCTATCTACCTTCCTAATTATGGTGTCCTCTACCCCCACAATCTTTCTTGGTCTCTGAGTATCCTAAGTCTTCCCTTGGCTGCTAGAGGAAGCATCCTCCAATAGCCTTGCCATTCCTGCCCTGAAACCCTCATTATCTACACTCAATCTGGCAAATCTATTGGGATGGGTCAGCTCAGAACTGGCCTCTTCCTCTTCTCCCTGCTTTCCCTTCTAACTGTTACCCAGCTAACTACCTGTTCCTCAATCACAGCCAGTGGCAAATTGTCAAATACGCCACCCATAGGCACTTACCAGGTGCCGTCCTACTCCTTTACCGTCACTTCACGCTGTGCCGTCACGTTGCCATGGCAACGTGATGCCGTGTAACATCACATTGCCGGCTGCGCATGCGCGATCAGTGCTTGCTAAACCGTGCTTGCCGGCGCATGCGCGGTCGGCGCTTGCTGACCATGCATGACCATCCCCAACTGCTCACAGCTCCACCACTAGTAAACTCCTTTCAAGATTGTCAATGTCCATCAATGTTGCAAGTTGCCTCTTCAGATCATCCGTGTGCCATCACATCGCCGGACCCACATGCATGGCTGGTGTTTGCCTACCATGCTTGCTGGCTGCGCATGTGCGATCGGCGCTTGCCGGATGCGCATGCGCATGTTGAGTAAACATCCCAAGAATATTACAACAGATTGGTTTCTGGTATCAGAGTGAAATATGGTTACAGATCGCTACACAACAGTAAACTAGAGATGTCATTCACTACATCAGGGGTGCGCAATGTTTTTGAGCTGTGCCCACTCTGTTTGCCAGCCTCAGTGCTTGCGCCCCCCCTTTTCTGTGACCCTGCAGTAACTGACCCCTGTCGACGCGCACAGAAGACTACTGAATCCCGGTAAATTGAGATTGCAGAGGCCTCGCGGGGACCTCTGGCATTTAATTTAACCGTGTCCCCCTAACAAAATCCCGCACCCCCCCCCCCCTGTGGGACGCGCCCCCAAGTTTCCGCACCCGTGGACTACATTATGACAGCAATTCCCATGCAATACATGGCCAATCAACTGAATATCCAACAACATGAAATCACAGCTAAACAATGAGACTTTCCTTGGTGCTATCCTCCACAGTAACCCTTACCTTTGCCCTTACCTTTACAGGTTTCAGTAGAGGACTTCCTCTCCCGTTCAAGGAATGAGGGACCCAGAATCATGTGATTGCTGGGCAAAAAATCCAAAAGTCCAAAAATATACTGTGCATAATTTATTTATTTCTAACATTTATATAGCGCATAGGAGCATTTGATGATTGAGAGGAGATCGTGGTCATAAGTTGCGCAGAAGGAAGGGAAGGTGTGGTGGGTGGAGGGGGAGGGGTGGGAAGCAGTGGGGAAGGAAGCACGGATGTTCATTTTTTGTGAGAAGTAGGAGGCAAGGTCCATGGCTGGGAGGGAGGAGGGTGGCTTAGGCGAAAGAGGGTTTTGCAGGGTTGATGCAGGGAGAACAGTTGACATGGATAACGTGGTAGTGCTTTGATAAGCGTGTTATAGTATATTTGTTTTTGCAATTTGAGAGTGGAAGTGTATTGGTGGAGAAGGGATTGGAAGGTGGCAAGTGAGGATGGGGAACGGAAAGATTTCCATGATCTCTCAGCTATGCGAACGGAGAGACAGAGTGTTTTGAGTTGGCAGCTGAGCCAGGGTTGAGGTGGCTTTGTGGTGGGATACACAGGGTGGGGTGGTTGCGATTGAATCGAGAGAGGATAATGTAGAGTTGAGGGTGGATAGGGCAGAATTCAGTGGGAGAGAGCAAACTGATGTGAGTGGGGGAGGAGTGATGAGATGGAGGAGGTAAGGGAAGATGGATCAATTGATTTGAGGTTTCTGCTAAGGATGTGATTGGTTAGGGGTGAGGAAGGAGGAGGAGGAGGGGAGAGGGTGATACAAAGGATGGTGGAGAGGATTGTAAGGAATCGGGGAACACGTCCCCTGTGGCGTGTTCCCTCCTTACCTGCTGTTCCACAAACCTCCGCGCTTCTTACAGAACACGCGCGCCCACGGAGAACTTTCAATGTTTCTACGGAGCTTGGCTCTGCCCCCGCTCACGATGCGCGTTCGCCACGCGAGGTGCGCGCACGTGCACCGCTCCCCAGCTACGGGTCAACCTTCATTATCACTCCCACCTGTCTCCTGCACCTCCCAGCCTATCCCTGCCTCCGCAGAGGCCGCTCCACCCCCCTGTCTCATTGGTCACATCCCTTTATTTATGCTCAGCCATTCCCTTCATTCTTTGGCTGAGCATAGTTCATGGTAGCCTTGTGTTTCCACGTCCCTATTCCTGCTGCGTTTGTGTTGTTCCTTGCCTTGCCTTGCTTTGTTGTCTGATCTCCTGTGTACGGACCCAGCTTGACTTAGGACCCTTCTCTGGATACTGACCCCGGCTTGCCTCTGACCTACCATACATCTCCATCCCTGACCACGGCACTTGAACAAACTACTATCCTCCTGGCTCTTAGCTTTGACCACGGCACCCCGGACACCGACTACTCTCCTGGCTCCGACATCTGATCCCGGCAAGTATTAAGACTAATCTATCTTCTTCAATCCTGACCCGGCGACCTTGACTATCCACTCTCCAGACGTGCCACCGCTGCTGTGGGTGGCACAGTATATACTTTTCCCACGTCAGTACCGGGGTCCCGCACTGTTCGTGGTGAGCGCAAGTGTTACAAGGATGAGGTGATCAGCAGGTGGGACAAGGAGTGTGGAGGGGGACTCAGCATGTCATCTTGCCGTGAGGATTAGATCGAATGAGCCTCTGTGTATGTAGATGGGGGGAGATTCGGTGATAGAGAGTACAAAGGAGATGAGGGGATAAAAGCCGAGGCAGAGGTGGGGTTGTGGAGGTGAAAGTTAAATTCACAGAGGAAGACAAGGTGGTTGGGAGAGGGTGAGAGTGAAGAGAGGAAGCAGTCAAACTCATTGAAAAATAGTGTGGGTGAGTAAGGGGGATGGTAAATTATGATGATTGTGATGGGTAGGGAGAAATAGAAAGAGCAAGCATGGAATTCAAAGTAGGACAAAGGGAGGGAGGTGAAGAAGAGGGGGTTAGGGACAGGTATCCAGGATGAGGCGACAAGGAGGACAACTCCTCCAGTGCCGGTGCGATGTGGGGTATGGGTGAAGTATGTTTGTGTATATGTGAGGGCAGCGGGGTGGCAGTATTTTTGGTGGGTATCCATCTTTCGGTGATTGCGAGAAATGAAAGATTGTTTTGTAGGAAGTGATCGAGGGTGAAGGTGGTCTTATTGCAGATGGATCTGGTGTTCCAGAGGGAGCATGGGCGGTTGATGGAGGTTGGAGTGGGGGTGATGGGTGGAGGTGAGAGGAGTTGACAAGGAGGAGGTATATGAGGTTACTGGGGTTGGTATGGCGAGTGCAGGTTGGCTTGAGGCGTGGAGTGTTGGTGGTAAGGACAGGGATTGAGAAGGATGTTGGCATTGAAGGGGTGGATGGGTGGGGTAGAGTCCCATGGGGAAAGGAGAAGGGATGGCAGGAGGAGGGGGAGGGAGTGGTGATTAGCAAATAGATTGTGCTATGGAGGGGATGAGGGATAGGATGGGGTGGAGGAGAGGATAGTTGGTGAGGGACTGATAATGATTTGTGAGGTTGGGCTGAACAGTGGTAGTTCAGCAAGGTTAGGGATAATTGTAGTGGGGATAGTCAATGGAGGTGTCATTTAGTCATGGGGCAGTCTGTGTAAGGATAAAGGGTACAGTTTGTGAGGGAATCATTTGTAATAGGGACGGTCATTTGTTAGCTGCATTTGAGATAGGGGTATTCGATTTTGGGAGCACTGGGAAGGGAACAATCAGATTTTGGAAGCAATGCGGATGGAACAATTAATTAGGAATCACTGGGGAAGGGAACAATGTATTTATGAGTACTTAGAAAGGGAAAAATCAGATTAGGAAGCAACGGGAAGGGGACAATCTCCCCATTACAATCGATGCAGTTTAATGCTAACAGTCTATAATTTACATTTTGGTGGAGCTTGGTACAGATCTGTAATATCTTTGCAGTTTGCATTTTTTTGGCAGAGAAAGAGGTAAATTATTTAATTTTGACATATCACAAATTCCCCTTATACTTGCCAACCAATGTGTTTACCTGACACTCCAGCTTCTTTAATCGGTTTGTATTTTACCTACTGTAGCGTGAGGTACTGTTGATAAATCTTTTCCAGACTAATTATGACAATGTACTTGATAACTGCCACATACTACGGTACTACGGTTTGTTCTTCAATTGTCCCCAAAATGTGTCGTGGTCTAAATTGAAGCAATGTGAGCTTATGCACTAACCAAAACCAATTACTATTCTAAAACCACGAAGCATTGGGAGTTGGGTATATAACCTGGGTTTCAGAGCAACACTGCCTACTGTTTTAATAACATTAAAACAATTACAGTGATTATTATCATGATAATGTTTATTTGGTGGAAGAGCAGAGACAAAGCCAAATAGATCATCATAATCTTTTAGCTTGGACTGGTGTCAAGTATTTCAAGGTTATCCGCTGATCACGGGCACAGCGTTTTCACTACATATACTGTACATACACATGTCCAACTCCTTCTAATCCTACCTCCAATAAATCCCCCTTAGGGTACAAACCCAGCCAGTGGAGCACAGCAACTTCCGTATAGCTTTATAAAATGCACCATGCATAGTTTTTGCTGGCATTTCTACCAAATATACAATATGCATCAAAAACGATATTCCATAGCTATGGGTATCCATAGAGAAATGGGGATAAATGAACCTTGGTGTTCCCAAAACAAGTTCCGCTTAGTCAATTTCGCTGAGAATATGAGGATTAAAAATGTTCAACCAACATCCTTCCAGCAAGTATTAACCATAAACCACAAATCCATACAACGGGTTGGCAATGACAGCAATATATGTCATTGAGTACCTTTAATTTGCCAAGAGCATTACAATTACTGCAGGCTTCAGTCACCACTGTGGTGAAATCTCTGAAGCACCGTTCTGTCTCTCCATCTTCCATGGCAGCCTCCATGGTGGAGAACAATGATATTATAATTGCCTAATAACAGTTGGGTAAACTGAGGACATGGACATAAGAATGCCTGAGCAGTAGTAAGGACCTACTGTACTATGTACTGTTCTACATACTGTACTATGTACTGTTCTATGTACTGTACTATGCACTGTACTATGCACTGTTCTATGTACTGTACTATGCACTGTACTATGCACTGTACTATGCACTGTTCTATGTACTGTTCTATGCACTGTTCTATGCACTGTTCTATGTACTGTTCTATGCACTGTACTATGCACAGTACTATGCACTGTTCTATGTACTGTACTATGTACTGTTCTATGTACTGTACTATGTACTGTTCTATGTACTGTTCTATGTACTGTTCTATGTACTGTACTATGTACTGTTCTATGTACTGTTCTATGTACTGTTCTATGCACTGTACTATGTACTGTACTGTGTAATGTTCTATGTACTGTTCTATGTACTGTACTATGTACTGTTCTATGTACTGTTCTATGTACTGTTCTATGTACTGTTCTATGCACTGTACTATGTACTGTACTGTGTAATGTTCTATGTGCTGTACTATGTACTGTTCTATGCACTGTACTATGTACTGTACTGTGTAATGTTCTATGTACTGTTCTATGTACTGTTCTATGTACTGTACTATGTACTGTTCTATGTACTGTTCTATGTACTGTTCTATGTACTGTTCTATGCACTGTACTATGTACTGTACTGTGTAATGTTCTATGTGCTGTACTATGTATTGTTCTATGTGCTGTACTATGTACTGTACTATGTACTGTACTATGTACTGTTCTATGTGCTGTACTATGTGCTGTACTATGTTCTGTTCTATGTACTGTACTATGTACTGTTCTATGTGCTGTACTATGTGCTGTACTATGTTCTGTTCTATGTACTGTTCTATGTACTGTACTGTGTAATGTTCTATGTACTGTTCTATGTACTGTACTGTGTAATGTTCTATGTACTATACTATGTACTGTTCTATGTACTGTTCTATGCACTGTACTATGTACTGTACTGTGTAATGTTCTATGTGCTGTACTATGTACTGTGTACTATGTGTACTATGTACTATGTACTCCAGAGGTCGCCTTACAGCCTATTCATTTGAATAGCTCAAAGGGTGTTTTACGGCCACAGAAGGTGTCTTATGGCTCAGTAAATACGGGACAAGCGGACACACAGCTGTACATACATACACTATGTACATGTACATACGGACACACAGCTGTACATACATACACTATGTACATGTACATACGGACACACAGCTGTACATACATACACTATGTACATGTACATACGGACACACAGCTGTACATACATACACTATGTACATGTACATACGGACACACAGCTGTACATACATACACTATGTACATGTACATACGGACACACAGCTGTACATACATACACTATGTACATGTACATACGGACACACAGCTGTACATACATACACTATGTACATGTACATACGGACACACAGCTGTACATACATACACTATGTACATGTACATACGGACACACAGCTGTACATACATACACTATGTACATGTACATACGGACACACAGCTGTACATACATACACTATGTACATGTACATACGGACACACAGCTGTACATACATACACTATGTACATGTACATACGGACACACAGCTGTACATACATACACTATGTACATGTACATACGGACACACAGCTGTACATACATACACTATGTACATGTACATACGGACACACAGCTGTACATACATACACTATGTACATGTACAAATACGGACACACAGCTGTACATACATACACTATGTACATGTACAAATACGGACACACAGCTGTACATACATACACTATGTACATGTACAAATACGGACACACAGCTGTACATACATACACTATGTACATGTACATACGGACACACAGCTGTACATACATACACTATGTACATGTACATACGGACACACAGCTGTACATACATACACTATGTACATGTACAAATACGGACACACAGCTGTACTACATACACTATGTACATGTACAAATACGGACACACAGCTGTACATACATACACTATGTACATGTACATACGGACACACAGCTGTACATACATACACTATGTACATGTACATACGGACACACAGCTGTACATACATACACTATGTACATGTACATACGGACACACAGCTGTACATACATACACTATGTACATGTACATACGGACACACAGCTGTACATACATACACTATGTACATGTACATACGGACACACAGCTGTACATACATACACTATGTACATGTACATACGGACACACAGCTGTACATACATACACTATGTACATGTACATACGGACACACAGCTGTACATACATACACTAATGTCCATTCATATCTAACTTAAACCACTGACTCCATGAATCACTAACACATATTGTTTGTTTCCCGGACATGATCTGGTACAGCGCTGTGCTTTAAACAACACATCATTGTTTGCGACTAATGTATAATTTACCAGCAGTGAAGGGGTAGCTAAGCGAGGCCCCAAACAATATTTAGTTCCACTTAAAAAGCAAATCACATGTTAGAACAGTAGATTGTTAGAATGCTACAGTACACATGTACGATATCACATGTAATATATCACATGTAAAATACGGTATCAATAAAGTATAGTGCAGATAGTTACATAGTTACATAGATGAGGTTGAAAAAAGACGTACGTCCATGAAGTTCAACCCATGCTATATTTAGACGACCGATACTTTATCCTATATCTTTATTTACAGTATATTGATTCAGAGGAAGGCAAACAAATCCGTACTTACAGTATATTGATCCAGAGGAAGGCAAACAAAAAACCCCAGTGACATATCATCGAATGAAGGAGAAAAATAAAATTCCTTCCTGACTCCAAGAATTTGCAATTGGATTATTCCCTGGATCAACATCCTTCCCATGTTTACTTATTTGGTATATCCCTGTATACCTTTCCTTTCTAAAAAGATGTCCGACCTTTTTTTTGAACAAATCTTTTGTATCTGCCATCAGTCTCCATGTGTAATCAATTCCACATTGTAACTGCCCTTACTGTAAAGAACCCTTTCCTGTGTTGCTGGTGAAATCTCCTTTCCTCCAACCTTAAGGGATGCCCCCGAGTCCTTTTTACTGAAACCCTTGAGATGAATAGTTCTTTTGAAAACTCCTTGCACTGTCCCCGAATATATTTGTATATAGTTATCATATCCCCTCTTAGACGCCTCTTTTAGACAATATTACAACGATAGTTTATGTTTCCATATGCCAACAAGCTATGCAATACTGGACATAAACTAACCCTTGCATCAAGCAGCTCACAGTCCGCTGTACTTTGGCTTTGTGCTAGGCAGCTGCTATACAGGATTATTATCGTTTGGTTTGTCTTGAGCAGAAGTGGAGGTTGCCGCTGATGCTGTGATTATGTCACGATGCAGAATGGCTAAGAACAAACTGAGAGCTGAAGGGATTCAAAAAACAACCCAAGGCATCCGACGAAGCAATTCACAGCAATGAGTCTCAAGCACTTCTGAAAATTAAAGGGTTAATTCCATTTCCAATTTCAAACATTTAACAAGATGATGATGGTGTCGATGTGCTCACGCTTGCAGATCATACAGTAAAAAAACCATAATGTTCCTATTTACTGTAGGCTTGTTTTACTGTACGATCTGCAAGCGTGAGCTTATTTATATATATATATATATATATATATATATATATATATTATAGTTATTACAGTAATCTATAATATGTGTCTGTGTATACATGTATATGTGTGTGTGTGGTCTGATCATTTTAGAATACTTATATATGCTTCAGCAAAATACATGCCACAAAATAAAATCTTTATATGTATGTGCACTGTACATACACATCTAATCTCCACACAGCCTCCTAACCTCAGTTTGTAGACAGTATAAAATGCCCCTGCATACAATCAGAGCCTCTGATCTACAATAGTATTTAGATTCTGCCATCCATACTGTCCCCCTCCTCAGCCTCAGGCTTCCGGCATCCCTCACTTCTTACCTCTGCAGTCACACTTCTCCTTCCCGTTATAAGGCCCCGGCCAGTGCTCCCCCACTGCCTCCTCCTATCAGCACAGCACTGCCATCGCTCCACAACGCTGCAGCATGACCGACGTTTATCATCATCCTTATCAGATGGAGATGGTGAGAGAGATGGGGATTGCTGATGCTTTCTGTGCACTACAGGCGGTTCCATCCGCTTTGCCTTTCATATCTGTGCTTCTCTGTGTGTGTGTGTGTGTGTGTTGTGTGACTCTGAGTCACGTTGCTTTGCAGAACTACATGTTCAGCTGGGTTGACTGCCCGAGTGGGTTGATAGGTGGGTGTTAGAAGGCTTCTGTACCCTGCAGGAGCTCGCACGCTAACAGTTTGACAGTGAAGTCGTTTAGTATGGTTTGCACAAAACATTGGCCCCTATTCAATATGAAGCTATCTTCTCCTTGCTCAGGGAGCTCTCAGCTCAATCACTTGAC
Organism: Ascaphus truei; assembly: GCF_040206685.1. Lineage (NCBI taxonomy): Eukaryota > Metazoa > Chordata > Amphibia > Anura > Ascaphidae > Ascaphus > Ascaphus truei. The sequence continues at coordinate 531,000,461 of NC_134483.1, forward strand.
GATCAGCCCTGACTCTCCACTGATTCCCCTTCTACCCCGTCACACCTTTTTGAGAGTATGCTCTGGCCTGAGCTAATGGGAAATTGCCATGCTTGTTAGTGTCTTGCGTCCCACAAATGATAATAACTGCAGTAAAATGATATTATTGAGTGAGGGCCAAGGTCTGCAACATTAAGCAATGCGTTCCTCTCCCTCTGGCAGCAAAGTGGTTAAAACATGACTTTCCAAAGATGTTACCCCACGTGGGAACTGCAGGACCAGGGCACCGCGTTCCCCGGGGTATAAGGGGACTGGGAGGTGCGTAACACAGCAGGGGATTTGCATGGCCTTTCTCTTTGAAAATGTGCAGTACGTTTCTGGTAGCGAGATTATAAATAACACTACGATCGATTAACGTCGAGTCGGCAGGACACGGTGATTAGAAGACTTGCAAATGAATTGCTGATTGTGTGCCAATTCCACTGCTTAAAATAAATAAATTATATATATATTTATACAGTATAAAAAACACAAAGGGATAGGCACACCAAAAATACGCAAAAATGTATTTTATTGGCCCAACGTTTCGGCCACCCTATGGAGACTTTATCAAGAGCAAGTTTTCAAAATATTGGGCCGGTAAAATTAATCTTTTCATATTTTTGGTGTGCCTATCCATTTGTTACTTTTGTACAGTACCTGACAGGTAGTCTGAGAGCAGCACCCTCTCCAGTAGTGTGCTCTATACTAAGTGTGTGCTCCAACCCCATCACATTATATATAGGTGCACTGCACATATACAGATGCAATGTATGTGTTTGTGTGTGTGTATATATATATATATATAGAAGTATACATTACCGCATAGCAGCAAAAAGGGAGACAGCACTCAGGTGAATGAAAATAAATGTATTAAATACAGCACATAACTCCATATATATATATATATATATATATATATATATATATATATATATATATATATATATATATATATATATATATATATATATATATTGCACCTATATGCTTTGGGGCAGGGTCTCCTTTAGCCTTATGTTGCCATTTACCTGTTGCACTTATTCCCATCGTGTGTATAATGTGCATTATCTACCTCCTATTGTAATGTTATAACGCGCTGCGTACAGGGTTAGCGCTGTATAAATAAAATGATACATACATTTATGTACCTAATCAAAGCTGTTTTTCAGGGTATGTTTCCCGTGTCTGCACTATTGGCCCAGTGCTCCCGTTAGAAAGCTGCTCAATGCTTCTATCACTGTATTAAAGAACTTCTTGACATGTGGCCCGAGTCCCACACACACCTCCGTATTCAAACCGGTCTGATAAATTCATCTGCAAAGCTTGGGGGATAATGAAAGACAAGTCACAGCCCCACCGGGTATCAGGCAATGTCACTGGATACAAACTTACAACCGTGTTTGGCTACTGGAGCATCTTAATTGGGTTTCTTTTCACTACTCACAGCAAACATCTGCCTTAGCTAATCATGTATTAATGAGTTCTGCATGAGGACGTCTAAAACACAAAAAAGGGCGCAGGAGGGGATGCAAAGGGAAAAAGGAAAAATTAGTAATAATGCCAAATAATTTAATAATATCATAACGACACATAACACATAAATAATAAAGAGAGGGGAAGGGTCACAAGGTCAATAGTTCCACTTCTCAAAGGCACCCATAAACACGGGGGGAAACCCCCCCCCCTATAGAGACACCAAAAAAACCTCCCCACTATCAGTCAATCCAAATGAAAAAGGAAGGCAGACAAGTCTTGTCCATGTCTGCCTTCCTTTTTCATTTGGATTGGCTGATAGGGGGAGGTTGTTTGGTGTGTCTGTATGGGGTTTTCCCCCCGTGTTGATGGGTGCCTTTGAGAAGTGGAACTATTGACCTTGTGACCCTTCCCCTCTCTTTATTTTATATATTAAATTAAATATTTTTTATTTATGTGTTATATGTCCTTGTGATATTATTAAATAATTTTGCATTACCACTAATTTAGCTTTTTTCCTTTGTATCCCCCTCCTGCGCCCCCTTTTTTGTGTTTCATGTTTCTAAGTGACCCCGTTGATCGCGGGAGAATAGGAGCAGCGGAGGGTCCTTATAACACCTTTGGGGAGAGTCTTTGGGGATAGCGCGCACTGAATCCATTATCTCTACCTGCATGAGGAAGCCAACAGAATAAAGTCCTTAAAATAGCAGTTGTAGTGCGCCTTCTACTGGGAGAGCAAGATTCTCTTTAATAGAGGGGCAGCCTCACTACATCCATGTTATATGTATAATATATTTATGCTTGAAGAACGCAGAGAAATGGTCACTGTGTTGCTTAAGGGGTTATTTTCTAAAAAATCAAGAGTTTATTAGTATGAGGGCAACTTTGGAGCAAAACCGGGGTATGTTCACTCTACCCCTACTTTAAGCATCAAAGCATTTTGCTTCGATGTCGTCCGTCAGCTCTATCTTGCAAAGCATGGGGATTATTCACTAACCCAGCTGCAAAACTGGGACAAAAGTCTGTGAAAAAGAACGGCACCTGATTTATCCAAGGCAGAACTTCCACTGCTTTCAATGGGATTCCTTTTCTTTGAAAATCTTTCTTCTTTTTTTTTGTTGCACTTTAGTAAATAGATCCCCATGAGACGTGGAGGAGTTACACGCATGCACAGATTATAATGAGATGTATCAAAGTCTCTCCGCACCATTCCATTGCCTTTTTATTTGCACCCTCAAAAATCCAACATCACTGAATTTGCGTAAGTCTTACATTACTGCATCGGATATAAACACACTTATCTCTATGTTGTGTGACAGAAACCAGGGGTTGGTAATAAACTCCATATACAGGGCTCCCAGGATACTGAACAGTTTCTGTCCTGTCTAAGCTGAACAGGGCAGCCTCGTGGTACAGGCACTCCATTCCACAGTTTGTCTGCAGCCTGTTTTCTGTCACCTGTCATGCTGATTAGAGTTCAGGTATATAAGACCTGTTTCCTGTTTCCTCTGGGCCCCGCCCAAGAGCCTGGAAGGCTGCTGAACTGCAGAGGGGTGAGAAAGCCTCTTTCCCAAATCGCTTCATTCATTCTGTTAGTTTGTCTAAAGACTGCAAAGGTACTTATTTTGTTGGTGGAAGTGGACAAGCCACTTCCAACTCTGAGTCAGGGACATCTAAGTTTAAGTTATCGCTCAGACGAGCAGCTTTTTGTTTGGCTTTGTTTTCTGTTTAAACTGTGGCAGTCTCAGTGCCTGGGACTGAATAAACCAGGCATAGCCTGTTTAAAGGAACAGTACGTGACGTCTCATCATTTAACCTACCCTAAAAGACCGTGTTCTAACAGTCCCGGACAGACGGCGGAGCCCCGGAGTAAGCCGTTTGTCACATATGGTGGAGAATGCGGGCAGAACACTGAAAGGTCTGGGGGTTAAAGAACTTTAAAAAAAAAAAAAAAAAAGAAGGTTTTTTTTTCTCTCTCTCCAAACAAGATGGAAGACGTGGTGAGTGCGCTGGTACGCAATGTCGCTGTCCAGAAAGACGCGAATGAAGCCCAGCAACAGGCGAGTGAAACCCAGCGACAGCTGTTAATAGCCCAGCAAGAGACTAATGCAAACCAGCAAGAGACAAACCGCCTGCTGAGAGAGGAGCAAAAGCGGTTCGCTCAGGGCTTACAGCAGGAACTCGAGATCCTGAGGGGGACTATCAGTAACCTTCCACTGGCAGAGGCAGCCCCAGTTCCGAAAATGACCAGGGCAAGCCACTACCTTCAGAAGATGGGACCCTCGGATGATGTGGAAGCCTATCTTCTCACGTTTGAACGCACGGCACAGAGAGAGGGATGGCCAGAAGCTGAGTGGGCTGGTCTAATCGCACCCTTCCTAAGCGGCGAACCCCAGAAGGCTTACTTTGATCTAGAGCCAGCCGAAGCTAACGTCTATGCAAAATTGAAGTTCGAGATCCTCGCCCGCCTCGGCGTAACCACGGCTGTTCGTGCCCAAAGGTTTCACGCATGGTCCTTCACGATGGATAAAGCCACCCGAAGCCAGATGTATGACCTCATCCACCTCGCCCGGAAGTGGCTACAACCCGAGATCAACTCAGCAAGCCACATCGTGGAACGGTTGGTCATGGACCAGTTCTTGAGGAAACTTCCCTCTGCCTTACGCCGTTGGGTCAGTCGGAGTGACCCCCACAATGCGGATGAGCTTGTGGCCCTTGTAGAAAGGTACAGTGCAGCAGAAGAGCACCCGCAACCCACAGTCATGGAGCAACCCCACTATCCGAGGTTCCAGGACTCTTCCAGAGACGGTAAAAGGGTACCGGGGTTAAGGGGCGCTGAAGAGCGGCGACCACCTTCACGCCGCTCCAGCAACAGTGGTTCGCACACTAAGGGCAATAGCCAACATGGGGAGCCGGGAAAAGGCTCTAAGTGGGACACAGACTATGTACCTAAATGTGTAAATTGTCATGAGAGGGGCCACACAGCAAAAATCTGCCCACTAAATGATGAGCCCATGCAATGCAACAGCGTGGAACCTTATTCGCTGTTGTCCCAATGTATGGGCCCTAGCCCAGAGGACCCCTTGAATAACCATCTGTGGGCATTTGTAAAGGTTAATGGTAAGAGGGTTCGGGCACTTCTTGACTCTGGGAGTATGGTCACACTAGTGTCCGAATACCTATTGCCCATTAAGAAGAAACAGGTAAACAGTTCACAAAGAGTGGCAATTTGTTGTATACATGGGGATAATCATGAATATTCCACTGTTGATGTTTTTTTTGAAACAGAATTTGGTTCTTTAGATTTCAAGGTGGGTGTTGTACCCAAACTGGCACATGATGTGTTAATAGGGACCGACTTTCCCCATTTTCTAAAAATGTGGTCCCCAGCTCAGAATAGCGCCCAGAGTTCAATAGCAGACCATAACGAAGTGTTAGAAGAAACAAATCCTTTCCCTTTTTCAGAAATGGAGGTTGACGAGGGCCCAAATAAGAAGGGGGAAAAGGAGGAGTGCTGTGAAATTCCCTTCCCCATCACTACTTTGGTAGGGAATACCCCAAATCAAGATGTTGATCAGGCACTTACCACCCCAGTACAGGATAAGACCCTCGCTGACCTAGAGGTCAGTCCTGGGAGTTTTAAGAAGGCCCAGTGGGAGGACCCCACATTAGCGGTAGCAAGGGGAAATATACGGGACCAGAATAGTACTCATGGCCAACCAGATAGGTCACTTGCTTACCCCTACTTCGAGGTAGAGAACGACCTAGTATATCGGGTTGATAAAAGAAAATCAGTTACAACTAAACAATTGTTGGTACCACGGACATTCCGTAACGTAGTATTACACCTCGCACATAGTCATCCATTGGGGGGACACCTAGGGGTGGAAAAGACAAAAGAAAAGGTTCTCCGAAGCTTTTATTGGCCTGGGGTTCTGGCAGAAATTACAAACTATTGTTCCTCATGCCCAGAATGTCAGATCACCGCCCCGTTCAAAGCATACCGCAGCCCATTGGTACCCCTTCCCATAATAGAGGTACCATTTGACCGGATTGCTATGGATCTAGTAGGACCCCTAATAAAGTCTGCTAGGGGACATCAGCATATATTGGTAATATTAGATTATGCTACCCGATATCCGGAGGCAGTTCCCCTACGTAGCACCTCTGCTAAAAACATAGCAAAAGAGTTAGTACTTCTGTTTTCCCGGGTCGGAATTCCTAAAGAGATCTTATCTGACCAGGGAACACCATTTATGTCCCAAGTAACAAAAGAGCTATGTAAACTCCTAAAAATCAAGCATCTCAGAACCTCAGTCTATCATCCACAAACAGATGGTTTAGTGGAAAGGTTCAATAAAACCTTAAAGAGCATGTTACGCCGGGCGGTCGATAAGGATGGGAAAAACTGGGACTGTTTGTTACCATACCTGTTATTTGCCATTAGGGAAGTTCCCCAGTCATCCACAGGCTTCTCCCCGTTTGAACTATTGTATGGCCGACATCCAAGGGGCTTACTGGATATAGCCAAAGAAACTTGGGAACACGAGGTTACCCCTTACAGAAGTGTAATAGAGCATGTTGCCCAAATGCAGGACCGCATTGCTGCAGTCCTACCCATAGTGAGGGAACACATGGAGAAAGCTCAAGAAGCACAAAGGAATACGTATAATAAGGGTGCTAGGGTCAGAATTTTTTTTCCAGGTGATAGGGTACTAGTTCTGGTTCCCACCGTGGAGAGTAAATTCCTTGCTAAATGGCATGGGCCATATGAGGTCTTGGAAAGAGTGGGAGAAGTAAATTATAGGGTAAGGCAGCCAGGTAGGAGGAAACCTGAGCAAATTTACCATATAAACCTACTCAAGCCCTGGAAAGATAGAGAGGTCTTGTTAACCCTAGTACCCCCAGGTCCGTCAGAGAATCAAGAAACTGACCCAGAGGTTAGCATAGCTGAAACACTGTCCGTGCATCAGAAACGAGAGGTCCAGAGTTTAGTGAGAAGGAACAAAGAAATCTTCTCTACACAGCCAGGTAAAACTAACGTAATTAAACATGACATAGTCTCTGAACCGGGGGTCCGAGTTAACCTTAAACCGTACCGAATCCCAGAGGCCAAGAGAGAGGCTATAAGTTTAGAGGTTAAAAAAATGCTAAAACTAGGCGTAATTGAGGAATCCCAAAGTGGGTGGAACAGCCCTATAGTTTTAGTCCCAAAGCCAGACGGTACAACAAGGTTTTGTAATGACTACCGGAAACTAAACGCGGTGTCAAAATTTGATACTTATCCTATGCCCAGGGTAGATGAACTTGTAGAGAGACTGGGCAAAGCCCGATATCTCACAACCCTAGACCTAACAAAAGGGTACTGGCAGGTTCCCCTCACAGAAAGGGCAAAAGAAAAAACAGCCTTCTCAACCCCAGACGGCCTCTTTCAATATAAGGTGCTGCCTTTTGGCTTACATGGAGCTCCCGCCACATTCCAAAGAATGATGGATAAAATTTTAAAACCACATGCTCGGTACGCTGCCGCCTACCTGGATGATGTGGTAATCCATAGTGAAGATTGGCAGTCCCACCTTCCAAAGGTCCAAGCTGTGCTCGACGCAGTTCGGTCTGCTGGACTAACTGCTAACCCCGCTAAATGCACTATTGGTCTGGAGGAGGCCAAGTATCTGGGGTATTCTATTGGTAGAGGGTTACTCAAACCACAAACACTCAAAGTAGAGGCGATACAAAATTGGCCAAGGCCAGTCACAAAAAAACAAGTAAGGACCTTTTTGGGGTTAATTGGCTACTATAGGAGGTTTATTCCCAATTTTGCAACTAAGGCAACCCCACTAACCGACCTCACAAAAGCAAGAGGACCGCTAATGGTAAAGTGGTCCCCCGAAGCCGAACAGGCCTTTAGAAGCCTGAAAGAAGCTCTCTGTGCCCAACCAGTGTTGGTCACACCTGACTTCTCCAAAGAGTTCGTAGTCCAAACCGACGCATCTGAGGTAGGGCTGGGGGCGGTACTCTCCCAGGAGTCTCAAGGGGAGGAGCACCCAATCCTTTATTTAAGTAGGAAACTAAATCCCCAGGAGAAAAATTACTCCATAGTCGAGAAAGAGTGTCTCGCAATAAAATGGGCTGTAGAGACACTCAAGTATTATCTGTTGGGGAGAAAGTTCCGATTGGTCACAGATCATGCACCCCTTACCTGGATGTGTCAAAATAGGGAGAAGAACGCTAGGGTGACCAGGTGGTTCCTAAGCCTACAGCCCTTTAAATTTTCTGTGGAACACAGGTCGGGGCACAAACATGGCAATGCCGACGGGTTGTCAAGGATGCACTCCCTAATATCCATGGTCGCTCACCCCTCGAGGTCTGAGCTGGGGGGGAGGATATGTGACAGAAACCAGGGGTTGGTAATAAACTCCATATACAGGGCTCCCAGGATACTGAACAGTTTCTGTCCTGTCTAAGCTGAACAGGGCAGCCTCGTGGTACAGGCACTCCATTCCACAGTTTGTCTGCAGCCTGTTTTCTGTCACCTGTCATGCTGATTAGAGTTCAGGTATATAAGACCTGTTTCCTGTTTCCTCTGGGCCCCGCCCAAGAGCCTGGAAGGCTGCTGAACTGCAGAGGGGTGAGAAAGCCTCTTTCCCAAATCGCTTCATTCATTCTGTTAGTTTGTCTAAAGACTGCAAAGGTACTTATTTTGTTGGTGGAAGTGGACAAGCCACTTCCAACTCTGAGTCAGGGACATCTAAGTTTAAGTTATCGCTCAGACGAGCAGCTTTTTGTTTGGCTTTGTTTTCTGTTTAAACTGTGGCAGTCTCAGTGCCTGGGACTGAATAAACCAGGCATAGCCTGTTTAAAGGAACAGTACGTGACGTCTCATCATTTAACCTACCCTAAAAGACCGTGTTCTAACAGTCCCGGACAGACGGCGGAGCCCCGGAGTAAGCCGTTTGTCACAGTTGATACACAGACCCCCAAACACTCCCCCCCCCCTCCCTGGCTGCAAAATGAAGGGTCAAAAACTGTGCAAACACTGCACCACAATTATGGAAGGAAAGGAATCCCATTGGAAACAGTGGCAGTTTTACATTGATAAATCCAGTGCAAATATTTTAGACTTTAATATTTAGACCCATTATTGCCCCATGATGAAACTATATTTAATTATGGGAAAGTCACGTTACAGCACAAGACAGTATCCAATATGTGTGGTTACCAACTACATATCGAGTTTTGTCAAGCTAACTCCGTGTTACATAGTTACATAGTTACATAGTAGATGAAATTTAAAAAAGACGTACGTCCATCAAGTTCAACCTATGCTAAATTTAAACAACAGATACTTTATTCTATATCTATACTTACTTATTGATCCAGAGGAAGGCAAACAAAAAACCCCATTAAGGGGAAAAATTAATTCCTTCCTGACTCCAAGAATTGGCAATCGGATTAATCCCTGGATCAACATCCTTCCCATATATACTTATTTGGTATATCCCTGTATACCTTTTTTTTTAACAAATCTATTGTATCTGCCATCACAGTCTCCATGGGTAATGAATTCCACATTTTAACTGCCCTTACTGTAAAGAACCCTTTCCTTTGTTGCTGGTAAAATTTCCTTTCCTCCAACCTTAAGGGATGGCCCCGAGTCCTTTGTACTGCCCGTGGGATGAATAGTTCTTTTGAAAGCTCCTTGTATTGTCCCTGAATATATTTGTATATAGTTATCATATCCCCTCTTAGACGCCTCTTTTCTAATGTAAATAAATCTAATTTAGCTAGCCTCTCCTCCTAAGTTAGATTGTCCATCCCCTTTATTAATTTGGTGGCTCTTCTCTGCACTCTCTCTAGTTCCATAATGTCTTTTCTTAGGCTTGGTGCCCAAAATTCTACTCCATATTCAAGGTGTGGTCTTACTAATGCTTTGTAAAGGGGCATAATTATGTTTACTTCCCTTCCATCCATTGCCCGTTTGATGCAAGATAAGATCTTGTTTGCCTTTGCAGCTACTGCATGACATTGGGCACTATTGCTAAGCCTGCTGTCTACAAGCACTCCTAAATCCTTCTCCATCAAGCATTCCCCCAATATATCTCCATTTAATTTGTAAGTCGCCTTTTTATTCTTGCATCCCAAATGCATAACCTTACATTTATCTGTATTAAACCTCATTTGCCATTTACCTGCCCACGTTTCCAGTCTCTCCAAGTCCTTCTGAAGAGAAATTACATCCTGCTCTGATTCTATTACCTTACACAATTTAGTATCATCAGCAAAGATGGAGACTTTGCTCTCGATCCCAACCTCAAGGTCATTAATAAACAAGTTAAAAAGCAGGGGTCCCAGTACCGATCCTTGAGGTACTCCACTCACGACTTTAGCCCAACCTGAAAAAGTTCCATTTATGACAACCCTCTGTTGTCTGTCCTTTAACCAGTTTTCAATCCAGGTGCATATATTATTACTGAGTCCAATTTTCTTTATTTTGTACACCAACCTCTTGTGTGAAACCGTATCAAAAGCCTTTGCAAAATCTAAGTAGACCACATCAACTGCAATACCCTGGTCTAAATTCCTACTTACCTCCTCAAAGAAACAAATAAGGTTAGTTTGGCAAGATCTATCCTTCATAAATCCATGCTGACTATTACTAATAATTTTGTTTTCCATTAGGTATTCCTGAATATTATCCCGTATTAAACCTTCAAGTAGTTTCCCTACTATTGAAGTCAGGCTTACAGGTCTGTAATTCCCCGTGTGTGATCTAGCTCCCTTTTTAAATATAGGCACCACATCTGCTTTACGCCAATCTTGTGGTACTGAGCCTGTGGAAATGGAGTCCTTGAATATTAAATATAATGGTTTGGCTATTACTGAGCTTAACTCCTTGAGAACTCTTGGATGTATGTCATCGGGGCCAGGTGCCTTATTTACTTTAATTTTTTCAAGTCGCTTATGAACTTCTTCCTCACTTAACCAATTGGTCATTAATATGGAGATTGTGGCTTCCTCCTGTGGCGCTACTATTGAACTTGATTCTTCCCTGGTAAACACAGAGGCAAAGAATTTGTTTAATACCTCAGCTTTTTCCTTATCTCCAATAATCTGCCAGCCCATCTCACACTGAAAGGGTCCTATATTTTCTTTTCTCATTTTTTTGTTATTAAGGTACTTAAAGAACTTTTTAGGGTGTTGATGTGAGATGTATGTCTGAATGTATGTATATCTTTATTTATATAGAACCATTAATGTACATAGTGCTTCACAGCAGTAATACACAGAATAATCATATAAATAACAAATAACACATGATGGGAAGAAGCGCTTCAGACATAAAAGTGACATTTAGGAAAAGGAATCACTGCCCTGAAGATATTTCCAAAAATTGTCCTCCTCGGCGCTGGACTTCAATCCATGCTCAGTGCGGATGTATATAAAAAACACAGCGTACAATATCATATAGTGCAATAAATAATGAACAATAACACCTCCGGGACTGAATAATTGGAACGAGATGTGTATACCCAACAATAGATCACTTGTGGATCCTATTAGTCATTTCTGCAGGAATTAGGTGAACTTCCTTAGTGCAAAAGGTATCACTCAACTATGTAACCCCTTTACTAACAGCACTTAGTGCACACCAACACACCAGCACTGCCTGATAATAGGATATAACTTACAAAAGGGTATAACTTGATGACAGGACAAAGTCTGCAGATCACTAGATATCCACAGCAATCCAGAGAGAGAACTGCTGGATATTCAAAATGAAAACCTTCATTGCAGATGGTCTAAATATAGAGATAGATATTGCTGCTTTCCTCTGATTCCCCATCCTTGATGTATTTTAGCTTTTCAGCTTTTTAGCTTTTTGCCATTTTCCAGGATTGTTTCATTAGTGTTACATTATGAATAAATATATCATTATACAGTCTAATATTTGTAAACAGTTTTGATCAAAAGGTGATCAGAAAGGTTCCCCCTCTATTGAGCACTCAATCCTGAGGTGGTCTGCAAGTGGACTGAAAATTAGCCCTGTAGTAATTACTACAAAAAACTGGTAAGTTGCCCAGAATCACCGCGGAAATCAAAAATAATAAAATTTTATTCATTCTACATAGAAGGCTAAAAACACATATACATTATTAAAAATCCCCATACTAATGTGGCAGATGAGTAAATGATCCCGTAATAGAGAAATACAGTAAATGTATATCTCTATATACTCATATGACATCCAAATATATGCTACTAATGTAGTGTGGCTACGATCATATAGGTATTGAATAGTATATATAATTCCTATTTGATATGGCTAGTGTGATAAAGTAACGTTTGATCTGTGGATAGATAATGCTATTGCGTATGTGGTATATCAGACAAACCGTAGGTGGCAAAAATCAGATCAATTGGAGTTCAAATCTCAGTCAGTTGTGTTATGGCTCTGCCTAAGGGTACTCAAAAGCAATGCTGCAAATGGTATTACCAAACTCAGCTATTGGATTGTAGCTAGTGCAAAGATGTTATCCCTCCATTATGCCATAGAGAATGTCTAATTGCAGCTGTAGGCTAAGTGCAATTGTGGAAGTTGTTGTGGATAGCAATGATGTATTAGACTGCTGCAATAGTATGTCCTTAGATCTTACGTATGCAGGGAGTAACCCGGTGTTGTCATAAGGTAAACGCAGCATGTACTGCCATATAACATTGTTAAAACTGTTAATATTGTAACCTTATCCTCCAGAGCACCTTTCACTCTACCTGACTTTATTGTAATTATGGTGATGCGGTCTCACTCATCTATGCACAGTCTAATATTTGTCATGTTTTTAAGGTTGGGCGTTCTCTATTTTCTCTACATTTTCATGTATTTTTATTAATATAGTTTTTTTATCTATGTATTCCTATATCTATGTATTACTAATAGAGGTTTTTGTTCCCACTTTGAGGACTCTCATAGTCTCATCTTTCGAAGGAATTATGACCATTAGAGTGTTTTATGCATAAGATATAGGAATAGCTTTATGATTGTGCAATATGTATTTTAAGTATTTATATTAGATTTTGTATTATTGTTGTTTAATTAAAGATAGTGTAATGTGTTATATTTCTTTGCATATAAGCTGTATACTCTAAATAGGGCATTGCATATGGTTGTACTATGTAGTGTTATGTACAGCAATTACCCATGAGGGGTAGGTCTACTTAGACTGCAAGGATTAGCTAATGCATACTATTTAGTTAACATCACCCAGTGTCAATCGGATATCGACTCCTGACGAAGCAACAACTGCGAAACGCGTAGAGTCGAGTCTCGGCAGTCTGGTGAACTGGATCCGGTGAGCCTGACGTCATCACGTGGTGACGTCGGCTGGAACGCCCGAGTGGAACGCGGAAGTCGGTGGAACACCAGGATCGCAGGGACTGATTGCGCACCAGCCCCTGTGTGAGAGCTCCGACGACCACAGCTCTCAGAGCTCCAATCGCCGGGAAAACAAGTCAGCCGCCTTTCGTACAACGCCCGTGTTGAGGGTTTTTATGTGAGTTCACAGTGTTATCTTTTATGTGTATACCAATACACTGTTACCCTCTACACAATCCTGCCTGCATCTCTGTTTCTTTGCATCTGATGTGAGAGTCCATGCGAAGTTGCTTTCCACTCTGCATTCAAGCAACCAAACCAAATTGGCTTCACGCACAAGTCTTTTCCCTCACCTTGGGATTTCAAAGCTTGAATATCTGCTTACAATTGTGAGTGTGCATGTTTTGAGGACAATACATCTATTGAGCCCCCCCAACCCCCACTACTTGCTTATACAGGATGGCACTGGGTGTGTTTTCATTTTTTCCATGTATCAACTGACGACTTGTGCTCCCTGAATAGCCAACCACATCTGCACCGAGCATGGAGTGAAGTCCAGCGCCGAGGAGGATCATTTTTGCAAAGACTTTCGTGATAGGATTTGGATAATCCTAGGGACCTCCTGGCTGCAGGACTTCGTAACTAAGTGGAAACTCAACACTTACTGCACGTATATTATTTATTATGTTTTATTTTATATTTGCATTATAATACGTTATTTGTAAACATATCATTTATATTTTATATGCACTCATTTTTTGGGGGTATAGCACTACAGTTGTGTATCTTTCTAGTTTCCCCCTGCCCCAAAGAGCTTACAATCTAATTGGTAGGTAGGAAGTACGTACAGAGACAGTAGGAGGGCGGTCTGGTAAGTGCATCTGCAAGGGGCCAAGGTTGATGTATGACATGTATAGTGTCAGCCACAGAGCTACTCATATGCTTCGTTAAGGAGGTGGGTTTTAAGATTGTAGTTCAGTTGTCCAAGCCTCTGTTTTTCACGGACGTGCAGGAGTAACCAGAAACACGGCACATTGGGGGTCAGTGCTAGAAAACAATGACTAGGTCGATATCTCATGATGACGAGCTGTAAGGCTGGAAAGAAACTGGTCCCCATACAAGCCCTTCCTTGTGCGCAGAAAAGATCCCAATTACCTAGTGGCATGGCATGCTGGGAGTTGTAGTTCTGATACTGATATGGTATGAATGCACCCTGAATACGTGGCCATCAAACAGATACTGTGAAGCCAGTTGAATGCACTTTTTTCTCAGCACCGGGTGTGCCTATCCGCTGCCTCTGCCTTGGCACATCCTGAAATTATTTCCTTGATCAAGATCTCATTGATGACTCGCTCTGTACAATTACTGAAGTGACCTATGAATCCAATTAGAGATGGTATAGACCAGGGGTAGCCAACTCCAGTCCTCAAGAGCTACCAACAGGTCAGCTTTGCAGGATATCCCTGCTTCAGCACAGGTGGCTCAATCAGATTGAGCTTTGCAGGATACCCCTGCTTCAGCACAGGTGGCTCAATCAGATTGAGCTTTGCAGGATACCCCTGCTTCAGCACAGGTGGATCAATCAGATTGAGCCACCTGTGCTGAAGCAGGGATATCCTGCCAAGCTGACCTGTTGGTAGCTCTTGAGGCCTGGAGTTGGGCAGCCCTGGTATAGACACACACTCCGCCGTGGATGTTTTCTCGTGGAAGAGGCGTGTATGTGTGCTTGTGTATGTGTGCTTGTGTATGTGTACATGCTGTGCTTCCTTAATATAACAATCTTGACTAAAGCCGATGCATTGCTCAGCTCTAAAGCACTATTTATTTGTCACTGCAGCCATCTGGTCGGATCCTAGAGAGCTTAAGACAAAGCATCTTGGTTCACTCTAGAAAAGTGAAAAGGGCATTTCAGGAACTGCAATGTTTCAATCAAGGCATTGCAGAGAATACAGATGCTAAAAAAAATTGATAGTCATAGAAGACCCATCTGGCATTAACCTGGATCCTCTGGATCAATAAGTAAGTATAGATATAGGATAAAGTATCTGTTGTCTAAATTTAGCATAAGTTGAACTTGATGGACCTATGTCTTTTTTCAACCTCATCTACTATGTAACTATGTAACTATGTAACTATGCAACCATTTCACTGCCAGAAACGGAAGGCAGCAAACTGGTTAAGAGGGTAAAACAGGTCACTTGCTAATACCCTCTAGCAGTGACATTAAAACATGCAGTAACATGGTGTCACAATGACACAAGAAGAGCTCAAACATTCAGCATCGTAGCCCAATGCAGGAAAAAAGGGGAGAGAAAAAAACTAAACAAAGACAATGCAGAAGTTTATATTGTAGAATCCTAACATCCGCACAGAGGTCCCGGCTGCCCCAACAATCCAATGTAAGCAGCAGTTACTTCTCAAAACCTGGCAGGAAGCGGCCAAAATGAACTCTATTTACCTTGATTCTTGAGTGCAGCTAATTTTCTGGTACCTGACAACAGGAGCTGACCGGTGAAATATGTGCTGTTCTCCTAATCTAGGCCTGCACAACATACGGTCCACAGGGAGTGCGGCCCGCCTCTCCCCTTCTAAGGAAGGATAGCGCTCCATCTGTGTGATGCGCTCCACGCCCCCAAGCACAGGACTGACGCGCTCCCTGCATCCTGCGCAAGGCTGACGCGCTCCCCCCATTCGGCGCAGGGCTGACACGCTCCCCCCACCCGGCACAGGGCTGATGCCTCTCTCCCCCCAGTATGACGCGGTGATGCACCCCCCCAAGCCTGCTTTACGCGCTGACATGCCCCCTGCTCCCCAGCCCGCTCCAATACCAGAAGTTGACAAGCTGCCCTGGTGCGCGCCCCCCACCCCCCATTCCTCCTGGCTGAGGCCCGCCGCCGCTTCTTCTGCCGCCGTCACGATCAGGTAGGCATGTGGGGGTGGGGGGGGGGGGGAACTACGGAAGGGTGCTGGGGGACTGCTGAAGGGTGCTAGGGGGAGAGCTGAAGGGTGCTAGGGGGAGAGCTGAAGGGTGCTAGGGGGAGAGCTGAAGGATGCTAGGGGGAGAGCTTAAGGATGCTGGGGGAGATGAAGGATGCTGGGGAAGATGAAGGATGCTGGAAGAGCTGAAGGGTGCTGGGAGAGCTGAAGGGTGCAGGGGGAGATGAAGGGTGCTGGGGGAGATGAAAGGGGGTCATTGGAGGTATAGGGGAGGGTCATTGGAGGTGCAGGGGAGGGTCATTGGAGGTGCAGGGGAGGGTCAGTAGAGATGCAGGGGTGGGTCAGTGGAGGTGCAGGGGAGGGTCAGTGGAGGTGCAAGGGAGGGTCAGTGGCGGTTCAGGGGAGAGTCAGTGGAGGTGCAGGGGAGAGTCAGTGGAGATGCAGGGGAGGGTCAGTGGAGATGCAGGGGAGGGTCATTGGAGATGCAGGGGAGGGTCATTGGAGGTGCAGGGGAGGGTCATTGGAGATGCAGGGGAGGGTCAGTGGAGATGCAGGGGAGTGTCAGTGGAGATGCAGAGGGGGGTCAGTGGAGGTGCAGGGGGGGTGATTGGAGGTGCAGGGGAGAGAGATGTGTGATGCAGGGGGGAAAGTGATGTGAGGTGCAGGGGGGGAGTGATTTGAAGTGCATGGGGCGGAGAGTGATGTGAGGTGCAGGGGGGAGAGTGATTTGAGGTGCAGGGGGGAGAATGATGGGAGGTGCAGGGGGGGAGAATGATGGGAGGTGCAGGGGGGGAGAATGATGTGAGGTGCAGGGGGGGGAGAGGAATGTGAGGTGCAGGGAGGGTGGGATGTGTGTGGTGTGCAGTGGTGTATTGTGTGTTTGATGTGGAGGGGGAGTATTATGTGTGTGGGTGAGGTTGAGAGATGGGGGTATGAGAGATAGGTGGGGAGTATCGCAAAGGTTGATAGTGAGGGGTTCTGGGGGAGATATGAGGATGATGATGAGAGGTTCTGGAGGAGAGATGATGATGATTTTACCCGTGCGGCCCAAATTTTTTTTCCTTGGAGCAGTTTGGCCCTTCTCACTTTACGAGTTGTGCAGGCCTGTCCTAATCTATTCAAGAGCTCTACTGCCAACGCACCGAGGAATAATTGTGTGAGAAGAATTCAGGTCACGCTGTCATTCCGGCAGGAGAGCGACACTGAGCGTTACTGAGATATCAGTCAGGCAAACTGGAATGTTACTGACAAAAAATCTATTCCGGTATGTTACTGCCTGTACTGAAATAATCATAATGCATTGTCTTGTGGTGCAGGTGAATGCACTGCAATGCACAGTTGAAGCAGCAAATCCCAAAATAAATGTTGTGAGCTGCTTTGTGCTTCTGTTCATTGGTTCGCCAGCATGACATAGTATGTATGGCACTGTGGTTTGGAAGGTGTTATATGGTGTGCGGAGCCGGGCGAATAAGCCTTCTTCTGCAGAATTTCCTGACACCTTTTTCCAACCATCTTCAGAACATATTGGCGGTTTTAATATGGATAAAAGAGCTGCTGAAAAAAATGCACCTCATCATGTTAGCTGTTGGGGTTTTTTTTTTAATGCAAATGTATACATTTGCGGATTTCTGTCCATACAGCTCATGAAAAATCCCTCAGTCTGCGCCGTGTTGATTCCTCATTTCATTGATTGTAAATGTGCCGCCAATTATATCATGGGGAATTTCAGCCCAAAAAGGCCCGATCGGCCACTTTGGCTCATACAGAATCAACTTCTTACTATTATCATGTTGTTTGAATTGTTTTCCCGCAGTTTTAGAAAAATTACTTCCAGAAATACCAAAAACCCATGAAAGTTAAAGAAATGGCTTCTGACTTTTCATGAAAGCAAAGATGCATGACTCCGCATACAGGCATAACCCACATAACGAGCCACGGGGGAATAAACGACATTTCTTCCTGTTCCAGGGAAGCAGCGCCTGCCGGTGCTCCCGGCTACTGTATTTTATCCCCACTACTGCATTCTATCCCGCCTGCTGCATTCTATCCCGCCGGCTGCATTCTATCCCGCCTGTCGCATTCTATCCCGCCTGCTGCATTCTATCCCACCTGCTGCATTTTATCCCGCCTGCTGCATTCTATCCCACCTACTGCATTTTATCCCGCCTGCTGCATTCTATCCCACCTACTGCATTTTATCCCGCTTGCTGCATTCTATCCCACCTGCTGCATTTTATCCCGCCTGCTCCATTGTATCTTGCAGTGCTGCATTCTATCCGGCCTGTCGCTTTCTATCCCACCTGCTGCATTCTATCCTGCGTGCTGCATTCTACCCGGCCTGACACATTCTATCCCGCCTGTTGCATTTTATCTCACAATGCTGCATTCTAGCCCGCATGCTGCATTCTATCTTGCAGTGCTGCATTCTATCCCACCTGCTGCATTCTATCCCGCATGCTGCATTCTATCCCGCCTGCCGCACTCTATCCCGCCTGCCGCACTCTATCCCGCCTGCTGCATTTTATCTTGCAGTGCTGCATTCTATCCTGCCTGCTGCATACTATTCCGCCTGCTGCATTCTATCCCGCCTGCTGCATTCTATCCCGCCTGCTGCATTTTATCTCGCAGTGCTGCATTCTATCTCGCAATGCTGCATTCTATACTGCCTGCGGCATTCTATCTCACAGTGCTGCATTTTATCTCGCAGTGCTGCATTTTATCTCGCAATGCTGCATTCTATCCCGCCTGCTGCATTTTATCTCGCAGTGCTGCATTCTATTCCGCCTGCTGCATTCTATCCTGCATGCGGCATTCTATCCTGCCTGCTGCATTTTATCTCACTGTGCTGCATTCTATCTGGCAGTGCTGCATTCTATCCCACCTGCTGCATTCTATCTCACCGTGCTGCATTCTATCTGCATTCTATCCCGCCTGCTGCATTTTTATCTCGCAGTGCTGCATTTTATCTCGCAATGCTGCATTCTATCCTGCCTGCTGCATTTTATCTCGCAGTGCTGCATTCTATCTCGCAATGCTGCATTCTATCCCGCCTGCTACATTTTATCTCGCAGTGCTGCATTCTATCCCGCCTGCTGCATTCTATCCCGCCTGCTGCATTCTATCCTGCCTGCGGCATTCTATCCCACAGTGCTGCATCCTATCTGGCAGTGCTGCATTCTATCCCACCTGCTGCATTCTATCTCACAGTGCTGCATTTTATCTGGCAGTGCTGCATTCTATCCCACCTACTGCATTCTATCTCGCAGTGCTGCATTCTATCTCGCAGTGCTGCATTCTATCTCGCAGTGCTGCATTCTATCTCGCAGTGCTGCATTCTATCTCGCAGTGCTGCATTCTTTCCCAACAGCTGTTTTTTCCAGTGGTGGGGATTTGCTACGGTCCTTTAACCCCAACAACTCGTAGCCGGGAGGTGGGGGTGGGGGAGAGGGGGGGAGGAGAGTTATTTGGGCTACATCTGTCATTCTGCAGGTGGATATATCATTGTATGGTCAGATTGTATTGTGGGATATGGCAGGATGACATTGCATTGTGCACATGCATCACTTCCATATGAGATCTTCCAGAAGACTTCTCCTTTGGTAACGTGTGCTGTGTGCCTCTGTCTGCACTAGGGTAAATGAATAGTGTATGTTAACATAGTAACATTACAAGCTGAGACCCCTGGTGTGGTTAGTGGGTAGCTCCCTTAAACAACCTAAGCATGTGCTTTAGACGTCGTTCATTAACCCCTTAAAGCTGCAGTTCAGTCAATATCCTGCATGTGTGTGTTTTTTTTTAATAAATCAGTTCTGTAGTAAGAAAAAATACTTTTAGCCTTTTCTGTTTAAAAACAACAACTTTGAAAGACCAATTTTCTTGTATTCTATTTTAACAAGCATGTTTGTTCCTATAGCAACCATTTACATTCCCAAGATCTAAAGATGTCGCCAAACTTCGCCGATCAATAGACGGAGAACGAATTGACCGGCAGCTATGCAGTTCTTTAGGTAATTAGAGATTGCCCACATGAAACTATTGAAGTAAAAAAAAAAACTAAAAAAAAATAAAACTAAAAAAAAAAAAAAACAGGAGCTTGAACTGCAGCTTTAAGGAAGTAATTGTACATAAACCCAAGCGGCCTTTCAGGCAGTTTCCAGCTCAAATTCTTATTGAAGTTGACAGGGATTTTGGCTGCTTTGGTGTATATAGAAGAAAGCCCTCAATCTTCACTGAAAACCATTTAATTGCTATCCTCTTTGGCAGTGAAGGTGTTAAACCAGGTTATTAAACTTTTTTTTTGCTGTTTCCGAATTTTTTTATTTGACATTCTTTCATTTTTACAATCAAACATTTCTTATAACACATGTGAATTTTATTTATATAATTCCTGAGTTTCTTAAATTAAGTCAACAATTACCCCAGTTTGGGGTAGATCATCAGGCCCATTAAATCTTTTATCATGGCGTTAACACCCACCCTCCCTCTCCCCCCCCCCCCCCATTTAACGTATCGATATTCGTAGTGCATATCCACAAAGGTGATTAGGGTTACGATGCCCAATAACCAGAGAGGTATCGGATCGCTAACTTTTAACTGGATTACTCATATGCAAATCATATGCTAATGAGCCATTAACCTAACATCGCAGATCCACAAAGCTCTATTCATGTTAGCGCATGGAAATAACGTTACGATAATTAGGTCACATCAAAACCTGCCGGGACTCACACCCAGATCATCATTATCATAGGGTTATTCCAGGGAATAGCCTGCAAGGAAAAGGGACAGGTCTAACGTGCTACCCATATCATTGTACTGAGTATAGGACTTAACCCTTTAATTACATGTGTCATACAAAGATATATCGTTTGGATCATATATATGTCTGAAACACATCAACAGAGGCATCTGATAAAGTGTCATGTTCATGTAATAAACTATACTATGGGTTTTAAGTGAGTAAAGGGAGTGTAGGATATGTTTATCTGGCCTAAAATGGTGTACAATGTTGACTGTATTAAGTATGGTGTACAATTATGTGACTACATATTGTAACAGTAATTACCAAGAGACAGAAGTTGTGAGCAAAACTTGTTACTTCACTGTGTGTGAAAAATAAAGGCAGAAAGATATAACGAAAACAACAACAAAGAACAAACTATAAACTATCTCCTCTTTTGGGGAGCCGAAAGCCAGGCTCATTAGGCCCTCTGGTGCAAGGCCTGCCACGCCGCACTTTTGCAATTCCCCGCCACCCCCTTCCCCCCGCCACAACATAGGCTTTAGCAGTCTCCAGAGCTGAACCCCAATAATTTCAGCTCCAGGGACCCCCTATTTCTGTAGATATTTACCTCTGTAGGGGGTGCTGGTAGCCGCTCGGCTAGCAGGGCTCACATAATGGCAGAGTTTCAAAGCTTTCGCACCCTGTGGGCCAATAGGAAGCTGTGACATCATCAGGTTTCGCCTTCCTATTGGCACGCGGGAGCTTTACACTTTGCCGAGATGCTAGCACCCTCTTTTGAGGTCTGTATCTCCCAAAGCAGGTGGTCTCCGGAGCTGAAATGAATGGGGTTCCGCTCCAGAGACCCCCTGCTTCACTCCTATGTTAATAAACAGTAATAATTTCAAAAAAAGCATAAAATGCTCTTTTAAAGTGAATATAGGACATGTTTGTCTGACCTAATATGGTATATAATCTTGACTGTATTACGTATGGGTGTACAATAATGTGTCTACATATTATAACAATAATTACCAAGAGACAGAAGTTGTGAGCAAAACTTGTAAATCACACACAGTTACTTCACTGTGTGTGAAAAATAAATTAAGAATAAATGACCTTTGAAAAATACAACAAATTATGTACACAGGGAAAATAACTACAAAGCTGCGTACACAAAATCCTCCTCCACGCCTCTTTTTTTGTGGCAGAACGGTCTGTAACGCATGCGCATTAATTGGAACGGACCTTATCATTTTGCCAATGCACATGGGCAGTGTGTTGGTTAACGAGTCTCTGTGCAACGACAATCCCCGTTAATACAGCTAACATAACGAGTAAAACTTACGGACGTTACCTAACATCCCGCTAGTAGCCCAGATTTAACGGACCTCTGATGATCAATACCTTTAAGCCTTAAAGTATTGTTACAGGTGCGCCGCTGAGTATTCTAACACTTGCCTTAAACTTGCCTTGGAAAATCTGGGGCTATCACCAACAAGATCCAGGTACGTGCTGGTACATGCTGGTACATGCTGGGTACATGCTGGGTACATGCAGCAAACATTTCAGTGACATTTCTGCAGAGACTAATGGCCCATCGGATTAACACAGCAGGGGTCCCTGGCAGTCCGATTCAGTTTGCATGGGACTGGCAGGGACCCCCGCTGTTAATCTGATGGGCCATTAGTCTGTCTGCAGAAATGTCACTGAAATGTTGCAGCATGTACCCAGGATGTACCCAGCATGTACCCAGGATGTACCCAGCATGTACCCAGCATGTACCCAGCATGTACCCAGCATGTACCCAGCATATACCCAGGATGTACCCAGGATGGCCCTGGGTCTTGTTGGTGATTGCCCCAGATTTGTTTTAGAATACTCGTCGGCACTACAGTATGAGTCAAGAACTGCCTATTGAGGGTAGGCCTTTCGAAAGGTGTGTTAAGGCTCTGTCGGTATGGCTACCACTGTTTTAGTAAACGTGGCCTGAATATAAGATCTTCCTTTATGAGTTCACAACAATCAGGGGGATTGGGTACGGGGGAAAGAGAAATATCCTTTAATGGGGCACTCCTAAACAAACCACAATAGGAGCTGGAAAGCTGACAATAAGCGTCCCAGCTAAGGTCTCACTTTATGCAGTAAACCAGTGTGTCTGGAACTACCTATAGAGAAACTGGTTGATGATGGGCACAGTGTGCGAGAGCACCAACATCTGGGTGTATAAGATATGGGTTGGATCACATAAATTAAAACTAATTTTAATACATCAAGTGGTAATTACACTCAAACCGTTAACATACTATTAAAATGTGAGGGTGATAATACAGTATAACACGGCTAATACAACCACTAACGGCAGTGAATGTAAATGGTGATCTCAATCCAAACTTAACTGGCTAAATGCCGATCGAGGTAATGTCTAGAACTCCACTCGCTGGGGAAGAATATAGACCTGGATATACTTATAGCTGTTACCACTAGATGCCTAGTACTGATAGGTGCTAGTAATAGGTGAACCTATCTATGGATTGGTAATACTGAAGGCATAGCAAAAAATACTATCCCTCATGAACACCTTCTGTATAGTACTTCAGATGGAGTAAGCAGTACAAACAGCCTTTGGAATGATAATGCATTCCTATACTATAAACTTTGAAAAATGAACACTGACGTGGCAGAACTGGCAAGGGTGTGTACCGGCAAGTCTGTGCTTATTGCAAATGCTAAGTGTGTAGCACTCATCCACACTTCCTGGTAACACACAGATATCCTTTATCTCTATTGATACACTGTGTACTAAGAATAAGAATGCTGGCTTCTTATTGATACTTCAAAATATACTATTGGATATTTAGTCATACCAGCAATGACCATATAGTATTCTGGCTTCAAAGGGGTATGAATCCAAATGTCTGTACTTATTGTGGCACAGAGAGATGGTTCTAATTGCCCCTTACACTGTTCTCCATATACTTGAACTTACATACTGAGCCTTAGAGGATAATTTTAAACTCTAAGGTGGTTTGCATACAGTCTCCAGATAATCTATCTCCCAGAGCTATGAATGGCAGTGACTGTGCATAGTGTAGTACAGACAAACAATTCTATGTGTCTCTGGTTAGATCCTTATTTTGGGCTTGCTTAAATAAACAAGTGTAAGTGCTTCTGACTCCCCCACTTCTAAAAGAGTCTGTAATAATAGTAAATGCCGGCAGTGGTTCTTGTACCATCTCATGCGACCCGGTGAGGCACTGAGTGCAGTAACATGCCGTGTCATGTAGCTGGTTTGGATCGCGCTAGCAAGCTCTGTGTACATCACTCCTCCTGCTAGTCCCCTCTGACAGTAGGGGCGTTACTGGTATTAATTAAATATCTAATAGTATCTTTTGAAGTATCAATAAGAAGTCAGTATTCTTTGGAGAGTACACAGTGTATCAATAGAGATAAAGGATATCTGTGTGTTACCAGGAAGTGTGGATGAGTGCTACACACTTAGCATTTGCAATAAGCACAGACTTGCCGATACACACCCTTGCCAGTTCTGCCACCCCAGTGTTCATTTTTCAAAGTTTATAGTATAGGAATGCATTATCATTCCAAAGGCTGTTTGTACTGCTTACTCCATCTGAAGTACTATACAGAAGGTGTTCATGAGGGATAGTATTTTTTGCTATACCTTCAGTATTACCAATCCATAGATAGGTTCACCTATTACTAGCACCTATCAGTACCAGGCATCTAGTGGTAATAGCTATAAGTATATCCAGGTCTATATTCTTCCCCAGCGAGTGGAGTTCTAGACATTACCTCGATCGGCATTTAGCCAGTTAAGTTTGGATTGAGGTCACCATTTACATTCACTGCCGTTAGTGGTTGTATTAGCCGTGTTATACTGTATTATCACCCTCACATTTTAATAGTATTTTAACGTTTTGAGTGTAATTACCATTTGATGTATTAAAATTAGTTTTAATTTATGTGACCCAACCCATATCTTATACACCCAGATGTTGGTGCTCTCGCACACTGTGCCCATCATCAACCAGTTTCTCTATAGGTAGTTCCAGACACACTGGTTTACTGCATAAAGTGATACTTTAGCTGGGACGCTTATTGTCAGCTTTCCAGCTCCTATTGTGGTTTGTTTAGGAGTGCCCCATTAAAGGATATTTCTCTTTCCCCCGTACCCAATCCCCCTGATTGTTGTGATTTCTCAGCTTCGTAGCAAGCTTATATATCCTGGGAGAGCACCCTACAGGTAGAGCGAGCTCACTTCACCTTTTTCTTTTATGAGCTCATGTAGAAAGCCTGGCTCTGCCATAACAGTGGCCTAAGCAGCCACTCAGTGCCCCCAGTGCAGTGGTTCCGGGGGGCCCATTCCATCCCCATTCTAGCTTCAGGACACTAAGTAGCAGCTACTGGACAATCCTGGCGGCTATCAACCTGTTGCTCTCTGGCCAAACTTCCTCCTCGTTCTGTGTCCTTCCAGCAGGGCCAGGCTAAGAACAAGCCAAGCAAGGCGGCCGTCATGAGTCCCGCGCCTTAGGGGGCCCCGTGCTCTCCTCCTCTCCTCCAGTCTGGTCAAACTTCCACCCGACCCAAGGGGGGAGCTGGAGGCAGCGTGAGGCCCCCCTCTTCCAGCTCCCCCCTCCAGTCAGGCAGAAGTTGGATCCCGGCATTGTCAGGATGAGGGAGAGGATGGAGCGTGGGGCCCTCGGACTGGCAGGACCCCTTCTCACCGATAGGTGTGTGGTTGTTTTTTAACTTTGAGAGGGGGTTCTTACCTTCTCTGAAGTGGGTTGCGTCATGTAGCGTTGCGTTGCCATGGTGACCGTCTCACATCCCGCCATGACATCATGACAGCATGATGTCGTGACGCCACCAGAGTGCTACTCATGAAGGTAAGTCCCCTTAATTTTTTTTTACAGGCTGGGCCCAGCTGCCAGTGTGCCGCCTTGGACCCCACAAAGCCTGAAGCCGGCCCTGCGTGGCAGAGCGGAGTGTAGTTCCTACAATCCCAATTAATCAAACGTGACTTGCCAGTGACTCTCCTGCAGCTCATCCCACTTAGTACCACCAGTCCTGGAAACCTGCCAGGAGTCACTGACAGGTCACATCCTAATTAGCAGAGATCAGACGACGGAGCTCCGCCTGCAGGACGCACAGGGAGACGTGGAGAGGAGAGTCTGTGTCTCTGTCTATGTATATCTGCGTGTGTAGGTCAGCTTGTCTGCGGGTGCCTATGTACATGTCTGTCAGAAACATATAAAGCAGTGGCTTACACAGGAATATATATATATATATATATTGTATGTCTTTATTTGTATAGCGCCATTAATGTACATAGCGCTTCACAGTAGTAATACACGTGGTAATATATAAATAATAATAAATAAATATAAATAACAGATCATGGGAATAAGTGCGTCAGAAAAACGTAACATTTAGGAAGAGGAGTCCCTGCTCCGAGGAGCTTACAATCTAATTGTATATATATAAACTATTGTCAGAACCAAAATAATTTATGAAACGAAAAGCAGAATATGCAATGTCCATCAAAACTCCAGTCAATAACTAGAGAATGCCGAAAAGCTCATGCACCCCTGAATCAATGCACACAAACATCCAAATATATTTATATATACGAAATAGCTACACAGGTTGACTAACCACATCAAATGTATGATTCAATTTCAGGAGTTCATATGCCCCGGAAGTGCCAGACGTGATCTGATCATCGGTCATTCAAAGGGTTATTTGTGGAATTCAGGTTAATCGCCATGTTTCCGTAAAATACACCACTTTGGTTAATTTGCATGTAATTAAGAGCTTTGGGCCCAGAATTTGTTTTTTTTTGCTGGAACCTTTACTAAATTGTGCTAGGAAGAGCCAGCAAAAGCTCAAGCAATTTGCTAGAGTTTGGGGACATTGTGCCAGTTTTTACTATTTGTACATCACTTTTATCCCTGTTTAAATAAAGCTGCCTCTAGCGGTCTGAGAAATCCGGCATAGAGCTGGTTAATTGCAGCTAGTAAATGTAACTAACTAATTAACCAGTTCTATATGGGTAATCATAGGAGGGTGAAAAAAAAAACCCAGCTGGGGACAGTCCCAGCTGTGCTGCTTAGGGAGATGAAGTCCTGAGTACTAAGCTGTGCAGATAACAATACACCAGACCTCTTATCCTGGACACAGAGGACCCAGGAAGCTGCCAGAGGCTGGCCCTCAACAGACACCAACCAGACTCAGGGACTGCCACAAAGGGCCCCTGCTTACAGCTACCTCTTGAGACTTTGGGGTGATAGGTGGGTAAGGGGCTTTTCCCCCCATCCCAATGTGTCTACCAGTCCGTGTGGTCTTGCTCCTTGGTTCAGTGAAGTGAGAGATAAAAATTGAAGAGTTGGACCTGTTAAAATAAGTGAATAATCTGAATGTGAGTCGGGTGAATTTGTAAATCCCGCTATTCATTTGTGGAAATTCGCTTAAATTTTTATTTTATTTTTTAAATGACGACGTTACAGTGAATTAAATGTAACCCTTTGGGTGCCCAAGGAAGTAGCTGCTACATCGTGAGATCTGGCCCCCACAGGGGCGCCATGATCTAGTAGCTACTGTATGCCACAATCGAATCCCTTTTTTTGCAGGGGATATCCCGTTCTGCGCTTCCACCATCTCTGCAGGAAGGGAAATGGGAGAGGAAGATGTGCTCAGTGACGACGTGATCACAGCGCTCGTGTAATGGGCTGTACAACTGGTTGCTCATACTTTTCTTTTTAACTCCCCCTCGGTATTGGTTGGTCGTTTCGCTGCATGTTAAATAGAGGCCGATGTGCATTTCAATTCTTTACCTCTTAGACCTAGAACCCCTTTGGTGCCAGAGGGCTCCTCAGAGCGGTCACTTGAAACGCGGCGGCGCTTAACCCAGAAACGAGTGCAGATTCCGTCCTGCGTTCCTACCACTCGTCTAGAACAGGGGTGCTCAACTCCAGCTCTTACCCCTCCTCCGCCCACCCCAATGAGTCAGGTTGTCAGGATATTTCTGCTTCACCACGGGTGGCTCAATCAGTCCCAGCTCCAGCACAGGTGGCTCAATCAGAGGCTCCGTCAAAGACGGAGCCTCTGATTGAGCCACCTGTGCTGGAGCTGGGATATCTTGAACACTTGACCTGTTGGGGGGGAAGGGGGCTTGAGGACTGGATTTGAGCGCCCCTGCCCTGGAATACGAGCACTCTGTGGACATGACATAGCCACTATGTCACTTTGTCACGGCGCCCCTGCAGTGCCGGACCTCATGACATAGTGAACCTGTTTTTCGGCACCCAGAGAGTTAAACAGCAATCCCGTCTACCTGTTCCTTTGTCTTATTTAAGTTTGGCTTTTTTCACCCAATTGGAAGTGAGGAGTCCTTCTGATGCCCCCCCCCCCCCCCCCCGCCGATTCACAAAGTACTAACCACTTTAATTGCCTCTCCCCTTCCCCCACCCCCATCAAAACGGCCACCAGATCTTGCATCCCTGCGGACCAATAGGAAGCCTTTCCCATTGGATGACCATTGAAAGGATCACCAAGCAATACTGGCAACTAAACCGGTCATTATTATAGGAAACGAGGAGTCCTCGCCAGCTACAAATAGCGACGTTAAGCTGCGGAGGATTGCAAACACTGTATGAAGGCATAGTTACAAGTAAATGAACTTTCAGCAGATTTTGGGATGCTCCACTATGCCCGTGCATCAATTAGAAGTGAAACTTGCATTACTGTGGCTTTTAGCAGCATTGCAATCCCAATATTACAGGATACCCATATCTATATACCGTAGATGGCAGCCATATGTATATCTATATGAGTGCACAAAGCCACTGGAAGGCTGTATCATGGCCGCTGCGTCTAGAACCTCATCGTGAAACTGACCAGCACAATTTAGGATGGTGGGCCTGTGAGCGAGCAGTGGTGGGGTACAGTATATGGTGGATATGTAATGTTGGAGATGCAGAGAAGGATGGTATATTGCAGACTTGTACAGGTCAAGCAGCACATGGTAATCCTGTATATGGGTAATTATTAAAACGGGCAATACATAGGGTGATGTAAGAAGATCTTGTAGAGGGCATTCCTACGGGATAGCAGTATCTGAAGGTTATGCAAGGGAGGAAAAGGGGAGAGATGTTAGGCTGAGAAGGATATGAGAAACTTATAGAATAGTACTGTATATTGGGGATTCGTAAGGTCACTGCAGTATACAGAGAACATGAAAAGGTTTCATAGTGTATGGAGAACTTGTAAGGCCTGGGCTGTACACAGTATAGTATGTGGGCTTTAGAGAAGGAGCATAATATGCAAGGTTTTGCAAGCCAGGGACTGTTACACCTGGTAACATTACTTTCAAGTATAAAGAAGAGGTACAACTGAGGGATACGCGTATTGGAGACTTTCAGTAAGAGGTGGCTTCTTTATTTCAGGTTGGTGGGGTAAATAACCTTATCAGAGATGGGCATATGTATGAGATAATAGATTGGGGACATTTGATAGTGATTTTTCATTGAACAACATTACTAAGCATCAGTATACGACTCAACAGACACTACCTCCCTACCCTGGTATTACAGGGAAGCATTACAAGGCATCACTATATGAAAGAGTCGGAGGCAGCGCAGTGTCTCTATGCAGTAACACACATTACTCATGATGAACATTACCTATGCTCAGTATGTGGAGGACAGGGTGAGAGAGATGTAGCAGAAGCCGGTTTCCCATTCATGGAGATGACATCATCTTGTGAGCAGAGGGTGGGGATGAGATGCTCAGTTTTGCTGCACTGCAGTAAGGCTGCCGGAGCTCTCCAGGGGAGAAGGAGCCAAAGCCAGAGCAAGGCTGCACACCCATCCAAAACAGCCCTACATGTCACAGCTGCACACACACCACAGGGATGATTCAGCACAAAGCAGCCACTTACTTCTCTATCCTCTGGCTTGTTACTTGCATCTTTTCAGCACCAGCCTGGAGTGAGAGCAACGCATAGGTCGCTGTGCTGAGATAAGGCAGCTGCCAAAGGTGTCTCCCTCTCTCAGGTCCCAAAGCCCTAAATGCAAAGGGCAGGGCTGGCTTCAAGTGCAGACCCCTCTGTGCTTGTCTTTGAGGTGCATCCTCCCTGGTTGGGGGAGATCCTCAGGAGGAAGTCACTGGATTGCAGTAGGTGGTACCTACAGGAACCAGTTCTGCTAATGTGTCCCACAGTCTCTTCTCCTTCTGTTACTCACCTGGCAGCCCCCTCCATCCATCAGCTCTCTTAGAAATAGACCCAGCTGTGCTGGCTGGGGAGTGGAGGGGGTGTGCTGCCCTTGTACTATCAGTGTTACAGAAATATTCTCTCAGAAGTGTCCCTAAGGGCACCAGTCAGTCAGCGTGACAGGCACTGCACTCCTCCCACTGCTTGTCCATAGACCTGCCCATACTGCCAGCACTGCACACACCCCCATCTCCTCTCCCACCTCTCTCCAATCCCTTCACAACCTAGCAAAGCATCAACGCAATTCCTGTTTGGGGATGTTTAAATCCAGTTCTGGAGGAACACTGCTTCAAGCATTGCTGCTTTTAGTATGGCAGTCCCTAGGCAAGTTCAAGGCAGACTACACCCCGAAAAATCAAGAGGTCAACAATTGTTTATTTTTTTTTCTAAACATTTTTGTTTTTAAAGTGGTAAAACATTCAATATCCGATATGTGTAGTTTATTTTTTATTTTATTTTCAGTTCTGTAGTATTAGATAATAAATACTGCATTTTTTTAAAATCAACTCTTAATGCCATTTTAATGAGTTTTAATATAATGAGTATCCTTTGATTTCTATAGCAGGTTTTAGCCCACCTCCCCAGCAGTGAAAGAGCTTTGTAACACTTTCCTGTTTGTGATCATATGTTGCCAATGTTCCCAGCAGTTTGAGCTGCAAACTGTAACAATAGACAATGTTACCTTAATAATATAAGAATACATTGTAGCTGCTGAGTTACGCTGACTTAAGGATTGACTGAAGCTGAAAGGCGGCCATTACGTGAACCCTGGGAAGCAGAATCTTTGCTGATGGATCACGGGAGAACAAATCAATCGGCAGCTTATGTAATAAGTTTTCATTAAAGTTAATCAAATGTTGCAGAGAGTAATGCTGCTTTTCAAAATGAGGTTATAGATTTAAAAATAAAGCAGAACAGGGAGTCCTCTTGTTTCCATCTTGGAGATGTAATTTATGGTACAGGAAATAACATGTATTGTAGACACTGTACATAATACCGCGCTCCTCCCTATAGAAGTTTGCTGCTGGTAAAAAGATAGGCCTTACATATAGAAAAACAAAAAGAACCATTCCTGCGCTCCTACCTATTAGACTAAAATAAAATAATAATCTCATGAAAAAGGGTTATTTTGTCAAACCCTTTGGACAAAGCATTTATAAGCCTGCATGCCATGACAAGGCATAACCATATGCAAGTACCTACACTGAATATATGTAATAATTGTCCCATGGACTGGTGAAAAAATGTGTGAAAGCCCTGAAGGGGTTAAATAAAGCATAAGCTGATGTGAGTAGTGCAATTAAAATCTGGCCAAAGCCAGTAACATAGTTACCTTACTGTAGAGGTAAAAGGTGGGTGCACAATTTCCCTGGTGTGAATATAATAAAACTTACTGTACACATATTTCTCCCTGTCAGCCTCATACATGCACCTACCATTCAATAGAGGGTGATGTCCAGACTGACACTGGGGTGTATTATACCTGCACTAATAGGAAAATTAGTGATTTGCAGGCTTATAAATGCTTTGGCCAAAGGGTTTAACAAAATATTATTTTATTTTAGCCTAATTGGTAGGAGCGCAGGAATTGTTCTTTTTATTTATTTTAGACATCCATATAACTACAGATAACTTCCCCCAGAAGTCAGGAGTCAGCTTCCCCCAGAAAACAGGAAATTATAACTTTTTTAAATTAAAATCAGAAACTGCTTTACATCATTGCATTGGTTAGTAAATATGCTCCTTGGTGTGCATTGTCTAGAATCTAGACAAGCACTCGACAAGGCACCAGGAGCTGTTGATAGGGGGTTTGCTTATACTTGTTCACTGATTGACATCTGATATCTGCATATGTTTTGTGTCTTTTACAATATTCTTGTATTTACATTTATTGTTTGATATTTGATGTCTGCTTATGTGATTTGACCTCTTTAGACTTTAGATTTATATCATTAGCTGAGTGTGGGATTATTTGACAGAGGGGAGGGACGGCTTAGGGAAGTACCTCTGGGACCCTTTGTGACCAGGGGGAATGGGCCAGATGAAGAGGTCACCCCTCGAAACGTCGCCCCCCTAGTTTGCTTTCCTTTTTCCATTTTTGTGATTTTTTCCCTTTTCTTTCATGTTTTTTTCCCCTTCTCCTTCTTTCCCCTCTACCCCCTTTAATTTTTGATTTTCTCTATGGTGATATTTATTCTTGCATTGGCGTATTGGCTATTGTTGCTATATTTTCAGTTTATTATTAGTGTCATTAAATTATTCATATTCCCTACACTGGTATTCGCCTATATCTACAGCTGTGAGACAGAGAGTGCTGGTACTATCTTTTGGATTGTTAGTACTTCTGAAGGGAATTAGGGTCCCTTCCTGTTCCGTGCACCCTGCAACCTTGCTGAGTCATTGTGTCAGAGTGCTGTCTATCACCCCCCCCCCTTTCTACCATAGAATAAAAGAGTGATTGAAAAAACTATGCTATGGGTTCCTAGAGATTAGGGGGTGGGATGGAGTTAATAGGTCTGGAGGTAAGAAATTCAGTCTCTATCAAGAGATTTAAACTTCCAGAAATACAAATCTAGTAGATTCTGCGATTGCAACAACAACAAAAAGTAACCCGCTCCCATCTCACTAGTTACTGTGAATACAATCTCTCCTACAAGATAGCACGTGTCCGAATATTCTCAGGATAACGGGACAGTTGTGTGGCAGCCCTTGTGATGTCGTAAGAATGACAAAGGGGCACTGTAATGGTTAATGGAAAACTGTGGGTTTTAAAGGTGCAGCTCCTAATATGACCTATCGTTACATTTGGCTCTATGTGATGAAGAAGAAAAGGGGGGATGAGGCAGGTTTGTACTGTCCCAGATCAAGCAGAAGCACAGGGATTCTTAGCTCCTTGAGTGCAAAACAATCCTATTATAGAAAGGGATTCGAATCTGGCATTTTGTCATTCCTGCTGCTAGTGAAGTTCCATCTCTACATTGAAAATTGATGTATGGTTACTTTCTGGAGGAAACACAGGAATCCTTACATCCAAGCAAACTGATGGGGGATTATCAATGTGTAACATGCTCCATGTGCCTGGGATGACGAAAAGGGCAGCAGGACGGTTATAATAAAGGTTAAGCCTGGTCCTGCTGTTCCTATCACCAGTGTCACTGCCCATGACCCAAGCGTTATTGTAAGGCATTGGGATTGCCTACGCATGTATGTCACAAAATCATGTAAACCGTAAACTTGATTAATAATAACATTACTTCCTACAACGCTTTCTCCCAATGGAACTCCAAGCACGTCACAATTACAGTGCATGGTGCGCAGCACATAGGATTGTTACAGGCACTGTCCCTGCCCAGGTGAGCTTACAATCTATGTTTCTGGTGCCTGAGACACAGGGAGGTAATGATTTGCCCAAGGTCACAAGGAATCGAACCAAGTTCCCCTGATTCAAACTCAGTGTCGCAGAGTAAGTGTCTTTACTCACTGAGCCGCTCCTTCAGTACTGTTTTGTTATATCCCAGTATGTGAATACAGCGGTATCGTGTCTGTAGTGATTTTACATGTAGGGATTAGTACCATATTGCTGGACATGGGCCAGATCAGAGACACTGTCACCCTCAGAACCATGCTCCCCTGCTGGCACCTATTTTCCTATGATGGAGGGGGGACTCCTTACCCTAACCTTAGCCCCTTACCCTAAAAAGCTTAACTCCCCCTAAAACCCCTAAAGTTACCCCCAAATACTAATAAACGCTAATGCACTTACCTTAGCGGCAGGGTGGTGGCAAAGAGATGTCCCATCCCCGTCCGTGGTTAGTCTCGGTGATCGGAGACTAACTGGAAACAGAGGCAGGCAGCGATCCAAGGCTTTTGGAGCCACAGAAATGATCGAATTTGTTGGAGACATCCTGGGTAAGCCTGCTTTGACAGTGCCCAGCACCTAGTGAGGTAGGAGTCCCCTGTTAACCCCGTAATTCCTGTAACTGATTGTGGTGATTGTTTTACAGTGTTTTTTGTGTTTTAACTATGTGCCTTTGTATGTACGTATGTATGTATACCTTTATATAGCGTTGAGAGTGTACTCAGCGCTTTAGAAAGACAATACAGTACAGTGAATTATAATAATACAATAATCGCAGCAAAGTCAGACAATAGGATTGGAAATCCCTGCCCCGGAGAGCTTACAATCTAAGTGGTATGATGGGAGAGTTACAGAGAGCGCAGGTGAGGGGATAAGTGCAGTAGATGGCAGTGCTTGGCCACAATGGTTGGTAGGAGTGACTGGGTGTGAGGCAGGAGCCTTGAGTGCCACATATTGGGATGCTTCATTTAAGAGGCGAGTTGTCAGGTTGTTCGGTAATAAATTAGATGGGTTAATACCATTACCAGGGAAAGAGGATGCAAATAGGCATTTGTGAGAGTAGGTGTGTATTTGGCTGGGTCCAGGATTAGGAGAGATATCCCCAGAAGCAAAAAGGAGGAAGAGAGAAGTGAGAAGAGAATTTGCTTGTGATCTTCACTGTTGGCTCTTGCCAGAATAAACCCTGGTTGATTTAACCCCTTGCTCTGCCTTGTGGTGTGATGGAAACAAAAAACAGCGCACAACGCAAATAGTGAAGTATGTATTACATAAATGTATTGAATAAAAAATGTGTAAATTCTGCGTACATCAGATAAGAATATAATAGGCAGTGAGTGTGTTAACACACTAGTTACCACTAGATGACTGTTGGTGTGGAGGTAGTACACTTGTTCCTCTCATAAGGTGCTTACAGCAACAGCTGTATTCTGGGACTCCCCTGTGAACACCTGTTCAAGCCGTCATCCTCTCCATATGGAACAGTCCTTTAGACCAGCTGGGCTCCTGCCTCGATCGTAGCCGTCAGAGGGTCCCTCAGGGATTTCGGCAAACGTCCAGAATAGCTGGTAAAGCCGTTAAGGTATCCTTCTCCAAGTCGTCACACCGGGAGGAAAGTCTGTTAGCTGCAGGCTAAGCTACAGCGCAACACACCGCCGCTTCCTTGCGGGACGCCACGAGATGACGTCACAGTGTCCGCGACTCCGGATCCGTCGGCCGGAGTGTAATGCACAGTCTTACACAGACCCTGAAGTACCACCCAGTAAGCACTATGGTGGATACAGTAGCAATGCAAGAAACTCACAAAGGACTAATAAATCTGATGCAAGGCACACAGACCATAAACACTTAATCTTCCAACGCGTTTCGTAGTACAACCTACTTCTTGTGGTGTGATACCTGTGTACGTCGTCTGGTTTCCCATAACAATGCCTACCCATATATATGAACAAACCCCAGAGAAAGTCTGTTTTTTAGAGAAATATATAGAATAGACTTAATTATGTTTGTTGAGAATTTATTACAATGACCATGTCATAGGATCTACATTGGCAAATGTAGCCCTCTTTCCCCTTAGGGTAAGGAGTCTACTGGTGCTGACTTTACCTGTTAGCTCACGGAGATCCCAAACCTCCGCCACGGGGAGCCCGGAGTGATAGAACAACACAACTTGGTACAGCGCCTCCATCTGGGAGGGATCCCAACGTAGTGGGAGTAGCCCCTCACAGGAACCACATCACTGATATACACACAAAGAATGTTATAAGAATAACCTTTTACTGCAGAACATATAATAAACAGTGATAACCGGATAATAACTCTACTGGTTACAGCTACCCCATCGCCTCGCAGGGCCTTATCCCACCACCGTGTAACCCACACCATGTCCACCATACCTGAGGGGCCCTCGGACACCCAACCACCCTGGTGTCCACAAGGATAACAGCCCCACCCTTATATGTGGTCAGCGCTGCCACTATGGTGTATGTACTCTGTTGGTGCACTTAAGATATAGGTACCTGTCGGGTGCTCCAGCACCCAGGTGCGGCGACTGAGGAACAATAGAATCCACCAATCAAGCGATGGTCCTCCGCGACGAGTCAGTCTCCGCATGGGGGGTATCCCACGGGATGATCCTACACGAAGATAGTCTCTTTCTCCTGGTTCTGGTGATCTGGTCCCAGACCACCGCTCTCCAGTGCTGCACAACGTCGCAACTGTGTCCCTGGCATAAAGAGCTAATGTGGCAGTGTCCCTACCTAAGGGGCTGTCCCTGTCGCTGTCACACTCTTACCAGGGGAGTCGGGGCCTAGCTGGGGCCTACGGGGATGTCTGGTCTAGTGCAGGAGTCACAGACCCCTGCACAACTACACCTTCCCTTGTCTGTGTCTGTCACGGTAGACCAGATCTCATCAACAAATTAATACCGGGTTTCTGGATTGAGGACAACAAGGTGGGCAAAATAAATTGTAATTTATTTACTTTTCAGACAAACCCACAATTCTTCATAATTACACTTAATAAACACTTACTGTGATGGGGAAACAAAATCAAATGTCCACGGAACCAAAGACTTGAAAGCAAAGTCTCTGAGCCCCCCTGCACGCATGCAAGTGGGTGCGTGATTTGAACCGCGTGACAGTCCTCAGCTAGGGGCACAAGTTGCCGCCCCTGTATCTCCGCCAGAGGAAAGATGTTCGTTTAGTCCTTACAGGATTAGTTCGGGAATCCCTAGTTCAAACGAATTCTGGAAGAGGGGTGCGAATCTTCGTTACGATGTTGTTAACCCTCACACTCCAGAACCGCTGACGCTGTACTTGGACGTATCTTGGTTGAATCAGGTGAATCTGACTAGGACTGGGCTGCAGGCATTTTTATAGGGTTAAGAGCCCTATCCCTAACATACACAGCCAATCCTCCCGTGGGAACAATTTTTCACACCTATCCCAGACTTGCCAGGAGTTCATAGAACGGGCAGAAGTTGTTCCCATTCTGCTAAGAGCATGCACTAACCTGACACATAAGCTGCTTAGCATACCGGGCCCAACCTCTTACCTGGCGACCACAAGTCTGGGGTTTGGCTACCAAGTGTGAATAGTCCATACTTCGCACGGGTATCTGTACTTAGCAATATCCCGGCCACCCTATCACCTAGGGCCTCTGAGGCTTTTCAACGGACTCCTCTAGACACTGGGGCACCAATTTAGCAGGGTGCCCTTTGCAGTATGGAGATGAAAAATCCCTCAGCTCATTCATCCATACATTTTAAAACCCCACTAAAACACATGATATTTTTATATATACTTTCAGTATATGTGGGGGTCATAAAAACAATATGTATGTGCATGTTACATTTGCAACTAACTGTATTCCAAAAATTAGAGTGGTAGCACCTTCCCAGCGCAAGTTAGCCACTTAATTGAATGGGCTCTGTGATGTGGGTTGCGGTTTGACCTATAATCGTTCTGGGTTACAAGTCAGCATACAATGTATCCGTGCTGGCTTTGATCGGTAACCACAGACGCGCGCCACCACTTCAGCTTAAGTGGATAACGAGATGGCTGGAGACATTGTAGCTTTCAGGTACTTCAGCTAGACCGCAAACCACTTATGCAATTGACTTTGCGGTTTAGAAAGTGATACCCATCTTCATTGCAGCCACTTACTCACAGGCACACTTACGCAATTAGTGCTTTGCACAGCGCTAGAAGCTCATCCTTCTGACGCGAATACAGTTTGCACATTTCCCATTCATTCATAACACTGCAGCTAACTTCTGAGCTGCAAAACAGGGACAATAAAGATATGGTACAGGGGAAACATGGCATTTTGGTGGCCACACAATTAACCCCTTCAGTCCCAACAAGGTTTAGGGTTAACCCGCCGGGTATAATACCTTTATTATTGGCCTGATTAACCCCTTCACCGCCAGTGTCCCAGTTCCAACTCACTTGCCTGGGCTGAGCACGCGAAATGTATCTATCTCCAGAGCAGGAGAATCCAGAAGCCCTATTGGCTTTAATGCAGCAGGTGACATGGCACCCCCCCCCCCCAGAGGCTGCTGGGTAATGTAGTTCCTCATGCGGAGCTTACTGTAATGGCCCCGCTAAGGGCCTGCACTGCGTATGCGCAACACACAAAATGGTGGCGCTCGGAGCACCGCAGTGCTCCTTGCACACATTGGCAACCTGCCCGACACCTCCCAAAGGCGCGTGTACCCGGTAAAAAACAAAAGAACAAGGCGCACAACGCACATAGTGTATTAAAGTATAAAATGTGAATTTATGGTTAAAAGTAAATAGTTCTGCGTACATCAAGTAGGAATAAACAAGCGTGTAGCCGGTGCCTGCACTCGCGCGGCCCGCAACCGGCCGCAACTCTCCCGACGGCCACGGAGGTGAACTGCAGGGAGGGGGTGAATAGAGCCCAAAGGGGGAACTGGCTACACAAGATTATGGGCATATTTACTTACCTAAAACACATTTTAGAGTTGTAAGACAGTTAAATCGGTCATGATGAGGTGTCTTACATATAATATGTAGGGGCATATTTACGAAGTTCTGCAAATACAGAACTTTAGGTCTATATCTGACACTTCAACATTTGACACATGAAAATAGGTGCCCTTTAGTCCCTTTGTCCATGCAGAATGGAGGTGCTTCCATGTGAATGAATACCTCTTATGGATGTCCTTTAACACAGGGGTGCTCTCTCCCCGAAGGCATTTAAATTAAATGCCGGGGGACCGCGCGAGGCTTCTGCAACTTCTCCTACCTGATCTTCGGCGAGGCGTCTCCATGACAACCCGACATCAAATGCCGCCGCGGGGTCACCCTTTCCACCTGCATCCATGACATTCTCCTCATTTGAGACCCATACTATTCACCTTTTATTTCCATTCTATCTACATATTGCTGACATACAGTGCTACAGGTCACCTAACTCTACATCCTCACACTTCATTTTCTTTTATGACTTTGAATCCTGGTTATCTTTCCTCGTCTATTCTGATTCACCTCTTAGGCCGTGGCCATAGCAGACGCGACTGCGTGCGCGACTCCGCAAGCGTCAGAAACAAACTCATTGCTTGAACCGGTCTGGCCATATTGCGCGCGATGCGACCCCCTCTGCAGCGCGATGGCGCAGCAGGATTTTGAGCTGACAAACGTATTTTATTTTTCACGCAACGGCAGCATCACATGAGCCATTGGAACCAATGAAGGCAAACCTCCATTTTTCAGCCTGCTTCCTGTCCATGTTCCAGCCACACGTGACGCGCTCGTCAACGGAGGCCACACATTGCTCAGTGACAGCCGCACGGACCTGTTTCGAGGTTTGTCGCGCAAGCGGTTGCTTTTACTATGGCCAAAGCCCTAGGGGAATTTAACTACTGTACCACATTAATGACCCCTCCCATTCCTGGGCATCTCACTTCCTCCTTTGATCTCCACCACAAACTGCTTCCAGCACCGACAAGGATGTCCTTCTCCTTGTCTTTATGTCTACCTCATTATGTTCCTTATCCAATTTCTCAATCTTTCTTTTCCTGCTCTCTGACCATAACCTGGTCTTATTTTCCCTCTCACATTCCTAGCGCTCAAACGCCAGCCTGTCCATTCTGTACTCACAACCTGCATTCCATTCACCTCCAGTCCATCCAGCCTAAAATCTAAGCTTTCTCTTACCCCCCTCCACTGATGCAAACAGCCTCACCACTTACAAATCTGCCCTTGCTTCTTCCCTGCACCAGTATGCTCCTCCTGTTTGCCGACACACATGGCCCTCCAACCCACAACCCTACCATAAACACGCAAGCGTTCTCTGCGTTCCTGCACTCGTTCTGCTGAACAACTTTGACGATTATATCAAGGGCAATGTGGAAGCTCTCCGCAGAGAAAGCCCCTCTGCCCCTGTGATGAAATGGGCAGCAGGGCCCATTTTTGTCAGACGTATATGTGGAAAGTGAAGGGTTAATTTTACACCCAGAGGAGCTGCCTGTGTCAAAACTGCTTTAATACAAGTGATGTATAGCTCTGTTTGGGGAAGTTGGGGACACTCAGGGGTAAACTCGGACCTTCTCTGACAAAGCTATAATAACTAAGTAAATGCATTAAGAGCTTGCATTGTATGTATGTATGTACATCTTTATTTATATAGCGCCATTAATGTACATAGGGTTTCACAGCAGTAATACACGTGATATAATCATATAAATAACAAATAATACAAATAACTCATAATGGGAAGAAGTGCTTCAGACATAAAAGTGACATTTAGGAAAAGGAATCCCTGCTCCGAAGAGCTTACAATCTAGAATCTGTGCCAGTGACGGTAAACCCATTGTATGGGTATGTTAATCATGTGTTTAATGTGTGCACATGATCGTGATATCTGTACTATATCATCATTTGTATCTTCCCGACGGTAAATTGATATGCGTTAAGGTTAAATCGCTTGGGGATTTGGGGGGGAGGGGATTCCGGAGGCAGATCGCGTGAGAGCCCCGCCCCTTCTCGCGTGCAGACGTTTAAAAACAATAGCCGCGTTTCCCTGGCGTGTTGCATATATCCCGCTGCAGCGCCCCTTCGCAGGCTGCAGTAACATTAGCTGCATCTGCATGACTCTTTCTTGTAAAATAAGAATAAGTTAACGCTGGATTCAAGATGAGGAAACTCTTTTCTTCAGATGTTTCTATGAGTTAAAAAACTTTGATTCACCCCGTTGTTGCCAAACATGCCAGCAACACATTTGCTAACTTCTCTGGCAACAAAAGCATGAATCCCTAGAAGTATTTATGCACTTTTGACTTTTCGCAATACTGGATGTTATGCACCGACTTGCCTGTCAATTTATGCCTTTGAAATCCTGCGGCACCATCAACTTAACAGCCGTTCTCAGTCGGATATTCTCTTTGGTCTCGTGTCATGGGAAGCGCTTGTCTTTGAATGAGCTGTCGCTCACATCTCGTATTCGGTGGAACGTGAACTTTTGATGAACTTCCATTTTTTAAATATTCTTTTTAAACCCTTCTGCCTCGCGTGATCACATTTGGGAGGCAGGCAGCACCCGTTGCAGCAGTCAGTGTAAGAATCGCAGACATTATAACGTCTTGTATTGTATTGTATGTCTTTTTATTTATGTAGCGCCAAAAGTGTACTCAGCGCTTCACAAACAATACAGTACGGGGAATTATAATAATACGATAAGCGCAGCATAATCAGACAATAGGAAAGTAAATCCCTGCCCCGAAGAGCTTACAATCTAAGTGGTATGATGGGA
Organism: Ascaphus truei; assembly: GCF_040206685.1. Lineage (NCBI taxonomy): Eukaryota > Metazoa > Chordata > Amphibia > Anura > Ascaphidae > Ascaphus > Ascaphus truei. The sequence goes on from NC_134483.1 coordinate 531,041,409, forward strand.
GAGTTACAGAGACAGCAGGTGAGGGAATAAGTGCTGTAGATGGCAGTGCTTGGCCACAATGGGTGGTAGGAGTGACTGTGGGTGTGGGACAGGAGCCATGAGTGCAGGCTGTTGGGATGTCTGATTTGTGAAGCGAGTTTTAAGGTTAGTCAGTATTAAATTAGATACTGTAGGTTAACACCATTAGCAGGAGAAGAGGCGTAGATGAGAGCAGGTGTGTACATAGCCGGGTCCAGGATTAGGAGAGATATCCCCAGCAGCAGGAAGGAGTTGATAGAGGGTGTGAATAGAGGATTTGTGGGGGGTGCTTTCTATTGATGAGTAAAGAAGTTGTTGAGAGAGAGTTGTGTAGCCATGCATAAAAATGGTATACAGTTCTTTCTCATGCTGGCAGTAAACCTGGTAAGTATGCAGGATTGCCAGCAACAATCATAGAGGTTTGCCCTCACACCCTGGTGAGGTGTCATATGTAACAAGGAAAGTGACAACATGCTCTGTGTCCACTGTTAGTGACACAAGAGGTGTGTCTTTTTCTGAGTCTATATAAGACATAGCACTGCCAAAAGTTAGGAGTTCTTAAGGAGGTTCTCCAGAGGTTAAGTCAGTGTGTCAAGTTCAAGGAGTGTCTGCAGCAGTTAAGGCTGTCAGACTCAATTACTAGCTGACTATACACTGTGTTCAGGGACCTGACACAGATGGTGATCTCCCTTAGGGGAGAGGTGATCCCACTCTATTGAGAGAGAAGGAACCTTCTTGATGGAGTGCAGCAAGGAGATGAGCGGCTAGTACGACCGCTATGAGGGGCAGTCTGCCTGAACATGCAAAAGAGATGTAATGTAAAAGAACCAGGCCTTACCTGCAGAGCAACGGAGTCTCGAGGTGCCAAGATCACCTGTGCGGAGGCAACCGGAGCGGAGGAGTCCCACGGCCGTGGTGACTTCCAGCGCGGATGGTGGAGGAGGCCCCATCGACAACCACCGGAGTGGTGAGATACACCCTTAACCTCCACAGGCGTCGGTGGCGGCGGAGACGGAAGGCCTAGCCCAGGCCCAAGCGGAGCAAAGAGGAGAACCTTCACTTCCGGCGGCGGACGGCGTTGTGGAAGAAGAGGTTCCGGTGGGGAGCCCAACCCAAGATGGCGGCGGTGAGTCCCGCGAGATCGATGACGTCACGTCCGGCGGCCACTGCGGAAACGGATGGAAGATGGCCGCGACCTCGCGACTGCCGTGCGGTAGTCGATCGACTGAAGCAGCCAGAGCAAGAGCTGGCAGGCCCTGTGGAAGCCTGGGAACCAGGAGACGGGTGAGCCGGAACGCCAACCAGATGGTACCGGTCAAGGTAGCGAGAAGCTGCGGGTTGTTGTGCCGCACCGACCCATCGCCTTTCCCTATGCCCAGCCCCCGGCCTTAGTTAAAACCCCTGTCCCTGTCACCTCCTCATCTGGGTTCCAGTCGAGCCCGGGGTTATCTGGGGAGTCACGGGATACATCCGATGAACGGACTGGGGAAAATCTGGACTGGGGTGATTGTTTTACCTCCGATGAGGGATCGGGGAGGAAAATGTCTATGCGAAGAGTGTCATCATGTACTAGTGATGGTAACAGTACTGTGAATGCAAAGTGTAGGCCTAAACGCTTAGGGTCAAATTCCAGGTCTACAGGGACTTCCGAAGTCTCATCAGGGGGAGAGCCAGATGATAGTGAGGGTACTGCATCCACAGTAGGGGGAGTAAAGGAGAGAAAAACCAGGTGGTGGGCGCCCATGTTTGAGGGGTATGAGGCCTGGATGGACCGTACGCAGTTCATATTAAGGAGGGATGGAATAGTGGATTACTGGTGGGACGTAGGAGAGTTCTCTGAGGAGGAGCGCTTAGAGGAGCTCCGACTACGGTGGAATGACATACACACAGGGGTAGTTACTCCCTGGGGGTCAGTTATATTTCGAGATCTAGTCGATCCTGATGAGCCGCTATCATGGGTACTGCCAGGCATGGCAGGCAACAAAAAGCTAATTCGCACCAGTAGGGCCGAAAGAGCCATTGTCACCAAATACAAGAAATCCCATGGCCTAGAGTACCCTTACGTGCCAGAACCCTTAATGCAGGAGATTGAGGACGGTAGAGATGCGTGGCTAAGGGAGACCATTGCGGAATACATAATGAGCAAGTCAGGTGGGTATGCTGGGTTTAAAACGGAGGAGCGAATCTCACAACTTATGAGAGTGTGGAGTGTTGGGCACAACATTTTCATGCACCGAATGGAGTATAGGCCAGAAGGTGGGCCGCCTAGAGCATACAGCGTGACTGTGAAGGATGTAAATGGTCGGGAGATACAGAAGCCAGACCCTAGGCACTATTATTAGTATGGTGTAATGTGAATTCTCCTTAGGAGCAGTGTAGTCTGCAGGTCAGCATGCACTGTGTGCAATTATGTTTACTGTGTGAGAAATGATTCGGTGTGTAATAATGTATTTTTATAATATGTTGTTCTGTTGTGTGTTGCAGTGCTACCTGGAAGAAGGTTCCACAAATTTAGATCCCAGCCGGGACTTTGGGTTTCACCAGGGGGAGAATGTAGCCATGTATAAAAATGGTATACAGTTCTTTCTCATGCTGGCAGTAAACCTGGTAAGTATGCAGGATTGCCAGCAACAATCATGGAGGTTTGCCCTCACACCCTGGTGAGGTGTCATATGTAACAAGGGAAGTGACAACATACTCTGTGTCCACTGTTAGTGACACAAGGTGTGTCTGAGTCTATATAAGACACATAACTGCCAAAGTTAGGAGTTCTTAAGGAGGTTCTCTAGAGGTTAAATCAGTGTGTCAAGTTCAAGGAGTGTCTGCAGCAGTTAAGGCTGTCAGACTCAATTACTAGCTGACCATACACTGTGTTCAGGGACCTGACACAGATGGTGATCTCCCTTAGGGGAGAGGTGATCCCACTCTATTGAGAAAGAAGGAACCTTCTTGATGGAGTGCAGCAAGGAGATGAGCGGCTAGTACGACCGCTATGAGGGGCAGTCTGCCTGAACATGCAATAAAGATGCCCAGTTTCACAAGATCCTTGCTGTGTGAAAGTGAAGTTATTGCACAGAAGGAGGCACCCAGAAGGAGGTACCCATCAGACACTTCTCCCTGCAGCCGCAGAGATCCTGATGGGGTGGAGGCACTGCATCGTATGTGAGTAAGACTCAGAGCACACTACCTCAGATGCCTGTCATGCTGATATCCCCACTACCAACAAGCGGGAGACTCAGGAGTCCTGTAAGCCAGCAGGTGCACCACAACACACAGACATGTAATGGGGGCGGATAAGACCACAGGGGCCAATGTGAGATTGGGTGAGGGCCCATAAAACCGTTACAGTTGTATAAATAATGGTGCAGTGTATGGGCACATATATAGGTGGAGGGGAGGAGAGATGAAGAAATGTGGATAGGAGGGGAGTGGGGAAGTTGGAGAGAACAGAAACGCTCACAAAGGAGTGAGGAAACAGTAAATAGAAAAAGCAATAGGGAGGGCATAGTGAGATGCAGGAGGAGAGACTAAATCAGTAATTGGAGGATAGGAAGAGTACAAATAATCACAGCATTTGGAAAGTCAAGTTCTCACGGCTACAAAGTTGTTGTTGTTTTGCAGAGTCCAGATTTTCTTGTAGTATTCACCTCCAATGTCAACTCCAGTATTAACACCACCAACACTTTCCAGTATTAACACCACCAACACATAGGGATCTGCCTATTCCGCTCATACCAGGTAGTTGTTAATTAGATATTAATTGCAAATGGGCTTAAAACTGATGGAAGGTTTCAAATCAGACACACATACCTGTGTGAAGAAATGAAATCAGAATGTTAGTCCATGGTATTCAGTATGCACCATGTTTAAAGATATTAAAAGATGTAGAAAGTAACCACAGATGATAATTCCAGTATTAACTCCACAGACACTTTATATGTGATACTTTTGATGTTACACACAACCCTTCTGACAGAGGGTACTGGATGAACCTCTTCAGTTCCAGCAGGAACTCTGTGTGGCAACCCCCTATGGCACTGAAGAGATTAACCCCGTCAGTGCCCTAATAATGTAAGGTGTACGTCAAGAAAAGTGCCACTCCAGGGTCTCGTACTACTTCATTGCTCTCTGCTCGCTTTTATGGGGCTTTACGCGATCAGTGCTCCATGATAACGTATTACAATGAAGTGGGGCCGTCCCGGACAGCCAGACGTCCAGAACAGTGAAAGGGTCACTTGATCATTCCAGAAGTGCCGGGGGGTCCATGGACACAGAGGTGGCACAACTCTCCCACTAGGGTTGCCAGGTGGCTTCTCCAAACATACGGGACACAATGGTGAAAGGTGCAACACACTCAAGACACACACACACAACTCTGCACTCCATGCTGTTTTGTCCTCTCCTTGGCCCCACCCTCAGGCTCCTTACACCTTCTCCTGAATCCTCCTGACACATCCTCCTGAATCTAATTATAAATATAAATGGAGCACTACTCATATCAAATATCTTGGAGTGAAAATCTCAAGCTCCTACGGGTCCCTATACCAGTATAATTACCCCCCTTTATTTGACCAGATCAAAAAAGACCTGGAATCGTGGAAAAAGCTCAAAATTTCCTGGTTCGGAAGAATAATCTCGGTCAACATGAAATGAAACCATTCCCGTAGCTATCCCACTGGCGGCCTTGAAAAACATTCAGGCCCTCATGTTCCAATTTATTTGGAATGATAGAAGACCTAAGGTCCCAAGATTGGTGATGCTTTTCCCAAAAATAAGGTGAGGCCTGGGGGTTCCCGACGTGGTCAGATATTATCTTGCGGCCCAGCTGAAGCAGGCTGCAGTTTGGAATTACGACCCGACCTCCGCCTGTTGGCTCGCAATAGAATCACAATATGCGGCTCCCTTTCCTCTCCAGGTTTTATTGTGGTCCTCGGGAGGAAGGGAGGGAGGACCGCAGAGATTTGACCTAGGGGCAATGACATGCACGTGGGACGTTTGGCTCAAAAGCAAAGGGAAGTACGGTCTGTTAGCTTCCCCCTCTCAACTCACCCCTATCTTTGGAAACCCAAACTTCCCGCCCGGGTGTTCTCAAAGACAATTTGACAAATTCCAGGGTCTCGGTATTAGGATGGTTGCCGATCTGCTGAAGAAGGGAGAGATCCTGCCCTTCCAGGAACTCCGAGACAAATATCAATCCCAAGATCTCCATCTGTTCAAGTTCCTGCAAATTAGGCACTTTTTATTATCACTCTCCCAAAATTCCAAATTTGCCACACTAACTGGATCGAGTCCCTATTCATTAAAGGCACCTACCAGAGGGGTCTAATTTCGGAGATCTATAGGGGGATGGAGTCGGCATCCGACCCCCCGATCCACCACTATATGCAAAAATGGTCCGAGGACCTTAACATACCAATAGATAGGGACGAATGGGAGGATGTCTGGGAGTTGGCCGCTAAAACTTCAATTTGTACAGTAACAAAAGAGAATATCTACAAAATTTTATTCCAGTGGTACCTGACCCTGGCTAGGCTGAGCCAGATCTTCCCCGGCACGCCTGACCTGTGCTGGAGGGGATGTGGTCAAAAGGGCGACATGGCCCACATTTGGTGGTCATGCCCAGAGATCCAGAGGTTCTGGACCATGATCCAGACGCTTCTCCGAGAGACCTCAGGGCTTCTTTTCCCCTTGGACCCTTTGTGCTGAGCAAACCTATTGGCAACCTTCCCCCGCCACTATCCAGGTTGGTTTCATCCATCCTGACTGCGGCCAGATGCTTGGTCACGGCGGCCTGGAAGCAGACAAACGCTCCTGCAAGAAGCACGGTAAAAAGAAGGATAGACTAAGTAATGTCTATGGAGAGACTAACGGCTTTGCTCCACAAAAAAATGCCACAGTTCTGGAACACCTGGGGTCCCTGGATCGGACCGCAGGGTCTGGGCCTGCACAAGGTCTGGAGAGTGCGAACGCCAGCGGGCGAAGAGCTCGGAGACCCCAGAGGACCCCTCCCCCTACACTCCCCCTACCCCTCCCCCTCGTCTGTTTGCCTCCCACTCCCTCCCCGCCTCTTTCCTCATTTCTGTTTTCTTTAAAGGAAAATTCTATTGGCCAACCTCTTGCCGAATCCAGTTAAGTTAAGTTATGTTGTCATGTGTCCATGACTTTACTGTACCTTTGCCAGTATGTGTTGCTACCAATAAAAAAAGATTGATTAAAAAAACAAAAAAAACGGGCATTATCCAATGAGTAATGCCCGGAAATTTTGCTGCTTGCAATGTGTTGATTTCAATGTGTTTATTTCCAGCCAATCAGCTTTCAGAGACAGGGCAGGGGATTGGTCAGAATGAAGCAACAGCTCTGAGACAGGGCAGGGGATTGGTCAGGAAGTATCAGCCACGGGTTGACTCCTCCCCCTCTCGAGCTGACATATTTTCTGAGCAGATTCAGTTGAATTGGGGGGGAGAGAGTCTGCAAAGTTTAGTAAGTGGCTGCATTTTTGATTGTGTGTGTGTGTGTGTGTCAGTAGCAGTGTTTATGGGTATAGCAGCAGCAGCAGTGTGTGTTGTACTGTTGTGTTGTATGTGTGTGTAGCAGCAGTTTGTGTGTGTGTAGAGCGGCTGTGTTGTTTGTAGAGCGACTGTGTTGTGTGTGTAGAGCTGGTGTGTGTGTGTGTGTGTGTGTGTGTGTGTGTGTGTGTGTGTGTGTGTGTGTGTGTGTGTATGTAGAGGGAGAGGGGGGTTGACCCGGTATTAAAGGGGTTGCACCCCATATGGCCACCCCTGACCTCACCAGGGAGGCAAGGGGTTAACTGGACTGCGGTCCAGAAATATGGTTTACACCTTGTCATGTCATGAAAATGTATGTTCCCCTGTTCCCATGTTTCATTATAATCCTGTATTTTAAAGATGTTTTAAAGTGCATTTCTGTATCTCCAGTTCTGGAGGTCGCAGAGAGTTGATATTTGGCCAATATGTGGAGTCACTGTAGGCATTTAAAACTGGCAAAGTTCGATCCACTGAGCCCACCAGAATGGAACTTATTAATATGTGTAGATATTAAAGTGTATGTGTATGGTATCTTGGATCTGTTCTGAAAATGCAGACGCCATCTGCTAGGCTTATAGGTCATGAAGGGTAGCCGGCTGATTGAGCCTAAGCACTGTGATCAAAAAGTTAACTGCCCTGATTGTTTACCCAAAGTCTAGGAACCAAGTATTGGTCAAACGACTCTGCCACTCTAATTGTTACCTGAGGGCGGAGGAACATCAAACTGGAGTGGTTTGTGTTATGTCTACACCTACAAACAATGAAGCTCCTGCCAGCTACTTCATTTTGTAGACTGATCGTCGCACCTGATTTAATTATGGGGCTACAGAAATAAGACACTCAGAGTCCCAGTACACATGGGCTAACTAGCTGGAGAGCATGGGTTAATCTGTGTCTCCACGTTAGGGATTGGATACAGATAATTGTTCACCAATAGTCTGTATTCAATGTTAAGAATAGGGTTACACAGGTATATAAACTGTGTCAACCTACAGTTTTTAGTTCTTCTTCTGATACCATCTTGAATGTCACCGGATTGCTGGAGAATTGCTAGCTGATACTTCTCCATCCCCCAACCCTAAGTAAGTGTTACCGTCTTGCCTGTTAATTGTACTATATTGCTGTGTTCACCTTTTTTAAGGAATAAATATATTTTATTATATCTAAGCCTCGTTCAGTTCAACCCAGATATTTGGTGTTCATTATATCTTGTCATAAGCTACCGTGTGTAGAGCTGCTGTGTGTGTGTGTGTATAGAGCTCCAGTGTGTGTGTGTGTGTGTGTGTGTGTGTGTGTCAGTGTCGGCAGCAGTGTTTATGGGTGTAGCATGTGTGTGTAGCAGCAGAGTTTGTGTGTATAGAGCTGCTGTGTTGTGTGTGTAGAGCTGCAGCGTTGTGTGTGTGTGGTGTGAGTGTAGAGCTTCTGTGTGTGTGTAGAGCTGCTGTGTTGTGTGTGTGTGTGTGTGTGTGTGTGTGTGTGTGTGTGTGTGTGTGTGTGTGTGTGTGTGTGTGTAGAGCTGTTGTGTGTGTGTGTGTGTGTGTGTGTGTGTGTGTGTGTGTGTGTGTGTGTGTGTGTGTGTGTAGAGCTGTTGTGTGTGTGTGTAGAGCTGCTCTGTTGTGTGTGTAGAGCTGCTGTGGTGTGTGTGTGTGTGTGTGTGTGTGTGTGTGTGTGTGTGTGTGTGTGTGTGTGTGTGTGTGTGTGTGTGTAGAGCTGCTGTGTTGTGTGTGTGTGTGTGTGTAGAGCTGCTGTGTTGTGTGTGAGCAGAGGTGCTGTGCTGTGTTGTGTTGTGTGTGTGTGTGTGTGTGTAGAGCTGCTGTGTTGTGTGTGTGTGTGTGTGTGTGTGTGTGTGTGTGTGTGTGTGTGTGTGTGTGTGTGTGTGTGTGTGTGTGTGTAGAGCTGCTGTGTTGTGTGTGTGTGTGTAGAGCTGCTGTGTTGTGTGTGAGCAGAGGTGCTGTGCTGTGTTGTGTTGTGTGTGTGTGTGTGTGTAGAGCTGCTGTGTTGTGTGTGTGTGTGTGTGTGTGTGTGTGTGTGTGTGTGTGTGTGTGTGTGTGTGTGTGTGTGTGTGTGTGTGTGTGTGTGTAGAGCTACTGTGTTGTGTGTGTAGAGGTGCTGTGCTGTGTTGTGAGTGTAGAGGTGCTGTGTTATGTGTGTAGAGCTCCAGTGTGTGTGTGTGTTTTTAATAAAAAAATCTATTTAACTATACAAAAGTGTTTATTATTTATGAAAAAGTCTACATTTAGCCTATAATAGTAATGTATCCATGCTGTAAAATGGCATACAGTTCTCTCTCATGCTGGCAGTAAGCCTGGTAAGTTACAGGGTTGCCAGCATCAATCATGGAGGTTTGCCCTCACACCCTGGTGAGGTGTCATATGTAGTCAAGGGGAGTGGTAACCGATCCTGTGTCCATTGTTAGTGACATAGGAGGTGGAGCTATTCCCCAAGTTATATAAGACACAGCACTGCCCAAAGTTATTGTGTCATTGTATGGAAACTGAGTGCTCAAGTTCTAGTTCAAGAGTGCTCTAAAGTAATCAGCAGCAAGGCTGACAGGCCAGAGTGCCTACACTGTGTCCAGGGGCCTGGCGCAGGTGGTGATCTCCCTGAGGGGAGAGGTGATCCAACTCCATTGGGAGGCCAGATCTTCGGAGAGTGCTGTACAAGAATGAGCGGCTGAGCTGACTGCTGCGAGAGGCAGTCTGCCTAAACCATCAATAAAGATGCCCTGTTTCACAAGAACCCTCATGTGTGAGTGTGAAGTTACTCCGCAGAGGAAGGCACCACAGAGGAGGTCCTCATCAGAACCATCTCCATGCGGACGCAGGGATCCTGATGAGGTGGAGGCGCTGCACTGTATGTAGGTAGGACTCGCACACACACTACCTCAGCTGCCTGTCTGGATTGACATTCCCCAAACACCATCATGCGGGAGACTCAGGAGTCCTGTTGCCAACAGGTGCACCACCAGACACGACCATGTAATGGGGACCGGTTACACCACAGGGGCCAATGTGAGATTGGGTGGGTCAGGAGGGTCCAGAAAAACCGTTACAGTAATAATCCCCTCAGAACAGGGCATTACTGGCCAATAATGCCCTGGCTGGGTTAAAGTTCCTCGGCTTCGACTCGGGCCTTCAACTCTTCCAGCCAGGGCATTATTGGCCAGTAATGCCCTATTCTGAGGGAATTATTACTTAATTATAGGCTAAAGCTGTAAAATTCCGGGCATTATTGAAATTCCTGCTCTCTGATTGGTTAAAATTCCAGGCATTATTCATTCAGTAATGCCTGGAATTTTTGGCAACTTGCCAACCCACCTTTCAGAGATGGAGGGGGAGCGCGGCATCTCTGTTCCTCTCCTCTCACAGCACGGCAGCACATGCGGGCTCTCTCTCATAGCACATGCAGACTCTCTCACACAGCAAATGCAGGCTCTCTCTCGCAGCACATGCAGGCTCTGTCTCACAGCACATGCAGGCTCTGTCTCACACAGCACATGCAGGCTCTCTCTCACAGCATGCAGGCTCTCTCTCACAGCATGCAGGCTCTCTCTCACAGCACATGCAGGCTCTCTCTCACAGCACATGCAGGCTCTCTCTCACAGCACATGCAGGCTCTCTCTCACAGCACATGCAGGCTCTCTAACACAGCACATGCAGGCTCTCTCACAGCACATGCAGGCTCTCTCACAGCACATGCAGGCACTCTCACAGCACATGCAGGCTCTGTCTCACAGCACATGCAGGCTCTCTCACACAGCACATGCAGGCTCTCTCTCACAGCACGACAGCACATGCAGACTCTCACTCAGCACATGCAGTCTCTCTCACAGCACATGCAGTCTCTCTCACTCACTCACTCACTCACTCACAGCAGCTAGTGCTGTCAGAAGCTGGCGGGTCCCAAATAGTAACTTTGTTACTTGCAACAAAGTAATATTTCTTCCACCACTTGCATAGCTTCTGCTAAGGTAATTTTTATCTGTTTTTTTTTTTAGTTTGTAGTTAAAATCACTGCCCCCCAACTTCTCTTCCCATTCTCCCCTTCTCCCACCTCTCCCCCCCACTTCTCATCCCTATCCACCCACAACACCTCCCCCACTCTCTCTCACCCCCCCCCCCCCCCTCACCCCTCTCTCCCCCTTCACCCCCGTGGGTGCCCCTGAGCCATATTGGGGAATTATAGAGTGTCAGTTCTGCGATCCAGTAATGGCAGTAACACTGTAATTGTATTAAAAATGTCTGTGTGAGTCCCACCAGGTACAAAGTGGTGATAATATAACATGGTTTAAATGTATGCGTTATTGAACCTATGTTTCCCTCTAACCCACGCAAAGGAAAAATGGTTTTAAAAGGCATCAGCTTACAGCACAGCGCATAGTGTATAGCTAACTTCGGCTAGGAAGGTCCTAGAGCGCTAAGTTAACTGTGAGTGCTGCTGGAGTAAAATCATTAAAAAGGTTATGCCGCAATTTTTATAAAGTTATATGAAAATTGATGAATGAAAGTCCCCCTCTTTTAATTGTGCTAACATCATAGGAGTGAGGGGGTTTTCATTCAGGCAGCCGGGACAGCGTAAACACTTAATTATAAGTACCATACTTTAGAAATGTATAGCAGGACATTCCTGTGAGTGACTCCTGCATAATTTAGCCCCGGACTTGTAAGACATCACGCTGGCATGGTTCCAGGATGTCTGGAAAAGTCCGGAGTTACTGTAAAAAGGTTCCGACATCTTAAGGTGTTAAGCGGAGACGGGTAAATACAAGTACCCTCATCCTAGCAGATGTCCAGATGTCCAGGAGAAGTAGACAAGATGTCATCAGGAAAGGGGGCTTGGTTTGGTGTGCTAAGCGGCGAAGGTGCAAGGTTCGCGCATGCCCTCAGCAGCATACTAAGAAGCTCTCTGCCCGGTGCGGGGAGGTACTGGCAACCTGGGGATAGGTGGGATATTTAGTTCCCACGCAGCGGTTGGCTGCAGAGTTTAAAGATAGGGATTATGACTGTTTAAAAATCCCTGCAGCCGATCGGGAGATTAGATTCATCATGCGGTAACCGAGGTTCAACTAAACTGGATTCAAAACTTTATACCAACGTAACCCAAGTCAAGAGTTCATAAGAACTATGGAATCCTGAACCAATTCTAAGGTGGTGAACGAAGCAAGCAGTCCCGGCGGAGAAAAAGTGGTTGTGAGCGGCGCCACTAGCCAAACACTGTTTTGCGGCTCTGCTTATGCACAACTCCTGCTCCTGGGTAATTGTGCTTAGAGACTCTATTTCTAAAGATTTCATTCTGGAAGTAGAGGATTTCGTTTTGCCCCATCCCAGTAAGTGTGTTTTCGTAATATTTTGTAAATCAAGCTGTGCATGCGCTCTCTCCCCTCCCCCGTTGCTGTGGGGACATGATATGCTCAGCGCTCTCTCCCCCCCTCCACCCGACAGCGCTGCGGGGACAGGGCGCATCTACCGGCCGAAGAGCAGTAGATCTTGGGGGAGCCGGGGCACAGGAGTGTGGTACGGGGGGGGGGGGGCTGGTGGTGTGTGTGTGCGTGTGTGTCTCGTCCTCCTTCTCTTCGTTGACTGGTGGGAGCTGGCAATACTGCTGATGGCCTCTTCTGCCAGCAGTGACGTCACTTCCTGGACTATACTTCCATCACCATCAAGGCAATTTATTGCCAGGGAAATTTTCATGTTGTATGTGCCGGCAAAGAAGTTTCACTTCCAAAAAAAAAAAAAAAAAGAAGTGTTCCCAGGAGTGCTGCTTTAACACTATGCTCTCTATGGGACAAAACATAACTTCATTTTACGTTATTGTTCTTGGAAGATACTGTACACGGTTTAGGTTTAATGTGACTGTAGGAGAGTGCAGAGGTGTAACCAGTGGGACATAGATATGGGGGAACTAAACATTGGCTTTTATTTAGCCCGAATATTCCAAAAACAACACAGATTAAGGCCGCATACAAAACAAATAAAACAGCCGATCCCTTTGTAAGGGCTGACTAACATTTCCCAGTCCCTATCTGCAGGGTCGGGAGGATAGGCTTCTTGCCAACCTCTCACCCCCAAAAAGTACCTGTAAGCAGGCTCTTTATATCAGTCTCCAGGTCTGGGTTGGTGTCCGTGGGGTGCCCCCTCTGGCGGGTTCCAGTGATCGCTGTTTCCTGGAATAGAGGGTCTGATTCGTTGGGATCTTGCTGGCAGCAGAGTCCTTCTGAGCTCAAGACAACCCTATGCAGTTTGCGCAGCACACCTTTAAACCTGCTTGTTGAGCCAGGTGGAGACTGGTTATTTGACTCTAGCTGCCATTAACCACCTCCTTGCTTTTGGTGTGCTGCCTTTTTAAACCAGGGAAAGGCCCTGTCACAAATCTCCCCCATTTGTGGGAGCTCGGGCTAGCCACGGCTGAAGCCCATGCCTCAACTCTCTTTCAAGGCGAGATTGCTTGGAGGGAGAGAGCCCTCAATCACACTGGGACTGGAGCCCTTTCTCCAGGTGCCCCCCACTTCTCCCAGTAATTTTGGGGTTTGCCTTTGAATCACCATCTGACACTCCTGATATGCACCAGCGAGGGTTGCCACCTTTCTTTCAGTCCGTGTCCGTGTCCGTGATGGGCGCAGCAAACTAGTGTCTCTTCCCATACGGATCAGCCAGTTGTATATCTAAGTGTCCCCAGATGCTCCACATGTCCTCCTGCTGTCACTCTGTGTGGCAAGTAGTGCTATGCTGCGGCATGCCGTTATTGGGCCGTTATTGTTTGTGGTTAGACGGAGTTATTATTTGTGTTGTTACAGTTCAGTGTGTGTCCGGCAGGTGGCGCAGTGAATATCTTTCCCTATGTGACTCTGAATGTTACAGTGCAGTGCAATGTCTGAAGCAGGTGCCTTACAGTCCTTGGAGATAAAATGTATGTATGTATCTTTGTTTAATGACCTTGTACTGTCACTACTGTATATAATGTTGGTGTTTCACATTTTATTAAAAACCAGTATGTATTTTACGGGGTCTGTGTCAGACATTAACTTAATTTCTGTGTCTTGCCTGGGACATGATGGTAACTCCTTGCAGCTAAAGACCAGCTTGTAGTTATGCATATATGATATATTCTGCAATTGAAGTTGGGACATATAAGAGGTCAACTCTATCTGAGATCTATGAGTATATTATTGACAAGTACAAATACTGCAAAAATTCAACAAACAAGGAAGGGTGGAAGAATTCTATAAGACACAACTTAAGTTTGAATGATTGCTTTATTAGAACACGTCCAAATCCCGGCAAGAAGGGAGGTTGCAGGTCGCTACACCCATCTTGGGTAGGTATGTTCGATCATGGCAACGTTCGAAGGAGAAAGATATTGATTGGTACCAAGAGATTGAATAATAGACCTTCCCGAGCCGGTCCCTACAATCTGCCACCACCCGGTTATCAGCTCCAACCTTAGTGCCTGCCTTTATACCAATACCATTAACAGTACGGGCCAAACAACACTGAAAACCAGATGAACCTACATACCAGCTATCTGCCCCAACCTGAGTTTTAGCCTCAACCGGTTTATCTGTCTCTGTCTGGCTACCTGTCTCCATATCATTAGCTTCACAGACCAACCAACTTTGCAAATGAGATGAACCTGCATCCCAATTACATGATCAACTCGATCAACCATGCCCATCACAGCCCTGTCATCAACAGTGGGTCACTGCAGCCCAATTGTCAAGGTTTATAATCAAGGTAAATATAACTGTCATTCCCAATGACACACATATGCGTGCCATAGATACATTTACGCATGCGCACATTAGTGAACATTCACCCATGTGCACACAATAAATATGTTAAATATTTGCATGCGCAGTGTATTTAAAGAAGTTCATTATTGTTTATTCATAGTGTACTGTACAGTAAATTATTTCACAATTATTTTACAGAAATGAAAACATCAAATCGACAGGCAGAAGAAGATCTCGATGGAAGTCTATGTGGACACGTTTATATTATATTTGTTACTTTACTTTTATCCTTTTACTTTGTTACTTTTATACTAGTGACACAGAAAAATGATATATAAATAGTAAGAGGCATATACATTATTTACACACTTTGATAATAGGGAAATTCACTGAATTAAGGACTGGCTAACAAATAAGCAATACAAATGCTTTGCACATTGACTCCTTGTAAAACGTGTTTTGGCTTATTTTTAAATATTTCTATATGTTTGTATTTTAGGTTTAATGGGCACACAGCTATAGATATATTGCATACATTGTTATACTTTAATAAAATGAAACACATTACATAGGAGCAGTGACTCTTTTCTTGTGTAATACAGTATCACAATTTTTGCTGTTCAAATTGGTGCTAGGGCTGGGAATTAGTGAATGATCCCGGTACAAATATAAATGTATTAAAAGTCCTGGTCTCCTGTGACACAAGGTTTTACTAACCTTGTTCTCTGCTGGAAGCATTATCCTGCCTGTCTCGTTCTTGCCTATCGTTGCCAGCCTTGGAACTGTGACCCCTACTATTCTGCCTTCTTCAGCCCTGACCCCGGAACAGTGATCAAGTGTATCCAGTCTTCTCCTGCCCTGACCTTGGACCCGAACATTACTAATTTACTCTTCAGGATTTGGATCCCATGTACGGGTCAGTTTCTACTCTCCACCTCTGCCTAGAGGGTCTGTCTCCTGGACAGTACACAGCGACGTTCGCGACCGTAAACACTAAAAGAGTTTCAATAGAAAGTCTTGTATTGGTTTGGGGAATCCAGCAGGGAGCTGGTTAATTGCAGCTGGAGACAATTAACCAGTCTCCACCTGCTAATAAGACAGGTAGAAAAGCCTCCTGCTTGAACTGCAGGAGATCTCTTGAGCACAGAAATAACTGTGTTGCCAGAAAGAGACTCAGGAAAACATTGTCTTGCGCACAGGACTGTGCTGCCCGCAAGACATCAGGAACCAGATTCCAGGGCACAGCGGAAGCTGGAATCCTCAAGAGGGTGACCCCCCCTCCCCAACAGACACCAACCTTGACCCAGAGACTGACATAAAGGGCCCTCTGCTTACAGGTACCTCTTTGGACTTTGGGGTCATAGGCTGGAAAGAGGCTTATCCTCCCAGCCCTGCAGATAGGCAATGGGAGAGTGAGTTAGCCCTTACAAAGGGATAGGCTGTTTGTTTATTTGTTTGCTTCCTTAAACTGTATTGTTTAAATTGATGGACTACAGTACCGACACACTTTATTGCAGTGTGGTCGGTACCGCAAGCCGGGATATTTCCCGGCTTGCTTGTGGCTGCCCCTCGGAGTTCCGCGCGTCATAGACGCGCGGTCACGCGTCTTCAGGAGCCTGCGCCCCCTGCACGCGCGTCCAGGGCTCCCCGAGGGAGCCCTGGTGTCCCGCGATCTGCGGGACGGCGGCAGGGGGTTCCGGGGGACCCGGCGGACCCGGTAGCGGTAGGGAGAGCGCCCCGATCGGAGGGCGCTCTTCCGCTGCTTCGGCGCGCGCCCGTCACACTCGGGCGCGCGCCAGGCTACTGCTGCGGCCAAGAACGGGCAAATGCTCGAATAAACTTGGCCGCAGCAGTAAATAAAAGCCATGGTTTATTTTCCCTAAATCTGTCTCCCTGGTTGTACCTCTGCACGTGTCTCTTACAGGCATATATCGCCCGTTATGGCCATGTTATTATTGTTTCTAGGGTGTCCATTTTGTGGAAGTGTCCAGAGGAAAAGGGGGAATGTGTAGGAAACACGACCCTGCCCACTACTGGTGAAGTAAGCCCCTCTGGTATGGAGATCAGTGTCATGTCACCTGCCCACTGCCCTAGTATAACACCTGTGTTCTGTTGCCTGGCCCCAGCCCCATCACTGCCCACACTTTACCCCTAGGATTGCAATGCCCATGTGCCCGTATTTGTATATTGTATCTGCAGGCATTAAAAAAGTTACGGGCGGTAAAAAAAAAAGTGACAAAAACCCTACACCGTACAGTGCACGGTGTAAATATAAATACCATTTGTGGGGCACTTGCATGTCTCAAACAGGTCTGCAACCCTGTCTTTCCCTAGCATCATGTAATTGTAATGATACCTATAAGATCCTATTCGTGGGACCTAAACGTGTATCCTGACCTACTGGAGTCCAATACGAAACCATTCTAAAGAGGTTTTCCTGTCATTTCAATAGAAGCATTTTTCCTAACCCGACCTCCTCCACCGCGAGTTGGGCATGTAATGCATTGGAAATCAATTCTACATTGAATTTCAAACTTTCCATGGAAACCAGAGAAATGTTAGCCGTCGCGAAACCGTGAAAAATGAAGTATGGTTTCAGCATGAATTTATTTATCATAGTGTGTCTGTCGCTAATATCGTGCAGCCCTCCTCCTGACAAGTAGAATTTATCATTTCAAAAGTTTTACCCTAATGAGTCAAGACAATTTTGAATATTTTAGATTGGAAATGGGACATAAAAGTGGAAGTGTATGATAGACAATGCAGAGATGTGTGTTTGACCCACGCTATGCACAGGAAGGGTGTCAGATGTCACCTAGTCTGACATTTCAAACTCACAAAGAAGACAGATTTAGATCTGTCTGAGCTACCAGAGAACTACTTAATTGCATCCACCCATTAGACTGAGAATGTTTTTTTGATGAGCTGACAAACTTCTGAACTTCTGAGTATCCTCTGGTTTTACAGCAGCGCCACCAAAAGACTACATTAATGTTGAAAAGGTTTTATTGCAACATAAGGGAAATGTAAGATGAAGCGGACACGCAGACTTTCACTGAGGCTTCACTGATGTGTTCTTCTGCAGAAATCTGCTTCTCCTGAGGGGTCATTATAAACCTCTTTCACAGGCAGAAGTCAGCAACATCCTCAAGTACAGTCTGCATAAAAACTATCTGCATGCGAAGTTAACTCCACCATTGCTGGAGGGTCCAAGATTGCCGGTGTGTTAAAGCAGTTGCAAAATGGCATAATTTTTTAAAATCAGAATGACCATACATGCAGCATATAGTAATGCAGGGGTGCAAACACTTTTTTGTTTGTGCCCCCCCGTCACCTGCTCTCCCCCCCTGCTCATGCCCCCCACCTCCCTTACCTTTCCTCCAGCATCGGCGGCGTCATTTGATGTCACAACGTCATGTGACGTCGCACTGCCATGGTAACACGTTGCCGTTTGACCCCGCGACATAATTTTACTCTGCGTTGTCATGGCCACACGTCGCCAGGAGCCACCAGAGAGAAGGTGAGAGACATACAGAGGCCTCGCCCGATCCCCCTGCATTTTATTTAAATGTGTTGGGGAAGAGCATGGGGCCTCTGTAAGCGCCGAGCCCCCCACCTCACCCCCAGAAAATGTTCACGCACCCCAGCTTGCGCGCCCCCCCTCCCCCGTGATAATGTACTTCTTACTAGAAAGAAAGTAACCCGACAGGTGCTCCCACAGGAAATTAAAGTGACCAAAAACAAGTATGAATTAGTGAATAAAGTGACCACTAATACAAATGTAACGTTTTTTGTGAACCGGCCTGACCCACCCAATCTCACATTGGCCCCTGTGGTCTAACCGGTCCCCATTACAGTGTGATAGTGTCTGGTGGTGCACCCGTTGGCTACAGGACTCCTGAGTCTCCCGCATGATGGTGTGTGGGGAGGACCCGTCCAGACAGGCAGCTGAGGTAGTGTGCTGAGTCCTACCTAGTTCCAGTGCAGCGCCTCCACCTCATCAGGGTCCCTTCGGTCACTTGGGGATGGTCCTGGCGAGGAACTCCTCGGTGGTGCTCCTCTCTGTACATTCACTCCACACATGTACACGAGAGGGTTTCTGATTAAGAGCATCTTTATTGTACGGCAGGCCATGCTGCCCCCCACAATGGGTGTAATCAGCCCTTCATGGTGACCGTACTTCCTTTGAAAAGGTAATAGTCCTCCTTAATTAGGGATTCCCTATCCCCGCAGGGATCTCGGCCCTGTGCCAGGTCCCTGGACACAGTCTTCTTACTCCTCTCAGACTCTGCAGAGCAGTACTAACAGAACTCCCAAGACTACTAAACTCCCCAGAACTAACTTTTAGACACAGTGCTGTGCCTTATGTACACTCTGGAAGCTGACACACCTCTGACATCACTAACCATGGAGTCAGAGCCTGTGACCACTCCCATCCATACACAGGGCACCTCACCAGGGTGTGAGGGCAAACCTCCATAATTACTGCTGGCATGCCCACAACTTACCAGGCCTTACTGTCAGCAGGAGAGATGACTGTAGCCATTTTACATGACCGCTACACAAATATAACCAATTATATGGTAGTGCCAAAAAAGTGCACAAAAACAAATAAAGCTGTAACTCAGTGCTCAAACACTCTGGTAGGGACTGTCTCTGCTGGTCCCAGAAAGGCGGAAATGTTCTTCAAAGTCCAGGGGAAAGCATGGGAGAGAATCAGCAAAAAGACAAAAATAACATCTACGTGGAGGTGTTTGAAACAAGTTGTGAATAGTGAGAATCTTGGCTCGTATACAATGCCTACTCACAGTCTAAACTACTTTAACAAATCCGGATATATTCCAGCCGGCAAGGATACTAGCAGCCGGGGAAGGCTCCCTACACCAGCGGCGTCACGGAGGCATCGGAACGGTAAGAAGATACACCACTCGCCATATCTACTTAACGTGATCTTGCTTTTATTGATCGTACAGATTGTAAGAACGGCTCTTATTCTTTTATGCTATAAAATGGTTTGCATGCTGATCTGCGCTATGGTGTGCAATTTCTTCCATACTGAGGTACATCTCTTCTGAATTGCCGCAAGCAAGTTTATTGTCACAGGTTTGGAGTCGCGATTTGACACCCTTTGCACTGTGAGTAAGCATTGTATAAGAGCCGAGATTCCTGCTATTCATAACTTGTTTCAAACATCTACACGTAGATGTTATTTTTGTCTTTTTTGCTGATTCTCTTCCTGTGCTCCCCCTGGACTTTGAAGAACAATGTACTTCTTAACCACGCCGTTTTTTTAAATACATTAAGCTTCTTTAAATTTGATAGCGACTCATTGAAGGTACATTAAAGGTACACGGAGGTAGCCCTAAGGATAGTTTGGCTCGCTTTGGGACCCAGTGAAAAACTCACTTTTTCTGTCTAGCTTTTCCCTAATTGTGTGTTTCTATTTTGTTTATTACATATTTTTCTGTGTTGTTTTAATTTAATTTAATTGTATTAACCTGGTGTAAGGATCCGGCGATGCCCCCTGTGGTGGGAGTGAGTTACGGACCTAGTCCCTGTTTCACGGAGGGACATTAAATAAAGACATGATGATGATCACTGCAGTGAATATTTTGTACCCATGTTAGCATTGATAGTTTGTTTAGCATTGATAGTTTGTATATGGATCCGTCATACGTTTTATGAAGTAATTTGGGTATATATATGTATATTTATATACATATATATGAACCCCATTATAATGCGGTCCTCGGGGTCCACAGAATGAGACCCCGGACCTTTCATTTGCTAGACCAATTCTCTACCTGCTACGCCAAAGGGCGTGTGTGATGTCACAGGCTCTAAAAACAAATTTAACATAATGGTGTAGGGGTGTGTATGTGTCTGTTAGCAAAAAGCATTGAATGTTTAAAAAAATGGAGATTTTTTAAAATCGGGAGCCACATTTAAACCGCGTTATAAGCGGGCTTGAGCTGTATATTGTGATGCCCATACCACGTTGCAGTCTCTTTTAGTCCCAATTTAAGGCAGAAAACACTGTCTCTCTCTATATGGGGTTTCTTTACAGGGATTAAATCATACACCAAATGGCCCACCGGCCCTTTAAGTCAAAACAAAACATAGAAAGAACACCTATTCCCTTTAGGGAAAATAACTCAACTTTGCTTCAGCCCTTTCTAATGACAACTGGCCAACAATACTGGTTCCCAGCTTAAAACATGTAGTACCGTATGCACCTCACATGAACAGTCTTAAGCATATCAATATAGTGTCTTTTTTATCTGTTAATCCATTAGAGCAGA
The DNA here is from genome assembly GCF_040206685.1 of Ascaphus truei. NCBI lineage: Eukaryota > Metazoa > Chordata > Amphibia > Anura > Ascaphidae > Ascaphus > Ascaphus truei. Next base: position 531,062,003 of record NC_134483.1, read on the forward strand.
CATCCCCGCTTCAGCACGATCTCTCGTCGTTCCTTCCTCTTCCTAGGGGTTAGTAGCCCAGGCATTATCAGAAGACTCCACAGCCACAGTCCAGCGGGTCTAAGAGCTGTGCCAGCCATCCTTGCTGGGGAGTACTTTCTATCTCCCCATTCTCTGGGGAAAACAGTCTCTCTCTCTCTCTCTGTCACTCTCAGCATGGCAGCTCTCTGTATATGCCTTAAACACTTCCTTGTTCAGCCTGTTCAGACCAGGCTGATTAGCTGAACTAGCTATTCTAAGGAAGATTAACTCTCTGAGAACTGAAAAGTCCACTAGCTGCCCTATTCCAGCACCTAGAGGATAGTAATGGTATCACAATATATATACACTGCATATACATATATACTGGGGTATATATTTACTAAAGTCTCCAGGCTGCAATATGGGGGGGGGGGGGGGGCGGGGGAGGAGAAGGGCAAAGCCTGGGGGGAAAAAGCAGCACCATGTTTATCAAAGAAAAGGAATCCCATGGACATCAATGTTTTTTTTAATTCATTTGACAAATCTGCTGCAATTTATTTGCACTGGCTTTACCCCGGCTTTGCAGACTTTAGTGAATAACCTTTATTGGGGCATTTGCATCAAATACTGGCCTGCGTCATAGCACACGCTCCGGAGTTAAATTCCATTCACTCTGTGGATATTACAGCATGCAGGGAAAGGCAATGCACATATTGTTTCTTTTTTATTTATGTAACCCCCTTCCGCTATGCCTAAGGGAACCCGCGGGAGATGACACGTGCTGCTGTTACCTGTGAGGCTCACAGAAGTCCAAAGCCTCCGCTTCTGGGGAGGCTGGGGTACTATATCTCGTGGTGCAGCGCCTCCACTTATGAGGATCCCTGTGTAGGCGGGATCACTCCTCATAGGAACCAATACAAAGCAATTACCATGACACGCACACATCAATAGTAATAACAATATCTTTACCAGCAGAACCCTGCTTATAGACAGAACAATGAACAATGCCATAACAATAACGGTAGAACCAGTGCGGTAACCCAATGCTCCTCCTCCAGTCCCAGGAGCACACCCCACCCCAATGTTTTACCTTAGTGCAAAGTTCTGGCCTAGTCCAAGAGCTTACTTGCTCCCTGGACACGTCCATCCTCCTTGCTGGCTCCCTCAGGACTGACTCACAGGCTCCCTGTCCGCGGAGGAGATCCTGCTCCTCAGCCCTCCCTTTCCATCGTCGCCAATCTCAAAATGACCGCCACAGCACACAGTCCCATAGAGTTGCATGTGGTGCCAACCCCAAGATGGCCGGTGCAACTTTCTCCTGATCTCCCGATCCGACGGAGCCTCGGACCACCCGGGGCACCAGCGGGCCGGGCCGATGCAGCTCCCCCCTCCTCTGGGAAGGTAAAGGGGACCCCGCTACATTTATAAAATGTTTTCATCAGGAAGTAATACATTGAGAGTTACCTCCCATTTTCAAATATGTCCTGGGCACGGAGTTATGATGACAATTAATACATGGTTAAATTAAATGAACATTCAATTTACACACATTTCAGGACAGTTAGAGATAACATATGTTTATTGGCGTATGTAACAGTTACAGACAAGATTAAAATGTGAGACAGCTGAATTGCTAGCAGATTCACCCATTGAGTGCTGGAGGTGGTCTCCCCTCCCATCAAGTTGGAAGGTGTAAGGGGTCTAGTCTATGCAATAGGCATTATCAATTGTTAAGTGAATAGTCCCTACATAAGTAATACGTGGAAGCTCCTACAAGATATATATATATTTATATAATCACAAAATAAATAGATGATACCGTTCTGTGGCTAACGAAATGCTTTTATTTGTGCGAGCTTTCGAGATACACTGATCTCTTCTTCCAGCGATGTTACAATGAATGAAGCAAAAGGTATACTTAAAAACAGTGTCTCTTGGAATGTTATCTGTGCTGTTCCTTCCCCCGGTGTGGATGTGTTTTATGGCTAGAGGTGTCAAAAGGTTACTGAAAGCAAGTGAAAAAAGAGTGAAAAAAGAGTGCTTTACACAAGGTGTGTGTGGAGTGGGAGTGGATATAAATGGTGTGGGTGGGTGTGGAAATGTGAGAGTTTGTAGCACAACTAAAAGTGTGTGTGGATACTTAGTGGTCCCTATTGGTGTATAGGGATGGAAAAACAAGGAGTATTAGTATGTGTGAGAGACAGCTGTGTGTGCATACATATAGCACAGTATGTACAGACATGGCCTTTAGCGCTCATGGGACGAGAGTTCACTACTGTCAGTAATGACTCATAAAATTTCGATCTCTGTTTAGGCCACTGCTAAGTGTCCCGAACAGTTGCATACATTTGTATTCATGCAACCGTCTCTCTTTCGGGGTTTTAAGATTACCTTTGAGTATGGCAACCCTCAGATCGTTCATCTTATGGCCAGAGTCAGAGAAATGTTCGCCAACAGGACTGTCTCTTGTACCGCGTGTGATGCTGTGGCGATGCAGGTTCATTCTCTTGTTTAGCCCCTGCCCTGTCTCACCTATGTAGTAGCAGCCCCCTGGGCATTTCATGCACATGATGAGGTACACGATATTGCTGGAAGAACAGGTGAACCTTCCTCTGATTTTGTATTCCCGATTCCTGTGTGGTATTTGTATTGTGTCCGCTGTGTAGAGCATTGCGCAGGTTTTGCATCTTGGGTCCTGGTATGGTTTTGTCCCGCATTCAGTTGTACTGCTGAATACTTTACTCCTCACCATAATATTCTTGAGATTATGGGGTTGTCTGTATGATAATAAGGGTGCTTCAGGGAAGACCTGTTGCAGTCTTGTATCTTCCTGGAGGATGGGTTGTAGTTTCCTGGCAATCTTGCGTAGGGCTCCTAGGTGTGGGTTATATGTGACCACCAAAGGTACCCTGTCGCTTGTCTCCTTCTGTTTGTATTCAAGGAGATCACTTCTTGGTATTCTGGTGGCTTTGTGAATTTGCTGGTCTACAATTCTGTGGTTATATCCACGGTTTATAAAGTCTGATCTCAAGGCTTTAATCCGCTGGTCTCTGTCTGCTGTGTCGGAGCATATCCGGTTGTATCGTATGGCTTGACTGTAGATGGTTGCATGTTTGGTGTGTGTCGGGTGGAAGCTGTTGTCCCTCAAATAGCTGGCTCTGTCTGTAGGTTTGCGGTATACAGAGGTCTGTAGTTGGTTGTTCTTTATAGTAATGGTGGTGTCTAGGAAATGTACTTCATCCGGGGAATGGGTGAGTTTGAGGTTGATGGTCGGGTGGAAAGTATTGAAGTTGTCATAGAACTGTAGGAGGTCCTGTTCGCCAGAGGTCCAAATCAGGAGGATGTCATCGATGTAGCGAAGGTATGTAAGGGGTTTCAAGTGACAGGTGGACAGAAAGTCACTTTCCAGTTTTGCGCAGAACAGATTGGCATACTGTGGCGCCATCCAAGTACCCATAGCGGTCCCGGTTGTCTGAAGGTATGTGTCATTTCCAAATGTGAAGTAGTTATGGGTCAGAATAAATTCGATGCATTTAGTCACTGTCTCTGTGAGTGGCTCCTGCGGTCCCAGAAAGTATCTGCAGGCTGAAATCCCATCCTCGTGGGGGATGTTGGTATAAAGTGACTCTACATCCATCCAACTCTCACATTTCCACACCCACCCACACCATTTATATCCACTTCCACTCCACACACACCTTGTGTAAAGCACTGTATATACTGTGGGCTCTCCATTCATTTTTATTCACACTGATACACATACACACTCTTTCTTCACTTGCTTTCAGTAACCTTTTGACACCTCTAGCCATAAAACACATCCACACCGGGGGAAGGAACAGCACAGATAACATTCCAAGAGACACTGTTTTTAAGTATACCTTTTGCTTCATTCATTGTAACATCGCCGGAAGAAGAGATCAGTGTATCTCGAAAGCTCGCACAAATAAAAGCATTTCGTTAGCCACAGAACGGTATCATCTATTTATTTTTTGATTATTGAAGCTCGGCTAACACGGTACTGATACCTATACATATATATATATATATATATATATATACAGTTAGGTCCGGAAATAATTGGACACTGACACAATTTTCATAATTTTGGCTCTATACGCCACCACAATGGATTTGAAATGAAACAACCGAGATGCAATAGAAATGCAGACTTTCAGCTTTAATTTAAGGGGTTGAACAAAAATATCGTATGAAACGTTTAGGAATTGCAACCATTTTCATACACAATCCCCTTATTTCAGGGGCTCAAATGTAATTGGACAAATTAACACAATCATAAATAAAATGTTTATTTTTAATACTTTGTTGAGAATCCTTTGCAGGCAATGACTGCTTGAAGTCTGGAACGCATGGACATCACCAAACGCTGGGTTTCCTCCTTTGTGATGCTTTGCCAGGCCTTTACTGCAGCTGTCTTCAGTTGTTGTTTGTTTGTGGGTCTTTCTGCCTTAAGTTTTGTCTTCAGCAAGTGAAATGCATGCTCGATTGGGTTGAGATCAGGTGATTGACTTGGCCATTGGAGAATATTCCACTTCTTTGCCTTAAAAAACTCCTGCGTTGCTTTCGAAGTATGTTTTGGGTCATTGTCCATCTGTAAAAGTGAAGCGCCGTCCAATCAACTTCGCTGAATTTGGCTGAATCTGCGCAGACAATATATCCCTATACACTTCAGAATTAATCCGGCTGCTTCTGTCTTCTGTTACATCATCAATAAACACTAGTGACCCCGTGCCATTGGAAGCCATGCATGCCCATGCCATCACACTGCCTCCACTGTGTTTTACAGATGATGTGGTATGCTTCGGATCATGCGCCGTTCCATGCCTTCTCCATATTTTTTCTTCCCATCATTCTGGTACAGGTTGATCTTAGTTTCATCTGTCCAAAGAATGCTGTTCCAGAACTGGGCTGGCTTTTTTAGATATTGTTTGGCAAAGTCTAATCTGGCCTTTCTATTCTTGAGGCTTATGAATGGTTTGCAGCTTGTGGTGAACCCTCTGTATATGCTCTCGTGAAGTCTTCTCTTTGTGGTAGACTTCGATAATGATATGACTACCTCCTGGAGAGTGTTCTTCACTTGGCTATATGTTGTGAAGGGGTTTTTCTTTACCATGGAAAGGATCCTACGATCATCCACCACTGTTGTCTTTCGTGGACGTCCAGGCCTTTTTGTGTTGCAGAGCTCACCATTGCGTACTTTTTTTCTCCGAATGTACCAAACTGTTGATTTGGCCACTGCTAATGTTCCTGCTATCTCTCTGGTGGATTTTCTGGGGTTTTTTGCAGCCTAAGGATGACCTGTTTCACTTGCATTGAGATCTCCTATGACCACATGTTGTGGGTTCACAGCAACAGCTTCCAAATGCGAATGCCACACCTGGAATAAACTTCAGACATTTTACCTGCGTAATTGATGATGAAATAATGAAGGAATAGCCCACACCTGTCCATGAAACAGCTTTTGAGTCAATTGTCCAATTACTTTTGGTCCCTTGAAAAAGAGGGGACTACATATTAAAAAGATGTAATTCCTAAACCCTTCCTCCAATTTGGATGTGAATACCCTCAAATTAAAGCAGATAGACTGCACTTTAAGCCCATATTCATTATTTAACTGTAACTTGAATTTATTTTTGTACACAGCCGAAATAACAAAACTTGTATCAGTGTCCAATTATTTTCGGACATAACTGTATATATATATATATACACACATACAGTTGTGTGAAAAAGAAAGTACACCCTCTTTGAATTCTATAGTTTTACATATCAGGACATAATAACAATCATCTGTTCATTAGCAGGTCTAAAAATGAGGTAAATTCAACCTCAGATGAACAACAATACATGACATATTACACTGTGTCATGATTTAGTTAACAAAAATAAAGCCATAATGGAGAAACCATGTGTGAAAAACTAAGTATACATTATGATTCAATAGTTTGTTGAATCAACTTTAGCAGCAATAACTTGAAGTAATCAGTGGCTGTGTGTGTGTGTGTGTGTGTGTGTGTGTGTGTGTGTGTGTGTCAGTCAGTGGTTGCGTGTGTGTGTGTGTGTCAGTCAGTGGCTGAGTGTGTCAGTCAGTGGCTGTGTGTGTGTGTGTGTGTGTGTGTGTGTGTGTCTGTGTGTGTCAGTGGCTGTGTGTGTGTCTATCAGTGTCTGTGTCTGTGTGTGTGTCAGTGGCTGTGTGTGTGTGTATGTGTCAGTCGATGGCTGTGTGTGTGTGTGTATGTGTCAGTCGATGGCTGTGTGTGTGTGTGTCAGTCGATGGCTGTGTGTGTGTGTGTGCGTGTGTGTGTGTGTCAGTCAGTGGCTGTGTGTGTGTGTGTGTGTGTGTGTGTCAGTTAGTGGCTGTTTGTGTGTGTGTCAGTCAGTGGCTGTGTGTGTGTCAGTCGATGGCTGTGTGTGTGTGTGTGTCAGTCGATGGCTGTGTGTGTATGTGTGTGTGTATGTGTCTTTCAGTGGCTGTGTGTGTGTCTGTGTGTCTGTGCAAGTCAGTGGCTGGGTGTGTGTGTCTGTGCAAGTCAGTGGCTGTGTCTGTGTGTTTGTGCAAGTCAGTTGTTGTGTGTGTCTGTGTCTGTGCAAGTCAGTGGCTGTGTGTGTGTGTGTGTGTGTGTGTGTGTGTGTGTGTGTGTGTGTGTGTGTGTGTGTGTGTGTGTGTGTGTGTGCGTGTGTGTGTGTGCAAGTCTGTGGCTGTGTGTGTGTGTGTGTGTGTGTCTGTGCAAGTCTGTGGCTGTGTGTGTGTGTCTGTGCAAGTCAGTGGCTGTGTGTGTGTGTGTGTGTGTGTGTGTGTGTGTGTGTGTGTGTGTGTGTGTGTGTGTGTGTGTGTGTGTGTGTGCGCAAAGCAGTGGCTGTGTGTGTGTGTCTGTGTAAGTCTGTGGCTGTGTGTGTGTGTCTGTGCAAGTCTGTGGCTGTGTGTGTGTCTGTGCAAGTCACTGGCTGTGTGTGTGTCTGTGCAAGTCAGTGGCTGTGTGTGTGTCTGTGCAAGTCAGTGGCTGCGTGTGTGTTTCTGTACAAGTCAGTGGTTGTGTGTGTGTGTCTGTGCAAGTCTGTGGCTGTGTGTGTGTGTGTCTGTGCAAGGCAGTGGCTGTGTGTGTGTGTCTGTGCAAGTCTGTGGCTGTGTGTGTATCTGTGCAAGTCAGTGGCTGTGTGTGTGTCTGTGCAAGTCAGTGGCGGTGTGTGTGTGTGTGTGCAAGTCAGTGGCTGTGTGTGTGTGTGTGTCTGTGCAAGTCAGTGGCTGTGTGTGTGTCTGTGCAAGTCAGTGGCTCTGTGTGTGTGTGTGTGTGTCTGTGCAAGGCAGTGGCTGTGTGTGTGTGTGTCTTTGCAAGTCAGTGGCAGGGCGTCTCCATCTTTATTAAGTCCGCGCATACGCGGAGGCTCGCGCATGCGCAGAAGCAACACGGCGGCCATCTTGCATTAAGTCAGTGGCTGTGTGTGTGTGTGTGTGTGTGTGTGTGTGTGTGTGCAAGTCAGTGGCTGTGTGTGTGTGTGTGTGTGTGTGTGTGTGTGTGCAAGTCAGTGGCTGTTTGTGTGTGTCTGTGCAAGTCTGTGGATGTGTGAGTGACTGTGCAGGTCAGTGGCTTTGTGTGTGTCTGCAGGTCAGTGTGTGCAGATCAGTGGCTGTGTGTGTGTCTGTGCAGGTCAGTGTGTGCAGGTCAGTGTGTGCAGGTCAGTGGCTGTGTGTCTGTGCAGGTCAGTGGCTGTGTGTCTGTGCAGGTCAGTGGTTGTGTGTGTCTGCAGGTCTGTCTGTGCAGGTCAGTGGTTGTGTGTGCCTGTGCAGGTCAGTGGCTGTGTCTGTGCAGGTCAGTGGTTGTGTGTGTCTGTGCAGGTCAGTGGTTGTGTGAGTGTCTGCGGGTCTGTCTGTGCAGGTCAGTGGCTGTGTGTGTCTGCAGGTCTGTCTGTGCAGGTCAGTGGCTGTGTGTGTCTGTGCAGGTCAGTGGCTGTGTGTTTCTGTGCAGGTCAGTGGCTGTGTGAGTGTCTGCGGGTCTGTCTGTGCAGGTCAGTGGTTGTGTGTGTCTGCAGGTCTGTCTGTGCAGGTCAGTGTCTGTGTGTCTGTGCAGGTCAGTGGTTGTTTGTGTCTGTGCAGGTCAGTGGTTGTGTGTGTCTGTGCAGGTCAGTGGCTGTGTGTCTGTGCAGGTCAGTGGTTGTGTGTGTCTGTGCAGGCCAGTGGCTGTGTGTCAGTGCAGGTCAGTGGCTGTGTGTCTGTGCAGGTCAGTGGCTGTGTGTGTCTGTGCAGGTCTGTCTGTGCAGGTCAGTGGCTGTGTGTGTCTGTGCAGGTCAGTGGCTGTGTGTCTGTGCAGGTCAGTGGCTGTGTGTGTCTGTGCAGGTCAGTGGCTGTGTGTCTGTGCAGGTCAGTGGCTGTGTGAGTGTCTGCGGGTCTGTCTGTGCAGGTCAGTGGCTGTGTGTGTCTGTGCAGGTCTGTCTGTGCAGGTCAGTGGCTGTGTGGGTCTGTGCAGGTCAGTGGCTGTGTGTCTGTGCAGGTCAGTGGCTGTGTGTGTCTGTGCAGGTCAGTGGCTGTGTGTGTCTGTGCAGGTCAGTGGCTGTGTGTCTGTGCAGGTCAGTGGCTGTGTGTGTCTGAAGGTCTGTCTGCAGGTCAGTGGCTGTGTGTGTCTGTGCAGGTCAGTGGCTGTGTGTCTGTGCAGGTCAGTGGCTGTGTGTGTCTGTGCAGGTCAGTGGCTGTGTGTGTCTGTGCAGGTCAGTGGCTGTGTGTGTCTGCAGGTCTGTCTGCAGGTCAGTGGCTGTGTGTGTCTGTGCAGGTCAGTGGCTGTGTGTGTCTGTGCAGGTCAGTGGCTGTGTGTGTCTGCAGGTCTGTCTGCAGGTCAGTGGCTGTGTGTGTCTGTGCAGGTCAGTGGCTGTGTGTCTGTGCAGGTCAGTGGTTGTGTGTGTCTGTGCAGGTCAGTGGCTGTGTGTGTCTGTGCAGGTCAGTGGCTGTGTGAGTGTCTGCGGGTCTGTCTGTGCAGGTCAGTGGCTGTGCGTGTCTGCAGGTCTGTCTGTGCAGGTCAGTGGCTGTGTGGGTCTGTGCAGGTCTGTCTGCAGGTCAGTGGTTGTGTGTGTCTGTGCTGGTCAGTGGCTGTGTGTCTGTGCAGGTCTGTCTGCAGGTCAGTGGTTGTGTGTGTCTGTGCTGGTCAGTGGCTGTGTGTCTGTGCAGGTCAGTGGCTGTGTGAGTGTCTGTGGGTTTGTCTGTGCAGGTCAGTGGCTGTGTGTGTCTGTGCTGGTCAGTGGCTGTGTGTCAGTGCAGGTCAGTGGCTGTGTGTCTGTGCAGGTCAGTGGCTGTGTGTGTCTGTGCTGGTCAGTGGCTGTGTGTCAGTGCAGGTCAGTGGCTGTGTGTCTGTGCAGGTCAGTGGCTGTGCGTGTCTGCGGGTCTGTCTGTGCAGGTCAGAGGCTGTGCGTGTCTGTGCAGGTCAGAGGCTGTGCGTGTCTGTGCAGGTCAGTGGCTGTGTGTGTCTGTGCAGGTCAGTGGCTGTGTGTGTCTGTGCAGGTCAGTGGCTGTGTGGGTCTGTGCAGGTCTGTCTGTGCAGGTCAGTGGCTGTGTGTCTGTGCAGGTCAGTGGCTGTGTGTGTCTGTGCAGGTCAGTGGCTGTGTGTGTCTGTGCAGGTCAGTGGCTGTGTGTGTCTGCAGGTCTGTCTGTGCAGGTCAGTGGCTGTGTGGGTCTGTGCAGGTCTGTCTGTGCAGGTCAGTGGCTGTGTGGGTCTGTGCAGGTCAGTGGCTGTGTGTCTGTGCAGGTCAGTGGCTGTTTGTCTGTGCAGGTCAGTGGCTGTGTGAGTGTCTGTGGGTTTGTCTGTGCAGGTCAGTGGCTGTGTGTGTCTGTGCAGGTCAGTGGCTGTGTGTCTGTGCAGGTCAGTGGCTGTGTGAGTGTCTGCGGGTCTGTCTGTGCAGGTCAGTGGCTGTGTGGGTCTGTGCAGGTCAGTGGCTGTGTGAGTGTCTGTGCAGGTCAGTGGCTGTGTGAGTGTCTGTGCAGGTCAGTGGCTGTGTGAGTGTCTGTGCAGGTCAGTGGCTGTGTGTCTGTGCAGGTCAGAGAGAGAATGGGGGCTAGAGAGAATGGAGGGTGGAGAGAGAGAATGGACGAGGGAAGGGGAGAGAATTGGGGGAAAAGAGAATAGAGGAGGGGATTGAGAGAGAGAGATGATGAAGGAGCAGAAGAAGAGAGAGAATGGGGGATGGGGGGAGGGAAGGGAGAGATTGGGTGGGAATCTGGTCACCCTACTGTATAGATCTTCCATGTACAGTGCGACGATGTGACTGGCTGTCCAAAGCTGCACTTAGGGACGAACCAAACACTTACTGCTGTTAGCAGCTGATTTACCCATTGTACCCTGTAATATGTCTTCCATCGCCAAGGTTTTTATGAAATAGCAACGTTTAATAAACATGGACAATAATATGCAACGCTTAATTTAAAAGAAAGGATCATCTTATCATTTTAACAAACTTTTTATGGAGTCCATAGATATTCCTGATCCAGGCATGTTTCTACAGCCCCAAGAAAACCATAGCATTATATACTGTAGCCAGGCCCCCCTGACTCCCCGGTTCCCCCTTTCTCCCTCACTCACCCTCGCTCCGGTGGGGGATGCTGCGGTGGCTCCCGGTGACATCAGTGGCAGGGTGCCGCCATCTTTATTGAGTCCGTGCATACGCGGAGGCTCACGCATGTGCAGAAGCGACACGGCGGCCATCTTGCGTTTGGCATTAGGGCAGATGCAATGCGGTGGCCATTACAGGGAGTGGGAAGAGGTGCACCATAGTCAGGGACATCCCCCAGTTCCCACAACATGCACATTTAGCAACGGCGGTGGTCATTACAGATCGCGCACGCGGCCCCAATGATAGAAAGCTCTATGGGGAACTACAACACCCAGCAGCCTCTGGGTACTGCCCTATGATCCCTGTCACATGCAGCCAGACAGCCAGTAGGGCTTGCAGCTTCTCCAGCTGGAGAAAGATCCATTGTTGCGCACAGACCATGCGAGTCAGTAGGAGCTGGGACACAGAGAGGGGAGGGTATGTTTGTGCAGGGAGGAAAATAGCCCCCTGTACTAGGCCAGAAGTCTCCCCTTAGGCCCCAGCTAGGCCCTACTCACCCTCAGCTTGTGACTGCTATAGGGACGCCCCTAGGATAGGGACAGGGTCCTGTAAAACCAGCATAGTGAGGGTTACAGCCAGGAAGCGTTACATCCTGGTCCTTGGTGGCAAGAGTGAATCACTCTCTGCAGCTGCAGAGATAAGAGACTTTCCAAAGGTGGATCACTCCATGCGGGAGCCACCCACCGCCAGGCAGAGTTTCAGGACGTCGCAGAGGAGATCGCGGAGCGGCGGATCCTTTGGGAAGTATCTGCAGCCCCAGGTGCTAGAGCACTGGGGCAGGCATCGTATTTTACGTGCACCAACATACCGGTACATCAAGCGCTGATCCCGCCTATAGGTTTTGGGTCTCTTAGTGAACTCTGGGTACACGGTGTTGGGGGAGGAATAAGGTGTGGGGGTTACGGCCCTGTGAGAAGATGGGTAGTTGTGCCTAGTATTGTTATAGAGGGACACTGTTATTATTGCTGATGTATGTGTTATGTTCTATTCTGCATATAGTAAACTGTTATACTTATACTGCATGTGGTTACTATATGTGGGTCCTGTGTTAGGGGTAATCTATACACTCTAGAATCCTACACAGGTGGAGGCGCTGTTTGTGTATAAGATCGTTCCAGAGGATACACCTCAGACTCTCACTGGCGGAGGTTCAGGCCTCCTGTGAACCTAACAGGTAAAAGCACCACACACCTGGTAACCTACATATAGATTCCCCTCACATGCACTCTATCTGCGATTGGGGGTGGTGGAATATGCGTTACAATACCTTATGCAGCTATCACCCCATTTCTCCTCACAGGATACACTTAGACGTTATCAGTTTACATTACACTTGATGCCTTTAGACTTCTCAGGTGCTCTTGACAGCACCGCATGCAACAGCTGCCAGTTTGCTTTTAGACAAAGCTCCAGGGAGCCCGTAGACCAGTTTCACCGGTGCAGATTTTGCTTCCTTAATAGATGCGTGTGGAAGCAATGCGTCGCCTTTCCCACAAACATTCTCAAAACGATATTTTAGAAGATACAAAAAAAAAAAAACAATTCCCCTTGACTTTGCATTGCATACTGCGTTCCTGCAGGCTGATTATAACCATGTATGAAAGAAGGGCAGAGTGCCGAAAGCAACGCAGTGCTCCAAATATGTCATCTTACCTACACTGCTTCCCGACGTTCCCATCCGTGATATTTTTCCATGTGCTCTCTTCGCAGACCTGGCACTGAACCAACCAGCAAATGTTAAGAGTTCCAGAGAACTTGGGGAAAGGAAGAGGCTTTGGGTTTGGGTGATGGACTCTCAAATAGAAGATCTTTGCCTATTTGGTGAATTCTCCCTATATATCAGGCAGACTCTTTGATATTTTGCTGAAAATAATGTTGATCCACGTTCCCTCATCTCTGTGTGTTTTACTTAAAAACATGTATGCTAGTGACAGATGAAGAGGTGTCACCCGATTCTCTACCAAATCTCCCTGATGGGAGTTGTCACATGTGGCCGAAGTGTCATGGTACCACTGCTTTATTTACATTCCCAGCGTGCCACTACAGATGAAGTCAATCTTACCATCTTTGTTGTCGCGCGACCACGACTGTTTGCGGCCCGGTAGGATGAACGCGTTCCCATTTAGGCTGCGCTTATAGTGCCGGGCAACATGAGACGGCGACGTCACGCTGCGGTCACTGGAAAAATCAAATTGACTTGACATCCGGCGATCGCGACCAAGCCGTCGCTCCGTTGCGTCGCTTCTACTATAAGCGCACGCGACGGCGGCAATACATTTGTTTTGCCGTGGCATCGCGTCGCCGGCACTAATAGTGCAGCCTCAGCAGCATGGACTCCCCACAGCGCAATCAGAGCAGACACTGTCTCCAGCGCTGCAAACGTTTGCTTTTTAGTCCGCGGTGACCGGGGACAGTACGACTTACTAGATCCGTACATCTTTCATTACACACTTGGTTTAACTTTTTTTATTTCAAGATAAATGATTGTTTTTCCCATAATGCTTACAAGTCAGACACAGTGCTACCCCTTTTATAAGCCACACGGGCCCCTGGTACTTACATAATCACCTGTACGTATCGCAGTTTGATCACAATGTCTACCTGACCTTGGGCAACTCCTTTCATTCTCAAGGGTTCCTTTAAGAATTTCATTTGGTTCTAGAAGGCTCTTTGATGCATGGGCTCTATATTACCTTGCCTAATTCATGTGCTATGGCAGCAATATATACATTGCATTACATTATTATTAATATTAATCATGACTCAATTCTTTCCAAATCAGAAAATTCCATTCGAAAAATCCACCCTACAACAACATCTGCAGAATATTATCATAATGAGAAGTAATGGCACAAAACCTCAGGAAAAGCCATTAAACGGGGTGGCTGCTCGAATGACATATTTACCTCTCCAATTTGCTGTATGGTTGTAGTTTTTTTTTGTTCATTGTTATTTGGAATGGCAGTAACGAGAATGATTTGTGAGACATTGCTGTTGTTAATAATTTTGCCCTTTTTTCAAAAGTCTCCCAGCTTCAAACTGGGGAAAACACGTGCACCCAAATGAACAAAGAAAGGGAATCCAATGAAAATCAATTTGGGCTAAATCTAGTGTGGTTCTTTCGTGCTGCTTATGTCCTAGTTAGTACATGAGAGAGGGGGGAAATTCAATGAGAAAGAGGGAGTAGGGGGAGAAATTGAGTGAGAGGGTGGAGGGAATTGAGTGAGAGAGGAGAGGGGTGAGGGGTAGTAGGACTGTGTCCCACCAAAAATATGTGCCCATTTATTGGCATGCCTGAAAAAAAGGTTGTCCACACCTGGTCTATTGACTTGAAATCTTTGCGCTCTAATAGTACAATACCTGCAATATAGCAGTATCTCAGGTCTGGTCTTCTGCAGACATGAAAGATATTGCACAAATGTAAGTGTTCCATTGGTAATGTAACATAGCCTGCCGGCAGTTACTTCTTTTTCTGGGACTTTCCTCTGTCAGTCCTGTTAGTGCAGGCAGTGGAAAGGTTCATTCCTTTCTAAGGCCCGATGTGTGTGAATTCCAGCCTTGAATAATGTGTCAGTATTCAAGGGCAGGTCTAGCAACTCTGAGGATGTCAATCTGAAGGGTGGATATTGGTTGGAACGCCCCCTGATGTGTTTGGGCCAATCTGTATCCAGCTCTGGCTTGCTATGATTCAGAGTTAGAGACACTCCCCAAGGATGTTCAAATTGTGGAATCCTTCTAAATTGTCAGTTAGTCAGTTAGTGGAGTTGAGAGTGAAGAAGTCAGTGAGCAGAGACAAGTCTCTCCCTCCCACCTATGCTGGGCTTGGAGGGAAATCATGCTGCCTAAGTCAGGGACCTGATTTAGTTAGATAGAGGAAAAGTATCAGATGATGATGAGACGTCTGTGATTCTGCTATTCTCTATGCTGTATACCTGCTGGCAATAAAGAACAGAAAAGACAAGCTGTGTGTGTGCTCCTGTCTCTGTGATGGAGTGTCAGTGCGGGTCCATCCCCTGAATACCTACAGGGGATCCTTGCTGGCTGGAGGCACTGCACCAGAGAAAGGCCAAGGTAACCTGTCCCTCCTGTCCCTGTCCTGGCTCTCCCCACACCACCGCGGAGGCCTCAGCCCTCCTGTTCACTAATAGGTTACAGCCCAAACACCTAAGCAGTAGCCAGAAAGGAGCATACCCCCAAACTCACTTAGGGGGGGGGGTATGGTAAAAGGGCTACACTAATAAAAAACAATAGCGGGTAGAAAAAAATCCATGCCACTAACAGTGCCGTATAAGAAAAAAACACGTTTTTTTAGTGGTTTTGGGTATTTTTTTTGCATGAGTTTGTGCAAGATCTTTCAATTCCACGGCAGACTATACCTGAGATATATTGCCGGTCATTTGCCATTACCTCTTACCTCTTCATTATTAAAGCAAAAAGCTTCCGCTGGGTGTTGGCACACAGCTGAAAATAGAAGCTGTCAGCTGCCCTGCCAGCCTCGTGCTCTCCCTATAGATGTGCAATGGTGATAATGGTTTCCATGGCGACCAGCGTCCGCAGCTCAGGTGTTATAAAGAGATTGAAGCAGGGGACACCTCTCTGTGCAGCACCTCTCTGCCATCCTGCTGTGGGCAAGGTGAAAACAGCGCCCGGGACTTCAGTGCTCGCGTGTATCCGGAATGCACAGACTTATCCTGCAGTCTGGGAAACATCCGGCTAAATGTCATTGGAAAAGTGCTGATTTTTTATCAGTGAGACTCAGCTTGTTAGGCAGAAGATGCTACTGTAGTGCCGACGATTATTCTAAAACAAACCTGCGGCAATCTCCAAAAAGACCTGGGTACATGCTGGGTACATGATGGGTATATGGTGGGTATATGGTGGGTATATGGTGGGTACATGCTGGGCACATGCTGCAACATTTCACATTTCTGCAGAAAGACTAATGGCCCATCCGATTAACAGCGAGGGTCCCTGGCAGTCCCATTCAAACTGAATGGGACTGCCATGAACCCCTGTTAACCCGATGGGCCATTAGCCTCTGCACAAATGTGACTGAAATGTACCCAGAATGTACCCAGCATGTACCCAGCATGTACCCGGCTAGTTTAAGGCAAGTTTTAGAATACACGTTGGCTCGTCTTAAATCCCTGATTCTGTGACGGTCAAAGAAAGTCAGTGAGAGTTGGCATGTCTGTGAAGGTGCAGTTTCGCATAGAACTGTATTAAACTCATGACTGCACTAATGTTAACATTGGGTGTCTTTAAAAAAAAAAAAAAAATTAAACAAATATTTTTTATAAATTTGAAAGCATAAAGGTATTCCTGTGTCTTTGTTCACGACACTGAGAAAACATTGCTTCAATTCAAAGCTTGTAGCACACGTCTTTTACAATATGAAGACGGGCCTGCTTGCTACATCCACTCTCCATTCCAGCACTAGTGCGGGTGTAATAGATAAATAGGACATCACACTCTAATTGAAAGATTCGTCATGCAAGTGTAAAGAAATATGTAGGATTACTTTCCTCCTGTAGAATTTAGACAGTGATGACATGCTCATTAGTACATTCTAATTAGCTGCGGCTACAGTCACACATTAGGAAATGATTGCAGTATGTTAGGTGGACAACGTGAACTGCAGATGTTAGGCACTGGGGTGGAGTCGGAGCACATGCTAATTACACAGGCAATAAATGGCCAAAAATAGGAGCAACAACCTTAACATAACCATAATAAAGTATTGGCTTTCACATCACTCCTCACTGGCCATCTAGCAAAGAATATGTTTCTGACAAGCTAGGTAGCACCTCAAAGGTTACGATACTGTTTGCCCTAGCAATAGAATGCTCTAGAATTGGCTCAGATACATGGTTTGGAAGAGGGGCGCTAAGTACAACGGTGGAAATCAATTATTAAGAGTCTGACACTTAGGCCTACATCACAGAGATACTCTCTGCCCCAAAAGACAAATTACTCGTCAAGACTCAAGGCAACAATTCGCAAACAATGCCACCTTAGGTGCGACCATAGAAGGGCAGACAGCGCTGACGCATCCGCACGCTGCGCAATCAGACTGCCTAAAGGCAGTGATCGCGTCTATACAGCGTGCGCGCAGAAGCGGGAGGAAGCGCGCGATGCGCGTGAAATCAGTCAAAACTGATTTCTCGCGCGATAGGGCGGTCACGTGACCGGTTCGCCCAATGAGGGCGAACCAGCTCCGTTACATCACTGGCCCACCCATAGACACGCTCCCAGACGGCGCGCGAACGAAGTCCAGGGAAAGCACCCGCTTTCCCTCAGCCTCTGCACTCCTCCGCACGACTGCTATGTCTATGGACGCAGCCTTAGAAAGAATGGTAAGACTATCAAAAATGTAAGGCTGCAATTATAGCGCAGGCACGCAAGATGGAGCGCAAGGAGTCGCGCGTGCCTGTCACCCGAGCGATCCGTGGACTCTGATGGGGAGGCGTGGCAGTGATGTCACCAGGCTGGTCCACCCTCATTAGCTCAAACGCTCACGTGACGCGGCCGTCGCATGAAAAAACAAAATGATTTGTGTCCTCAAAATCCTGCCACACCATCACGCTGCCTCGCACGCACTATGGCCGGCCTCATAGAGGTACTGTATTTTGTACGCACCGCGCGCGCCGTCTCTCGCACTATGGCCGCAGCCTAAGCTGTACTAGTTGAAAGCTTAGCAAGATAAGAATACATTGTAGGCAGAATGAGTGTCAAAATCTCAGAAACGTAAAGGGTTTAAATATACTGTACTAACCTATAAAATATAAATGGGTTAGGGAGGATTTGAACACTGTCAAGTCAATAAAACAATCTTATGTTGCTATGCTAAAAGTTTACTCCCTGTCAATGAAATTTAAACCTCGGCCCACAACAGAAATTGTCAATTACATTCTATTAAGGCCGAGGTGGGCAAACCTGTCGCCAATCGCCACAAGTGGCGAATTAGCCATGAAAGTGCGGCAACAGCAAGCGCGAGTGCGGTGGCAGCAGCGGCAGCGGCCGATGGAAGCGCTGGTGCACAGGGGGCGGGCCGCGAACGGTGGCCGGGAGCAGTGAAGAGGCGAGTGCTGAGTGGAGGGGAGGATGACCAATCAGAGGACAGCAGGGGCGGAGCCCAGACCCCGGCGGCGCCAGAGACTGATATTGGGGGGGGAGGAATTTTTACATGGTGTGGCCAATTTCAATTCTCATTCGCCATACCTGTGGCTACATTGAAAAATAGGTTGCCCACCTATATATTAAGGTCTGAAGGAGCGGCTCAATTAGTAAAGACACTAACTGATAACAGCAACACTGAGTTTGTAGTAGGGAAGCCTGGTTCAAATCCCGGTGTCAGCTCATTGGGACCTTGGGCAAGTTACTTTATCTCCAATGTGTCTCAGGCACCAAAAACAAACCTTGTAAACTAATCTGTGTCTGTAGCAATCCTATGTCCTGTTTACCACACTCTGCACTGTACTGTAATTGTTACGCTCTTTTGAGTCCCTTTGGGAGAAAAGCACTGTATAAAGTTGTTATTAAGTTGTTTGGAAAGGGCCCTAGAAGAATGAGCCAAATGCCTTAACCAGTCATAATGTTTGAAGATATCATTAAAAATATATATACTGTATATTGAATTAGCAATGATACTAAACATGGGCAAACAAATCAAATGTATAGCCTTTTTGTATAATAGAATCTGGAATGGTGGAACTTTGTCCGTAACCTTTGTGGTCTTTGGGTGGGATGTTACCCAGTTTGGCATAGCTGAGATCATTTAGAGCAGGATGAGCTAGTGAGGAAGAACTCAGAAGGCAATATGAATTTGCAAGAACTCATATTTCGGTCTCGCCTCTCAATAATGTAGTAGAGACCTTAGAAACATTTACTCAATCAGTACATCTACACAACGGTCTATAAATATTTCTAGTATAATCTATAAATAGTGCACGGCTTTCCCCATACTGGGTTAGCACCCTATCTACCTAGACAAGATAAGAGATTGTTGCACATAAGTTGCTCAGCATACATTATTCTAAGATTGGGTTCTGTTGTCACTGACCATAGAGCAAGGATTGTTTCTGCCTCTGTAGTTCCCCCATATTTATGTTGTACAGAGTAGTATTATCAGTAGCGGTAGATGAATGTGTAGCAGCTGGATCTTCCAGGTATTATGGTTGCAATCCTCTTTTCACCACATTGTTCTGACAAATTTCATCCTCTCATCTTACTCTTGGTCTTTTGATAACCCTTGGATATCCCTCGGATTCTTAGTTTTATTCCATTTATTTTGATCTTTGTAGAGTTCACACATTTGTTGAACATACTGTAACTCTGTTCTTGCTGAGGTCCATATGGAGTCCCACATTCTTCTGATTTTAGCTGGAGGTCTTCTGGCAAAAACAACAATGTCATCTGCAAATCGTACTGTAGGTGACTCAAGTACTCACACTTGATTTGTATTCCTTTTGTCCCCAATTTATTGTTGTGAGCAATTCTTCAAAGTTTGCTGTCCGGGCCGCCGATAGGAAAGATCCTGGACATCTGTCCTGGGCCCAGTGGCTGCAGGGGGCCAAGCGACCAGACAAAGCAGTTGGGTCCGACCTCTGGCCCTACTTCTTTGCCCAGCTGCCGGTCTTCTTGTTGACGCGGGGCGTCCGGCTCTCCCCCAGCTGTGGGCCTCCCTCACTGACTGTCCCACGCCGAGCTTCTGACGCTGGCATGCGCCTGGCCTATTTGACGTCAGCGCGTGCCGGATGCAACCTGGGCTCAGCTTCCAGCACGCACACTGACGTAAGAAGCTCGGCATGGGACAGTCAGTGAGGGAGGTCCGCAGCTGGGGAAGAGTCGGGCCGAGAGGCAGCCGGGCAAAAAAGTTGGGGGAGAGACACGAGAGGCTTGAGACCAACCCCAAGGTAGGTAAGTTTGTATTTATTTGGTGTTTTTAAAAAAAACAAATATTTGGGGCTGTGTGGGTTTTTTTTATATGTATTAGGGGGGGGGTTTAAATGTATTTGGGGGATGGGATTTATTTTTATATATATTTGGGGGGACTTACGCAGGATTGCACCTTAGGGCATACTCGGATATAGTAGGCGTTCGTGTGACGGAGCGCATGGTGTCGCATGCGCCTGTAGTTTGAGCGATCCATGGCCTGTGGGATTTGTATGACGTGCGTGACGGGGAGGCGTGGCTGTGACGTCACTTGAGCGGTTCATCCTCATTGGCTGAACCGCGCACGTGGCCCGGCCGTCGTGTGACCAAATCAAAACATTTTGGCGACAGTAAAATCGCCCTTTCCGTCGCGCTTCCTCGCGTGCGCTATGGCCGGCCCCATGGCCGCAGCCTAACACTGCATGAAAGCTGCAATTCTCATCATTCTTAAGTGACCATTTCACATTTCTTCTAATTCAGTTTCACTTGGGACATAAAACCTGCACATAGAGATGATAAATCTGCTTCTTCTCTGCACTTTCTCTAGTTCTATAATGTATTTTCTAAGGATATCCCTTAACTGTGCTACAGGGGACTTACTGTAACTACTGCTTCTATATAACATGATCTCCAGCAGCGGTGCGCAAACTGCGGAGGGTGGGGGGGCAGGGGTGCGCAAACTGCGGGGGATGTGGGGGCAGGGGTGCGCAAACTGCGGGGGATGTGGGGGCAGGGGTGCGCAAACTGCGGGGGGTGGGGGGGCAGGGGTGCGCAAACTGCGGAGGGTGGGGGGGCAGGGGTGCGCAAACTGCGGGGGATGTGGGGGCAGGGGTGCGCAAACTGCGGGGGATGTGGGGGCAGGGGTGCGCAAACTGCGGGGGATGTGGGGGCAGGGGTGCGCAGCGGTTACAGAGTTACAGAGGCCCTGCGCTCTTTCCCAAGGCATTTAAATTAAATGCCGGGGGATCAAGCGAGGCCTCTGCAACTGTTCTTACCTTTGGCGACAAGTCACCATGGCGCGCAGGGTCACGTGACCCACGGCATAATTTGACACCGGAGACAAGGTAAGGAGGGGGGTGCAAGCAGGGGGATGGGAGAGCAAGCAGGGGGAAAAGGTTGCGCACCCCTGATCTACAGTATTTTTACTTGCGGCTGTGTTACTGAAATAACATCAGAAGTCAGGTGTTTTAGTTTTTCTACGACCCACTTTATTCCTGCCCTGCACTCTTAAATAAACATTTCCATCCGAGTGCCGATTTTCTACACTGGAGACAAAACCGGGCCCAAAAACATTTAGGGCTTTATTTACTAAGATGTGCTACCCCATAAGACACATTCCGTACCGAGGGACGCCGCCTTAGGCCTCAATTATACCAAAACCTGCAGAGCGATCCGGTGACGTTATCGTAGCCGCGCTACAAGTGCACATGCAGAAGAGATTTGTAGCGCTGCTTGTCAGTCAGTGTGTGTGTGTGCACGTGTGTCAGTCAGTGTGTGTGCGCGTGTGTTAGTCAGTGTGTGCGCGTGTGTCAGTCAGTCAGTGTGTGCGCGTGTGTCAGTCAGTGTGTGTGTCAGTCAGTCAGTGTGTGCGCGTGTGTTAGTCAGTGTGTGTGTCAGTCAGTCAGTGTGTGCGCGTGTGTCAGTCAGTGTGTGTGTGCGTGTTTCAGTCAGCGTGTGTCAGTCAGTGTGTGTGTGCGTGTTTCAGTCAGCGTGTGTCAGTCAGTGTGTGTGCGCGTGTGTCAGTCAGTGTGTGTGTGCGCGTGTGAGTCAGTGTGTGAGTGTGTGAGTGTGAGTCAGTGTGTGAGTGTGAGTGTGTCAGTCAGTGTGTGTGTGTGTCAGTCAGTCAGTGTGTGTGTGTGTGTCAGTCAGTGTGTGTCTCTCTCTCTGTGTTGTGTGAATGTCTCTCTGTGTTGTGCCCCCCACCTCCTCCCCCCCTCCCACTACCCCAGGCGGAGCTGCGGACTCCCAGCCCCCCCACCCCCGCGACACGTGGTCCCGTTACCCCCCTCCTCCCGCCTCTCACTACCCCAGGCGGAGCTGCGGACACGGAGCTGCGGACTCCCAGCCCCCCCCGGCGACACGTGGTCCCGTTACCCCCCTCCTCCCACTACCCCCCTCCTCCCGACTCCCACTACAACCCTCCTCCCGCCTCTCACTACCCCAGGCTGATCTTCGGACACGGAGCTGCGGACTCCCAGCCCCCCCGGCGACACGTGGTCCCGTTACCCCCCTCCTCCCGTTACCAAAGCAGGAGTGACAGGGCAGGGGGTGGGGCCTCGGCCTCAGCTATCCCACCACGGAGCAGCGTACTCCACGGCGGGCAGCACCACAGAGCCCGTGCCGGATGAGGGGAATTAAATACCCCTTAACACACCTTACGTGACAGCCGCCGCCGCATGTCAGCAGGAAAGCGGAGGTAGGGAGGAGAGAGGCTGCGCGGCATGGCAGCGGCCGTTAGGAGCGGCGGCTATCGCCGCCGCATATGTCACGGTGTGTGGGGGGTGTGGGGCTCGGGGGGGGGGGGTGTGGGGCTCGGGGGGGGGGGTGATTAGGAGCGATTAGGAGCGGCGCCGGCATCTGATTTGTGGAGCGGGTGTGATGTCAGTGTTGGGGTCGGGCTGAGCCAGAACACAGCCCGGCCTCAACTGCCAGCACTGACGTCACATCCGTTTCATTTCTGTCTCCACAATCCATTTTTGCCCCATCACGAATGAGGCGCCACTAAGGAAGTTTCACTTCAAAAAACAAAATTTCAAATCTCCTCAAGAGACAAACGCTCTGCAGTACGTAGCGCCGCTTACGCCGCGCTTGGTATGTGCACTCTTCATGGTTTTGTTTCATTTCTGTTTCATGCGCCCGACGTCACCGGATCGCTCTGCAGTTTTTGGGATAATTGAGCCTTGCAGGTAAAGTTGAGCAAATGTGCCAAAGCTCAGCCCGGACACGTTTCTATTTATTCGCAAACCTGTAAAAGTTAGTACATTTTGTTATTCACAAACCAGGATAGAGAGAGAAGACCACTTAAGACCCCCATGCATTTGAATGGGTCATATTTACCAAGCCGTGCTGGGAGGTGCCTTCCGGAGGAACATTGCTCGGGAAGTATGAGCCATAACCGCTCAGCTACCAGGATCGCTAATGCAATGTGAAAATATTAGAATGGTGGGAAACATTTTTTGTTAATGAAATATGGTACAGGAGTTATTAGTTTAAACGGTCATAAGTATTTTTGCGGATGTAAACATGCGTATTATGAGCTACATTGCGCATGTTTTCAAGACCACCGAACTTGGTCTTTCACATGCAGCATTTAGGGGACAGGCCCTTGTTTAAGTTAACACTGTTTAATTTCTGAAGTTGCTGATTGAATGACATTCCTTAAAACCTTTGATTGCAATGATTTTCTCCCATACCAACAAATCTACTGGGACCTACATAAATAACACCGTATTTCCCTCGATTCTAAGACGCACTATTTTTTTTCTCTCTCCACATTTTACCATTTTACCATTTCTGAAATCGGGATGCTTCTTACAAATCGATATCATTGAAAAACGTGTACGATTACTGTACTAATGTGGCCGCTCATGCGAGTCAACTGAGGATCATGTGATCTCCTACGCTGCGGAACGACGTCCCCAGAATGCGATGCTGCCAACCCTAGCGCTGGCCCGTAATGCTGGGCAGGAGGTTGCTGTTGCCCTATGACAGGCGGATGGTGCCTTCATTTAAGTTGTCATTGCCTGCCCCCGTGCATAGAAGGTGTCCCTAATTGTCACTTAAAATGTCACCAAAAAGACTTCACTATGATGCAGCATTGAAAGGAAGTAAAAACATGTTGTTTTCTGTACATTTAATGTAGTGTTTTTTTTTCCTCCTTGAAAATTGTTATTAAATCAAAGGTCTTACAAATCGATGGCGTCTTAGAAGAGGAAATACGGTAACCTAATGACAACAGTAGCAGAAATGAAACAATGACTTTGTGCAGTCATTCCACATAAGAGTTAGGTAGATATAGAATGCCCCCGAGTGTGTATTTATAAAATCCAGGAGGCGCGACAAAGAGAATGATGCACGGTATAAATATAGTTTATAAGAAGTATTTATACACCTCAAAAACACTCAAAAGATGTATCCCGGGATATGATTTTAAATCACTTTAGTACACTTTGTGCATTACCCTTTAAAGCAGCCGTTCAAGCTGTCGTTTAAAAAAAATAAACATTCTATTCACTATGTGCATCAATACAATCTACACACTGACAAGTGATTAGCTGAGTTGCTGATCTAGCCACTGCTAGAGAGAGGGCAGGGCTCAAAAAGGTGATGCTGTTTCAGAAGAGGAAGGGGATGCGACTTTGTAAATGGTTGTTATAGGAACAAAATACATAAACAATTCCAAAGACATTTGTAATCTTTTATTTTTTTTAAATGCTACAAGTATTTTCTGATAGAACAGAAATATTTTAAAAAATAAATAAAAACACACATGTAGGATATTGCTTGAATTGCAGCTTTAACATCTATATATTAAGTCAGGGGTGCTCAACAGGTCAGGTTTTCAGGATATCCCAGCTTCAGTACAAGTGGCTCAATCGGAGGCACAGTGATTGAGCCACCTGTGCTGAAGCAGAACAATCCTGAAAACCTGACCTGTTGGGGGAGCGTGAGGACTGGAGTCCATGCAGTGCCTGACGTTTTGGTTGTACAGGACAGTAAAATGACATGATTGCTACCCATTTACCAAACAAAAACACTGTAACGTGCGTCAAAAGCTTATCTAGATCTTACAGAAAAAATGAAAAGAAACTTGCCAATATCATTTGTTAGAATGAGAGACCCGGCAGATTTGTTTTTAATCCAAGTAAAACATGATATGAAACATCAGATGTTAAACTATGACGGTATGGGATGAGGTCCTGCTTCCTACTGACAGACACAATCACTCATAGGAGCAAAGAGCAAAAGTGTGGCTGAGTTCTTTGGTAAACTGAAGGCGTGCTCCATATGACCGGGGGTCGAAAAATTGGACTACGGACAACACCGCTTTGGAAATTGATAAATAGGCCTCTTAATGCAGCAATCACCTCCAGAAGCCTTTAGGAGTTATTCATCTCATAACGTTAGTATCTAGCCCCGTGAGCATCTCCTGCTCTTTTCTAGTGTTAAAAGAAAAAAAAATCATGATTTTCTTAATCTCGTGTGTCTGGTTTATTTTGGTAATCTTTAGACTGCACTGGGCTCTGATGACAGCTCCATTTTAACCTCCCGGACACTTCATTTTAAACGCTTTTATCTCCTGCGTGAAGCATAAGATATGAAAAATAAAAAGTCGCGCTGGAAAGGGCAAGTAGAGAGATGTTAACGTAAATACATTTGATCAATGCAACTGCTGCTTGAAAGTGGGCTACAGTCACTTGTTCATGTTGTCTGGTCTGCCCATCCCAGGATCCTCTGCTGCACCACGGGTAAACACAGGTCTGTACAAATTAGTGACAGTTTCCGGTGCTATTGGTCAGACACGTAAAAGCTGTTTGGAAAGTATCCATTTTGTTACTCTTATAAACATCTGACAACACAAAATATTCTATTCTGCTCTCCTATTACATAAGAAGGATACAAATCAAGGTGCAATAGAGGAATTACAAATGCAAAATTGAACCAATTGGTCCCCGAGGGGATATCTGACCCGCCGTGGCAGACAGGTTACCCCTATATATACATGGGCTGAAATATAACAAACTCTCTCCCCTTTTCTGTGCAACTAGCTACTATGCACTTATATTCAGACATATTTATATCTGGAAGCGTCACCTACTAATGAGATATAGACATAACATTATATGTGTCTCAATTGAATACTAAATGGTGTTATGCTGATACAAATGGTGTAACCAGAAATTAAAGTACTACATTGGTGTACAAGGCAGGCTATGTATTGGACACTAAAAGAGTAATATTATATTACTTATGTATATATTTATATATAAGCCTATAGGGAACCATGTTAAAAATGGTTTTTGAGGCAAAAAGTGACACTGTGTGCTCATTTGCATGTCATTTCCCAGAATCCCTTGCTGCAGTGGAAGTGCTGTATGCTGGGTGATAATGGGGAAAGGCGGGGTTGCAGACCTGCCTAAGACATGCAGATGAGCATACAGTTGTATTTGCATATTTGCTTTCCTGTGGAGGGTTTTTGTCACTTTTTTTACTCACCATAACTTAACTCAGTATTATGGTATAGCCTATCCCATAGCCTCTTTGCATACCCAGTTAAAATCAACCCCACACTGATGAGACCCATTAAGGTCGAAACAGCTGTTTGTGGGTGGGTTTTCTGGGTATGCACCTTAACCCTGGCTGTGCTCAAAGCTGTGACCATGCAGCAAGCTTAAGCCTATAGGGAACCATGTTAAAAATGGTTTTTGAGGCAAAAAGTGACACTGTGTGCTCATTTGCATGTCATTTCCCAGAATCCCTTGCTGCAGTGGAAGTGCTGTATGCTGGGTGATAATGGGGAAAGGCGGGGTTGCAGACCTGCCTAAGACATGCAGATGAGCATACAGGTAGGTGTAGGTGTAGAGGTGTGTGTGTGTGTGTGTGTGTGTGTGTGTGTGTGTGTGTGTGTGTGTGTGTGTGTGTGTGTGTGTGTGTGTATATATATATATATATATATATATATGTAGAGGTATCAGTACCGTGTTAGCCGAGCTTCAATTTCAATAATCAAAAAATAAATGGATGATACTGTTCTGTGGCTAACGAAATGCTTTTATTTGTGCGAGCTTTCATTCATTGTAACATCGCCGGAAGAGGAGATCAGTGTATCTCGAAAGCTCGCACAAGTAAAAGCATTTCGTTAGCCACAGAACTGTATCATCTATTTATTCTTTGAGATATAGATATATATATAGATAGACAGTGGTTGACAAATCACCAAAAAATCTACTTGCCACACAAAAAAATCTACTCGCCACCTAGTACCAAACGTGTGCTGCTTGGGCCAATATTTACTCGCCCGGAGGTTAAATCCACTCGCCCGGGGCGAGCAAATGTATAGGTTTGTCGAACACTGTAGACATATATATATAGATATATATATATATATATATCTCCTATAACAGTATCTATTTTCCCTATACAATCTTGGGATACTTACCTTGGTGAAAACTTTAGAAACAGTTTTTTCTCTACAAATACACCCAATAATATTCAGACACACCTGTGCAGCTGCCTAAGAAGGTACACAATCATAGGACTAAATGCACTAAATGCTATTAGTGTTTGTCGAACTAGAATATTTGAGGTGTATAACATCTATGCTGAGGTTAGAAACAAAGAACTATACTTTATATGTTGGGAGTCAAATGGTTAAAACAACTAACGTAGCAATAGAATTATACTGTTATTGTGTTTTGTACTTCAGTACCTATATACAGTGCCAAGGTATTCATGTACTACAACCAAGGACATTCCTAGATTCTAATAGAATATTATCTTTTTGCTGATGTAGCAGCAGTATCAGAAAATAATCCATTAGGTTAAAATTATTTACCCACTTATACTGCTACTCCTCTACGGGGATTTTAAACAAATGTTTTAGTATTATATATATATATATATTTTTTCACAGTGTCACATATATGAGATTTGGATGTAATAAAATGTTATTATTTTTGTTTTTATTAAGACCCTATCTATCTGGAGGGAGCCATACTTACTCCTAATATTTACCTTTATCAACCATACACTATCATAGAGTGCATGCTATTAGAGGGTCTTTTCTGTTGATCCCCTCGGGGACCAATTGGTTCAATTTTGCTCTTATAAACATCCTTAATGTCGTGCAAAGTTCCAGCAGCCGTATTGGCCCCGGAGAAACGTAGATCCGGTGTAAGCCGAGAAACTTTATAATGGGGCACTCCACAGATAACATGATGGTGTACAGAGCGTTGGAAACCTCGCGTCTCTTCTTCGCGTGTATGGTGAGGTTTCGAAAGCTCGTTACCTATTTTATTCATGACAAACGCTCACACTGGTCCTGTAAAAAAAGGTATGGCGAAACGCAATTCTTACATGCGATGGCTGCCCTACATTTGGTACTGAACCCATCACATATCTCTTGTTACGTAGCAATATAAGACCCATTCATTCACGGTTGCTGCTTCCCAAAAACCTGGAAATCCGGTCACACAGGCAGCCAATTCCCTTTCCAGCCGCTTACACCAATGACACATCTACAAAGTGAAATACAGGAGGCAGGTAGATTATTACAGAACAGAAACTGTCTGTGAACATACTCACCAGATCCAGGGACACAGGTGGAAATAACAGTAGTACAGCTACTTTTTAATAAGGTCACTACTGGTGTTATGTCTGTACCAAAGTGGCGTAATCCTGCATAGCTGAAGTATTAACTTTAAATACACTCAAGAGAAAGATAATGGGTATGTAACACTGAACAATGAGAAAGGAATTCCATCAGAAACCCATCAATGATCGGTATTTGTTACCAAGTGTTCGGACCGCTCAATAAATTCCGGCTCTTCGGTGGAATTTATTTCCGTTTCCCAGCACACCACGACCAACGCCATGAATATAAAAGGTTTATCCATACTCTCCCTGGGTCACAGTGTTTGCCGCCTCCTGTAAAAGAGGGGACGCTTCTTCGGTCTGGGGTCTGGCACGACACACAGGTGCCTCTCTCGTGTATGTCCTCGAATAGCGGAAGCTTAACACCCCGGCGATGACGGACACCACGCAGGCGAAAATGGCGAAGTAGAAGCTTTCGCTGAACGTTACGGGGTTTTTATGCACCTCAATAGACTGGCAGTGTATCTCTTGGAGGATTAATACGAAGAGGCAGGAACACAGGCCCACGGCAGCTGCTGTTGACAAGGCTGCAAAACGCAAGGCAAAAGAAAAGAAGTCTTTATAGCTGAAACAGGTGATAAGAAATGTGCCTTAACCCCTTGGGTCATTGCATGTCACTGGCAACAGGGTGACCAGGACCCGTCCTACCGTGGCAAGAACAGAAGAGGGAGCTGTCCTCCTCCATTCTGTGACCATTGTTTGAGATTGCAATGTGTGTAATAGAGTGAATGCAATTGTCAGCATCATAGTGACAAGCGTTCTGTTGCCAAAGAAGGAACTAAATCCTTACTGTGATTCCAAAAAAGTTACGTAATTATGTATTTTGTTTAAAAAAATACAATTAAAAAAATATATCAGTTTATCTGTTAAAATCACTCCCCTGTCGATGTCTTCCACCCAAGTTCCTTTTACTCAAGTTTATTTTATCCCCTTCCGGGACAAATAAGCAAAACAAAATGTAGAGCAGAAGAATTAGTAAGAAGAAGTATCTACAGAGGATATTGCATTATAATGTAACGTCTTCATTTTGAGGGGGTTTAGCCGTTCTCTCACTAAGACCCCTTAAATGCATCTTAAGAGTGATGCATTTAAAGTGATCATTTTAAGTGACAATAATAGTTAGACTATAGTTATATATTTACTTTCTTCATGCAAGACCAATAACCTCAGCTGATATGACATGGATCTAATTGTATTCTCTTCACAGGTATGTCCCTGTCCCTGATCATCTGCAAGTCCTGTTTTAAAAGAATTTCCCTCCTGGCTTGTACTTT
Source organism: Ascaphus truei (assembly GCF_040206685.1). NCBI lineage: Eukaryota > Metazoa > Chordata > Amphibia > Anura > Ascaphidae > Ascaphus > Ascaphus truei. The sequence continues at coordinate 531,091,195 of NC_134483.1, forward strand.
TAATTCCTCTTGGTATGTTTGAATATCAAAAGGTGTTTTTTTTCCCCTTTTTTTCCCCTCTTAACTGTGTGCTGTTAATCGACCAACTGGAACAAGCTGATTTATTGGGGCGGGGGGAGGGTCATGTGACTGTTTTAGATGTATAAAACACAGATTCCCCTTGCATTGGCAAGGTAGCATTGGCATCTTAAGAGTGATGCATTTTAAGTGATCATTTTAAGTGACAATAATAGTTAGACTATAGTTTGACTAGAGGTGACTGGGGACTGCATCCTTTCTACAAACTCTCTTACTCAAGGCAACAAACGGTGAACTTATAATGACCACCACTATGATCCCATGCGTGCTAACCTGCATATTTAACCCCCCACCCCTTTGCAACTTCTTTCACTGCAGCCTCTCCCAAAACTGACTGCACAAAACACTGAAACCCTGAATTGACTCTAGCATTGCAATGCAGCAAAACACTTGACAAGGAACAGGCTCACCCCTGCTGTTTAGTCTGCACACACTCACTTTGCTCACAACAGCTCCATGCAGCACTGCCTACCTCTGGCATAATGAACCTGCTATGTATTTTAACATTTTTCTTTCTCCTGGCCTCATGGAGATGTTACTCCCTCTATCCACTACAAACTCCTCCATCCTGGCCCACAACCAACATCACCATACACCCTGGGCTACTCAAAAGCCTTGCACTATCTACTGAATGTTGGTGGAGAACTCTAAAAACCAGCACTCCAACCACTGCTCACTCTAATGGCAAACACCACAAATTTACAACTTGCAAATCACTACCCAAATTTCTACTCATACTATTACTCTCTTTAGCAGGTGATATTGAACCTAACCCATGTCCTCCCATTTCAGCTCTGTCCCGTGCCCCTGAGAATTCCACCTTTAAATTCCAAAAAGGGCTATCTGTCACCCATATAAACATCCGGAGCCTGCTGCCCAAACTGGACGAACTAAGGGCATGGTGCCTTATGCATAAACCCAAAGCCATCGTTCTTACGGAAACATGGCTATCCCCTAAAACCCCTGATGCAAATATCGCCATTCAGGGATACTCCATTTCTAGGAGAGATAGGTCAAAGAGAGGAGGAGGGGTGTTATTTTATATTGCAGACACATTACAATTTACACTGTTAAATTGCCCCCCAAGCCCACCCTCTTTTGAAATTCTAGTTGGCAAAATCTGCCTCCCCTTTTCTAAGCCAATCTTGCTCGCTGGCTTCTACTGCCCCCCTAAAGCCCCTCTACAATCCCTGACTGATATCACCCAGTTTCTTGGCTCCATTTCCTCTCTGAATGAGAAGAGTGAGCTGCTAGTTCTTGGGGATTTCAACTTCAATTGGCTTGACCCTAAAAACCACAAAATCCAGATACAACTCAAGTCACTTAACCTATCACAACTCACTTCCCAACCCACACGGACAAACCTGAAATCGCATAACCATTCCTTGCTAGACTGGATTCTCTCCTCAAACCCCACCAGAATCCAATCCTCTGGCATCCTTCCTGATATTTTCAGTGACCATGCAATAGTGTACTGTGTAAGGAACAACTAAGGGTGATATTACTCTGACAAACCTCACTGACATTGCAAATGCATTCAATGATTACTTTGTGGGGTGTGCCACTAACTTATTAGCGAAACGCAGCCCAAACCACAAATCTGAATCTCACCCTGGGAGTACACACAAAGCCCAACCCCCTCCCAACACTGCCCACAATTTTCAATTTGGCCCAGTATCTGAAGAGGAGATTACACAAGCGCTCCTCAAACTAAAACTAAGCAGCCAATGTGGACCTGACTTACTACAATCTAGGTTCCTACGACTTGGTGCCCCAGCCATTGCCAAACCAATTGCTTCCATAGTCAACTCTATCCTGTCTGCAGGCCATATCCCTAAGACATGGAAAACTGCCAGAGTTGTCCCAATCTTCAAAAGTGGGGACAAAAACACTGTCTCAAACTACAGGCCAATCTCCCTTCTCCCAATTCTATCCAAAGTCATGGAAAAATGTGTCCACTCCCAATTAAGCGATTTCTACACCAAGACAAATTTCCCTAGCCAATTCCAATCTGGCTTTCGTCCCAAACACTCCACCGTAACTACCCTGCTAAAAGTTTGCAATGAAATCCAGTGTGGAATGGAACGGGGACAACTCACTGGTGCAGTATTCCTAGATTTTGCAAAGGCTTTTGACACCGTTGATCATGCTATCCTGCTTAACAAACTCCAGAACTCTGGAATAGGGAAGCATGCTTTAAACTGGTTTCAGTCCTACCTATCAGGTAGATCCCAACATGTGTCCATCTCAGGCTCTAACTCGAACCCCCTGGATATCACTTGTGGTGTCCCGCAAGGCTCTGTTCTGGGGCCCCTACTCTTCTCAGTGTTCATTAATGATCTTCCCACAGCTTGTATGGAAGCCTCAATACACATGTATGCAGACGACACAATCCTATATGCACACAGCCATAGCCTCTCTGACCTTCAATACATACTTCAGTCTGACTTTTTGAGACTCGAAAACTGGATTTCCCAAAACAAACTGTTTTTAAACACTGACAAGACTGTAACAATGGTATTTGGGACCAAGACTAAATTTTTAAAGCTTCCAGCGACTGAGCTCCAGATTAGAACCAACGCTAACACCACCCTAACCCCTGTCACTAGTTTTAAATACCTGGGCTTATGGTTTGACTCCCACTTAACATTCGGGATGCACATTGATACCCTGACAACCAAGACCTATGCCAAACTAGGGGTACTTTACAGGAACAAATCCTCCCTAAGTCTCCTGGTCAGAAAGCGTATTGCACAGCAGATGCTAATGCCAATTATTGACTATGGAGACATAGTATATGGCACGGCACCTCAAACCCACCTTAGCAAACTTGACACCCTCTACAATTCAATTTGTCGTTTTGTTCTCCAATGCAACTACAACACACATCACTGTGAAATGCTCAAAGAACTAGATTGGTCATCACTAGAGTCTAGACGCAAAGTTCACCTTTCCTGTCTTGCCTTTAAATTCTTCATGGGCAAGCTACCCAGCTACCTGAACAAGCTCCTCACCCCTACCACTTGCAGCACCTATCACCTGAGATCAGACTCCAAAAGACTGTTCATGGTCCCAAGGCTCAACAAAGTATCCGGCCTTTCCTCCTTCTCCTACCGAGCACCCCAAAACTGGAACAACCTACCAGAGACTCTCATATCCACCACCAGTTTAAGTTCTTTTAAATCTAAGGCTGTCTCACATTTTAACCTGGTCTGTAACTGTTTCATACGCCCATAATATATATTTCTTTAACTGTGCACACAATGTCTTGTATATAATGTATACCCTGTTCATTTATGTAACTGTACTTGTAACCATGTATTATTTGTTTTACTCTGTGCCCAGGACATACTTGAAAACGAGAGGTAACTCTCAATGTATTACTTCCTGGTAAAATATTTTATAAATAAATAAATAAGTCAGGATATACACTTAAAATCCCTTTGAAGGCGTTAAAATAGGTATGAAGTAGGTTTAAAAAGGTGACAATGATGGGAAACACCTGTCACGTGATTGATATAAATCTCTGACAGTATATGGATACTGCAGGAGAAATGATGGAGCTGGTTCCCTCCCCTCCTTTGCAGTGGGGATAATTTAACAACCTTCAGAGACATACTGTAATTACCTGTGGTCATATGCAGTAGTGCTGCCACTTTGACGCCCATCAACCGGACTTTCCTGGTCTCCAAGAAATCAAGGAGGAAAGCGGTGAAGCCAACCAATATGCTGACGTAGCAGCACGTTGCCATCAGAATCAGGAGGTCCAATCCGTTCTTGCCAAGAAGATTACGTGAATCTTTTAAGAAACAAAGATACGTAATTTACCTAGGAGAAACCATTCTCCAAGGACATTGGGGTAACAACTAGCTACAAATCACTGAGGGGGCTCTCCACGTTAGCTGCAGTGTCATCTTTTCCCCTCCCATCTCACCCTGGTCCTTCGTCTATATGCACTTCCACGTCCATGGAAAGATTTTAGCCCCATTCATTGGAATGAGGGCCTGCGTCTGCTCTACCCCCATCCTGCCATTGATTCCAGTCATTCTTTCCCCCTCTGTCAAACACCACCCTCCGTCCGACCCATTAGTACCCTCCTTCCGCTCTTCTCCTTTGCCTCTGCTTCTCTCTACCCTCCTGGTGTTTGTACGTTCTTCCACCATGTACAGTAAGTACTTTCTTCCCTCCTCCACGTAAGTACTTTGTTCCCTCCGGTCAGTAATATTCAATTCCTATGTCACTAAATCCCCCCACCATTAGTATCCACTGCTTGACTGTTGGTATCCCTTCTCTCCTTTGTCACTTCCTCCCCCGTTCTTACCCCAATCATTTCTCACTAATGTCACGAATGACCCAAACCTCTTTCAGAGAGGTGAACTTCCAAAGACCCAACTCCATGACATTTGGGGCTTCTGGGCCCAACATTTAATTTTAATGGAGAAGCCCCAAGTTCAAATCAGTGAGACTGTATTCAAGTCGGAGAGTATTGATGTGGGCACGTCTGCCCCCTCTGTCAGCCCAGTGTCACCTGGACAACACCACCACAATACTGCCTTCTCCCTCCTCACTGTCATTACATTCTTCCTCTCTCTTGCCCCTATTCTCCTCCCTGAAACCTCCCACTCGCCCATGTATCCCTCCTTTCCCAGTACACCCTCCTCACTATCAGTACCCCCTCCTCTCCATCAGTACCCCCTCCTCTCCATCAGTACCCCCTCCTCTCCATCAGTACCCCCTCCTCTCCGTCAGTATCCCCTCCTCTCTGTATCCCGCTCATCTCCATCAGTACCCCCTCCTCTCTGTATCCCCCTCCTCACTGTCAGTACCACCTCCTCTCTATCAGTACCCCTTCCTTTCTGTATCCCGCTCCTCTCCATCAGTACCCGCTCCGCTCCATCAGTACCCCCTCTCTGTATCCCTTTCCTCACTGTCAGTACCCCCTCCTCTCTATCAGTACCCCCTCCTCTCTGTATCGATTTCCTCTATCAGTACCCCCTCCTCACTGTCAGTACCCCCTCCTCTCTGTATCCCTTTCCTCTATCAGTACCCCCTCCTCACTGTCAGTACCCCCTCCTCTCTGTATCCCTTTCCTCTATCAGTACCCCCTCCTCTCTGTATCCCTTTCCTCTAGCAGTACCCCCTCCTCTCTATCAGTACCCCCTCCTCTATCAGTACCCCTCCTCTCTGTATCCCTTTCCTCTAGCAGTGCCACCTCCTCTCTATCAGTACCACCTCCTCTCTATCAGTACCCCCTCCTCTCTGTATCCCCCTCCTCTATCAGTACCCCCTCCTCCTCTCTGTATCCCCCTCCTCTATCAGTACCCCTCCTCTCTGTATCCCTTTCCTCTAGCAGTACCCCCTCCTCTCTATCAGTACCCCCTCCTCTCTGTATCCCTTTCCTCTAGCAGTACCCCCTCCTCTCTATCAGTACCCCCTCCTCTCTGTATCCCTTTCCACTGTCAGTACCCCCTCCTCCTCACTGTCAGTACCCCCTCCTCCTCTCTGTACCCCTCCTCCTCACTGTCAGTACCCCCTCCTCCTCTCTGTACCCCCCTCCTCACTGTCAGTACCCCCTCCTCCTCACCGCTCTCAGTGAGGTTGCCCCCCAGGCGCAGCACATACACCACCCCGAACACATAGCCTCGCCCCCCGGCCTGCACATGCAGCCAGCTAGGGTCTGCCAGGGCGAGGCACACGGAGCCCACTGCGAAACCCTGCAGCAGGGCGGCGGCCAGGCAGCGCTCGGGGGGCGGCGGCGGGAGCCCCGGGGACCACGCGCCGTCCGAGACCCCGGCATCCTCCTCCTCCTCCTCTCTCCTATCCGCTCCCCGTAGCGCCATCTTTCTCTATCCCTCCGCCCGTCTCTACATCCAAGAGCGGCACTTCCGGGACACGCCCACTGTGACATCACCGGGCACGTGACACTCTCACTGAGTGTGACACGGAACAGTCTCTCTCATTAGAGGGGTCTCTCTCATTGTGAGAGCAGTCTATGTATCTCATTGGGGGGCAGTCTCTCTCATTAGAGGGGTCCCTCATTGTGAGAGCAGTCTATGTATCTCATTGGGGGGGCAGTCTCTCTCATTAGAGGGGTCCCTCATTGTGAGAGCAGTCTATGTATCTCATTCGGGGGCAGTCTCTCTCATTATAGGGGTCCCTCATTGTGAGAGCAGTCTATGTATCTCATTGGGGGGCAGTCTCTCTCATTAGAGGGGTCCCTCATTGTGAGAGCAGTCTATGTATCTCATTGGGGGGCAGTCTCTCTCATTAGAGGGGTCCCTCATTGTGAGAGCAGTCTATGTATCTCATTGGGGGAGGGCAATCTCTCATTAGAGGGGTCCCTCATTGTGAGAGCAGTCTATGTATCTCATTGGGGGGGGGGGCAGTCTCTCATTAGAGGGGTCCCTCATTGTGAGAGCAGTCTATGTATCTCATTGGGGGGCAGTCTCTCTCATTAGAGGGGTCCCTCATTGTGAGAGCAGTCTATGTATCTCATTGGGGGGGGGGGCAGTCTCTCATTAGAGGGGTCCCTCATTGTGAGAGCAGTCTATGTATCTCATTGGGGGGCAGTCTCTCTCATTAGAGGGGTCCCTCATTGTGAGAGCAGTCTATGTATCTCATTGGGGGAGGGCAATCTCTCATTAGAGGGGTCCCTCATTGTGAGAGCAGTCTATGTATCTCATTGGGGGGCAGTCTCTCTCATTATAGGGGTCCCTCATTGTGAGAGCAGTCTATGTATCTCATTGGGGGGCAGTCTCTCTCATTAGAGGGGTCCCTCATTGTGAGAGCAGTCTATGTATCTCATTGGGGGGCAGTCTCTCTCATTAGAGGGGTCCCTCATTGTGAGAGCAGTTTATGTATCTCATTGGGGGGGGGGCAATCTCTCTCATTAGAGGGGTCCCTCCTTGTGAGAGCAGTCTATGTATCTCATTGGGGGGGCAGTCTCTCTCATTAGAGGGGTCCCTCGTGAGAGCAGTCTATGTATCTCATTGGGAGGCAGTCTCTCTCATGGGCGTCAGTCTCTTTGAGTGGGAAGTCTCTCATGGGAGCCAGTCTCTCATTGGGGGAAGGCAGTCTCTCATGGAGGGGAGTCTCATTGAGGGGGCAGTCTATCTCATTGGCAGGGTCACTATCACTGGGGTGGGGCAGCATATATTATATTATTTGGCTGGGCTCTACATCAGCACAATCCATGTTCACAGGGGTCCCACAGAGATGTCTGTTTTACCCGTTTCTGCAGTTCTTGCAGAGATTAGAAACCGCCCCGCGTTACAGCAATACAATATGCAGAGATTATACATGGGAAAATCAATTGTCCATTAGGTGGCAGGAGGAGATCAGTAGTCCTGAAGCCAATATCACCGCTGCCACAGAAGGACGCGGTAAATAATGTTGTAAATATGTGAATATTGGTATAAAACGTGCTGAATCAGGTTAGAGGATAAAAAAAACTGTGCTGTGCACGCGCATAGTAAGTGAAACTTCTTTGTGCTGTCAGCAACATATAAAGTAACAATAATATTATTACTGCTTAGAGCATGAGTAAATTTGATTGGCGGGGGTCATGTTTATTGGCAGCAGTACCGGCATCATGGATGTTGAGCGGGTGGGGGAGCTCACGGGGTAGGGGGGAATAGGCACATCATTCAGGGGTGGTGTTCGGCGCATCACTGATGTGTGTGTCAGTCAGAGTGTGCGGGCATCAGTGTGCGTGTGTGTGTCACTCCGTGTGTGTGTATATGTGTCAGTCAGTGTGTGTATGTGTGTCAGTCAATGCGTGTGTGTATGTGTATCAGTCAGTGTGTCAGTCAATGTGTGTGTGTGTCAGAGTATGTGTGTCTCTGTGTGTGGTGTGTATGTCTCTCTGTCTGTGTCCTGCCCCCTGTCTTCTGACTCCCCCCACCCCCCGGCGGAGCTGGGGCCCCGGGGGGGCTCAGTCTGAGTCTTCTGAGCAGCCCCCCCCCCCCCGGAGGTACACGACCGGAGCAGCCCCCATTCTCTACCCCCGGCAGAGCTGCGGACACGACTGTGTCCTGCTGCAGCCAGCTCCCCGGCGGAGGTACGGGGCCATGAGGGGGGTACGGAAGGGCACGGTAACTCGCATGGGGCGCTCAGCGCTCTTCCTCCCCCACCCCCTCTGATGGTGCTGTGGGGGATGCAGCACGCTCAACCCCCCCCCCCCCCCCACAGTAACTCACGTGTGTGCGCGCACGCACTCAGCGCTCTTCCTTCCTCCTCCCCCCCCCTCTGGCAGTGATGCGTGGGAAGCGGCGCGCTCAAACCCCCCGCTTCCCGCGGCATGTCAGCGGTGCGTGTGGGGGGAACGGCGGCCGTTAGGAGCGGCGTGTGCGGCGATATTTATAGCGGGCGAGTGTGGGAGGAGCGGCGGCGTGACGTCATTTCTGTTTCACATTTTCGTCTCCATGTCTCCAGTTTTGTCCCATCAAAATTGACTGTGCCACTAAAGAAGTTTCACTTCAAAAAAACCCTGTATGTTTTCCACATAACATTGAAAATGCCGCAGTTTTTACCTCCGCACCTCCCTCCTGAGATACTTACACTGTTTTCCCAGATACTTACTGGTGAATGTACCTGTATTACTTCCTGGTTTCACGCTGGGGTTTTAATAGCCCTCCAATAGGAACGTTGCGTCTTCCTATTGTCCCCTGTGATGCTGGAAATTTAAACCGCCATTTTGTTTCCCCTGGAGGGGACTGAAATGCAGGTGCCTGGACCGCTAAGTATATCGGAAACTGTCGGTCGCTGGAGCTGAAAACAGCGTGTTTCAGATCCGGAGACCCCTGCTCCCATCCCATAAAAGGGGGAGTAAGGGGGGGGGGGTAAGAGTGAAAGAGAGGGGGGGTAAAAAAGGGGAGTAAGAGCGCAAAGTGAAAGAGGTGTAAGGGAGTGGGGAAGTAACAGAGGGTAGATAAGGGGTAACGGGGAGTACGAGCGAGCGGGGACTAAGAGAGGGGGAGTGACAGATGGGAGTAAGAGCGAGAGACGGGACTAAGGCTGCATCCACGCTAGCGCTGAGAGCGCGGCGCTTGCAGAGTTTAGTTCATGAAATTTAAATTGTCCCCACTCACACGGTGCGCGGGCACTGTAGAGGGAGAGGGGGTTGGCCCGGTATTAAAGGGGACCCCATATGGCCACCCCCTGACCTCACCAGGGAGGCAAGGGGTTAACTGGACTGCGGTCCAGGAATGTGGCTTACACCTTGTCATGTCATAAGTCCTGTGATCAAAAGTTAACTGCCCTGAATATTTACCCAAACACTAGGAACCAAGTCCTGACCAACAGACTCTAATTGTTACCTGAGGGCGGAGGAACATCAAACTGGAGTGGTTTGTAAGTGTTATGTCTACACCTACAAACAATGAAGCTCCTGCCAGATACTTCATTTGGTAGACGGGTCGTCGCTCCTGATTTAATTATGGGGCTACAGAAATAAGATCCTCAGAGTCCCAGTACACATGGGCTAACTAGCTGGGGGGCATGGTTTAAACTGTGTCTACACGTTAGGGATTGGATACAGATAATTGTTCACCAATAGTCTGTATTCAATGTTAAGAATAGGGTTACACAGGTATATATACTGTGTCAACCCTACAGTTTTTGGGAGTTGTGCTTCTGATTCCACCTGGAATGTCACCGGATTGCTGGAGAATTGCTAGCTGATACTTCTCCATCCCCCAACCCTAAGTAAGTGTTACCTTCTTGCCTGTTAATTGTACTATATTGCTGTGTTCACCTTTTTTAAGGAATAAATTATATTTTATTATATCTAAGCCTCATTCAGTTCAACCCAGATATTTGGTGTTCATTATATCTTGTCATAAGTTACCGTGACAAGCTCTATAATTAACTGGTGGCAGCGGCGGGATTGAACTGAACCTGTATTACAGTGTACGGCGGGACCTTGTAATATAGTGGGAACTCGAAGGGAATTGCGAGTTCCTGGGACTAAAGATATTGAACACACAGTAGTGCAACAGTTAACACAAGTTGTAACACCACCTCACTGCTGCGACCGTGAACCATGAGCGAGGCTGAAGGCTCATCCAACATGAGGACCCGAGCTCAGCTGAAAGACAAGTGCCGTGAATATGGACTGCCCTATGAGAACCAGGAGGTCGCAGACATGGTTGACGCAATGGGTGACTATGAAGCCCAGCTTGCCCTTTTACAGCCACCCGGAGATTGGGAAGGAACCCAGTGCCGGGGCGGCGGAATCTCGGGGAGGGAACGAGTGCACCTCCCGGGAGCAGTGCAATAGGATGGGTACTGGTTGCTGCGGCTACCAGTCCGTTCACCCCTGAAATGTTGGCACTGATTACTGCGTGGGGAGACAGAGGGACACCGGAGGAGCGGCTGCAGATTATCACTATGGCAGTGAACAGACCCGCTTATTGCCCTCCTGTCCAACCCAACAACGATGAACTTAAACTGGATCAGCACAGTCTCACCAAGTTCGTGGAAGGTACTGATCAGATCGACAGTTTTTTAAAGAACTTTGAGACACAGTGTGGGCGGTACAAAGTGCTTCCCCAGCATAGGGTTGCACGTTTGGACCCCTTACTGTCCGGCTTGGCTAAGCAGACGATGATGGCGCTTCCAGATGAGTATGCTGATGACTATGACCACCTGAAAGAACTGTTATTGTTTCAGTACGGTTTTACCCCTGAAGCCTACCGGGGGAAAATTCCGGCAGGAAGAGAGGCAGCCCCAGGAGTCCTATGTTACCTACGTGACCCGCATGGCTTTGTACGGGATACGCTGGGTGGAGGGCTATGAGGCACGGACTTACCAACGCCTGCTGGACCTCATCTTTCAGGAGCAGCTCATGCAGCAGTGCCCGCCGGCGGTGAGGGCTTGGGTGTATGACAAGAAGCCCAAGACTTACCAGGAGGCGGCGAGGCTTGCAGACGACTATGTGGCCAGCCGAGCCCTGATGACCACCAAAGCAGTAGCCAAGGCGGCGGTGGCACCGGCCAAAAAGTCTTCCAATACCCCCCAATGGACTCAGAGGCCGCCTGCGGGCAGCAGTCCACCAAAGGCGGGGGAGCTCCGGCACGAGCGCCGGTGCTACAACTGCAACCGCCCTGGTCACATCAGACCAGATTGCCCGGAACCCCTGCGTTCCGGCGGATCCCATCAGGGGCAACGCACCCCAGCTGCGAAGCCGGTAGCACGCGTGCGGGTGGCTTCCACCAAAGACTCCGGACCGGTCATGGAACCAGCTCCCAGCAAGACGTCCCATGCAACGCCTGTCCCGGTTTCATTGGTGCCTACAGCAGGAGCGGAGGACATCTCAGCGCGGACCTGCAGCAGACTGACGTCCAGAGCAGACATCTCACCCCAGTCACAGTCGGTGACCGGCAAGCAGTCGGCTTGCTGGATTCAGGAGCTGCAGTGACCCTGGTCCGACCTGATATGGTCCGGCCAGAGGAATTACTCCCAGGCCCTGGGATACAGATCAGTGTGGCCGACGGAGAGCCAAGTTTCTTGCAAGTGGCCAGGATCTTTTTGGATTGGGGGAGGGCCAGGGTGTGCGGGAGGTGGGGGTTTTACCCGGTTTGGATGCCGATGTTCTTCTTGGCAACGACCTGGGTCCGATGACCTGCACCTATGACCGAGTGCCCAAACCCGATGCAGTGGCGGCGGTTACCCGGAGCCAGACAGCGGCAATGGCAGCGGCGCCAGTCCCCCAGCCTTTGGGACCAACGTTAGCGGAGGGCACAGAGGAGCCCGGGGAGGTAAGCCAGGATCAGTTGCAACCACAGACTGACTTACTGTTTCCCCTCACCCTTCCCCATTCTCCGGACAATGACATGACTGGGGGGTGGCCAGAATTAGGAGCCCAGTTTAGGGAGGCAGTGAAGACAGACCCTACCCTTGCCGGCGTGAGACTTCGGGCGTCCGAATCTCAGGCAGGGGAAGGCACTGAGCACTGCCTATTGTATAAGGGACTCCTGTATAGAGAAGAAGGGAACCCAGGGATAGAGGAGGGATTGACCCGTAAGCGACAGCTAGTAGTGCCCCAGGGGTACCGACAGCAACTGTTACGGGTAGCTCACTCTATTCCGTTAGCGGGACATCGGGGTCAACAGAACGCGAGCCCGGTTATTACAGCGTTACTACTGGCCGGGGGCATCTCAAGATGTGGGCAATTTCTGCCGCTCTTGTGATGCCTGCCAGCGAGTGGGTAAGGCGGGCGACCATGTGAAGGCACCCCTGAAACCCCTACCGATAATAGGGGAACCCTTCCAGAAAGTAGCGATGGACCTTGTAGGATCCCTTATGATTCCTAGCAGGTCAGGGAAGCGCTACATCCTCACAGTGGTGGATTTTGCCACCCGGTACCCTGAGTCGGTAGCGCTTGGCAACATAGATGCTAAGACAGTGGCAACAGCTTTGCTGAACATTTTTTCTAGGGTAGGTTTCCCTAGTGAGATCCTAACCGATCAGGGGTCGCAGTTCATGAGTGAACTGTTACATTGTCTCTGGGATGCATGCGGTGTACAGCACCGGCGCACTACCCCTTACCATCCCCAAACAAACGGATTATGTGAGAGGTTTAATGGTACCCTGAAGCAGATGCTTCGGACCTTAATAGAGGCGGAGGGGAAAGACTGGGAGATTCACCTGCAGCACTTACTGTTTGCATACCAAGAGGTACCGCAAGAATCTACAGGCTTCTCCCCCTTCGAGCTACTATATGGCCGCAGGGTACGTGGACCTCTGGACCTATTATGTGAGGGATGGGAAGGGGAGGCTACTGCTACTGATGCTTCAGTGATCCAGTATGTAGTAGATATCCGAAACCGGTTAGAGATGCTCATGGGGGTGGCCCAGGACCACCTCAGGGCCGCTCAGACCAGGCAAAAGCAATGGTATGACCGGAATGCCCGTAGCAGAGAATTCATCCCAGGACAGCAGGTGCTTGTTCTCAAACCCACTCGGGAGAACAAGTTGATGGCTGCCTGGTCGGGACCGTACCCGGTTATCCGAAAGGTGAATGAGTACCTGTACGTTGTACAGGTAGAGCCTGAGAGGCATAAGACATATCACGTCAATATGCTGAAAGAATACAGAGCACCGAGTTTTGGAGCAGTGATGGCCATTTGTAGCCCACTGCTGGAGGATCCGGCGAGCAATGCTCTGCCTGATCTCCAAGGGGAGGCTAGGCAGGGAAACACTGTGGAGCAGGTAGAGATAGGGGTACAGTTGAGTGCTAGACAGCACATAGAAGCCAGGGAACTGCTAGCTAAGTTTAGGGCCCTCTTCACTGACATGCCAGGGACCACACATCTCACAAAACACCCAGTGCACACAGGGGATCTGCAGCCTCTGCATAAGCACGCTTATAGAGTGTCAGCAGAGGTCAAGACCAGTATGGAAAGGGAGATAGAGGAGATGCTGACCCTAGGGGTAATTACTCCGTCCCAGAGTCCTTGGGCAAGCCCAGTAGTTATAGTCCCTAACAACGACAAGACCACCCGGTTTTGTGTGGACTATCGCTTGCTCAACGCTGGGACATTGTCAGATGCCTATCCCATACCCCGCATGGATGAGTTACTAGATGAACTCGCGGGAGCAAAGTATCTGACCACTATGGATTTGAGCAAAGGCTATTGGCAAATCCCACTGACCCTGGAGGCTAGGGAGAAGTCAGCATTCATCACTCCAAGTGGCCTCTATAAGTTTTTGGTGATGCCATTTGGGATGAAGAATGCCCCGGCTACCTTCCAACGCCTGGTCAATAGGTTACTGGAAGGGATGCAGAGCTATGCCAGTGCTTACTTAGATTACATTGCTGTCTTTAGTAATTCCTGGGACTCCCATTTAGGACATGTAGCTGCGGTGCTAGATAGGATCAGGGAGGCCGGGCTTACCTTGAAACCCACTAAGTGTATGGTAGGGATGGCAGAGGTCCTGTACTTAGGGCACAGGGTGGGTGGAGGGCACCTCAAACCAGAGCCAGCCAAGATAGAAGCCATAGTTCAGTGGCCTGTTCCAAAAACCAAGAAACAGGTCATGGCATTTTTGGGCACCGCAGGGTACTATAGGAAGTTTGTCCCACAGTACAGCGCCATGGCCAAACCCCGGACTGATTTGACTAAGAAGAAACTGCCTGTGCTTATCACCTGGACTCCTGCCTGTGAAACTGCTTTCCAGGCACTGAAAACTGCGCTTGCTGGGGCCCCCATACTGGCTGCCCCGGACTATACCAAACATTTCCTTATACAGACTGATGTCTCGGACTATGGCATTGGGGCTGTGTTGAGCCAAGTGGGGGACGACGGTAGAGAGCACCCTGTGGTGTACCTCAGCCGAAAACTACTCCCTAGAGAGGTGGCCTATGCCACCATTGAGAAAGAGTGCTTGGCCATTGTGTGGGCACTCAAAAAACTCCAGCCCAATGTGTATGGAAGGGCTTTCACGGTCCTCACAGACCACAACCCCCTGAGTTGGCTGCAGAGGGCATCAGGGGAGAATGCCAAGTTGCTAAGGTGGAGCTTGGCCTTGCAAGAGTTTGAATTTACCATTCAGCACAAAAAGGGTAGTGAAAACAGCAATGCTGATGGACTTTCACGTCAGGACTATCACTCTGAGACTGAGTTCATTAATGGTGCCAGCAGTGCCCCACTCCCCATTAGGGCCAGTGGGCCACAGGTCACCCATTAAGAAGGGGAGGTGTAGAGGGAGAGGGGGTTGGCCCGGTATTACAGGGGACCCCATATGGCCACCCCCTGACCTCACCAGGGAGGCAAGGGGTTAACTGGACTGCGGTCCAGGAATGTGGCTTACACCTTGTCATGTCATAAGTCCTGTGATCAAAAGTTAACTGCCCTGAATATTTACCCAAACACTAGGAACCAAGTCCTGACCAACAGACTCTAATTGTTACCTGAGGGCGGAGGAACATCAAACTGGAGTGGTTTGTAAGTGTTATGTCTACACCTACAAACAATGAAGCTCCTGCCAGATACTTAATTTGGTAGACGGGTCGTCGCCCCTGATTTAATTATGGGGCTACAGAAATAAGATCCTCAGAGTCCCAGTACACATGGGCTAACTAGCTGGGGGGCATGGTTTAAACTGTGTCTCCACGTTAGGGATTGGATACAGTTAATTGTTCACCAATAGTCTGTATTTAATGTTAAGAATAGGGTTACACAGGTATATAAACTGTGTCAACCCTACAGTTTTTAGGAGTTGTGCTTCTGATTCCATCTGGAATGTCACCGGATTGCTGGAGAATTGCTAGCTGATACTTCTCCATCCCCCAACCCTAAGTAAGTGTTACCTTCTTGTCTGTTAATTGTACTATATTGCTGTGTTCACCTTTTTTAAGGAATAAATTATATTTTATTATATCTAAGCCTCGTTCAGTTCAACCCAGATATTTGGTGTTCATTATATCTTGTCATAAGTTACCATGACAAGCACGCACACCCAAGCTTGGCGCTTGGGGAGGCCAAAAAAAGAGACTTTCAAGCGCGCTCAACAAGCCCCCACACGTGCACTTACAAAATAGACAGGACACCTGGCGCTCATGCTTGGAGAGCTGGTGACATCAGCGCTCTCAAGCATGAGCGCGGTAAGCGCCAGCGGGGCCGCAGCCTAAGAGAGAAGGGGGGAGTACAAGACAGGAAGTAAGATAGAAAGGGAGGAGTGGGGGAGTGAGGGAGAGGGGAGAAAGAGATTGAGAAAGGAGGAGAGGGGAATATGAGAGAGGCGGTAAGAAAGGGGGGAGTTAGAGAGTGGACTAAGAGAAATAAAGAGGGGCAGAGAGAGAGAAAGAGGGTGGGGGGACTAAGAATTTTGCTGTTATCAATTTCAGTGGTGGTAGATCACCGTAGGATTAGGCGGCAAAAGTAAATCCTAGATACCTAAAGTCTGAGCACCTCTGATATAAAGGGTCATGGGTTTGGTGTAAGAGCAGAAGCAGAAAGGTGATAGTAGAGAGATAACATGACTGTGAGAGTGTCAGTGAGAGAATCGGAGAGAGACTCCGAGTGAGAATCAAAGAGAATCCAAGTGAGAGTCAGAGAGAGAATCAGAGTGATTGTCAGAGAGAGAATCAGAGTGAGTGTCAGAGGAAGAAAAAATACAAAATATATTTTTTTGTGTACTTAGTAGTTATACTTTAGTTATTCAAATTCAAGTTACAGTTAAATAAAGAATATGGGCTTAAAGTGCAGTCTATCAGCTTTAATTTGAGGGTATTCACATCCAAATTGGAGGAAGGGTTTAGGAATTACATCTCTTTAATATGTAGCCCCATCTTTTTCAAGGGACTAAAAGTAATTGGACAATTGACTCAAAAGCTGTTTCATGGACAGGTGTGGGCTATTCCTTTGTTATTTCATCATCAATTAAGCAGGTAAAAAGTCTGGAGTTGATTCCAGGTGTGGCATTCGCATTTGGAAGCTGTTGCTGTGAACCCACAACATGCGGTCAAAGGAGCTCTCAATGCAAGTGAAACAGGGCATCCTTAGGCTGCAAAAAATAAAGAAAATCCACCAGAGAGATAGCAGGAACATTAGCAGTGGCCAAATCAACAGTTTGGTACATTCTGAGAAAAAAAGAACGCACTGGTGAGCTCTGCAACACAAAAAGGCCTGGACGTCCACGGAAGACAACAGTGGTGGATGATCGTAGGATCCTGTCCATGATAAAGAAAAACCCCTTCACAACATCCAGCAAAGTGAAGAACACTCTCCAGGAGGTAGGCATATCATTATCCAAGTCTACCATAAAGAGAAGACTTCACGAGAGCAAATATAGAGGGTTCACCACAAGGTGCAAATCATTCATAAGCCTCAAGAATAGAAAGGCCAGATTAGACTTTGCCAAACAATATCTAAAAAAGCCAGCCCAGTTCTGGAACAGCATTCTTTGGACAGATGAAACTAAGATCAACCTGTACCAGAATGATGGGAAGAAAAAAGTATGGAGAAGGCTTGGAACGGCTCATGATCCGAAGCATACCACATCATCTGTAAAACATGGAGGCAGTGTGATGGCATGGGAATGCATGGCTTACAATGGCACTGGGTCACTAGTGTTTGATGATGTGACAGAAGATAGAAGCAGCTGGATGAATTCTGAAGTGTATAGGGATATATTCTCTGCTCAAATTCAGCCAAATTCAGCGAAGTTGATTGGACGGCGCTTCACTTTATAGATGGACAATGACCCAAAACATACTGCGAAAGCAACCCAGGAGGTTTTTTTTAAGGCAAAGAAGTTGAATATTCTGCAATGGCCGAGTCAATCACCTGATCTCAACCCGATCGAGCATGCATTTCACTTGCTGAAGACAAAACTTAAGGCAGAAAGACCCACGAACAAACAACAACTGAAGACAGCTGTAGTAAAGGCCTGGCAAAGCATCACAAAGGAGGAAACCCAGCGTTTGGTGATGCCCATGCGTTCCAGATTTCAAGCAGTCATTGCCTGCAAAGGATTCTCGACAAAGTATTAAAAATGAACATTTTATTTATAATTGTGTGTATGAAAATGGTTGCAATTCCTAAACGTTTCATACGATATTTTTGTTCAACCCCTTGAATTGAAGCTGAAAGTTTGCACTTCTACTGCCTCTCGGTTCTTTAATTTCCAATCCATTGTGGTGGCGTACAGAGCCAAAATGATGATAATTGTGTCAGTGTCCAATTATTTCCGGACCTAACAGTATATATATATATATATATACACACACATTTTAAGTTATGGTGGGTGAAAAAGGGAACAAAAAACCTCCACCATTAGCATATAGCCATATATGTGTGAACGGCACTGCATTTGCTTAAATGGGCTCCATGTGAATGGGTATTCCAGGCAAAAGGTGACACATTGTGTGCTCATTTGCATGTCATTTCCCAGAATCCCTTGCTGCAGTGGGAGCACTGTATGCTAGGTGATAATGGTTGAAAGGCAGGGTTGCAGACCTGTGAATGTGCTCACAAGTGATATTCTTTATATATATATATATATATATATATATACACACAAAAAATACAATGAACTTGATAAAGGACCCATAGTCCAAAACATTGCTCAAGCATACAACAATAAACAAAGAAGCCCCAATGCACATCCAACACATAACAGAATATTTAGTACATGTTTTTTTCTATATTTTCTTCTTGGGTCATTTCGTTTTAATCCTTTGACCAAAACATGTTAAGCCTGCAACCACGTCGCGGTGTGACCCTATCAACAGGACCTACACTGCCCATTTATACCGTGTCTTTTATATTTCTTCCTCTGCGTAGGGAGAAAAGGAAACAAAACAGTTATATAGCCAACAGCACGGGGTGCGTGACATGTGTGCAGGGCCTAAGGTGTAAGTGTAGTGGTAGTGTAGGACCTGCTGATAGGGTTACCTTGGCGTGGTTGTAGGTTTAAAATTATTTGGCCAAAGGATTAAACTAAATGACCCCTAATTATAAGAAAAAATATATAGAAACAATATATAATAATGAACTAAATAATGCCATATAGGACGTGCATTTGGGTTTCTTTGTTTATTGTAGTGCTAGAAGGCTTCTGGGGCACAAGTACAACTGCTTATTGAATACTAGTGGTTCTTCGTCTTTGCTGTAGGGTCCCATTTATTAGTAGTCCTTTTCCTGCCATGGGCATGATGACCATAACCACCATGCCACCTTCCAAACCCTCCTCTTCTGCCAATATAACGAGACCTATTTGTTTTCACCAGAGTCCCATCCCAACTGCACAGGCCACATGGTGTGTGTTCTACTTATAGGCTGTGCAGTAAGCCAAGGTTAAGAGAGAGAAATGAAGAGAAGTCAATATATTTCAGGGGTGGCCAACTCCAGTCCTCAAGGGTCACTAACAGGTCAGGTTTTAAGGATATCCCTACTTGAGCACAGGTGGCTCAGTCAAAATGTCTGAATTTCTGAACCACTTGTGCTGAAGCAGGGATATCCCGAATACCTGGCCTGTTGGTAGCTCTTGAGGACTGGAGTTGGCCGTGCCTGATGTATTTTAAGAGACATTGCGATGCACATTGACTTTTAATGCTTGGCAATTTTTTTTTGCAAAAAGGGCAAATTTCGTTTTGGTTCTCATACTTGGGGGGATGGAGGAGGGGGGGACCAACTTGATTTTTGGAGGGTGGGAGGAGGGGTTGTTACTTAAAAAGATTAGAGGGAAGTCTTTCCAGCAGGAAAGGGGGTAAATGTGCCAAAACACGTCAGGCAAACAGTATCCGCAAAATGGGTGAATATGCAATGCCAGCTGTGTAAAAATCGTCGGAGCATTCACAGTATTAAAAAGGAAAATGGACCCTGAAATAATAAAAAGCAGTATTCAGGTTTTTAACCCCCTCCCTCTTATAATGCCGCATACATGAAATACCCAGTTCACAGATGTAGTAAACGACATCAGTTACGCTGCCTAGCATATTTCCTGGTTTGTGATGTCACAGGGCACTTGTTGAGTAGTAATACAGTGGGTGGTATGCGTCAGTCTCTCGACTACAAAAGCAGGGCAAAAACACAAGATTCATCAAAGAAAAAGTCCACCTAGAATACAGGGATATTTATTTATTTTTTGCTTAGATAAATATTACTCCATTGGCCTTTAATACATCGCCTCCAGTATCCTCATTCAGCTCTGCAATGTACAGATGTAGCCAGCCTCTGTGTGCTCTGTGCCGGGGGGGGGGTCCCCCATTCAGCAGAACAGCGCCCTAAATGGTCCCTATCCCTGGATCCGCAGCAGTTTCATTTTCTTCCCAGCTCTGGGGACAGCAAGTCTGGCTGCATCTATACTGCAATCATCTCCATCCTAAACCAAATACACAGACTTTATTACTGGAGTGTATTTCCACCACCTAATGTATCTGGAAATAAAAGGGAGGGGCTAAATGAACCTTGAAAGCAGACCTTTAATGGTTTTAAACCCATTTCATAACATTCCTTTTGTTCTGTCTCACGATCGCCAATTTCTGCGCATCACAAATGATGTATGTACTGAAATCGCACTAATATATATATGTAACGGGTATTCCACCCCACCCAATCGCATATATAGTGTGGGTGAGTAGAACATGCAGTGTTACCGGTGTGGTGCATTACCTGTTGGCTCGCAGGAGGGCTGAGCTTCCGCCACGGGGAACCTGGGGCAATTATACTAGGGGTAACCACTTACTCAATAGGTGCAGCGCCTCCACCTGCGATGGCTCCCACCAGAGAGGGAGTGGATCCTCGCAGGACAAACTCAATGATCACATACACAATGGGGTATAATAACTAAGGACTTTACTAACATGTAATACGACACATCACATTCATAATATAACCTGTGTCCCTCTCAGGAGGAGACACTAACCATGACGTCTCGCAGGACGATTCCCCAACACTAGGTGATCCCACCCAGTGTCCAAAGAACCCCACCCAATGTCCCGCACTCTTGCAGAGAATCAATGGGTGACTGCGCAGTCACCATTAAGCTAAGGGCCCGGTGGTGCACTTAGAACTGTAGATACCTGCCGAGCACTCCAGTGCTCGGATCAGCAACGCTTCACAAAGGGTCAGACGCGTGATGAATCCGTCTGATCCTATCCTGGCGATATTCTCTGTGACCCCCAACGTGGGTCCGAACTCCTTCACTGGAACCGCAGCATCTGCTGAGTCCCTCACTAACACAATAGCAACATGACACATACTACACTATAGGCGTCCCTATAACACAGCATCCTTAAGTGGCTTAAGGGTCAATCTCCTAGGGCCTTCGGGGTTGCCTATCCTATATAGGTAGGTCTTGTACCCTCCCTACTCATAATACGGGCCCTGGGCCATGGATCCCCGGACTGGTTACCGCTATGAACCCCCCCCAGTTGCCTCGTACTACGCGCAACGCCGCCCTGGGCTATAGCTCCCCGGATTGGTTACCGCTATGAAACCCCCCCAGTGGCCTCGCCACTCGCAACACGGACCCTGGGCTATGGCTCCCCGGACTGGTTACCGCTATGAAACCCCCCAGCTGTCTCGTGCCACTAACTTACAACAGGACCCTGGGCTATGGCTCCCCGGATTGGTTACCGCTATGAAACCTCCCCAGTTGTCCTTATCTTCCCTGCTGTTCCCCAGTGCCAACTAAAGTAAGTGACAGGTTCCCTATCCTGAGGGCTGTCCCTGGCAACACTCACACTACTGGGGACTCAGGGCTATATTGGGCCAAGGGGGTGCTGGCCTAGTACAGGGAGTTCCTCGCTCCTGTACCCTACCTCCTTCCCTTGACTGCTCCTTCCTCTGACTGACAACGTAGCTGCAAGCCCGCCAAATGTATCCACTTGCTCTCCTGGCAGTCCTGCAGCCCTATTGGCTCCTATGAGGCACCTGGTGCCTGTCTCCCTATGCCTCCTGGGAATTGTAGTCCCAAGGCCCTTACTGTAACATTGGGGCCGCGTGCGCGCCTTCCCTGTGCTTACACTAACCCCTAATGGCCGCCGCAATCTCTCCCTACCTCTCGCGCTACTCTCCTGGCTGGCTCCTACACTCGCGCGATCTTCTGCGCATGCGCGACTATCTCGGGCCGCCGGGGACTCTCTGCGCATGCGCGAACCGGCGCAACATGGCGGCGCCCTGTGCAAGAGCCGCCGGAGATCTCCTGCACTCCGGCGAGCTCCCTCCTCGGCCCCCACCCTCCTGAATGGCCGTCGGGTCTGCCGCTTGCCGCTGGCAGTACCCGACAGCGTCCGTGACCACGGAGGCGCCCGGGGGGGTCGCAGGGGGAAAAAGATGACCTGGCTACACTCTCCCCCTGGTGAAAAACCCAACGCCCTCGCTTGGGGAACGACATAACATGGTACAATTTCACACAATGCAAAATTACATGGCATATCACACCCACTATTACCCGAGGCCAGCTGAGTATCAGCTGCTTGCTGAGACCATTTGTGGGGTGCCCCTAACTGATCAGATGGGGGTACCTCACTTTTGCGTCCGTGAGCCTCCCCGGGGTGAATCTCTCGGAAAGCACACTCTGGCGTAACAGTCACTGCTTCAGTGCTACTTCCTCCCCCTAGTGGAAGGAATAGCGCAGTGTCCCTCACACCAACCTTTACTTGATCATCCATGGCCTGGAAGCAGCAGGCCAGGCGGCTAGGACCTTTCCCTCGGTCCACTACGTGACGAATGGGCCGCTTCTTCTTGGGCGCAAAGGAGGCAACTTCTACCAGCTCCTTTGCCACATAGTCCTTGTCCCTACATACGTGCTCAGCTTCCACTGAGAAGCGAGAACTGGACACTGTCTCTTTACTCAAAGTCTCTGCTTCACCTGGCAGGGGGTAAAGAGTAGACACCTTACCCCTGCGGTGATTCTCGGTGGCCAACAGGTCCTCGGGGACGCTGTCAGTTCCCACCTCGGCTGTCTCGGGACCTGCCTCCTGTACTTCTGGGGCAGTCCACTTGCTGTCCTTAAACTCGGGAGCGTTGGATCCCAGTCCTGGGACCATTTGGGTTGGAGCGCACGGGCTCTCACTCAGATCAGGAACCGTAACTCTGGCCTGTTGCACGGCCACCTCCATCGGAGCCTGTGGGGAGCAAGGGGGTTCCTTACCACTCTGCTGGCTTGCGATGGGTTTCTCTTCTTCTGGGACGATAGGCAGTGGGTACTGGTCCACTCGCACTGCAGGACAGCTATCTTCTAGGGGGGACACCTCCGCCAGGACGCGATGTCGAGTGGAACCATTCGCCCAGGTGTCCAGACTTAAGAAGCTATCGTGCTCCGCGGTCACCTGGAGGCTCACACCCAACACCCCTGGGGCAGTCAACTCACCCCTGTCGTCGTCAACAGGTACTGATCCCAAGCCTGGGACCGATGGTACCTCTGTAGGCCGGACTGGCCGTGGTAGGGCACACGGGCCCACAGCAGGCTCTGTATGCTGTGATTCCTCTGTCTCCTCTGCTGGTTCGGCATGCTGGGGAACAATAGACTTCAATAACCGCACACCGCAACACTCACAGTAGGACCACCATGTCAATGTCTCTCTAGAACAGTTACAAGTGGGGCTAAAACACTGTATGCCCATTTCTCCTTCCACTTCGATGGTCCTGTAGTCGAGGGATAACCGAGACACTTTGGCTCCCTGAGCGTGGGCTTCTTGCAGGCAGGAGCATATGAAGAGAAGAGAATCTACTCCTGGCGCACGCCAGGCCACATACATATTGGGGTGTATGTCCTGACAGTCTATCTCGGTTTCCTGTTCAGAAAGAAAATATTCCATGTCTACGACAATGCCTTCCTCCTCCTCTTCCTCCTGGTGAATAGAAGGGTCTAATGGCTGTTCACTGTGCTCACTCCCCCTGGTGGAGTTTAAAGGAGGGGTGTGCTCTATCACTGGATGGCTCTGGCTCTGCACTGAGTCACTCACATTACGGGGGCGGGGCTCTGGTTTTCCCGCCAGTCCCGGATGGTTTTCTGCAAAATCATTCTGCGCCTTGGGGGCGGTATCACGTGCACGCATCTCACTTGGAGGAAGTTGCCATGGCGTGGGGTCAGCGTATACTAAAGGGTAACCCTCAGGGGGACACCCGGGCATAAATAACATGGACGGTGACTCGGACGGGCATATATCCCTTGAGGATGACACAACAAAAAGTCGCGATCTCCACGGGGACGTGGAAGCTGGCTCTAAGTCTATAAGAAGAGCGTGCTGCCATCCAGGGATTTTACGCATATGCTCATAGATCTCATCTTCAGATATATTGGCGGGAACGCCTTCTAAGGCCACCACACGGCGGGGACTAAGATTTTTTATCCTCAAGGCCCAGGCGAGGACCTCGTGTCCGGACTTGACAACCATGGTGGAAAAAATTAGGACTTGGACAATTTAGAAAAAAATGGAACAGGGCACCCCAGGTCTATCTCAGCAGCGCCTCCAAATGTAACGGGTATTCCACCCCACCCAATCGCATATATAGTGTGGGTGAGTAGAACATGCAGTGTTACCGGTGTGGTGCATTACCTGTTGGCTCGCAGGAGGGCTGAGCTTCCGCCACGGGGAACCTGGGGCAATTATACTAGGGGTAACCACTTACTCAATAGGTGCAGCGCCTCCACCTGCGATGGCTCCCACCAGAGAGGGAGTGGATCCTCGCAGGACAAACTCAATGATCACATACACAATGGGGTATAATAACTAAGGACTTTACTAACATGTAATACGACACATCACATTCATAATATAACCTGTGTCCCTCTCAGGAGGAGACACTAACCATGACGTCTCGCAGGACGATTCCCCAACACTAGGTGATCCCACCCAGTGTCCAAAGAACCCCACCCAATGTCCCGCACTCTTGCAGAGAATCAATGGGTGACTGCGCAGTCACCATTAAGCTAAGGGCCCGGTGGTGCACTTAGAACTGTAGATACCTGCCGAGCACTCCAGTGCTCGGATCAGCAACGCTTCACAAAGGGTCAGACGCGTGATGAATCCGTCTGATCCTATCCTGGCGATATTCTCTGTGACCCCCAACGTGGGTCCGAACTCCTTCACTGGAACCGCAGCATCTGCTGAGTCCCTCACTAACACAATAGCAACATGACACATACTACACTATAGGCGTCCCTATA
Organism: Ascaphus truei; assembly: GCF_040206685.1. Taxonomy (NCBI): domain Eukaryota; kingdom Metazoa; phylum Chordata; class Amphibia; order Anura; family Ascaphidae; genus Ascaphus; species Ascaphus truei. Next base: position 531,115,897 of record NC_134483.1, read on the forward strand.
ACACAGCATCCTTAAGTGGCTTAAGGGTCAATCTCCTAGGGCCTTCGGGGTTGCCTATCCTATATAGGTAGGTCTTGTACCCTCCCTACTCATAATACGGGCCCTGGGCCATGGATCCCCGGACTGGTTACCGCTATGAACCCCCCCCAGTTGCCTCGTACTACGCGCAACGCCGCCCTGGGCTATAGCTCCCCGGATTGGTTACCGCTATGAAACCCCCCCAGTGGCCTCGCCACTCGCAACACGGACCCTGGGCTATGGCTCCCCGGACTGGTTACCGCTATGAAACCCCCCAGCTGTCTCGTGCCACTAACTTACAACAGGACCCTGGGCTATGGCTCCCCGGATTGGTTACCGCTATGAAACCTCCCCAGTTGTCCTTATCTTCCCTGCTGTTCCCCAGTGCCAACTAAAGTAAGTGACAGGTTCCCTATCCTGAGGGCTGTCCCTGGCAACACTCACACTACTGGGGACTCAGGGCTATATTGGGCCAAGGGGGTGCTGGCCTAGTACAGGGAGTTCCTCGCTCCTGTACCCTACCTCCTTCCCTTGACTGCTCCTTCCTCTGACTGACAACGTAGCTGCAAGCCCGCCAAATGTATCCACTTGCTCTCCTGGCAGTCCTGCAGCCCTATTGGCTCCTATGAGGCACCTGGTGCCTGTCTCCCTATGCCTCCTGGGAATTGTAGTCCCAAGGCCCTTACTGTAACATTGGGGCCGCGTGCGCGCCTTCCCTGTGCTTACACTAACCCCTAATGGCCGCCGCAATCTCTCCCTACCTCTCGCGCTACTCTCCTGGCTGGCTCCTACACTCGCGCGATCTTCTGCGCATGCGCGACTATCTCGGGCCGCCGGGGACTCTCTGCGCATGCGCGAACCGGCGCAACATGGCGGCGCCCTGTGCAAGAGCCGCCGGAGATCTCCTGCACTCCGGCGAGCTCCCTCCTCGGCCCCCACCCTCCTGAATGGCCGTCGGGTCTGCCGCTTGCCGCTGGCAGTACCCGACAGCGTCCGTGACCACGGAGGCGCCCGGGGGGGTCGCAGGGGGAAAAAGATGACCTGGCTACATATATATTATATATATATATATTTTTTGCATTATGGTGATATAGCTAGTTTAAATAAGACTTAAATTATACTATATATTGTGTTCAAAAGCAATTGTCTTCAACCAATGAAGATGATTTTTTTAAACCTCTGGTTTGCTGGAAGGAATAGCTAATTATTTGATCCCCTGCCAGCAGCCTAAGGGTTAATAGCTGGACCGCTGTTTGTATTTTTGCCTGTAACATTACAAAGTTTTTCTGTTTTTGTTTTGAGATGTGAAATTTGTACCAATTTTTTTTTAAATATTTTTTTTCCAAAGAAATTATTTCATATCCAGTGTTCTTTTTCCTCTTTTTTCCCCCCTAACATGGCTTTGTTGAAATATATTTAAGAAATATGTAATATTTGGACCAGATGTTATGAATAATAGTAGAAAATAAAAAGCTATTTTTCTGTATTTTTAAAGCTGTTAAATATAAATAATAAAAACAGAATGGCTATAAAAAGATTAGAGGGAATTTTTATGACGCATCGTGGGGGAGAATCACACATCTGTATTTCTTAGCAGTCATTTGTCAAATAAAAGAAAACAATGACCAAAAAAATAGACAAGCGGCAAAAATTGCCGCTGTAGAGAGATATTGTTAAAATCTTAATTTAGTACAGACCAAGTGAGTAACCAAAAAAAGACTGTGCGATTATGATGTGGGTGGAAATTATAGAAGTGACTCACAGCGTGGTGTGAGTTTCATGCACCTTTAAAAAGTGACTTATTCTGTCCTGGGACCTCTTCTCTTTACTGTACACACTCTCTCTAGGTGACCTAATCTCATCTCTTGTGTTCAAATATCACCTGTATGCTGATGACACACCTGCTGTACAGACTAAAGTTTCTGTACTGTATGTCTCTCTTCTATATCATCCTGCATGGCTCTCCGCCGACTTAAACTTACTGTAACATGGCAAAAACAGAGCTCCTCATACTTCCTCCCAAACCTGACCCTACTACCTCTTTCCACATTACTGTTGGAAGTACTATTATTCACCCAGTAGCCCAAGCACACTGTCTAGGGGTCACACACGACTCCTCTCTTTCTCTTCTCACATTCAAAAGGTAGCAAAAAACTGTTGTTCTTCCTCAGCAATATTACCAACATTCGCCCTTCCCTGTTTCTCGACTGCAAAATCTCTGACACCGACCCTTATTCTCTCCCGTCTCGATTACTGTAACCTGCTGTCTGGCCTTCCTGCCTCTCACCCGTCTCCCATACAATCTATCCTAAATGCTGCTGCCAGAATCACTCTATTCTTTCCGAAATCTGTCTCTGCGTCTCCCCTGCTGAAATCCTCTCCTGGCTTCCTATTAAATCCCATATGATACACTCAATTCTCCTCCCTTTTAAAGCTTTACACTCTTCTGCTCCTCCGTACATCTCAGCCCTAATTTCTCGCTATGCACCATCCCGACTCTTGCGTTCTGCTCAAGGATGTCTTCTCTCTTCCCCTTTTGTATCTAAAGCCCTCTCCCGCCTTACACCCTTCTCACTGACTGCCCCACACCTCTGGAATGCCCTTCCCCTCAATACCCGACTAGCACCCTCTCTATCCACACTTAAGACCCACCGCAAAACACACGGAAGCAGATGAGTAGCCCCATGGATGATAATTAACACCTCATTCATTAACTTTGGCCCTTTGCAGACGCACTTACCAGAACACCCTCCTACTGTCTCTGTACGATCTGCCTACTTACCAATTCGATTGTAAGCTCTTCAGACCAGGGACTCCTTTTCCTAAATGTTACTTTTATGTCTGAAGCACTTCTCCCCTTTATGTGTTATTTATATTATTTGTTATTTATATAATTGTCACATATATTACTGCTGTGCAGCGCTATGTACATTAATGGCACTTTATAAATAAAGACATACATACATTATTCACTCTTTGCTTATCATACCATCATAAAATTAAAAAAAAAAAACACTTTACATCTATTCTGTCATTTGCAATTACCTATTTTAAATAGCTACAGTGCTGTATGTTGCCATATTTTTCACGCAATAATAAAACAGACAAGGTCATACTGCAATGTTAGAAGTTTTATATGGTATAGAAAGCCGGTAGTTCTCTGTGAGTGCCCTCACAGTAATAGTAGTCATTGTATAGAAGATAAATGGGCTTGAGGTTCACACAGCACAGTCCAGTTCTCAAAAAGGTTAACGCCGCTGCTCCACCTGATGCTCGGTCTTTTCAAGCTTTCACAAACCATACAAATTCATGTGGAGCAAGTTTCCTCAAGGTTTACCTAGGTCTGGGGTGGCCAACACCAGTCCTCAAACCAGTGACTGAGCCACCTGCGCTGAAGCAGGGAGATCTTGAAAACCTAACCTGTTGGTAGCTCTTGCGGACTGGAGTTGGCCACCCCTGACCTAGGTGAACATATCTCCAAGTGCCAGGTCCCCAAACATTGTGGATTTCTATGCATTTTTGATCAAACTAAGGGGAATCCGCCTGGTAAGACAGCTCCATCGAAGTCATTGGGAATGTTTGGAATTCTAGATGTGTCTGGTTTGGCACAACAATGAATGGAGACTCCACATCAGAATGAATGGGGACTCCACAGCAGAATGAATGGGGACTCCACATCAGAATGAATGGGGACTCCACAGCAGAATGAATGGGGACTCCACAGCAGAATGAATGGGGACTCCACAGCAGAATGAATGGGGACTGCACAGCAGAATGAATGGGGACTCCACAGCAGAATGAATGGGGACTCCACAGCAGAATGAATGGGGACTCCACAGCAGAATGAATGGGGACTCCACAGCAGAATGAATGGGGACTCCACAGCAGAATGAATGGGGACTCCACAGCAGAATGAATGGGGACTCCACAGCAGAATGAATGGGGACTCCACAGCAGAATGAATGGGGACTCCACAGCAGAATGAATGGGTTCTTTAAACTTTGGTAAAAGGGTCTAGAATTGACCAGCATAAATCTGCAAAATGGAAGCGTTATTGGAGGTGTGCATGACATGGTTTTTCTGCTTTACATATCAGACAATGCTAAGGGAGCACGATCTGTTGAATTCATACTGACCCCATCTCATACAGTATGCTGTGAATGTCTTCCGTTTGTCCAGGAAGATTTCAGCTCCAATAAAATGAACAAGGGGAAGAGAAATTCACAGCACGTTGAATTGGGACTCGTGTCGTCCGAGTTTCCAAATTAGCTCTCAGAGGCAACAGAAAAGGCTACAGTGAAAAGCCAGCACAGTGTGTGATAAAAATAAGGTAACCCACCAACAGTATCAATAAGCATGTACCCGGAGGGACCATCATTGGCACATTGCATTGAACCTATATGTCTTGCTTCTTTTTGGATCATGAGGTTATTTCTAGAACAGTGTGCAGAAGTTCCTATGTTTTTCATATGACCTATGCAGAGTGGTCACTGGTTGGTTACAGGTGTGTAGCGCACAGAGAGGTAAGAGGAGAATGAAGAAAGCAGGTAGGGATGAAAGGAGCAAAGTCTGAACAGGACTAGTTATGGGGTCACTTGCAGAGCTCTGTAGCTTTTTCTTTGCCTTTCATTAAAATGGAAACGCCATATAGTAAATATTAGGAATAGTGATGAAATTCTGACTGGAAGAGTCTCCATGCTTGGTTTCTGCCACATTTCCTTATTCAAAACTGAATTATTATTTCCCCCCTACTTTTCATTAATGCAATGGTTGGCAAAACAGAGTAATTTCACAAATAAATGCAGGATATACAGGTTACATAGTGCAGGAGGTTGAAGAAAGACATACACCCATCAAGTTTAACCTATGCTAAATTTAGACAACGGATACTTTATCCTATATTTGTACTTACAGTATATTGATCCACAGGAAGGCAAACAAAAAAACCCCAGTGACACATTATCCAATAATGTCTCATAAGGGGGAAAATAAATTCCTTCCCGACTCCAAATAATGGTAATCGGATTTCTCCCTGGATCAACATCCTTCCCATGTTTACTTATTTGTTATATCGCTGTGTATCTTTCCGTTCTAAAAACATGTCCAACCTTTTTTTGAAGATATCTATTGTATCTGTCACAGCCTCCATGGGTAATGAATTCCACATTTTAACTGCCCTTACTGTAAAGAACCCTTTCCTTTGTTGCTGGTGAAATGTCCTTTCCTCCAACCTTAAGGGATGGCCCGAGTCCTTTGTACTGCCCTTGGGATAGTTATTTTGAAAGCTCCTTGTATTGTCCCCGAATATATTTGTACGCCTCTTTTCTAATGTAAACAAATTAATTTACGTAGCCTCTCCTTATAAATCAGATTATCTATCCCCTTTATTAATTTGGTGGCTTTTCTCTGCACTCTGTAGTTCCATAATGTATTTTTTTATGAGTGGTGCCCAAAATTGTACTCCATATTCAATATGCGATCTTATTAATGCTTTATAAAGGGGCATAATTATGTTTACTTCCTTTCCATCCATTGCCTGTTTTATGTAAGATAAGATCTTGTTTGCCTTTGCAGCTACTGCCTGACTTTGGGCACTACTGCTAAGCCTGCTGTCTACAAGCACTCCTAAATCCTTCTCCATCAATGAATCCCTTAATTTATCCACATTTAATTTGTAAGTCACCTGTTTATTCTTGTTTCCCAAATGCATAATGTATCTGTATTAAACCTCATCTTCTATTTACCTGCCCAAGTTTCCAGTCTGTCCAAGTCCTTCTGGAGAGAAATTACATCCTGCTCTGATTCTACCTTACACAATTTAGCTGCATTGACCTCTATGTGAAGGGGCACCATGACGGGGGGCCAGGCTACCCTCTTACCTCTTTTTGCTCCCGGGCCTCTCTCCCCCCCGACCCCCGCATTCGGGTGACGGCATCAAGGGGTGGGGTAGGGGAGATTATTTTAGGGCAGCTGGCAGGGTGCATCGTCAGTCTGCGCCCTGCCAGCAAAACCCACCCAACCGTCCCTGTTTTGCATATATTGTTTGTGTGGTTGTCATCGTTGGAAGTTTTTTATGAAAAAAAAAAAAAATGAAATTAAGGACTGAAGTTCCTTGATGGAGTCGAGAAAAGTCAATCCAGGTGTAAATATGTTTACTGAGTCCAAGCTGCTTTATTTTGTACACTAACCTCGTGTGGAACCGTATCAAAAATCTAAGTTGACCACATCAACTGTATTACCCTGGTCTAAATTCCTACTTATCTCCTCAAAGAAACTAATAGTTATTTTTGCATGACCTATCCTTCATAAATCCATGCTGACTATTACCAACAATTTGGTTTTCCATGAGATATTCCTGAATATTATCCTGTACCAAATCTTCAAGTAGCTTCCCGTTACAGTATAAATCCATTTATTATATTAAAATGTATGAATGAGAACTTATATCAAGACAATTGCATGAGAATATGTTGTAGGATTTTGAATTCATATGTAACACAGGGAACTGAATCCTAAGTGAGGTCTGATGCATAGCAGATGTTCGCGGCTGGCTTGAGTACAGGCCTGGTAGGAAATCTGAGCCTGAAGAAGTTTAGAAGTTCTTTGTCCAAAGAAAGCCACGAGTAGAGAAAGGGGGCGGAGTTAGTGATCTATAACTACAAGTTGCGTTTCTATTTTCTTTTTCCCTGGATCCCCTTCAAGGACACACATTGCATATACCATCTTAGGCCTCGGCCAGGTTCCCTGCTGGCGTGCTGAGGCTCAGGGAAAGCGGGTGCTTTCCCTGGCCTTGCGATTGCTTACCGCACGCGCTGTCAGGGGGCCATCAGGAGGCGGGCACGTCTCTGGCCGGGGGCGGGCCAGTGACGTCACGGAGATGGTTCGCCCTCATTGGGCGAACCGCTCATGTGACCGGCCTGTCGCGCCGGCAAGCGGGGGAATTTTAAATTCCCCTAAGACCTACACTTCCGCGCGCTTGCAGAAGCATAGGTGAGCTCTAATTGCGGCTGTAGGGGCTCAGTGCTGAGCGGCAGCGTGCTTCCTCCAGCAAGCAGGGAACATGGCCGAGGCCTAAGTAGCAGCATGTGAGAGACAAGGGTTCCTGTGTTCTATAATTACAGCTTAACCCCGATATAGCGTGACCCGTTATAACGCGGTTTTCATGTGGCTCCCGTTTAAAAAAAAAAAATACAATTTAATTTGTTTTTACACTGCACACACTCCCAGCACACTCTCACTGCACACTGCACTCTCTCACTGCACACTGCACACACTCCCAGCACTCACTGCACACACTCTCACTGCACACACTACCAGCACTCACTGCACACTGCTCACAGCACACTCAGCACACTACACTGCACAGCACACCACACTCACACCACACCTCCCACTCCCTACCTTTGGTGTCGGCTGCTGAGATCGGAGCGGAGCTGGCATCAGGAGGAGGGGGGGGGGGGGTGTCGGGAGGGGTGGTGTGGATGCCGGTAGGGGGGGTGAGTGAGGATCAGGCTGAGACTCGGAGGGCCGCGTGGGCTAGGCCCAAAACTGATTATGCCGCGGAGGGCCGGCAGGTGTGGGGGCCTCGGGGGGGGGGGGGGGGGAGGAAGTGGATGCTGGTGGAGGGGGATGGATGCCGGTGGTGGGAGGTAAGGAGCAGGTTGCGGCTGGACACGGAGGGCCGCTGCTGGGGGACGTGTAGGGCTTCCGGACACCTCTTCCTTCCCTCCTTACTCCGTCCCTCCCGATCGGGCGCGCGGCGGCCATTTTTTTAAAAATTAGCGCGACCCCAGTTCTAGCGCGGTCGGATCAGGTGGCCCCCGAGGACCGCGCTATAACGGGGTTGAGCTGTACTAGCAGAGCACATGTCTGTCATCATTGATTGAATTTACATCTGTAAGTAATACTGTAAGAATACATTGACTTTGTGTGCTGGAAACCCATCTTCTGAAGTATTGCATCTTTCTGAACAAGAAATAATAAGTGGAATATTATTATTTAACACTTCCCCGCTATTGATGTCAGGCTTACAGGTCTGTAATTCCCCAGTTGTGATCGAGCTCCCTTTTTAAATATAAGCACCATGTCTGCTTTACGCCAGTCTTGTGGTACTGAGCCTGTGGAAATGGAGTCCTTGAATATTAAATGCGATGGTTTGGCTATTACTGAACTTAACTCCTGAAGAGCTCGTGGATGTACAGTATGCCATCGGGGCCAGGTGCCTTATTTTCTTTCATTTTATCAAGCCGCCTACGAACTTCTTCCTCAGTTAACCAGTTGTCCGTTAATATAGAGGTTGTGACTTTCTCCTGCAGCACTACTATTACAATTGATTCTTCCCTGGTAAATAGAGGCAAAGAATGTGTTTAATACCTCTGCTTTTTCCTTATCTCCAATAATTTGCCTGCCCATCTCATACTGTATATAAGATATTGGCATTACAGGTAGATATGGGATTGGGGGTAGCAGGGGGCTTTAGCCCAATATAACGGTGAGACCATGTAAAAATATTTAAACACTCAGCCCGTATTTATCAAGGAAAAAAAGCTTAGTGGAAGCAAAAGGTTTTTCCTTTTGCTAAATGCTAGAGCTGCCTCCCCCCCACCAACCCCCCAGATTTGCAGCAGGAAGTCTTGGATACATATCCTATTTGGTCTTGATTGTGTGTTATCCATGTCTTGGTGTTCTGATCATACTCTCAAAGCAAACGAAGTACATTTTTATAGCAGATTGAACCAAAAATAAACACAAAAACAACATTTTTATGCGCTCCAAGAGAGTAGAGAACATGAAGTTTAATAAAATAGCAATAGAAACAGTAAAATACCATCATGAACAGTATTCATGTTCTTTCCCATAAACAATTGGGTGGAAGATGGGTACACAATAATAGACATATTTAAACGTACCTATTCCATATGTATTATGATGTACATCAACCCTTCTTAACCATTGCCCCGTTTGTGAGGCAAGGCATTAGGTGTAACCTCTATCATTGGGTAAGGGAGTGTAAGGAGGAGTTGCAGGCAGCCAATTGGCAAAGATTCTCTAACCCAGTGTTTCCCAACTCCAGTCCTCGGGGAACCCCAACAGGTCAGGTCTTAAGGAGATCCCTGCTCCAGCACAGGTGGCTCAGTCACAATGACGGAGCCGCTGATTGACCCACCTGTGCTGGAGCAGGGATATCCTTAAGACCTGACTCCAGACAAATGTAAAATGGGCACAAACTCCAAAGTTTTATATTTGTACAAAATATGTTCCTATGGTAAGTACAAAGAAGTAAATGTATATGTTTGCAATAGACACACAACACTCAACTCAGATAGCTTTAAGCTCTTTGCTGGCTGGAAAAGAGGCTGTTTGATGCAACCTGCAATGCTGTTATACATGTGCAATATAGGGTCTGCATTTAAAAAATGTGTGTATGTATATATATATGTATATATGTGTCACTCATCACTGTTCTCTGCATTTCATTTCAACAAACTTTCTCCTATTCCCTGTACTGTGCATCTTCACGAGACTTCAAGTGGCACAGCGCTGGTGTCGGGGTTGAGGTTGATCAGGGAGTTGCTTGCATGGGCCAGGTCAGAGATGGACACCCGCCCCCTCTGTCTGACGAACTGGGCGACCGAAGCCAACTCCTCCGGGGTGATGTAGATAAACTTCCCTCGGTCGTCGATCACACCTGAAGAACAGACAGTCAGGACTCGGGGGGGGGGGGGGGGGGGGGGCTACAGACGCGCTGGCAGAGGATATTGTAGCACATGTAAAGAAGAACTGGACCCTCGGAGCGCTAGGCTTGCCAGGAATGGTTCATGGAGCCCTGCAGTGTCCAGTACTGGAAGCTCTTGGGGTACAAAACTGGGAATCTACCATGCTACATTACTTGTGTCATAGACCTCCTTGCATCCAAGTACAGTGTACAGGAGGGCAACTCCAGTACTCAAAGGCCATCAAAAGGTCAGGTTTTGAGGATATCCCTGCTTCAGCACAGGTGGCTCAATATTCGACTGAGCCACTGATTGAGCCACCTGTGCTGAAGCAGGGATATCCTTAAAACCTGATCTTTTTTGTGGCCCTTGAGGACTGGAGTTGCCCTCTCCTGGTGCACACCTAGAAATAAAGGGAGTATATGTTTCCGGGATTTCAGCTGCTTGTGTCAAATGCAACAAACTTTTAAAGTTGTATTTTCTCACATTTCTGAACGATCGTTCGTGACAGGAGATTATACCGGTCTGATTTTTATTTATTGCGTATTATATTTTATTGTATTATTTTAAACGGGAACAGAACATTTACAAACCAGGACAAAAAAAACCTCAACAAACATGGCTATTGTCGTGGGAAATCTTCCGAGAACTGAGTTCCAACAATTATTATTTTTTTTTGTAGGGAGAAACTCCATATAGTAATTATGAAATGATTAATCATGGGCCTGGATACTATCTTGAAGTAGATAAATGCCTTTTATACCACATTTATTTACGATAAGCAAGCAACAGTCCCAGTTTCACTTTTTTTTTACTATATGCAGCATGTGTGTAGGTTTGAGAAATAATTACCTAACATGCCAATCGATCGGCCAATATCCTGCTTGTGTGCCTATCTAAATGGCCGCCGGCTGATGCTGTGTTGCAGTCTGTGAAATGCTGCAGCTGATACTGTATGTAACATTTTATTACTAAGTGTAACACATTATTGTTACAGCTTTGAAACTAATAAGATAGACTGCTGTTTGGAACACAGCAACAGAACTGTTTGTGATACTTTGTTGCCAAAAGGGCAGAGCTGAAAAGGGTGTCTGTCAGAACCTGTTTCAAAAGAGGAAGTGGATGTCTTTCTAAATGGTTGCTGTAGCAACCAAAGGATTATCAGTGCATTAAAACGAATAATTTAAAATGGTAATAGGAGGTGAAAAAAAAAAAAAATGCAGACAGTATAATTGAATACTACAGAACAGATTAGTTTAAAAAGTATTATTTTTTTAAACATAGCATTTTGCTGCTTTAACGCTGACATTGTTATTGTAGTTTAGCTACGGTATGAATGAATTGTTCTTGGATTTGGGTTCCGGCATATTTTATACCATAAAAACCCCAGCGGAATAACAAGAGTATGACAAAATGCAGCATTGGCCGGGCACAGGCTCATATCGTTATATATCGAACCGTAGTGATCACAGCCGAGTCAAAGGCAGAAGTTTGCAAATCCATGCTGGCTAAAATACAGCTAGCAAAATAAGGATGACATCAGGTCAAAGGCGTCACAGCAGGTTGGGAAAGTGGGCAGACTAGGTGGTCTACATCCATATCTCCCATATCTCTATACAGTGACATTCCCAAGGCCACAAGGAGTGATCGGATACAACAGCCCTCAATATATACTGGGAAGGGCTTTACTACATCGGTATCAGATGCTACAGTACGTGGGAAACGTTGTGTTCTGCAGAGAAAGGGGGGAAAATCGTGTTCTACTGACATGAGCCGTATGTCTGATCCAGACAACTCCCACTCCCGATGTCGCTCTCCTGAAGGCACGTCCTCTCTAGGGGTTTGTTCATTTCATAGATGCATTCTTCCCTTCGCAACCATTTCATTGCATCTCTCTGTGCCTTTTAATTGCACATTACACACAGCATTATCCAAGTACGAATATGCTCACCTGTTATAGAGCCATCAGCCAGCAAGTCTTGTATCCTGCTGATTGCCTCCTGTTTAGAGAAAAGGGGAAAAAAACAGCATGATAAAAACTAAACTGCTAAGGTCTTACTGAGAAGTCTTCTGCCACGAGACACCTTCTGGTGCTGGAAGACACCTGCAGTATGGTATATTCCAGCATTGGAAGGTGTCCCATGAGGACCGCAGACTGCTTAGTAGATATGGTCATGTAAGCCGTTCACTTGCTTGCGATGATCTCTTTCTTATGCCACTGTGGTATGAGATTCATATGTACAAGGATGACACTGGGGTAGAAGGAGAAAAAGCAAATAACACCACTTTCTCCCCTACGAACATTCAACCGCGCATAGAATTATTGTCATTATCGGGATCCTTAGGACACACTGATGTGTTCCACATGCCTGGCTTCAATGCTAAGCCCAGTTTGGGAGTGAGGCATTTACTTACCCAGCTCCCCAACAATAAGATGGGGTCAGTGGATTACCTCTGTATTATTCTAAATAAGTGGCTACCAGTATATACAGGTTCCCCCCTTTCTTGCCAGCGGCGTCTCGGTAGACCGATAAAGCCAGCGCCTGCAATACCAGCAGGTATTCAAGTGCGACTAACGTACCAGTCTGGATAGTGTAGATGCATTTGTAGGTTTTAATTCTTACCTGAGCTCGCAGGCCAAAATTGGCACCCAGGTCTTCCAAGATAACCACTTTAGATGTCTATACAGTAAAAACAAACGTGCATGTGTCAATAAAAAAAGCTTTTCACGTAAGAACTCTGTATTAGCAAAGCAGAGGAAAAACGCAGGCACACAGTGGTATTATTGCATAAAATACTGTATGTGCCAGATTATAAAGCAACCCTGAATATAAAGGGACCCCCTAATTTCATTAGTAGCAGGGAAGAAAAAGTACACACACACACACACACACACACACACACACACACACACACACACACACACACACACACACACACACACACACACACACACACACACACACACACACTATCTATCTCGGTTTGAACTTCCTGCCACAAGCAACATGGCTGCCTCGGGCTCCCAAGGCGGAGCTTCCTCCGTTTTACCCTCCTACCTCATACTTCAGACAGCGGATTGGCTCGCAAAGTGGGCGGGTCCGATTTATAAGGCAGGTATGTACTTTTCAACTTCACTTTATTGAAAAATAAATAAATAAAATACCTGACTTTAGATTAAATACACAGCAATTTGTTTTTGCATTAATAGCACAGAGCGCCTCCACTTGTCCGTTGCTCGCATTGTACTATGACCTGGGTTGGGAGCAGAGGACTTCTTTTTGAAGAACTCTCTGTTGTATCATTTTCATTTATATCGCACACTGGGGGATAGGAGTCCCTACTCCAAAGAGCTTACAATCTAAGTGGAACAGACACTCGCACTATTACAAACAGAGCCTCACTCCTTCGATTGAATGTGCAATAAAGTGTAATATCATGTTAGAATGCTGCAGAGATTCCAACGGTGCCGTGTCGGGGGAGGACTTATAAGGAAGTCGCGCTCAAACCATTTGGGGGGGGGGGGGGGGGGGGGCGGGACCAAAACATACATGTTCTACAGCAGGGGTGGCCAATACCAGTCCACAAGGGCCACCAACTGGCCACGTATTCGGGATATCCCTGCTTCAGAATGACTGAGCCACCTGTGCTGAGGCAGGGATAGCCTTAAAACCTGATCAGTTGGTGGCCCTTAAGGACTGAAGTTGGCCGCCCCTGTCCTCAGCGGCAGCAAATGTTCATTTTTTCCCCCCATATACAAAGGCCCCGCTCTCTTCCTTGACAAAGTGCTGTTGCATGAAACGCGTACTGTGGGTGCGTTCATCTTGTCCATTTGTATCGTCTATTAGCCTGCAATAAATCTGATCAATTAATCTACTTTTGGAGATTGCCTGGCTACTTTTTCCTTCTGAAATTAGAGGTTGGTTTCCCTTGGCTGTGCTCTATCGACACCTGCTGCTCTCTGGATTACTCACCTGGATGGACTGCTCGCCGCAGATATCTGGAGTGTCCCTGGGAGTATACAGGTAAAGGGCCGCTGTGCCTTATTATATTTCCTGTATACACTGGACATTATTACATGTATTCATACTGGTTGGGCGTTTATTAATGTGTCATTTGGTGTGATTGTCACGTGGACACCACTAGACACATATCCATCCCGGTTTCATTGACGCATTACTTTGTGGACACTCCATTCTTATCTGGAAATTATGCTGCATATATTGTGCAAACGGAACCGTGTCTGATTACTGAGCACCACATACACTTTCACCCCGCTCTCTTCCCCACTGATTTCTGGGGGAGAGCGTGGGGCCTCTGGAAAGGACTCTTTCTTTCTCCTTTGTGCTGCCCTCCTTCTCCTATGGCATCGTGGCGTCAAAAGACGTTGTGTCGCGTTGTCATAGAAACGTGTTGTCACTGTGTCATTTGGCGCCGCAGAAGGAGGTGGGCGACGCTGCAGGAGGAGGCAAAAAAGTTAAGTGCCTACGGGTGGCAACATTTGAAATCTACCACTGCCTGTTCTAAAGCACGAGCGTTCCAGACCATAAAAGATCTATTCCCCAAAACACTCACGGAAACAGCTGACCAGATAGAGTGGGCTCCTATCAGCTGCTGTGACTGCTCTACCAGTGCTGGCAGCAGGTGGCGCTGTTACACAAAACAGCAGCGAGAGAAGGACCAAAAGGAGGAAATCAGAGAGCTGCTCAATGAGTCTACAGGAGTTATACAGAAACCTGGGACAACGCGTTTTGGTGCAATGCTACATTTTTCCCTCTTTGGCTCCGTGTAATGTAAGAAGCTCACCAGTCAATTTTTTTTTCTTTTTTCTTACATCTGGCAGGGATTTACTCAAGAAAAACTAAAATATTGGTGCAGAACTAATAATAATGCCACTCGATTGTGTGCTGGGTAACTCCTCCTACTGATACTCCCCAAATACAAAACTGGCACACAAAGATGAAAATGCCCAATTTTGCCTCAATGTGTCTCATCTTTATACATCAGGGTTCTTGCATGTGTTAATTACTTTCTAAGATATTTTACCAAGAAAAATACATTGGAGTTACCTCTCGTCTTCAGGTATGTCCTGGGCACAGAGTAACGTTGACAACATTGCAAGTTACAGCTACAAACATGTTCATTAAAGTAGGAAACAGCCCAGGTCTTGAAGGAACTTAGACGGGAGGGGGGTGTGAGGGATTCGGGTAACTTGTTCCAGCAGTGACGGGGGAATCAGTACGAGAAGGAAGATACCAAAATGGAGAAACGCAGTAAAACACATTTGGACTGATTTCTGTTAAAATGGTTCGTTATGAAAATGATGTCCAGCATGTTTATTAATGAAAAGTAAATATACAACGCCCCAGCATTACAATACCATACTGGGCAACGGGCTCACATTTTTTTTTTAAGGAGTTTACCTTATTTTTAAGCAGAAAATATTTCTACCACCTCCCTGATAATATTCCCCGTATGCCAATACAGGTCAATGAAAGTTTTAGAGAATCTCCTGCATTGTCATCCCAAATCGCGACTAAGAGGGAGCGTGTTTACACGTTGGCCTCTATGTACAGTTGGTATGGGTGTGTTATTTACAGCATGGCCCCAATAAAAATGTCTGTCAATCTACAATGGATCTACTGTAACTTTGCTCCTGGGATGAAATCGGCTACCGGAGGCCGGCACTTATAATAGCAAAGGCATGTGACATTGGTTGTGAAGGAGGACCAGGCAGAAGCAGCACTGCCCAATGTATTAGCGGTGAAGTCAGCAACAGCCAAGCTGGAGAACTGACCACTATGGACGGAGAATGTTGTACTGTAACCAGTCCATGGAATTCAGTTCTCACAGCTGGGACCTGCCATTAATAATCTCCATCTTCTTACAGTAGGTGGGGAAAAACGGGGGAATTCTCACAGGAGAGGTTTACAGTGAAACAAGACGGCAGCGTTTCCTGACCAATAAGCAAAAAAGCACAGGCTTGCAATGTTAACAGTACACAAGAGTATATCAGCTTGTGTGGCTCTGTGTGTGTGTGTATATATCTTTGTACATGTATAAATCTGTGTAAGAACTGAGGGGACCGCCGGACTTGAAGCTGTGGAACTCAAAAGCATCAGATGCCCCGACATCCGAGATATACCATGTTAACGGCTGCGGGGTCACCCAATCGGAAGCTTCAATGTCAGCTTCTTATTGGCTGCCAGAGTGAGGCTGCTTCCTGCGGTCACATTGTTTCTACTGGAAAAGATTTACATGGAAGGGAATTTCAACGTGAAACATCTCAGGACACTCTCGCCGCAGCTTAGGGTGTAGCAGTTCAGGTTCGGGGGAACACCTCATTTTCGAATCTCCGACTGAGCCTCTGATTGAGCCACCTGTGCTGAAGTGGGGATAACCTTAAAATCTGACCTGTTGGTGGTCCTTAAGCACTGGAGTTGGCCACTCCTGGCATAGATTAAACCAAATGTTTACAGCAGCAATCACACAAAAAAAGGCAATTGTTTTATTTTTACACAATTGTAACTGGGAGGTCCTCTGGACCTACACTGCTTTACATTCAGCTCCGGGGATACCTCCGCACACAAAATAATGAGCGTTTTTCGGTGCCAGTGTTTTCCATGGACATTTCAACATGGCTGCCACTATTGGGCCAATAGAAAGCTGCAACGTCATCAGGTGCAGCTTCCTATTGGCCCTCGGATTGACATGATTTGGTGGCTACATTGTTCCCCAGAGGGAAGAACCGGCACATACACCAGACGTTACCCCGGGAACGGAATATAGCACGGCGTAGCTCCTGGGCACTCTCTGGTGGGCACTATGTCAATCAAATAAAACAGGGGGGGGGGGGGGTTCAGGTGGGATTGCTGTTTTAACTCCAAAACTGTGAAAACAAAATACTCCACATAATAAAAAGCCCTCATCACATACTCACTTCCAATGGGGTTTTCTTATTCAAATATACAAAGAAAAATCAGGTGTAATAGAACTTAGGGTTGCATTGTAAGAACTCCCTTCATCTCAAGCCAAAAGCAGTATCCATGGCATGTTCCTTATTATTTTATAATCCAGATTCATGATGTACTTTTTGTGGTCTAAGCCTGAAATACTATGGTGTGAAAGTGCCACGTGCTCCTGGACACTGAAAGTGGTCTGATGGGTGCGATTGGCAATCTTGTTTTCTCTACACCAATGACATATAACGCAGGTCCCTTAGCATATGGCCAACTCGTAAAGAAGGAAGATGAGTCAGAGATAGGGGTCGTCACAACCCAACTCCAACAGCTGCTTAAAGAGCATACAATTATTTCCATTTCCAAATATTGACGTCTTTCTAATTTTTTCAACTACTGTACTTCAATTTGGTCCTACATGGAACGGCATCTTTAATACCCCAGGAACAAGCCGCACAGACTTTAAATATATTGCCACCTGCTTCTCTAACAGAGGAGGTGCACAACTGTGATTGTGTTATCACTGGGACAGGGAGAAAAGATGACACTCTGCTGCCCCTGTCATAATGTTACAACGAGACATTTAAATAACTTCTAGAAATAAACTGACATACCTAGATACGTCTGACTTTGTAAGGTCGGTATCGATCCGACCCAACAAACATTGCAATCATGATGTGCATTTGTTAACTTTGCTCTTGGCTACAGATAATGGGTCATTAAATGAAAGAGAAAGTTACAATGTGTAGTTGTCGTCAAATGTTAAAAAACACTTTCATCTCACTTCTATTCTAAAACAGATCGGACCTCGGACTATAAAGAAGAAGGAGGTCCATATAGCAGTTTTAGTTGCTGCATTGGTTCTGGATAAGTGCAGATTATGGGGTAGTCGACTCCAGTACTCAAGGGCCCCCAACAGGTCAGGTTTTCAGGATATCAGGTAGTGCAGCCTTTGACTGAGCCCCGTATGCTGAATCAGGGATATCCTGCAAACCAGACCTGTTCGTAGCTCTTGAGAACTGGACTTGACTACCCCATGTGCAGATTAATCGTAGGGTGGGATCCCTTTTAATGGACCAACAGAAGAGTCCGACATATATGTAATGGTGCGTACATCATATATGTAATGGTGTGTACAGTACATCATACAGTAAATGGCTAAATGTAATGGTGCGTACATCATATATGTAATGGTGCGTACATCATATATGTAATGGTGCGAACATCATATATGTAATGGTGCGAACATCATATATGTAATGGTGCGTACATCATATATGTAATGGTGCGTACATCATATATGTAATGGTGCGTACATCATATATGTAATGGTGCGAACATCATATATGTAATGGTGCGAACATCATATATGTAATGGTGCGTACATCATATATGTAATGGTGCGTACATCATATATGTAATGGTGCGTACATCATACATGTAATGGTGCGTACATCATACATGTAATGGTGCGTACATCATATATGTAATGGTGCGTACATCATATATGTAATGGTGCGAACATCATATATGTAATGGTGCGAACATCATATATGTAATGGTGCGTACATCATATATGTAATGGTGCATACATCATATATGTAATGGTGCGTACATCATATATGTAATGGTGCGTACATCATATATGTAATGGTGCGTACATCATATATGTAATGGTGCGAACATCATATATGTAATGGTGTGTACAGAGTTTTCAGAAAGAAAGCTTTGCACAAAACTAGCACAGCCTGCAACAAATCCAGCACGCAACGGTGACATGAGCCTCACTAACCCAGCGCAGAACAGCCGCCTTCACCAATCTAGTGACTAGAATAACCGGCGCGTATACGTAGCTCTTACATGTGTGGTTAAACCATAGAGAAATATATCAAAAGGAAATGTTCCGGTGAATGTGAACAAGCAGAAATCCTTTTATGTTGCGTATGAAGTGCGTCCTGTCTTAACCGCACACAACAGGCGCCTTTATGGGAGAGGAGCGTTTCACCCATAACCGGAACATAAAAAGGTTTCCCAGCCTAGGAAGCGGACAGACCCGCATACAAATCGCACACGGTTGCCTTGTGTGTCTTGCTCAGTTATGATCTGGTCGTACATCCCCCTTGTACCATCGATATGTTGTTCCATTAAAAAAGGTGCCAAGTATCTTACACTTTCTGGGACCCGTACAGCTCTAACCCATAACAGCAACCGGTCGTACACCACATCTCCAACTTACCGACACCAATATTAAGGAGCCGGGTTGTTAAAATGCAGACCTCCCACCCCCTTAATCAGCCGACCCAAGTACACACGTCACTGCAGTAGTCACGGAGAGATTTCTCGCCCAGGAGAAAGGTGGAGAAGCAGCAATGTGTTGGGATGTGTTTATAGCTTTTTTTTGCACTTTTCTCTCTGTGTTTCCTCACCATTTCGTAGGGCACTTCGGTTTAACATTTTTTTATTATTATTATTATTTTTCATTTTTTTTTTAAAAACAGTTTTAACTGCCCTGTAGCTCTCATATAGCACATATAGTGTGTAGCTCTCATATAGCACATATAGTGTGTAGCTCCCATATAACACACATAGTGTGTAGCTCCCATATAGCGCTTCTAAATGTTAACCATGTAGACACCACATACGTCAGTCCCCATACTGTAGAGCAGGGGGTGCTCAACTCCAGTCCTCAAGCCCCCCCCCCCCAAAACAAGCCAGGTTTTCATGATATCCCTGCTTCAGCACAGATGGCTCAATCAGTCTCTGATTCAGCACAGCTCAATCTGAGCCACCTGTGCTGAAGCTGGGATATCCTGAAAACCTGCCCGCTTGGTGGGGGTTGGGGGGAGTTCAGGCGTGAGGACTGGATTTGAGCACGCCCTCTGCTGTAGTAGAATGTGTAGCGGTCACCCAGGACTATTAAAGCGCTTTGTGGAACACGCAAGTTCTTAGATGGGTTTGGAGGTCAGAGGGACACGCAGACTGGGATGGCTTGTAATGGACAACATCTTTACAGATAACACGATACGGTACAGAGCCTGATCCCCACACACCTCTCCATGCACACCTCAGCCGCACAGAGAGAGAAGCACATATGCAGGAAATATGCCGGGGCATCAAAAAGTCAGACACACCTACACCTGCCCAGGGTCTGCACGGCTAGTAGGACGCTCTGCACACAGGGGAGACGAAGGGGCGGCAGGTAAAGGGAGACCCGTGCCAGTGACTTTATACATAGGACCTGAGCATTCTTCATTAGCCCTGCTGCTGGCAGAGGACACGGTAACAGTCTTGTATAGGGGGGATCAGCACATACGAGGAAAAGAGGAGACCTGCTTCTTACCTTGACGAAGTTAATAAATTCCGACAGAAAGCTGCGGGACTGAAAATTAAAAACAGAAATAATACGATTAGATGAAGAATAGCAATGGAATACATGGCGTAAAGTTGGGGGGGGGGGTATAACATTTGCCTCTGTAGAGGTAACCAGAATCATTGTCCCCTCTGTTGCATTGTAGGGGTATCTGTTGTGTTACCTGGCGGGGTAAAAGTCACACAGTATTCAGTACATATAACTTAAACGGGCAATCCCAACTAGTATCAAAGTGAACTCATTCCCGTGACATGTTTAAGGGGCCATGTCTGGGTAAGTGATACTTTTTTTTTAACCCCAAAGTGACACTTACTGTACAAGTATTTTTCAATTATTTTGTAAAGTGAGACTTGGAAGGGGTGTGATTTCCTCTGGCGGCTCCCTTGTGTGATCAGCGAGCATTTGTACAGCCAGAGCCCCCCCCCCCCCCTCTCGGCTCTCTGATGGGGGGAATAATGGTACAGAAAACAATTGATTGACAAATACTTCCATGTTCAGAGGCCCCCTAAGAAATTGAACTGGACGACTATATGGGGGACTGCACCTTTTAAGAGTCTTATCAGCAGTTTGATACAACGTTCATCAAACCCACAGAAGAGCAGCAATTAATTTTCAAGAACTTTTTGCAATCGATTCGTTATACTGCAACTGCGAGCGCAATGATCATCTCTCAGGTATATTGAAAGGACATTACAACAGGACGGTCACTTTCACTGCACGCAGAAAGGGGCAGATAGCTACGGCGACACGGGGATAAATAATGAAGGACGTTAGACGTGGGAACGTGATCTGGGGTTACCTTGGCCCGGTGGACAAACCCAAACATTGGGCAAAATGTGGAACGCAAACCCCAATTTAAATAAACTATTACAAAGCGTTGAAGATGTGCAGACTTGGATGCAGTATGATGTTAAGTCAGGGGGGCTCATCTCCAGTCCTCAAGCCCCCTTAACAGGTCAGGTTTTCAGGATATGCCTGCTTCAGCACAGGTTGCTCAATCAGTCCCTGCTTCAGCACAGGTTGCTCAATCAGTCCCTGCTTCAGCACAGGTGGCTCCGAGGCTCAGTCCAAGACTAAGCCTCCGATTGAGCCACCTGTGCTGAAGCAGGGATATTCTGATAACCTGACCTGTTGGGGGGGATTGAGGACTGGAGTTTAGCCCCACGGATCTAAGGTATAAGGAAAGGTTAAGAATCATAACTTTTTGGGGGTTTTAGTTTATTTTTAGATGTGTGTTGATCATGATTTTTTTTTTTTTGCTCGTAGCTTTTTTTTGGGGGTCACCTTTCAACGGCACTGTAGGACATAATGGTAAAAAATTGTCGGTACTGTACTACGGTACTACTAATGGCAGTGTAATATAGAAGACTAGCTGATATCCCCGGCGTTGCCCGGGATTGCAGGGGCGGGGTGCGTGAAGGGCGTGGTGGGAAGGGGGGTTGAAGGGCGGGGAGGGGGTGGGGGGTGAAGGGCGGGGAGGGGGGCGAAGGGCGGGGAGGGGGTGGGGGGCGAAGGGCGGGGAGGGGTCGAAGGGCGGGGGACGAAGGGCGGGGAGGGGGGGCGAAGGGCGGGGGGGCGAAGGGCGGGGGGGTGAAGGGCGGGGAGGGGGTGGGGGGGTGAAGGGCGGGGAGGGGGTGGGGGGGCGAAGGGCGGGGAGGGGGTGGGGGCGAAGGGCGGGGAGGGGGTGGGGGGTGAAGGGCGGGGAGGGGGTGAAGGGCGGGGGTGGTGTGTGTGAAGGGCGGGGGGGTGTGAAGGGCAGGGGCGGGGGGGGTGAAGGGCGGGGGGGGGGGTGAAGGGCGGGGGTGGTGTGTGTGAAGGGCGGGGGGGTGTGAAGGGCAGGGGCAGGGGGGGTGAAGGGCAGGGGCAGGTGAAGGGCAGGGGGGGTGAAGGGCAGGGCGGGGGGGGGTGAAGGGCAGGGGTGGTGAAGGGCAGGGGCAGGTGAAGGGCAGGAGGGGTGAAGGGCAGGGCGGGGGGGTGAAGGGCAGGGCGGGGGGGGGGAAAGGGCAGGGGCGGGGGGGTGAAGGGCAGGGGCGGGGGGGGGTGAAGGGCAGGGGCGGGTGTGAAGGGCGGGGGGGTGTGTGAAGGGCAGGGGGGGTGATGGGCAGGGGCAGGTGATGGGCAGGTGAAGGGCAGGGGCTGTGGGTGGTGAAGGGCAGGGGGGGTGAAGGGCAGGGGCAGGGCGGGGTGAAGGGCAGGGGCAGGGGTGTAGGGCAGGGGAGGGGTGAAGGGCAGGGGCGGGGGGGTGAAGGGCAGGGGCGGGGGGGTGAAGGGCAGGGGCGGGGGGGTGAAGGGCAGGGGCAGGGGGGGGTGAAGGGCAGGGGCAGGGGGGGGTGAAGGGCAGGGGCAGGGGGGGTGAAGGGCAGGGGGGATGAAGGGCAGGGGCAGGGGGGTGAAGGGCAGGGGGGGTGAAGGGCAGGGGGGGTGAAGGGCGGGGGGGGTGAAGGGCAGGGGTAGGGGGGGTGAATGGTAGGGGGGGTGAAGGGTAGGGGGGGTGAAGGGCAGGGGCAGGGGGGGTGAAGGGCAGGGGGGGTGAAGGGCGGGGGGGGGGGTGAAGGGCAGGGGGGGTGAAGGGTAGGGGGGTGAAGGGCAAAGGTAGGGGGGGTGAAGGGCAAGGATAGTAGGGGGGGTGAAGGGCAAGGGTAGGGGGGTGGGGGGTGAAGGGCAGGGGCAGGGGGGGTGAAGGGCGGGGGGGGGTGAAGGGCAGGGGCAGGGGGGGGTGAAGGGCAGGGGCGGGGGGGGGGTGAAGGGCAGGGGCGGGGGGTGAAGGGCAGGGGCAGGGCGGGTGAAGGGCAGGGGGGGTGAAGGGCAGGGGGGGTGAAGGGCAGGGGCGGGGGAGTGAAGGGCAGGGGTAGGGGGGGTGAAGGGCAGGGGTAGGGGGGGTGAAGGGTAGGGGGGGTGAAGGGCAGGGGGGTTAAAGGGCAGGGTTAGGGGGGTGAAGGGCAAGGGTAGGGGGGGTGAAGGGCAAGGGTAGGGGGGGTGAAGGGCAAGGGTAGTAGGGGGGGTGAAGGGCAAGGGTAGGGGGGGTGAAGGGCAAGGGTGGGGGTGAAGGGCAAGGGTAGGGGGGTGAAGGGCAGGGGTAGGGGGGTGAAGGGCAGGGGAGGGGGGGGTGAAGGGCAGGGGTAGGGGGGTGAAGGGTAGTGAAGGGCAGGGGTAGGGGAGTAAAGGTGATGTAAGGGAGCGCCGGGGAGTTAAGGGAGCGATGGTGATGTAAGGGAGCGCCGGTGATGTAAGGGAGCGCCAGGGAGTTAAGGGAGCGCCGGTGATGTAAGGGAGCGCCGGTGATGTAAGGGAGCGCCGGGGAGTTAAGGGAGCGCCGGTGATGTAAGGGAGCGCCGGGGAGTTAAGGGAGCGCCGGTGATGTAAGGGAGCGCCGGGGAGGTAAGGGAGCGCCGGTGATGTAAGGGAGCGCTGGGGAGGTAAGGGAGCACCGGGGAATTAAGGGAGCGCCGGGGAGGTAAGGGAGCGCCGGTGAGTTAAGGGAGCGCCGGGGAGTTAAGGGAGCGCTGGTGATGTAAGGGAGCGCTGGTGATGTAAGGGAGCGCCGGGGAGTTAAGGGAGCGCCGGGGAGTTAAGGGAGCGGCGGGGAGGTAAGGGAGCGCCGGGGAGGTAAGGGAGCGCCGGGGAGGTAAGTGAGCGTTGGCGGCTAGGGTAGGAGGGCCGTGCCGCGCTTCCCCTCCGTCTTTCCGGGAGCCGGTTGAGAACGAGGGGGGAGGAGCCTGAAGTTGGTGGCAGGGGCAGGAGGGCCGCGCTTCCCCTCCGTCCGGGAGACGGTGCAGGGCGGCGCACGTGATGGGGGACGGGACGGGGGGACAGAGTGTGTGTGTGTGTGTGTGTCGTCACTCTGCCTCAGGCCAATGAGAGGTGTGCGGGGGCGGGCAGGCCAAGGGAGCCATCTCATTGGCCTGAGGCAGAGTGACGGGCGGGCCAAAGGTCGAATGTGATTGCCCCTAGGGACAGAACAGACAGACAGGGAGATATACATACACGGTTTGAAAAATATATAGATAGATACAAAGTACTGAATATTATAACGCAAGTATTAGTAGAAGTATCTTAAAGTTTTTTGTTGTAATATTTCCATGTTGGGCAAATGCTTTCCATTGCTCTTAAAATCACCACGTAAAATGTGCCCCATTTTTTTGCATTGTTCTGTGTCTGTAAAAGAACGACAATTCCATCTTTAGCCAAACAGGAACAACTGTAACACAATAAGTATCGGACAGGATGAAAATGATGCAGGGCCCAGTAGAGAATAACTTCTGGACATATCAATGTATTCCCACAGGACACCTCTCTTATTTTAAGGGTAAGGGAAATGTGCGGAACCCCATTATATTTCTGCGTTCTTTACTTCCCCCCCCCCCAGCCACATAGACTGCCCCCTTTAATGGATATGCTTAAATGTGAAAAAATCCATTAAAAGGAAGCCATAGTGATGCTGAAGCCATGGCCCTGCTGTCCTCTGGAGGGAGGGAGGGCCCTTTTCAGGCTCAAAAATATAGAGCACCTTGTTATGTGAAACATTCCATCAAACAATCTTTTTGACCAGAGTGGCCAATACCACTCCTGCTAGGAAGCCGTGCCATGCAACCACTACTCCTGTAGTAACAAAGTACACCCTCGCATTTCCCCCTAAAGTTATGCATAAAAACGATATGGTTTATCCCCCTTTGCGGACGGATCGCCACGCAACGAGCTGCTGAGTGCAGCAATGTGTGGTACGGTGCTCGGCTGCAAAGGGGGATAAACTATTACCCAGGTCCTTTGCTCAGATGTGGTTACATAGGTCCCCTTTTAGATGTGGCTATATAGGTCCTTTTGCTAATGTGGTCACATCTTTAGCAGGCGGCAGTGAATAAAATACACAGATTCGATGTGGTTTTGTGTACAACATAATGTTATGCATCAACACTGAAGGTCAAAACGATGATCAAAAATAAATAACCTATGTAGTTTCACAAGCACCTAAATCTATGCATGAAAAACAGTTTCACAACCTACCAAGAATCCCGTTTCACTCTTGATCTGCTCCACGTGGCAGTCACACGTGTACCGAGCGAGTCACCCACAAGTGAACAAAAAGTCACAGCGTAAAAAAAAAAAAAAGCGGCAGCAGAAAAAGAAATAACAACTTCTGCTCGTGCAAAAAGTTATTAAGCTCGGCAATCAGTACCGAGTACTGTCTCCCGTTCCCTACAGGACACTTGCAAAGGTTTATGCCAGGGGCGGCCAACGCCTGTCCTCAAAGGCCGCCGACAGGTCAGGTTATAAGGATATCCTTGCGTCTGCACAGGTGGTTGAAGACCGAGCCACCTGTGCTGAAGCAGGGATATCCTGAAAACCTGATCTGTTGGTGGCCCTTGAGGACTGGCGTTGGCCTACCCTGTTTTGTGCTTTTATAATGTGTTTACTTGCTGTATAATGTTATTCTCCCTGTATTATGTATGTAAATAAATGGTTTAAGTTTCCAATATCCAGAGTATGACACTGTATACATTTAAATAGTCTAAGGGGGGGTCAACTCTATATTTTCCAAGTCAGTCGCTCGGGACGTCTTTGGCTGGAAATCCCCACGAATGTCCAAGAAGCCCGAAAGGCCACTTCAGGGCCTATAGAATGACCAGGTCCTACACTACGTCTACATACAGTAGGGTTTACCTTGACGTGGCTGTCGGCTTGAGATGTTTTGGCCAACGGGTTGAACTGAATGACCCATAATTATGAGAACAGAGAAAAAAGAGATAGAAAGTAAGGAAATAATTGGTCATATTGGATGTAGCACTTGGGGCTTCCTTTGTCTATTGTTGTATACTTGAGGTCACTCTCACAGTAGCGCTCCAATTGACACAAACAAATATATTAACTGGATTTGCTGGTGATCCCTGTCCTCCTGCTTGCACCCCATTCCTAGCGGAGTATTTTTTCTCTTTTGCATGCACTAGGCGTATGTATGTATGTATGCATGCATGCATGCATGCATGCATGCATGCATGCATGTATGTATGTAATATATATATATATATCTATATATAAAACACACACACACACACACACACACACACTGCCGAGCCTACCCAAGACCTTGGGAGTCTCCCGGTCATTCTGGGACACTTGGGCAGCCTGAACCTTCAGGGCCCACGCAAAGCACACCGGGGATTTCCCCAGGAACCCCAAAAAGTCCAGTCTGAGCCTTACTCTAACCCCTTTAATCACTAAAGGAAATCCTCTGGTGTTCAGATAGTGTGGGGGTGGGGGTGGGGCATTAGGAGCGCTACTTTCTTTTAATGTACAAATCTCACGTACTTTTCATTTCCCAAACATAGCGTCACTTTCTCCGTCACACTTTCACTGCAGAGAGGCCGCCAGTGCATTATTTCCAGGGTATCTCCTAAAATGAGCAAAGGTCTCTAGCCCATTTTTGAGATGTTTACAACTCCTTGAAACCAGACCCCATTACAGTGACTATTTATAAGGCATTTCAGCCGCTGTGCCTGACTCATAGAAAGCACAGAAGCCAGCTGCAGCGGGGGTAACAAAACATGGCTCATGGAGACTATTTTAGTCCTGCCAAGCATCGCCATTTGGACTGCTCTGAAAGTGAAAGCACTCAAGCATGAAACACTGTACCTACTATATTTAGTATTATTTCAAGTACAGTTTCATAGTTTCCCATAGATCTTCATAAGTGACATTGCAGTGTGCAAAGCTTTTGGACACTCACAAACCCCTTCTTTGTGTGTACCCATTCAGGACCACCCTGAGCAAATGGTAAATGTGCAAAACGACACCAGTTTTTAACCCCTCCGCTGCTAGTGGCCAGCAATGGCAGCTAAAGGGTTAAATATTTTTGGTAGTTCAAAGTTCTAGCTGTGGTATTGATCGTTGCGATGTGGGGATCTGCCGCGGGTTGTAATACCATCTAAGGGACCAATGTGAGTTCTTCGTACAGTAGCTGGAATGAGAGTGTACAGAGCGTTCAAAACCTCACAGGTCTCTTCAAGTCTCGTCTATTCCTCAAGTCAAAAATTCAAATAAGTATAACAAGCTGCGGAGAATCCACACTGTCAGTGCTTAACCATTTGGAAATCCAATGATTTAGCCACTACGTAATAGGGTCAGGCACTCCTTGACGTAATGGCTAAGTCAGGTTTTCAGCTTGTTTTTCTAGGGGAAATTGTGTTCTGCTGCTAAACTTGATCTGGCCACAACTGGAACACAGGAGGACTCCTCCTGTGCAGCGCGAAACGCGATCTGGCCACAACTGGAACACAGGAGGACTCCTCCTGTGCAGCGCGAAATGCGATCTGGCCACAACTGGAACACAAGAGGACGCCTCCTGTTCAGCGCGAAACGCGATCTGGCCACAACTGGAACACAAGAGGACTCCTCCTGTGCAGCGCGAAACACGATCTGGCCACAACTGGAACACAGGAGGACTCCTCCTGTGCAGCGCGAAACGCGATCTGGCCACAACTGGAACACAAGAGGACTCCTCCTGTGCAGCGCGAAACACGATCTGGCCACAACTGGAACACAAGAGGACTCCTCCTGTGCAGCGCGAAACGCGATCTGGCCACAACTGGAACACAGGAGGAATCCTGTGCAGCGCGAAACGCGATCTGGCCACAACTGGAACACAAAGAGGACGCCTCCTGTGCAGTGTAAAACTTGTTCTGGCCACAACTGGAACACAAGAGGACGCCTCCTGTGCAGCGCGAAACGCGATCTGGCAAAAACTGGAACACAAGAGGACTCCTCCTGTGCAGCGCGAAACGCGATCTGGCCACAACTGGAACACAGGAGGAATCCTGTGCAGCGCGAAACGCGATCTGGCCACAACTGGAACACAAAGAGGACGCCTCCTGTGCAGTGTAAAACTTGTTCTGGCCACAACTGGAACACAAGAGGACGCCTCCTGTGCAGCGCGAAACGCGATCTGGCCACAACTGGAACACAAGAGAAGGACTCCTTCTGTCGTGGCCCATCTGGCAGGTAAACGTTTTACAGGAAATACTCAATGGTAGAAATTATGTTACCGTGGGAAGGGGGGTGAAGTGTGTGTGATTAGGATAAAAAGGTCAAATGAAAGGCGATTTGTAAAAATTAAACAAATGTAAACTATTTATGTGGAACCAGGGGTTTAAATTATATTACAATGTAACAATGGGCCTACACACTTGTATAAAGATTGTAAATCTTACTGGAACAGGGCCAGCTGGGATGCTATGATGTTTCACATACGTACTTACTGTGCTTAGGAACATGATTAACCCTTTAAAAATAAATAATAATAGTAATGCTCTACATAATTTTTTGAAGTGCAACATTTTCATGGAAATTGTTTTTTTTTTTTTTAATTTTTAAACAGTTTGGACCACTTCAAGTTACTAATGTGGAGAACCACTCCTTATAACTCAGTTCATACCTATATGTATCCAACGGTGTGTACCTGTATCATAAATATATTATGGTCTATTAATCTATATTTTCACACTGTGTGTGTTATATATAATAATTTATTTAGAGAGCATAAGAGCAAAATAGATCCAGCAAACTTGGACTTTCATACACAGAAAGAGAACAGAACTCACTGACACTGATCTTCTGAATACGCGGACATATATTATAATGATTTATAATGAGTTCTGAGTTATTTAGGGCCTAGATAGTCTTAGATCAGATGCTAGCTTATATATTTACAGTTTAGATCAGTTTAGACAGTGCAGATCCATCGCATTGAGTCTATATACACTCCTGATACAGATGCCGGGATACATAGCAGATGTATTACTGGGTGGCTGGCTACGTGGTTACTTTTAATTGAGTATAAACGTTGATACAACTATACCATAGCTCTACTTGATCTCACTCACTACTGAGGATAGTGGTTTCCAACCTTTTTTTTGGTTAAGGAACCCTCCAGTATGTGAAATTCTGATGAACCCCAACTTTCACTAATAGTGTGTCTGAGATCAGATGCATTGTAAGGAACCCCAACCCTCTCTAACAGCACGTCTGAGATCAAATGCATTGTAAGGAACCCCAACCCTCTCTAATAGCGCGTCTGAGATCAGATGCATTGTAAGGAACCCCAACCCTCTCTAACAGCACGTCTGAGATCAAATGCATTGTAAGGAACCCCAACCCTCTCTAATAGCGCGTCTGAGATCAAATGAATTGTACAGGTGCGCGGACGAGTATTCTAAAACTTGCCTTAAACTTGCCTTGGAAAATCTGGGGCTATCACCAGCAAGACTCAGGTACATGCTGGGTACATGCTGCAACATTTCAGTGACATTTCTGCAGAGACTAAAGGCCCATCGGATGAACACAACAGGGGTCCCTGGCAGTCCCATTCAGTTTGAACTGCCAGGGACCCCCGCTGTTAATCCGATGGGCCATTAGTCTGTCTGCAGAAATGTCACTGAAATGTTGCAGGATGTACCCAGCATGTACCTGGGTCTTGTTAGTGATTTCCCCAGATTTGTTTAAGAATACTCGTCGGCACTACAGTAAATTCTTCTGTATTTGGTACAATTTTCAAATGACTAGAAAATTGCAGGCAACCCTTTAGGGAGGCCCGGGGAACCCAAGGGTTCGAAGGAACCCTGGTTGGAAAACACTGCCTTAGGAGCAGAACAGGTGGCAACTAACACTGTATACTAATACTGTACTAAGATATTAAGGTGCTTATACTAATAGGACCATCACTATATCGAGATCTAGGCTTATCTCGTAGGACAGGGAACGGAGTTCGTGCTCAGTTCAGGTTTTTTTTAACGTGTGAGTTTTTGGATTTCCATAACAGGTTATTATTATTTTTGCAAATGACAACAGGAGGTTTCCGGGTGCACGATAGCGGGACCTGTTCTCCGTCTGTGTATGCAGTTACCATACAATCGCTGCACCCCTCCTCTACGTATTCCCGTTCGTGTGATATTGCAGTGGAGCAGGGCACGCTCCTTAGTTTGCACACGTGGACTTTCTCAATAAATGGAATTTATTTAGAAGGTGATCACAGTCTAAATAAACTGCACTTATTGGGAGAGTATGCTACATAGCCTTACTCCCGTAACTCCTTGGCTCTGTGTATTATAGGAGTGCCTGATGTACACTATGTCTTTCATTTAATATCATTTGACTTATTTTTTCTTTTAAACATTTTTAATAATCCAGTGTATAATTAATCCAGTGTAGAATTAATTATTTTTGGAACCATTACGCGACCTGTGTTGGCTTTTACCCTGTCTTTTCTGACCTACAGTATGTGTATGTATATATGTATATACAGTAAGATATTCCGGGATAGTGTAAAGACCCCTGGATTAGAAGAGCAGAACAAGGCACATTAAGTCTATGAAACGTGGCCAAGAAGTACTCATTTCGCAAGTCCCGCGTTACTCTCCCCCACGTGTACCAGCACATTTAATGCTCACATTTTTCACCACGCCGCTCCCACTGGGACGTGGAGAAAGATTTATGTGAAAAAACATACAAAACACTTTCCCAATTTACACTCCCCAAATAAGGAACCAATGCAGACTGGCACCTCTGGTGTGTGTGTGTGTGCATGTGTGTGTGTATATACACACACACACACACACACACACACTCAAATAAAAAGATCACTTGTGAGCACATTCACATGTCTTAGACAAGTCTGCAACCCTGCCTTTCACCATTATCAGCTAGCATACAGTGCTTCCACTGCAGCAAGGGATTCTGGGAAATGACATGCAAATGAGCACACCGTGTCACCTTTTGCCCCAAATCCATGTTTACATGGAACCCTTATAAGCTAGTGCTCGCTGTTAACACAGCTTTTAAGCACAGCATGGGAATCAGATGCAAAGCAAGAGAAATCCTTCACAGACATGTTTCAACCTTAATGGGTATCATCAGTGTGAGGTTGGTTGTACTGCTGGCTTTGCAATGGTACAACCAACCTCACACTGATGAGACCCATTACGGTCGAAACATTTACAGTACGTACAATCCCACTTTCTGTCACAAGAAAGGTCTCTTTAAAATCCAATGATTTCCCTGTGTTTGTAGATAGCCGAAGTATAATTCATATCTAAGATACACTTCAAAAAGGTTTGCACCAATATAAAACATTTGGAAGGCCCAGTACCACTCCTTATTTCGGCCACGCTGACTGCTGTCCGCAGCTTGCTGAATGAGGCCCTGCGTGTTTATATAAATGCTAAATACATGAACGGCTCAGTTTTCAGCAGTTCTATGTAACAAAGTAGCGTGTTAAGAACGCCTGCATGTATTTAAGCTTTTGAAAGAATAATGGTTTTTTTAAGGAATGTATTATTTTATTATTATTTTAGAGACTATTTACCTGGCGAGTCGGGTACTGTATATAGGGGCACTTGTTCAGTTTATTTAACCAGCATGCGGATAAATAAGGGGATCTGTGCAGAATTCTATAGCCAGCACCAGAATAAATCAAATATTTTATTCAGCCTGTTACCCTAATCATGTAAAAACCTCACCTTAACAATGCCAGCCCAACCCTTACCCTAATGTAACCCTTAACCTAATAATACTAGACTTACCCTAGTAATGCCAGCCTTACCCTAGTAATGCTAGCCTAAATGTTATCCTAATCATGTAAACCTCACCCAAATAATGCCTGCCTAACTCTTACCCAAATAATGCCAGCCTAACCCTTACCCTAATAATGCCAGCCTAACTCTTACCCAAATAATGCCAGCCTAACCCTTACCCTAATAATGCCAGCCTAACTCTTACCCAAATAATGCCAGCCTAACTCTTACCCAAATAATGCCAGCCTAACTCTTACCCAAATAATGCCAGCCTAACCCTTACCCAAATAATGCCACCCTAACTCTTACCCAAATAATGCCAGCCTAACTCTTACCCAAATAATGCCAGCCTAACTCTTACCCAAATAATGCCAGCCTAACTCTTACCCAAATAATGCCAGCCTAACTCTTACCCTAATAATGCCAGTCTCACCCATACCCTAATAATGTAACCATAAACCTAATATGCCAGTCTAACCCTTACCCTAATGTCACCTTAACCCTAATAGTACCAGCCTAACACCAGCCGCCTAACCCTTACCTTAATGCCACCCGTACCCTTATCTCATCATGCCAGCCTAACCTTTACCCCAATATACCTAATAATCTGGTAGAAAATCATGGCCGGCTAAATAAAGGGAGCGGAGGTTACAGGGCCGGCTGCCAGGTAAATATTTTAATGTAAGAAATGTGCAGAAAATTAATTAAGCCTATTAATAAGTATATTTGTAGGCTACAGATGCAGCGGCCGTTATTCCAACACTCCACGCGTTGTATACCTTGGAATACCCATGTCATGGCGCGGGATTTCTTCCAACCTTCCCGCCCCAAGACGCGAGTGCAGAAAATGGCATGTTAGTGTTCTGGCTTATAAAACACCTGAAATTGACACAGTAGCACAGTACGGTACACATTACAATTCATTCATTTCTGCCACGGATACAAAACAGAATCCATGAAATTCAAACAAAGCAACCGCGATAAACACGTGTGCCTGGGGCGAATGGCCGCGTGAATGCCACGTGGAATACAGCAGCGCACACGAAAACGGCTCTGTGAAATGTTGGAATAACGGCCGCTGCAGCTGTATACGTCATTTATTTTTCAAATCACAGACTAAAAGACTAAATAAAACTAGCTACATATGCATACAGGTATATACCGACTGCTCCTGTTTATCAACAAACATGGGAAACACACTACTTATTCCGCTCGCTGCATTTTTTACTTTGATACAGAAAACTACCGATTTGATTGTGAAGTCACAGACCAATTAAAGTGGAGTTTTTTTGGGGGTGCAATTAGACATTTTTAGCGGTTTTAAAGTCAGGGGGGAAAGTAATCTTTTCAGGTTGCGCTGCATGTAACAAATAATGTAAAAAAAAAAAAAAAAAAAAAAGAAGGAGAGGAACATTTGTTTAAAGCAAAAGCACAAAAAGTGGCAACATTTTGAAATAAATGCAGTGACAAAACATCATCTTTTTAACAGATGAAAAGGCATTTAGGAGAGTTTGCCTTTTTACCTACAGTATATAATATTGCATAAAAGAAATCCGTTTTGATGGATATTGGGAATATTTGCAGACTGCGCAAAGCTGAACATATATATTATTTCACGCACAATCCAGATTATGCTGCCTGATGCACAGGCTGATAACGGGACTTGTCCAACGTCACACAGAACGGACATCGGGATTTGTCCAAGGTCACACAGAACGGGCATCGGGATTTGTCCAAGGTCACACAGAACGGATATCGGGATTTGTCCAAGGTCACACAGAACGGACATCGGGATTTGTCCAAGGTCACACAGAATGGACATTGGGACTTGTCCAAGGTCACACAGAACGGACATCGGGACTTGTCCAAGGTCACACAGAATGGACATCGGGATTTGTCCAAGGTCACACAGAACGGACATCGGGATTTGTCCAAGGTCACACAGAACGGACATCGGGATTTGTCCAAGGTCACACAGAACGGGCATCGGGATTTGTCCAAGGTCACACAGAATGGACATCACTTCAAAGGCCTCATCAGTGGGAATAGTTGGATACTGTGTGTACCTGGGTGATACTGTATATTATTGGGTAATTGGTTGCACTATTCTGGATAATGCCCTCTAACGTGATTTGATCAGAACAGGGAATAAAAATAAACATGGGGTTGCATCACAAACAGGTACGAGATGCAGATGGACTCACCTGTTCCTCACTCATGGATTCCTGGAGACCTTCTTCCTCCACCACGAAACCCTGCTTCAGCTTCAGATACTCGTCATGGTCGCGCTTCTCCTCTTCCTCCTTAGCTTTCCTCTCTTCTTCCTCCTATGGGGGGGAACAGGACAGGTTTGTAAGGCACGGAGATGAGGCAATGCTGCATGTAAGGCTGTATGAGCAGCCTGCTGCTCCCCAACGCTCTCCACATTGTGAGCATCAGTCATCTAAATATGATCCAGTGAGGCCGATATTACAGGAGACCCTCAGCTTACAGAGGCTCACAGCCACTGAACCTCACAGAGCCTTTTAAATAGTACACAGACTACTTGATTTGCATACACACACCTAGCATTAGCTGTGGGAAGTTCCTTTCGTGCACACGAGAGAGAGAGAGAGAGAGAGAGAGAGAGAGAGAGAGAGAGAATACACACACATATATATATATATATATATATATATATAAATACACACATACATACACACACCATACATATATACATACACACCATACATATATACATACACACACCATACATATACACACACACACACATATATATATATATATATATATATATATATATATATATATATATATATATATATACATACACACACACACATACATACTGAACATAGATAATACACAGTGTGCGTGCTTGGAAATTATAACGGTACACACACACACACCAGGACAGGCAATCCCAAATTCAAAAAGGTGATGTTTAATACTCAACGTTTCGGCTCCCAATGGAGCCTTTTTCAAGAGCCTAGAAGACATGAACTACATATTGTACGAGTACCCTGACACTGGATGTATGTGTTTGTTTATATACTGTGTATATATACATATGTAAGGGGGTCACCCCCGGTTCCCCTGATCTTCCTTTGCCCCCTGCCTTACCCCTGTGGCAGTGGGGGAAGGGGACGGCAACTGCTCCCGGCGGGCACCGCCCTCTTGGTTGTGGCGCGAGCTTCGCCCATGCGCAGTAAAGATCGCGCACGCGGACCCCATAGAAAAGAGCTGTACCAAGAACTACAATTCCCAGCAGCCTCTGGGGAATGCACTTTCACCCTTGTCACAGGCAGCATTGAAGCCAATAGAGCTGGCAGATTCTCATGCTGCAGAGTTGCAACAATGTTGTGTGCAGACAGACAGGGTTTTTGTCAGTCAGAGACCGGAGCAGCCCAGGGAAGGAGGTAGGGTACAGGAGTCAGGGACTCCCTGTACTAGGCCAGCACCCCCAGGGCCCGAGATAGCTCAGCTCCCCAGTAAGGTGAGTGTTGCCAGGGGCAGCCCTCAGGTTAGGGACCCTGCCACTTACATTAGTGGGAGCTGGGAAAGAAAGGTTACAGAGAGTTGGAGTCAGGGAGCTGTGAGGGAAGGAAGGGTGCGGGGAGCGAGTGCAGCTCCTGCCCCATATAGGTACCTACACCCCAGGTAGGCCCCAACTCCCCACTAGTTTAGTGGGTAAATGCTTAGGGAGGCCCAAGATAGGGACGCTGCCCTTAGTGTAGAGTGCTGCCTTGTCAGAGTCACGGCTGTTAGTGCTGTGAGGTCTGACAGGCAGGCACCTTGTTGCGCAGCACGTTGGCTGCAGCATCCAGTGAGCTACAGCTTGCTGCTGTAGGCGCTGGGACTCGTTAGGTCTTAGTAAGTACAGTCAAGGCTGGGAAGAGTTAGGGGAGTGGGGCAGGTTATTAACCCCGGTAGGCCTCTAGGAGTTTTCCCCAAAGACA
Source organism: Ascaphus truei (assembly GCF_040206685.1). NCBI lineage: Eukaryota > Metazoa > Chordata > Amphibia > Anura > Ascaphidae > Ascaphus > Ascaphus truei. The sequence continues at coordinate 531,151,474 of NC_134483.1, forward strand.
CTTTAGGTTGCGGTACCACAGGGACAGGCCCTAGGTTAGGGTTCCTGTCACGTTAGTGCCAAGTGTTAGTTAGGGACTCAGCGGACGCTGCGGTTCCTGTAAAGCGGTTCGGACCCACGTTGGGGTCCGCAGAGATTATTCCAGAGGGAGACCGCCCTGGCGGTCTGCGTACAAAGGAGTTCGGTTGGAGGATCAGAAGGATTCATCACACGTCTGACCCTTTGCGAAGCCAGTTGCTGATCCGAGTACCGGAGTGCTCGGCAGGTACCATACAGTCATAAGTGCACCAACGGGCCCCTTAGTGTAACTGTGACTGCGCAGTCACCCACGTTCTCTCCAAGAGTGCGGGACATTGGGTGGGATTCTCGGGACACTGGGTGGGATCACCTGGTGTTGGGGAAGCGTCCTGCGCGACGCCGTAGGTGTCTCCTCTAGAGAGGGACACAGGTTATATAAAGGTATTGCGTGATATGTTATATTGCTTGTTAGTAAAGTCACTCGTTAATATATATATTCCCGTGTATGTGATTATTGTATTGTCCTGCGAGGAACCACTCCCCCTCTGGTGGGAGCCATCGCAGGTGGAGGCGCTGAATTGAGTAAGTGGTTACCCCTAGTATAATTGCCCCAGGTTCCCCGTGGCGGAAGCTCAGCCCTCCTGCGAGCCAACAGGTAATGCACCACACCTATGGTAACACCGTATGTTCCTTGCACTCACATCAGATCTGCGATTGGGGGGGGGAATACCCGTTACACATATATATTTATTTATTTTTACCAGGAGAAAAAAAAACATATTGCGTTACCTTTTGCTTATAACCCTGGGTACATTCCAGTTAAACATGTTTAAAGTATGAAACAGCAGAAGGGCTGAGAGACTCATGTAAATTGCTTAAGAAGTGAGGTGCCCATTAAGAGAAGGAAGGGCGGCCGCTTTCTTACCGAACCTCAGAACCAGATAATTGGACTTGAACATTTGACAGGAAAATGTATATTGCATCTGGACTGTAGGGATAACAATTAGGGATTACAATTAGATTGTGGGGACTCCTTTTCCTAAATGTTACTTTTATGACGGAAGCACTTCTCCCCTTTGTGTGTTATTTATATTATTTGTTATTAATATGATTATTGTCACGTGTATTACTGCTGTGCAGCGCTATGTACATTAATGGTGCTATATAAATAAAGACATACATACCCAACAATATATGTGTGTGTGTGTGTGTGTGTGTATATGTATGCACACGTAATATATATTCACATATATATATATATATTCACATATATATATATATATATATATATATATATAAATTGCATATGCCTGCACACATGTACGAGATATAATTGCATATGTATGTACACATGTACGATATATAATTGCATATGTATGCACACATGTATGATATATAAGTGCATATCTATGATATATAATTGCATATGTATGCAAACATGTACAATATATAATTGTATATGTATGATATATAATTGTATATGTATGCACACATGTACAATATATAATTGTACAGTATATGTATAACATATCATTGTACAGTATATGTATGCACACATGTACTATATATCATTGTATATGTATGTACACAGGTATGATATATAATTGCATATGTATGATATATAATTGCAAATGTATGCACACATGTACAGTACAGTACGATATATAATTGTATATGTATGATATATAATTGCATATATATGCACACATGTACAGTACGATATATAATTGTATATGTATGATAATTGCAAATGTATGCACACATGTATGATATATCATTGTATATGTATGCACACATGTATGATATATCATTGTATATGTATGTACACAGGTATGATATATAATTGCATATGTATGCACACATGTATGATATATCATTGTATATGTATGCACACATGTATGCTATATCATTGTATATGTATGCACACATGTATGCTATATCATTGTATATGTATGCACACATGTATGCTATATCATTGTATATGTATGCACACATGTCTGCTATATAATTGTATATGTATGCACACATGTATGCTATATCATTGTATATGTATGCACACATGTATGCTATATCATTGTATATGTATGCACACATGTATGCTATATCATTGTATATGTATGCACACATGTATGCTATATCATTGTATATGTATGCACACATGTATGCTATATCATTGTATATGTATGCACACATATATGCTATATCATTGTATATGTATGCTCACGTGTACGATATATAATTGTATATGTATGATATATAATTGTATATGTATGCACACATGTACGATATATAATTGTATATGTATGATATATAATTGTATATGTATGCACACATGTAAGATATATAATGACGCATCATACATATACAGCTATATATGTATGCACACATACTGTATATGATAAAGTCACCACATGTGTGGCAGGCTTGCCCAGGACAGGTTTAGGGAGCTCAGCAATATGCTGGAGCCAGTGTAAGGAAATGGAACCTGTGGCACGTTATGTAACAGAAAACGTCAGTGCTTTTAACGAGACTTAAGCTGCCTACGGTTATTCATGACCTATTTGTGCTTTTCTACAGAGCTAAGCAAGCCCGTAATTGTGGTATCTGGTGTATGTCTATGTGTGGGTATAAATACATGTGCGGAACAACATACATAATCAGAAAAATCACTGAAAACCATTTTAGATGCTTTAGCATGTATGTTATATATATACACACAAACTCAGTGGTACTCCTCGTACCATCACACTGACCACCGATATGTGTGGCTATATATATATATATATATATATATATATATATATATATATATACACACAGGCAGTCCTCGGTTATCCGACACAATGCGTTACTCAAAATGGCGTTGGATAGCGAAACACGTTTCCCCATAGGAACACTGTTTAAATGAAAGGTTCCGTTCCTGAAGGCATTTTTAACACTAAAATACACCAAATATTTTACGCAGGCAATAAGATATGCAGCACACACATAAATTATATAGTGTCTATACTGTATTATATATATAATATAACATAATATATAATATTATAATATATTATATAGTATAATATATATATATATATATTATATACACAAACAACTTTGCAAAGCGCCGTAAGAGCGTTGGATAAGCCGATTTGGCGTTGTAAAAATGAACATAGGTATGCATTGCATAGCGTTGGATAAGCCATTCGTTGTAAAACGAGGACTGCCTATATATATATACACACTGTACATACATATATATACACTGTACATATATTTAAATGTACTTGTGCATTGGGATTGCTTGATTTCCTCAATAACTGCTTTGTCTCATCTGCTTATTTTCTTCCCCTATACAGTATTTGTCAGCGATTCTTCCAGTTTTCTCTGTGCATTCAATCATAATCTCCAGACGTTTTTGATAATTGTTTGTCAAAGTATCTCCTGAGCAAACTGAAACGGTTTCTCTGCACTACAGTCGTTGGAATTCTCTGCTGTAATTCTTGAGCTTGGCGATTTTGTTCTGAGATAAGGGTTTCGGGAATAAAACCACCCCAAGATGCATGTACACAGATGGACTATAGAGCTGTGCAAGCTTATAACGGAGGGTGTATGAACATGGAACGACGAAATGGTGAAGAAGACTATTGAAGACTACAAAGCAGTGACATGATTGGGAAGAATTAAGTAGAAATAGCCATGCTAGTCCAGTAGCGATAGTGCAGAGTAAATGAGTGCTTCAGTATTAGGCAATATTTTTTTTTTTTGGACTAACAATTGATACTATAGGACAGGGGTGCGCAAACTTTTCCTCGTGCGCACCCCTGCCTCTTCTCGGTGCCTCGCAACCCCCCTGTTCGACCCCGGCATCAAATGACGCACAGAATCATGTATCGCCACGGTAACGTGACATCACGTTACCCAAATGACGCCGGGTTACCAGGAAAACACGTTGCGGGACGGTAAGTGGGTTATAGAGGCCTTGCATGGTCCCCTGGCATTTAATTTAAATGCCTAGGGGGAGAGCGCGGGACCTCTATAACTGCCGCCCCCCTACCCCCCCGAAAATTTAGCACTCCCAGTTTGCGCACCGCGGCTATAGGACACGCTTTTGAAAGTTCTCTCTCTCCCTCAGGTCGGCAATACTGATTTACAGAGATTCCAAGGATTGGGAAGAAGCAAAACCGTCACATTTAATCAAGATGATGGGTCAACAATAAAAAAGACTGTGCACTCGGAAAGCGAGTTAAGGACTTCTAGGAGAAATTGTGTAAGAACACACAGCACAGGATATAATCAAGAAGAAGAGGAGCATGAAGAAACCACCACTAATGTACAGTACCATGCATGCGCCCTTCCAACAAAAAGGAGCAAAGGCAACACAATTAGGAAGAATGGAGGGGCCACTGGGGAAGATGGAACGACTGAAATCTTGAAGGAAGCTGGGGAAGTAGTAGTTACTACTCTTAAAGAGCTCTTTACATGTCGCTTACAGAACAGAAACCTTCTAGGACAGTGGAGCAGAGCCACAGTCCTCCTCATCCATAAGAAAAGAGAGACGAGGAAGACCTCGAAATCTACCGACCAAATCAGTCTACTTTCAATGACAAGATGTTGATGAAGATACTAATTGGTCGATGGCCAGCCTAGAGAACAAGGGGGATTCTGCAGTGGGAACAACACAATGTCGCACGTGAAGTGGTTTCTCAGAATAATAAATACAATCTACCACGAAGCATAGGATTCCTAGACCACTAATAAGCATTCCATTCTGTCTACACTTCAACCATTTTAAATGCATTACGTCAAAATGTTGAAGAAACGCATATTCATATTATACACACTTTATATATAAACTCAAAACACAGAAAAAAAAAAAGAAAAAAGGCATTTAATCAAAGTGATATTTAAAAAAAATGTTTTACTAAAAATAAAGTAAAACTAAAAATATAAACTTTGAAAATTGCCTACGCGTTTCAAACGTAACAGATGGTCTTTCTCAGGGCGGAAACTTGATACTTTTTTGACTCATGATTTCCAGAAGATTTCCCCACAACCCCCCCCCCCTCCACATCCCAAAATAAACAACTGAGACCCATAACGGCCACCCGAAATATATAGCAGCTCCATACAAGATGGAAGGACACCTCCATCATTATCTGCTCAAGGATATATAAACATCAGCCTAGGGATTTGAGAAATCTAATTAAAAGATTATACTGTATATTTTTTCACTTTTCGTACTACTTCACTTCTATATATTTTTCCTTTCTAGTTAAAGCGGTTACCATAACATATTGCCAATTATATTGTCTGAGATTATATAATAATAGAGATATATATATATATATATATGTGATAAAAAAATCACTGGCACTCCAAAAGAAATTCAATAATGCATGTCCCATATAAATAATAAAAGTATACATTACCGCATAGCAGCAAAAAGGAGACAGCAATCAGGTGAATGAAAATGAATGTATTAAATACAGCACATAACTCCAACGTTTCGATCCCACAGGGGGATCTTCCTCAGGGTGGTACTTTTTCTATAGATATATATATATATATATATATATATATACACACACACACACACACACACACACACACACACACACACACACACACACACACACACACACACACACACACTTTACCTTCGTTTTTTATTCACTTTCTCTCATTTTTGTGAACGCTTTATATTACAAATAAGTAAATATACACGGAAAAACATTTTCATTAAAAAAACAAAACAAAAAAAAAAAATGAATATGATTCATTGCCCTCTCCCTATGTAAAATATACACTTTGTAAAATCTTCCAATAAAAAGATTTTTTTTGTTTTATTGTATTTGGAGGAATGAATAACACAAATCTTTATTCAAGTCTATTTATTTATTTTTTTGCCTGGCAAGAAATTAACACAAAGGTTCAAGTGTACATCAGAGAAAAAAATTATGGGTATTGAAAAAAAAAAATGATTATAGTTTAGTGTGTATTATGAATACAGATAGTTTAACTGATAAGTCCACATGGTATAAAACACAGAGTTAAATAAATTAGCACTACCGTACTAATTTATTAACGGTTTGCTGGACTTCAGTATAATGTGTCAGGAACTTCCTGTCAGAGATACCTGCAATGCATGAGAAGCAAAAATGTCCCTTAGTACAACCACGCCGCTCACGCCCACCGATTCGATAATAATACACCTTATGTTTATGTTACCGTTGCAGCTACTCTCTTTTCTAGGCCGCAGCACTTGGCAGGTTTTTGATCACTTGCAGAATAGTTGCCGTTGCTTAGGAATGAAGGATATAGACTTCAATGCTTATTTGAGTATTACGAGCGGTATTTTTCGGATGGACTGCACCTTCCACTTTTAATTAGCAGTTCTGCGGCAGGTGAAGGGGGCCGGCATGCGAGAGCAATCATGGAGCAAAAACGAACGCAAGAGGCGCATTTTCGTCTTGTGCCAATGTATTAAGGTGCTTTGAGCAAATGTTCCCCCCATATGTCAGGTGAGGATGCGTTCTGCGTTATAAACTTCTGCGTACTTCCCCCTTTTCTTATTTATTATTTTTAGTGCTGATCCCCTGACCCCTGCACCCCCCCCTCCCAACCCCCACGCCCCTCTCCCTGGTTTGAGATATTTGTCAGTCATTTTAAAAATGTTGTGCCAGTGGGTGATAACACCCCCCCCTCCCCCCTCTACATACAGACATACCCCACATTAACGTACGCAATGGGACCGGAGCATGTATATAAAGCGTAAATGTACTTAAAGTGAAGCACGACCTTTTCCCCACTTATCGATGCATGTACTGTACGGCAATCGTCATATACGTGCATAACTGATGTAAATAACGCTTTTGTAACAGGCTCTATTGTCTCCCCGCTTGCGCACAGCTTCGGTACAGGTAGGGAGCCGGTATTGCTGTTCAGGACGTGCTGACAGGCGCATGCGTGAGCTGCAGTTTGCCTATTGGGCGATATGTACTTACTTGCGAGTGTATTTAAAGTGAGTGTCCTTAAACCGGGGTATGCCTGTATATGGCTATGTATCACCAACATAAAGTCAGAACGTGATTGCCCAATGACATTGCTGTTTTATTTTGGCTGCCAAAACAAGCCGGACCCCGGGGGTCACGTGTCCAGTGGGCAAGAATACCTGAACCAGATATAGATCGGGAACCAGTGTTCCCCCAGAGGTCAGGGCCAAAGGCCAGGGGAGAAGCTCAGAGGGACCCCAATTCAGTAGTTAAGAATAATATATATATTCCCCCTTTTCCCTCCCCCCTTTTTTTTACCAGGATGGGAGCCAGGCGGTCCCTGTAGCTTAGTTTCTCAAAAAGTAGGGGAGTGACCACCCTCTTTTGTCACTCAGTTCCTGTAGCTTGATGGGAACCAGGCGTCCCTGTAGCTTGACGGGAACCAGGCGGTCCCTGTAGCTTGATGGGAACCAGGCGGTCCTTGTAGCTTGACGGGAACCAGGCGGTCCCTGTAGCTTGACGGGAACCAGGCGGTCCCTGTAGCTTGACGGGAACCAGGCGGTCCCTGTAGCTTGACGGGAACCAGGCGGTCCCTGTAGCTTGACGGGAACCAGGCGGTCCCTGTAGCTTGATGGGAACCAGGCGGTCCCTGTAGCTTGATGGGAACCAGGCGGTTCCTGTAGCTTGACGGGAACCAGGCGGTCCCTGTAGCTTGACGGGAACCAGGCGGTCCCTGTAGCTTGACGGGAACCAGGCGGTCCCTGTAGCTTGACGGGAACCAGGCGGTCCCTGTAGCTTGACGGGAACCAGGCGGTCCCTGTAGCTTGACGGGAACCAGGCGGTCCCTGTAGCTTGACGGGAACCAGGCGGTCCCTGTAGCTTGACGGGAACCAGGCGGTCCCTGTAGCTTGATGGGAACCAGGCGGTCCCTTTAGCTTGACGGGAACCAGGCGGTCCCTGTAGCTTGATGGGAACCAGGCGGTCCCTGTAGCTTGATGGGAACCAGGCGGTCCCTGTAGCTTGATGGGAACCAGGCGGTCCCTGTAGCTTGATGGGAACCAGGCGGTCCCTGTAGCTTGATGGGAACCAGGCGGTTCCTGTAGCTTGATGGGAAACAGGCGGTCCCTGTAGCTTGATGGGAACCAGGCGGTCCCTGTAGCTTGATGGGAACCAGGCGGTCCCTGTAGCTTGATGGGAACCAGGCGGTTCCTGTAGCTTGACGGGAACCAGGCGGTCCCTGTAGCTTGACGGGAACCAGGCGGTCCCTGTAGCTTGACGGGAACCAGGCGGTTCCTGTAGCTTGACGGGAACCAGGCGGTCCCTGTAGCTTGATGGGAACCAGGCGGTCCCTGTAGCTTGACGGGAACCAGGCGGTCCCTGTAGCGTGACGGGAACCAGGCGGTCCCTGTAGCTTGATGGGAACCAGGCGGTCCCTGTAGCTTGACGGGAACCAGGCGGTCCCTGTAACTTGACGGGAACCAGGCGGTCCCTGTAGCTTGACGGGAACCAGGCGGTCCCTGTAGCTTGACGGGAACCAGGCGGTCCCTGTAGCTTGATGGGAACCAGGCGGTCCCTGTAGCTTGACGGGAACCAGGCGGTCCCTGTAGCTTGATGGGAACCAGGCGGTTCCTGTAGCTTGACGGGAACCAGGCGGTTCCTGTAGCTTGATGGGAACCAGGCGGTTCCTGTAGCTTGATGGGAACCAGGCGGTCTCTGTAGCTTGACGGGAACCAGGCGGTCCCTGTAGCCTGATGGGAACCAGGCGGTCCCTGTAGCTTGATGGGAACCAGGCGGTCCCTGTACCACTACTCACATAGCATATGCTTTATTTAACCCCTTCAGGGCTTTGTCACATATTATCACTAGTCCATGGGACAATTATTACATATATAATTATTACATATATAAAATATATATTTTATAGAACCTCACACCAATTAAAACACAAAAGACTGACTGCCCCTCCAGTACTGTACCTCCTATAGTATTTTGTATCTTGCTTTGACAGAACCGTACTCTAATATAAACGTAATTAAATTATTAGCAGAGAATAAAAACAAGGATTAAAAAAAACAAAAAAAACACACAAAATATCATACAGAAAAGGCCTCCGGTTTAAGATCAGAGCTCATCACAATTCCTACTGTAAGAACACATTCCACTTACAGCATATATAAAAGTTGTGTTAAATGACCCAATTGTCAAGGTAATCAGGGACCGTCCGTCTGCATCTCAACTAATCCAACACTCTGGGGTCCACTTATCTTTCCGAACTGCGGGAGAACTGGACATGCAATCCACACAAAACTGTGTCTATTTATGAAGCATGATAGTATCCTTATTGTTTGTGTGTTCAGCGCAGCGTCTTGTGCCACAGCGGCGCTGGCTTCCGAAGACGGTAAATGGGGTTAGTGGGAGGGGTTACGAGGTACGGTGGCACAGATCTGTGCATAGGACAGTTCCAAAGTGCGAGTTTATTTCCGGTTAATTGGGATAATACCATCTACCGCATCTGAACATGACGGGGCAGAAAGCGCTGTGCAGACACGGAGAAGACGATGGGGAGGTGGTCAGTACTCATCTAACAATAACAAGTCTGAAGAATACATAGACCCCAATATTTACTGCGGGACTTGGTACAGAGGAGCAGATGGAGCACGGTAGTGTCTGTGTACAGGCGGTTACGTATGGGGCAGTCCCTCCTAGCATCAAACTGAATGACCGTGGCATTTATTCTCCATACTGCACTGGGGAGGTCCTTTTTAACACGGCTGCTGAGGCCTTCCCACTTTGTGAAACCCCTGGACTTCAAAGAGTCCCATCGGAGAGGCTCAGGGTAGGACAGCTTCTCCGATGAATCTGACCCCTGCATGGAAAGCCGCTCTGTGCTGCCTCGTGTGGTGGAGCCGGCGAGAATAGACAGCAGGGGTTTGCCTTGTGAACGCTCGACTGCAAAGTTTTGAATATTTGAAAATGGAATTAATTAAAATAGCAGCTAGAAAAATTTATGTCGCTGAAGATAAAAAATAATTAAATAATAAACTTGTAATACTTCGAATGAAAACCAAGCGAGTCGAAGACTATGGCCCTGCTTGAGCCAACTGTGCTGAAGCAGGGATATCCTGAAAACCTGACCGGTTTGGGGGGTCTTGAGGACTGGAGTTGAGCACCCCTGCCCTAGACTCTCACGTTGGTCCATAGTTATATTTACAGTTCATGAAAATGTGTCACAAAAAAATGCTTCATTTTAGCTTTAATAAAATAAATTAAAAAAGCAACAAATTAGCAGGATATTGAGCAAATACTTAGACACGCAAATGGAAATGTCGTTTTTAGAAAACAGCATATGCCACAGCGTATAAATGTTCAGCCTCCCGTGTGTGTGCCAGCAACGTAGCACCTAAAAGACAGCCGTAGGGACAATAAAAAGGACGGACAGGAGCACGGAGCATTATAAATGGCACCTAGTTTAGTTTTGGGATCCAGAAAACCCAGAAATAAAGACAGCCCGGGGAGGGCCCCTGCGCATCGGGCTCTTCCAGGCTTCCTTGCGCCCGAGACGTAAAATATATGTCTTTTTTTCTTACAGCTTTGATGTGTAAGGAAAAGACGGCCCTCCCTTAGAAATGCACAATATAGAGTTCCTGCTGTAATAGGCCGTCGCCTACACAATCAAAAATCAAGTCATGTCAGGCGCCTGTTAAAAAAATAGGTTTTGACATTGTTTTTGCTTTCCCGTGGCAACCGAATACTTCAGGGTTTTCACAACCGTTACCGAGTTTAGATTTCACCAGCAGCCAAGGAAAGGGTTATTTACAGCAAGAGCCGTGACACAGAGGAAGGTGACACAGAGGAAGGTGACACAGAGGAAGGTACCCGCCAGTCTCTGCGAGTAGTAAATATGCCAAGAAAAGGTGTCCTCAGGGGAGCTTTAACTGCCCAATGGATGACATTGCGGCTTCCTATTGGCTCACAGGTCCCGCAACATTTGAACAGCTATTTTTGCTTCACGTGAAGGCGGCAGCGACACGGTTAATTCACTGGTAAGTATAACCAGGAGGCAGACTGAATTAAAAACAGCTCTGTTATGCTTCAGAGGGCCCGCCCGGGGTCCAATTCTAACATTAAAATCATGTCAGTGGGATTGCTGCTTTAATACATTTCTCTGTATAGAAAGGAGAAGTATACAGTATGCCGAATCCGTGCAAACGTAGGAAGGGAACTAATCCAGGGAGAAATCCAATAACTGGCGTCAGGAAGGCATCCCCCCCCCCCCACCCCCACTTATGGCTAATGTTTCACTTGGGTTTTTCATTTACCCCTATAAAAAAATTAAATATAAAAAAGAGGAGTATCCTGTCCAATTACAAGTGACCAAAGGTTGAACTTGATGGACATAGGCGTTTTTTTTTTTCTTCAACCTAGGTTACTAGGGGTAAGACTGAAAGGCTCCTTCCAGCCCCACGTTCTGATGGACACATGCCCGGCCGGACGAGGAGGTGCGGGAGCCTGGGGGTTAGCGTCCCGGAGGAACCATTTCTACACAGACGTTTTTTGGTTTCACCCCCCGGAGCGCCTGGATGGTTATATGAAGAGATACAATATATAAAGTTGTGCTCCAGAATATGTCGGCGCTTCGGAAAATTAAATATTTCTGGACGGGGAGGCGACGGCCTAAAACAGGACCGGCCACCCGACCTGAGCCGTTGTGCTGAACCCACGAGGAGCAGCGTGAAGGGGGATAATGAAAAATACGAGAATAAATGATATCTATTTGTAGCTGTAAAGCTCAATAGTACTTTATTCGGCGTGCTCCATACATAAGTAATAGGATAAACTGCGTTATTTGTGTGTTTTTATGATGTGCAAATCTATTGCCGTTCTCTTTGCAAAAGTTGCAATGATTCTTGTTCTGGTTTCTTGTATAGCGCTGACAGTGTACGCAACGCTGTACACAGAAATTTTGCAGACACAATCCCTGCCCCGAGAGCTTGCAATCAATTTTTGGCGCCTGAGGAACACGCAGATAAAATGAGTTGCCCAAGGTCACAAGGAGCTGACACCGGGAATTGAACCAGGTTGCCCTGAATGCTATTTAACACTATACAGAGCATTACAAACGCACACCAAGGCTGAGATTATAGTAGTCGCGTGTGCCTGTCGCTGGAGTGATCCGTGGCCTTTGAGTTTTTCGATGGTGCGCACGACGGTGAGGCGTGGCCGTGACATCACGAGGCTGGTTCGCCCTCATTGGCCGAACAGCTCACGTGACCCGGCCGTCGCATGACAGACACATTTTTTTGTCGGCTCACAATTCTGCCGTGCGGTCACGCTCTATGGCCTGCCTCATGGAGGTGCGGCCTGTTGCTGGCACGCGCGTGGACGCTCACAGTATGAACGGGGCGTTACATTTAAATAAGCAGCGCTACTCTGTAAGACAACAAACAACTTATTCCCTGGACTGGACGGGGTCTCACGGAGTAGCACAGCTCAGTAAATATTTGCCTAAATGACAGATTCACTATAACTCGGGGATATCAGGGCTGGTGCACTCACGTAGTTCAAGTAACAGTCTCAGGCCTCGATTATAGCAAGCGCGACGGTGCGTGCGATTAGCGAGCAAAGTGCAGAAGCTCTATCGGGCCGGCCATACTGCGAGCGAGCGCGGGCGCGATGAAGAGAGGCCGCGCGGCAGATTTTTCAAAAGACAAATGAATTTGTATTTTCACGCGTCAGGTGTGCGGTTCACCCAAAGAGGGCGAACCACTCTGTTGACACGTCCCCTACGCCTCCCCATCGCCTCGAGCTTTAAGGCACCCATCGCTCGGGCGACAGGCGTAATCTCAGCCTAATGCAGTAGGTAAAAAAAAATATATATATACACATTTTAACTCTGTGCGCTGAAGTAATTGTGGAGGTGTTGGTGCTAGCAATTTAAAAGCCACAATAATGATAATATTCGTAATATAAAACAGACAAGTCAGTCACATATGCTTTTGCAAAAACTATACATTATAATGCCATCTATGATTGAATGCAGTTTCCCCACATATTACAGAAATTGTTGCTCAAACGCTAAAAACTCCAACCAAAAAACTTTTTTTTTTAAATAATTGAATGTGAATTTATAATCCTCTGTATAAATCCTCTACTCAATTTCACACTAATTTATACTAATTTATATACTAATATACACTAATTTATATACTAATATACTAATTTATATACTAATATATACTAATAAATTTACTAATTTATAGATGGTTTATGCCTCCTGAATATCTAAGAATATTATTTGTATAGGAGTGCTTTAACAGTACACAGCTGTAATAAAAATGGCGCTGAATATTAAAAGTAATTTAATCATTCGAGGTACTTCAGGGGTTAATGTAGTTACAGTTTCACTTAAACATATGGCCTGCTAAACCCTTGACCAGGGGGTTTACAGGACTGATAAAATCATAAGATAAGAACATCTGTTTTGCCAGAGATGGGATTAAATGATGGCTCTTTTGATACTTAAGTAAACAGTGCACGGTAAAAGGTACTTTTAAAGCTTTCCTGGAAGGGTTCTACAGACTAACCCTACCCTTCAAAAACATGAAAGATGTACATGGACCTGACTCCTAGGGTTGACAGGTGTTCAGTATTAAGCCGGACTGTCCTGTATTTGAACACTGTCCAGTAAATAATGAGAGGTAATACTGGGAGGTGTAAGACGTTATTATGAGTTGCAATTCAACAGTGGTGTGTTTTGGGATCAGACGTGAATTCTTCTATTTCCTACGCCAGTAACCTCTCTAGGACATCAGGTAAAGTATAGGAATTTCTACTAATGTTTTATCCCTTTATTTTAAGAAACTGTTCTGCATTTATTGTAACTGTATGTTCTTGTAATAATCTATTTCTGTAATAATAATAATAAATAATAATAGTTTGTTCTTGTATAGCGCTGCTAGTTTTACGTAGCGCTTTACAGAGACATTTTGCAGACACAGTCCCTGCCCTGTAGAGCTTACAATCTATGTTTTTGGTGCCTGAAGCACAGGGAGATAAAGTGACTTGCCCAAGGTAACAAGGAGCCGACACCGGGAATTGAACCAGGCTCCCCTGCTTCACACTCAGTACCAGTCAGTCTTAACTCACTGTAATGTACTCACTCCTTCAGTAATCTAAGCACTGTTAACTCATTGAAAGCGCCTCGCGGAGGAGAAAGGCGCGTTGGCTAAAGCAGCCGTATGTATTAACCCTAGTTGCATATGCAAGTCATGTGCTCACTTGTGTGACAGATGGTATATGGAGACGGATTGAGGGGAGATATTACTAATTTGAGGGACCTTTGCAGAAGGTGAAAAGTGGGCCAGCTAGAGAGCTGCGTATTAACCCTTGTCCCATATGCAGGTCACATGCTCAAACGTGTGCCGCACAACAACCAACAGTAAAAAAGGCCAATAAGACTTCCTGCATGGCATAAAAATGTACTAAAATATATTTTAGTAATGCATATGTTTTGTAGGACTAAGGTTAATTAGACTCTCATTGAAGTGGCATTGACCTATCTTCGAGGTTATAACATTTTGTAGGACCAGATAGGCTCCGCCCCCAGCGGCAGTCATTAAATGTCCAGGGGGGCGAGAAACACTGTACCCAAGAGAGCGTAGAAAAAAATGGGGTAAGACTGTGCCCCCCAAGCCGATGCTCTAGCTATATGATAAATGTAATATCTGTAATTAAGTCCTATGCAAGTCCAGATGTAGATGTGACGGGAGTTAAAGGCAATGATAATGCAATTAGGGTAGCCGTGTTAGAGACTAGAAAAGCAGGTAGAAGACGGAAAAATGCAGGGAGGGATCCCCCCAGCGTGATCCCACAACAAGACCCCGCACTAGCAGGATGACACCACCCCCACACCACTGACCGTCATCAAACTGATCCCGCTGTCTCACGGACACTGGGATGGAGGAAAACGGGAAGAACTCACGTTCAGGATGACCTTCGATTGCAGCCTTAGAAGAGACCCCCGTCAGGTGCGTGCTGCAGCCAAGCAGTTGATTAAAGATGAAGCAAAAAAGTAAAACAATGCGGAGCAATGCGCGCAGCTACAGTGAGGAAGCTGGACAGGAGATCCATAAAAAAATAATTTATTGAAGAGAAACACATCCCTGCAGTCACTGACGCATTTCATACCTCACGGCACTTTGACAAAGTACCGTGAGGTACGAAACGCGTCAGTGACTGCAGGGATGTTTCTCTTCGATAAATTCGTTTTTATTTTACGGATCTTCTGTCCAGCTTTCTCACTGTGGTTGCATGCAGTGCTCTGCTTTTTTATTTTTACCTTTTTTTGCTTCATCTGTACTCAAGAGAGAGCCTGTAAAATGATCGGAGGGCAAACCCAAAAAATGGAAAGAGGGGACCCTCCCCATATCAACTCCAGGTGAGGATAGCCCTGAAACTACACCTGATCTGATCAACTGCCCCAAAGTAAGCGGCACCACCAGAGTTGCTGCCATAAAGAGATTTATAAGTTCCAGGAAAAAGCAGACACCAGGGAATTCTGGGAGTTCACACCGGGTCTCACAGACCCAATATCTACACTAGTGACAAGCATTTCAAGTGTTGAAAAACAACTGGACACGAAGGCACGCAAGTCACATTGCCATGCTTCAGTGTGCGCACTATAAAAATACCACGTGTGCGCAGATTCACACTCAGGCAGTTCTGTAACCCTGTCCTACCCCATTATCCCTGAGCATATAATGCACATGAGCACAGAGTGTGGCACATCCAGGCGTCAACAGGTCATTTGAAAGCGGTTAATACCCAAGCACTTAAATGGCGCGCTATAAAATATACGGATGTTGCACGCCATTTTCTTTCCATCTTGCGTTGATTAAATCCGCCATGTTGGCGCATTTACCTCATCAGAGCCACATGGTACAAAGGCGACACTTCTTCTATTTAACATGCAAAACTTGCGATTTCCCCCCCTACCCCCTTTTTTTTAACGTACAGCGGCAATGAGAAGTGTATCAATTAGTATTAATGTGAAAAATAATAATAAATAAATAAAAATGTAAAAAGACGCCTCATTAAAAGAGCAGCGGTGGGAAAACTGACGAGCTGGAATCCTGCCTGTCGTCGGCACAGGAAGGCGCAGCCACGCAGGGTAAACCAGACCGCTCTTGCGCTCATGTAGAAGGACTCTGTTTTGCAACAGGGGAGGAAGTTCTCGCTCGGTGATAAGGTGTCGGTTGGTAAACCATTTCCTCACCAGAAAAACTCCAAGGGTGAAAGGGAATTCCCCGAGAGGGTGCTGTGCTGAAGTGAACACGTGCAGAGCAGAGCAGCTTCAGCTCAATCCAGAAGAAATGCAGATGGACCCCTCCCTTTCTCCGACAGACGGGCGCGCAATGCACTCGCAGTCCAGGATAAAAATATTTGTGTGCGTGTGTACACACGTTTATGTATATATATGTATATATACACATATATATATTAATCACACAAAGAAAACAGAGCCCCCAAAAAGCACTCAGATATTAATAATGATAAAGCAAACATGTAATAGAAAATATCAAAAATAATGTTTCATGAGAATACATCTACATAGGACACACACACACACACACACACACACACACACACACACACACACACACACACACACACACACACACACACACACACACTGTAAACAAATAATGCAACCAATTAACACACTACTCCTACACCTCCTGAATTAAATAAGGACACAATATACAGATACACAATAAAGAACCATGTAAATCAGGCACAATGTAGCTGAGAACTTTTTGGGAACAAAAGTGCCCAATTAGCTCAAGACCCGCCGGTCATCTAAACATATTGCAAATTGCAGTGAACCTGAGCAATGATCTTACTGTACTGTATGTATCATAAATGAACTATACCACTGCATGTACCATAAAGCATGGGAAAAGTCATATACTGGCAACACAAATACAAAGCACAACACTATATGAGAAATGGTAAGTGAGCCTGGTTGGCTGCATATAGTTCTGGCACGCTCATAATCAGAAAATGTTGCCGGAGGTTCTCATGGTGTAGAGCAGGGGTAAGTTCTTTGTGAAATCATAATGTCGATAAGGAGGAGAGGGAGTGTGTGTGTGTGTGTATATATACACACACACACACACACACACACACACACACACACACACACTCCCTCTCCTCATCGACATTATGATATATATATGGAGAGGGAGTGTGTGTGTGGGTTCGGTTTTCTGTGTGTGATTAATATTATTTTCCCATAGCACCGCCAAACCTGGGTATTTTTTTTACAGGTACTTATTTGGCTATAGATGTTATTCATTTCAGTGTTGATTGCGGTGTCTGCATTTTGTGTAATTATATATATATATATATATATATATATATATATATATATATATATATATATACACACATACACATACACACACCCACGCATATACATTTATTTAAATATGCATAATATATATGTTGTACGTGTGTGAAGTAGCTCTGGGCTCCCTTTGTGTTTTGTTTTTTGTAGCCACGCTCAGTAGCACTCCTTTTGACAATTATATACATACATCTATATATCTATATATCTATATATATATATATACATATATATAAATATAGCTGTATGCTCATGCTCATATATATATATATATATATATATATATATATATATATATATATATATATATATATACACACACAGTTAGGTCCGTAAATAATTGGACACTGACACAATTTTCATAATTTTGGCTGTGTACACCACCACAATAAATTTGAAATTAAATAGCCGAGATGCAATAGAAGTGCCGACTTTCAGCTTTAATTTAATGGGTTAAACAAAAATATTGTATGAAACGTTTAGGAATTGCAACCATTTTCATACACAGTCCCCTTATTTCAGGGGCTCAAATGTAATTGGACAAATTAACACAATCATAAATAAAATGTTCATTTTTAATACTTTGTTGAGAATCCTTTGCAGGCAATGACAGCTTTAAGTCTGGAACGCATGGACATCACCAAACGCTGGGTTTCCTCCTTTGTGGTGCTTTGCCAGGCCTTTAATGCAGCTGCCTTCAGTTGTTTGTTCGTGGGTCTTTCTGCCTTAAGTTTTGTCTTCAGCAAGTGAAATGCATGCTCGATCGGGTGGAGGTCAGGTGATTGACTCGGCCATTGCAGAATATTCCACTTTGCCTTAAAAAAAACTCCAGGGTTGCTTTCGCAGTATGTTTTGGGTCATTGTCCATCTGTAAAATGAAGCACTGTCCAATCAACTTCGCTGAATTTGGCTGAATCTGAGCAGAGAATATATCCCTATACACTTCAGAATTCATCCGGCTGCTTCTGTCTTCTGTCACATCAGCAATAAACACTAGTGACCCAGTGCCATTGTAAGCCATGCATGCCCATGCCATCACACTGCCACCCCCGAGTTTTACAGATGATGTGGTATGCTTCGGATCATGAGCCGTTCCAAGCCTTCTCCATACTTTTTATTCCCATCATTCTGGTACAGGTTGATCTTAGTTTCATCTGTCCAAAGAATGCTGTTCCAGAACTGGGCTGGCTTTTTTAGATATTGTTTGGCAAAGTCTAATCTGGCCTTTCTATTCTTGAGGCTTATGAATGGTTTGCACCTTATGGTGATCCCTCTCTATTTGCTCTTGTGAAGTCTTCTCTTTATGGTAGACTTAGATAATGATATGCCTACCTCCTGGAGAGTGTTCTTCACTTGGCAGGCTGTTGTGAAGGGGTTTTTCTTTACCATGGAAAGGATCCTACGATCATCCACCACTGTTGTCTTCCGTGGACGTCCAGGCCTTTTTGTGTTGCAGAGCTCACCAGTGCGTTCTTTTTTTCCCCAGAATGTACCAAACTGTTGATTTGGCCACTTCTAATGTTCCTGCTAACTCTCTGATGGATTTTCTTTTTTTTCCCAGCCTAAGAATGCCCTGTTTCACTTGCATTGAGAGCTACTTTGACCGCATGTTGTGGGTTCACAGCAACAGCTTCCAAATGCGAATGCCACACCTGGAATCAACATCAGACCTTTTACCTGCTTAATTGATGATGAAATAACGAAGGAGTAGCCCACACCTGTCCATGAAACAGCTTTTGAGTCAAATGTCCAATTACTTTTGGTCCCTTGAAAAAGAGAGGGCTACATATTAAAGAAATGTAATTCCTAAACCCTTTCTCCAATTTGTATGTGAATACCCTCAAATTAAAGCGGATAGACTGCACTTTAAGCCCATATTCATTATTTAACTGTAACTTGAATTTATTTTGGTATACAGCCGAAATAACAAAACTTGTATCAGTGTCCAATTATTTACAGACCTAACTGTATGTATGTATGTGTATATATATATATATATACATACATACATACATACACACACACACACACACACACACACACATACACATATATATATATACACACACACACACACACACACACACACACACACACACACACACACACAATGTATATGTAACAGTGGTCCCCTCACCTAGTGGGAGATTTGGCCATTAAGGATCGTGTGGTGCATGAAACTTGCTGGTAACAGGAGTGCTGAGTCATCCGCCGGTGGTAGTGGGGACACAGGACTGGTCATCTGGGGTTCATACCCTACATATCTCTTTAGCAGTGCAGCGCCTCCATCGCCCATAGGCTTCAGGAACTGAAGGTGGAACAATTACCTCTCCCCCCAGTAAGGTCACGCACCAGGCACTAGGTATATGCAAACAGGAACGGTTTATTATCTCTTCTGTACAGCATAGTAACAAGCAGGCTTCTGCCCGATGCAGCAATTCTTAGCTACCACTGAAGATGGCCCCTAGACCGTCTCTACAGGCCAAGGTCACCCGCAGCCGTCCTAGTTCTTCCCCACCTCCCTAGCAGAGGCAGAGGTATGGTCTACACTCACTCTCCCCCAGAGGGAAGAGGACTGGAGAAGGCCCAATCTCAGCCTCTCCACTGGCTGACCTGCCTTCCTCAAGTGGGTGAAGGAACTCCCGAATTTGGGGTGGCACTGCCCTTAAATACAGCCAAGAGGAGGGCACCAGATCTGGCTCATGATTGGTCATGCTCAGCCTGTCACCCCCTCCCGCTGTCACACAAGTGCAGCTCCTAGAAGGGGAAAACCCCATATCAACTACTGGCAACCTGATTGTACCAGGGCTTACTGCCAGCACAATGGCAGAATAGTAGCCATAGGTGGCCTGGCTACGTATATATTATACAAGCACGCATTTATGTATACGGTATATACACATGCACATTTATTAAAGGGTGTGTACACATACATGAGATGATCTAGTTAACTCATGCACAATGTTCTTTTCTTTAGTGAAACACATAAAAATGAACATCATGGTGATTTAATAAAACGGTTTAACGACTCCTCTATCATTTTTGTGACTCCGCTGCAGTTGGTTTATAAGCGGGTTGCTGTATGTGGAACATTCTGCAATACTATATCGGGCTTGCCAGGATTTGTGGCCTAAACTTATTCTGTATGTTTATATGCACATATCATTTTATTTGTGTAGTGCCAACAATGTATGCAGTGCTTCATAAAATAGATATAATACAGGGTATTCAAATGCTAATAAGGGAGTACAAATCACATAACAGGGAAAGATATCCCTGTGCCAGAGAGCTTACAATCTAAGTGGCATGTTGGCAAACTAAGAGACAGCGGGAGAAGGTGTAAGTGCGGTGGATGGCAGCGCTTGGCCACAATAATAACTTTATTTCATATAGCGCTTTTCTCACAATTACAGTACAGGGAGCAGTAAGCAGCATTGTACCTATTGCATGGACCTTTGTTATAGAGATAAAGTGACCTGCCCAAGGTCACAAGGAGCCGACACGGGGATCTGAACCAGATTGCCCTGCTTGAAACTCAGTCAGTGCCTTTACTCACTGAGCCGCTCCTGGAAAGTGTCTCTGGGGGAGTGGGGAGCGCTCGTGGCTCCCGGAGGTCAGAGCCTTCAAGGTGAGGAGGAGAACTTTTGCGAGACAGAATTTACTGGGAAGCCAGGAGAGGGATTACTATGGAGGAGATGAGCAGGGACTGTTATAGGAGAACAGAATGTAACATGTTGAGGAAGGTGTTACAAGGTTAAGTGATTGTAGGTACAAAAGCTAAAGCAGCAATCCCGCCATTTTTGGGGGTGGGAACACCAGGGGTACCCAGAGCTAAGCCCCCTCAGTGCTCCACATACTTACCGGTAAAGGTACTCTCATGACTTCCTGGTTTCGTGCTTGGTTGGAAATGGCCACCCGATAAGAAGCTTTAGTGGGCGACGTGGTGGATTGCTATTGGGCCACCTGACGTGGGAGATTTAGGCCGCCATTTTGTTTCCCCTGAGTGGGACTGAATACCTTTAACGATAAGTATCGCAGAAACCAGGGGGTGCCTGAAGCTAAAAATAGTTTTAAACCCAGGGGACCCCTTGTTCTCAACCTATAAAAAGAAAAAAAAAACAGACAGGGAACTGCTGCTTTAAAGCGGTTAGTGTCCCTTTTACCTGTGTGTGATGATATCACTTGACTGGAATAAAACACATCGAGACGGACACACAGGGGATTGTGGGATGGAAATGGCAGTCCATAGACTGTCACACAGCGCTAAAACATGTATTGTTCTGAATCCTGGTGCTTGTACCTGGCCCCTACATACGTGTGTTTAGGAACACACAGTGTGGTGCTTGTACCTGGCCCCTACATACGTGTGTTTAGGAACACACAGTGTTGTGCTTGTACCTGGCCCCTACATACGTGTGTTTAGGAACACACATTGTAGCCCTTGTACCTGGCCCCTACATACGTGTGTTTAGGAACACAGTGCTGTGCTTGTACCTGTCCCCTACATACGTGTGTTTAGGAATACACAGTGTCGTCCTTGTACCTGGCCCCTACATACGTGTGTTTAGGAATACACAGTGTTGTGCTTGTACCTGGCCCCTACATACGTGTGTTTAGGAACACACAGTGTGGTGCTTGTACCTGGCCCCTACATACATGTGTTTAGGAACACACAGTGTTGTGCTTGTACCTGGCCCCTACATACGTGTTTAGGAACACACAGTGTTGTGCTTGTACCTGGCCCCTACATACGTGTGTTTAGGAACACAGTGTTGTCCGTGTACCTGTCCCCTACATACGTGTGTTTAGGAACACAGAGTGTCGTCCTTGTACCTGGCTCCTACATACGTGTGTTTAGGAATACACAGTGTTGTGCTTGTACCTGGCCCCTACATACGTGTGTTAAGGAACACACATTGTAGCCCTTGTACCTGGCCCCTACATACGTGTGTTTAGGAACACACAGTGCTGTGCTTGTACCTGTCCCCTACATACGTGTGTTTAGGAATACACAGTGTCGTCCTTGTACCTGGCCCCTACATACGTGTGTTTAGGAACACACAGTGTTGTGCTTGTACCTGGCCCCTACATACGTGTGTTTAGGAACACACAGTGTTGTGCTTGTACCTGGCTCCTACATACGTGTGTTTAGGAACACACAGTGTGGTGCTTGTACCTGGCCCCTACATATGTGTGTTTAGGAACACACAGTGTGGTGCTTGTACCTGGCCCCTACATACGTGTGTTTAGGAACACACAGTGTTGTGCTTGTACCTGGCCCCTACATACGTGTGTTTAGGAACACACAGTGTGATGCTTGTAACTGGCTCCTACATACGTGTGTTTAGGAACACAGTGTTGTGCTTGTACCTGGCCCCTACATACGTGTGTTTAGGAATACACAGTGTGGTGCTTGTAACTGGCTCCTACATACGTGTGTTTAGGAACACAGTGCTGTGCTTGTACCTGTCCCCTACATACGTGTGTTTAGAAATACACAGTGTCGTCCTTGTACCTGGCCCCTACATACGTGTGTTTAGGAACACACAGTGTTGTGCTTGTACCTGTCCCCTACATACGTGTGTTTAGGAATACACAGTGTCGTCCTTGTACCTGGCCCCTACATACGTGTGTTTAGGAACACACAGTTTTGTGCTTGTACCTGGCCCCTACATACGTGTGTTTAGGAATACAGTGTTGTGCTTGTACCTGGCCCCTACATACGTGTGTTTAGGAATACACAGTGTCGTCCTTGTACCTGGCCCCTACATACGTGTGTTTAGGAATACACAGTGTCGTCCTTGTACCTGGCCCCTACATACGTGTGTTTTGGAATACACAGTGTCGTCCTTGTACCTGGCCCCTACATACGTGTGTTTAGGAATACACAGTGTCGTCCTTGTACCTGGCCCCTACATACGTGTGTTTAGGAACACACAGTGTGGTGCTTGTACCTGGCCCCTACATACGTGTGTTTAGGAATACACAGTGTCGTCCTTGTACCTGGCCCCTACATACGTGTGTTTAGGAACACAGTGTTGTGCTTGTACCTGGCCCATACATACGTGTGTTTAGGAACACAGTGTTGTGCTTGTACCTGGCCCCTACATACGTGTGTTTAGGAATACACAGTGTGGTGCTTGTACCTGGCCCCTACATACGTGTGTTTAGGAACACAGTGCTGTGCTTGTACCTGGCCCCTACATACGTGTGTTTAGGAATACAGTGTTGTGCTTGTACCTGGCCCCTACATACGTGTGTTTAGGAATACACAGTGTCGTCCTTGTACCTGGCCCCTACATACGTGTGTTTAGGAACACACAGTGTTGTGCTTGTACCTGGCCCCTACATACGTGTGTTTAGCTTGAAGCTTAAAACCCTGTTGCTTGCATTACAGGCAATGAGAGCCTGGAGACCTCCCAAAGTCCTCCTAGACGGAAAAGGATCTTCTTGATGTTAATTGGGGTCTCCCCTGACGTTTTTGAGGTCTAACCACAAAATGGCTGATCCCAACCTTTTATACTCCGCATGTGCGGACAACAACCCATCCCAGTAACTGGGCAGATTAACTGTTGCAACATGGTCACACCATGTCAGGTGACCCTTTCTAGCAGCTGCTAGAAATAACGCGTGGCTAACTCTGACATTAAAAGCTGCAGTTCAAGCAATATCCTACATGTGTTGTTTTTTTTTAATAAATCAGTTCTTTACTATGAGAAAGTACTCGTAGCATTTAAATGAAAAACAATTTTAAAGCCATTTTTATGTATTCTAATGTAACAAGCATTTTTCTTCCTATAGCGACCATTCACAACGTCACATCCCCTTCCCCTTCTTAAACAGCATCACCTTTTTGAGCCCTCTCCTCTCTCCAGCAGTGAACCAATTGAATTTAGTGCCTGCCTGGTCACATGATCTTCCCCACAGAACTTTGACTGTCAGTGCAGCAGAAGAGGACACAAGATGCATTTAGTGAACCCCCGAGCTGAATCGTCGCCGATCGATCACATGAGACCGGATCGATCAGCAACTTAGCTAATCACTTATCAGTGTGTAGATTGTATTAATGCACATATTGAATGCAAATTTTTTTTTTTTTTTAAAGGACAGCTTGAACTGCAGATTTAAAGTGAAACATTCTAGAAACAGTGTAGAAGATACCGAGGCTTTGTGGGGGATTAACCCCTACACTGCCTGCAGCTACCAGGACTGACATGCAGGGATTTCTAACTTTAGCTAGGGTTGCTAGGTGTCCAGTATTGAACCGGACTGTCTTGTATATGGACACACTGTCCAGTAATTTTTTTTTTTTAGGTAATACTGGACATGGATGTGTATCCCTGTATTACCCCTCTGAACATAGTGACCAGACCGGCTTAGGAGGGGGGCATAGGATTTCCCTGAGCAGGGAGAGAGCAGGGCTGTTAGGTGGCTCGGCAGCTTTCTCCATCCTAATTGACTGCTGCTGGGTAATGCAGCCAATCAGGGGGAAGTTTCAGGAGCTTGGGGGTGGGGCCAAGGAGAGGAGGAAACAGCATGGAACATAGAGAGGTGAAAGGGGTGTGAGTGTGTGTCTTCAGCGCGTCGCACCTGTCACCATTGTGTCCAGTATTTTTTTTTAAAGCCGCCTAGCAGCCCTAACTTTAGCAGGGTGCTACATATTTATAAGCCATTCCCACAGCATGTCCCAGACATTTTCACACAGTGTATCAGCTGCATCAGGCGGGATTCATGTCCCGTTACAGAGCACTTAACGTGAAAACGTCACACACACAACGCTACGATTTCACTCATCTCACAGGAAAGAAAATGATGATTATAACAAAAGGTCAGAAGCAGCAGCCCGGGTTTCTGAGTGGGAGGACAGACGGTGGCTTTTTATTCTTCTTCTGTTAAAATAAGGGCGTCGCGCTACTAAAATAGTGCCACAAAAGGATATGCAGCGTGAAAATGCACAACGGCTTCAGCTGAGGACGTGTGGCGGGCATCAGGGGTCGCACATCTGGGGCCGCAGATCTGGGCTGCAAAACTAACCTTCTACTCATTGTATTAATGAAAAATAATAATATACAGTATACAGTATACACACGCCTTTATGTACACTTTTTAGAAGTGTGCATTGCAGCTGCAATAGATTGAAAGGACTCGCGTCTTTGTCACTTAAATAACAGTTTCAGAATTCAAGGCTGTTTCTCTCCTCTCCTCCCCTCCCCCCGCCCCCACCCTTTCTAAATTTAAACCTGCAACCAGGCGACAGAATATCAGCATCAAATCCCACTTAATATTCATGAACATAGTCACACTGAACAAAGGGCACTATTTCCCCATACAAACGTAAATGCTGCTAAAGTAGCTATATATATATATATATATATATAAAAAATATACAAAAAATAAATAGATGATACCGTTCTGTGGCTAACGAAATGCTTTTAATTGTGCGAGCTTTCGAGATACACTGATCTCTTCTTCCGGCGATGTTACAATGAATGAAGCAAGCAAAAGCTATACTGTAAACAGTGTCTATTGGAATGTTATCTGTGCTGTTCCTTCCAGCACAGATAACATTCCAAGAGACACTGTTGTTAAGTATACCTTTTGCTTGCTTCATTCATTGTAACATCGCCGGAAGAAGAGATCAGTGTATCTCGAAAGCTCGCACAAATAAAAGCATTTCGTTAGCCACAGAACGGTATCATCTATTTATTTTTTGATTATTGAAGCTCGGCTAACACGGTACTGATACCTCTACATATATATATATATATATAGATATCTATATATATATATATATATATAGATATCTATATATATATATATACATACATACATATATACACATACATACATATATATATATATATATACACATATATATATATATATATATATATATATATATATATATATATATATATATATATATATATATATATATATATATATATATACACACATACACACACATACATACATATATGTGTAATTCCCCTTCTAAGGGGTTACTAGCAGGTTAGTGTTTCCCATAGGGATGCTGACATTACGGGAGAGTATTTAGTATAGGACGAAGATTCTAGAAAGGTTAGGTTCCAGGAAGACAAGAGGAGAAGAGCCTCGGGGAGAAGGTAGAGGGATGTATTCATAAAGTAATAAAAACACCAGACCACACCTTTATTTGTTGTGTTATAGATAGGGACAGTGCCCTTTAAGCTCGGATCCATGAAGACTGCTATGGCAGTCCAGCATGTCCCAAAAAGTGGGAAAGAGGAACGGCACAGAGGGCCTCAGGAAAGAGGGCACCCATGGGTGTCAGCGGATCGGTTCTACCCGCAGATACGCACTAGTATTTTGCTTCAGTCTGTATGGAAGTGGAAGTTCCCATACAGGCCAGTATCGTTTGTCCATTACAGAGGACCAACCAGGATTCCCGTAATGGGACCAGCTTAAATAGGGTATTACAGATGGGTATCCCGAAACAATGGGGGGGTGGGGAGGGGCTAGGTCCCATAACAGTAGAGCAACAAAGTATACAAACCTCCCACTGAGTGTTAAGAGTGGGCACTTACAGGAGTACAAGGTTTGTGAAGAAAGACTAATGCAGTGCAACGTTTTTGGATGTGAATGATGTGTCCTGTGCCTGGGGACATGAACAGAAGACGGATGTTGTACTACACACGTTCCTGGTGCCTGTTATTTCCCATCCCGGCTATCTCATCGCCCAGCCGCCTGCACCCAGCGGCAAAGTAATCCCTGCTGAGGAGCCACACACAGCACTCCCATGCCATCTCCCTACAAGCCGAGCAGGGAGGGCGACACATACACATATGTTATGTTTGTATTTGATACAGCAAATAAACATTGCACTTGTGAGCACATTCACAAGTCTCAGGCTGGTCTGCACACCTGTCCTATCCACATTATCTCTTAGCAGACAGCGTTTGCACTGCAGCCAGGGATTCTGGGTAATGACAGGCAAATGAGCACAGTGTCACTTGTTGCTTCTTACCCATTATAACATGGATCCCTATAAACATACTGTATGCCTGCTGTATTAAACAGCTTTTCAGCACAGCCTGGGTTAAAGAAGTGCACAGCCAGTAACCCTACTCACAGACAGCTGTTTCCACCTTTTGGGTCTTATCAGTGAGCATACCGAGTGCTCATTACCCAGAATCCCTGGCTGCAGTGGAAGCGCTGTATGCTAAGAGATAATGGGGAAAGACAGAGTTGCAGCCCTGTCTTGAGATGTGAATGTGCTCACACGTGGCATATTTGCTGTACACTGGAGGCTTTTTGTCCCTTTTCTACTCACCATAATTATTTTGTGTCATACTATAGATAGAAGCGCAATACACATCCTGTATAGTGTGTATATTATATTCACTATACAGTTCATATACTGTCTACATAGCCAGCCCTCATTAGGTCTCTCTGCCAACTGATTTTCCTGCAGCGATATTGCACTAATTATAAGATCTAGAAAAGAAGACAGGACTGGCTCATTCTGTCCTTACAATCCAGATGAACTGGTTATGGTAACCCAGCCTACCCGCTCCTCACTGCACCTCTCCCTCGGCACACTGCATGTTAACTGCCCGAGACGGTTTCAGACCCTCTCACAGACACCTCTCCTCGTGTCTCTCCTGCTCTTACATTACAGCCTACACATGATGGAGAGATGAAAGCGGGGCCTCTGCTGCCTGAGTACCAGTGACTCACTGCTGCCCGTATGACCTTTACTCTGTGTTTACAGCCGTCTTCTGCTGAGTGTAGGAGGAGAGTGTGAATTACAGACCCCTCAAAACCATACATCACATCAATTAGAAACGCTCTCTCAAACTCTTCCACAGGAAACCTCTAGAACAGGAGCCCCCCCCCCCCCTGGCATCCAAGGGGTTAAAGCCACACAAACCTGGACTATTCATCATACATACACAAGCACAGGCAAAGCACAAGAAAGCAAACATCAGGTACGGCTGTTATGGAGAAGGCGGTGGGCCTCCATGGAGAACTGGACGGTCAGGAAACGGTGGTGGGAAGAGAGAAAAGGTTGGGGACCTGTTCCGCAGACATGATCAATGTAGTATTCTGTTTGTATAAAAACTTTTACTGGAACAACAGATAGTTTAGAGCAGGGGTGGCCAACCCATAGCCCGGTCGGCATTCGGAAAGGCCCGCGTGAAGATACTCACGATACCAGATTGATACTGACAAAGGCTTCAATGGATGTACAGTATTTGAGAACTTGTAGATACTTTTTGATTTTGGAAACTCAACAAGCTCTACTTATGTATTACTTGGTCTCGCTTCTGTACGTATTAGAGCCAATACTGATCCCGCTCACTAGAGAAGTTTTCGCCACAGGCCGTGGCTGTGTGTAACACCAAGACCGTGGCACTTTAAGTGACAGCCAGATAGAGGTTTACCTGGGTGTGTTCGCATAAGACACATGCTATGCTGCAACAATACCACAACCAAAAGCAAAAGGCGGTTCTACCTTTCTTTCCTCTTCAAGACGAACTTGCTCCTCTTCTTTACGCCTTTCTTCCTCTCGTTTTACTTCCAACTTTTTCCGCTCCCCTCTCTCCGCCTCTTCGGCCTGTCGGAGAAACAAATGAGAAATGGTATTCCATCTTGTTGTACTGAAACACACTGCAAAACGGCACATTTATATTATTGTTTAATCCCAGAGAGCCACCAAATCCTGCGACGAGAGTGAAACCCAGCCGTAAAGCACACAGGTTTAGCCCAATTTTGGTCAGGATTTCACGGCTCCATCTGCAAACACATATCCCTTAAGTCTTTCTAGAACACAAATCAAAAGAGCCGTATTTACACCTCTGCTACCTTCTCTACTTCATGGTCCGTATGTCAGTGATATATTAAGTGTGTGTATATGTGTGTATATGTGTATGTGTATATATATCTCGGAAATAGCCGTGTCAGTCCAGTTGCGATAGTGCAGAATAAATGAGTTCTACAGTATTAAGCGATACCTTTTTTATTTGGACTAACAATTTATGTCAAAGGACACGCTTTCGAGAGTTTTCCTCTCTTCCTCAGGTCAGCGATACTGATATACAAAGGTTTCTGTGACTTAGACAGGGATTGAAAAAAAAAGGAAGAATAAAGAACAGAGAGATGTATATGAGGTGGGGCGGGGAAGGCACTGGAAGGGTGTTAAAACAGAGATAAGGAAGGTGAGGTTTAGGGATGGGGGACTGTACAGCTGTATAACACACACACACACACACAACACACCATTCAAAGAAATAGTTAATAGGAAATGGTTTATATAAACATGGCTGACACCTAGGCATAGAGACCCATCGTTTCGGGTAAAAATCGCCCCCTGTCAAGGGTCTGACCTTTGAAAGGATATTGAATTGTTTGAGTATTCACTTTTCTATATACAGTATTTGTATTGTATTACACCCTGTGTGGACGTGGGAAAAGCTGCGATTTTTCTGATTACAATCGGACTCTTTTTTTTTATATACCTTTTGAATATCGGTTAGTAATACTCGAGTCCCATATACTTTAACCTCATATTTAAATATGCGGCAGGACCCTATGTAAGCCAGCCGTGTATTAGAGATACAGACGGAGCTAAAATGTCTGCTTTTGTTCAGACCTGTGCAAAGTGGGGCTGTCCCGTGTAAACGAGGACGTTTGGTAGCTTTGTAAATCAGATACAGCTGAACGATATGTGGGGGAGCGGGGGGAGGAGGGGTAGAGCTGTGAAAAGGCATTACAAAAGCTTTGTAGTCTCCATGTT
The DNA here is from genome assembly GCF_040206685.1 of Ascaphus truei. Lineage (NCBI taxonomy): Eukaryota > Metazoa > Chordata > Amphibia > Anura > Ascaphidae > Ascaphus > Ascaphus truei. The sequence goes on from NC_134483.1 coordinate 531,181,657, forward strand.
AAACATTTAAAAGGCTAAACCACAATGAAAAGAAAAAAACAAACTGTAATCTGAATGTTTTTATGTGAGGTAATAACGGTGTAGTTAATAGAACGAGAAAGGACTTGGTATCAGTAGGACAATCGCATCTAAAATCACATCAAGTAATGGACTTTGTGGTTTTCCCCGTGTGCCGCCATGTTCTGAGTTTTGAGTCTCTGCTTTCCAGCTGTCACGTGTCACCTCATTTATAGCTCTACCGGTGTCTGAATGGCGCAAATAACAGTGCATTTCCCCCCGATATACCCTATTGTGAAAGCGAACTCCGTGTGATGTCCTTTAAGCCAGAATAACGACCGTACTTTTATTTATTTTACTAGCGGTTTTAATTTTCTTTGATATTTTATTTTGAAAGGCCCGAAGCCTGCAGTAGAGTGTTCACATGGTAACTCCTGCTGTGTGGTTCCACTTTCCCCACATCACCAGGCAGCACACAGCTGTTTCCATGCAGACTAACAGACCATATGAAATTTTTTTATTATCCTAATAATGTTCTTTGAGGTCTACTAAATGGCAGCAAGTTAGAGGGGATTAAAAGCCACATACATTAAGGCTCATTTTTTAGGCGTAAAATATAAGAGGCAGAGAAAAAACAAAATCGAGGTGAAAAAAAAAGACACCGTATTGGACACTAGGGTGAAGAAAACGTTAAATAACAAACCTGAGGTGAGAGCTGCCAATTAGTATAAAGTATCTGAGACTAAAGCCCTTATTCTATAATACTGCAACAGAGCTGATCTGGCCCTATCGCACGGAAAGCCTCATGGATTCCAGCGAGGCCCGATGTGCAGAAGCGCTGTATAGATAGGGTGACTAGATTGGTCCCGGCAAAACCAGAAACAAATGTTACGCATGCGCAGTCGGCAAGTGCCGATCGCGCTTGCGCGACCAACGGACTGAAAAACCGGGGACAGCACCCCAAAAACCGGGACTGTCCCAGCTAAACCGGGACATCTGGTCACCCTATCAGTATAGAATAAAGGGTTTATGCTTCTTTAGCAGTAATGGATCACTGGTGTTAGGTAAGGTTAGAGCAGGGCTGCTCAAGTCCAGCCCTCAAGCCTCCCCAACAGGTCAGGTTTTCAGGATATCCCTGCTTCAGCAAAGGCGGCTCGAGCAGAGGTTCAGTGAGCCTCTGATCGAGCCACCTGTGCTGAAGCAAGGACGGATTGAGCCACCTGTGCTGAAGCTAGGATATCCTGAAAACCTTGACCCGTTGAGGGGGGGGGGGGGGGGGGGCTTGAGGACCCGACTTCAGCCCCCCTGGGTTAGATGGATCCAGTCTGCTAGCAAGATCATTTAACGTCAATGTATCTTCTAGTCATCTGCGTCTGTCACGCCTTGAATTTGTACAATAAACGGCTTCCCCAAAGTGACAAAACTAGCAGCTGTTCTCATGGATTTTGTATTTGCTTTATAAAAAAGGATTAATAAACAGACAAACATGTTTTGTAATGATGCTCGCCATTTTCTACGGTGTACGCGGAGCTGATAAGGACGGAAGAGTAGTTACAACACAGGACACATTGTACTTTAGCACACGTCGGGGGGGGGGGGGTACATCATTCTGGTGTCTGTGTGCAAGTTATCACTATGTATGTATTTATATAGTGCCGACCGTGTACTCAGCGCTACACAAAGACAATACAGGGAATGCTAAGAATATAATAAGCGCAGCAAAGTCAGACAGTAGGTATACACGGCGCTGCGCACGGGTCCCGCGAGCACTCCTACCTCCCGCTGGGCTTTCCGCGCCTGTTTCTCTTCCAGTTTCTTCTGCTTCTTCGCTCCGATTTTCCCTGACGCCTGCGCCTCGGCCGACTCGTCGTCGTCATCATCTTCTGCCGCTGAAAAACAGATAGATCCACTTTTTCCGATCACATATTTAGGGAGTCAGAGGACGAGGGAAGAGTGTGTAAGTGTGTAAGTGTGAGTGTGAGTGTGTGTGTGTGTAATAAGGCCTTAAACTTTCAAAGATGCAGCACCCATACAGCATCAAATAAAAAACAAAAGAATTACAATTTGGCATTAAGAATGTGTGTGTGTGTGCAGGTATCTGTGTACGTGTGCGCGCGAGTGTGCAGGTATCTGTGTGCATGCAGGTATCTGTGTACGTGTGCGAGTGTGCAGGTATCTGTGTGCGTGTGCGAGTGTGCAGGTATGTGTGTACGTGTGCGAGTGTGCAGGTATCTGTGTACGTGTGCGAGTGTGCAGGTATCTGTGTGCGTGTAGGTATCTGTATACGTGTGCGAGTGTTCAGGTATCTATGTACGTGTGTGTGCAGGTATCTGTGTACATGTGTGTGAATATGCACGTATCCGTGTACATGTGTGTAGGTATGCAGGTATCTTTGTACATATGTGTAGGTATGCAGGTATCTGTGTACATGTGTGCAGGTATCTGTGTACATGTGCGCACAAGTGTGCAGGTATCTGTGTACGTGTGTGCGCGCGAGTGTGCAGGTATCTGTGTGCGTGTGTGTGCAGGTATCTGTGTACGTGCAGATATCTGTGTACGTGTGTGTGTGAAGATATCTGTGTACATGTGTGTGAGTATGCACGTATCCGTGTACATATGTGTAGGTATGCAGGTATCTGTGTACGTGTGTAGGTATCCGTGTACATGTGTGCAGGTATCTGTGTACATGTGTGAGGATGTTTACCACTTAGATTGTGAGTTCTTCGGGGCAGGGTCTTCCTTTGGAGTATGCAGCTATTTACCCATCACGCCTGTCCCCAGTTTGCCATGTACCTTGTATTGTAATGTTGTAAAGCACTGCGTACATGATTGGCGTTCTATAAATAAAACGATGCATACATCATGGGGTCTGTATTTAAGGTGTGTGTTTGCATGTATGAGTGTGATAGTGTGTGTGCATCAGCGTGTGGGATTGTGTGTAAGTGTGCAGAGGGGATATAAAATGGATGTGCTAAAAACTGAGCTTTGTCTGTGTTTTATGTTCTGTCTCTGGTTTTAAAAGGGATATAAAACGTGCCAGGTACAGAATGACCGGCTCCCCCATATTTAATTCCTGCCGCCCAATGCAAGTCAATGTTACAGTAAATGAAGAAACCTCCCACATTTTCTTACCCAGTCTACCTAACCTTGGGTGGGACCCGCAGAGTCTCTCAGTGCTCCCCCGACATCAGAGGACTCCATGGTCCAAGAGTTGCGAGCCAATAGAAAAGCTTCCATTGGCGACACTGGCAGCCATGTTTATAGTCCCCCGCCATTATTGTACTTTGCGTGTCAAAACTAGCGCATAAAGTACAAATCTCTTTGAAACTTAGGGTCTCCGGCAGTCAGGAGACCACTGATCAACTCCAGGGGACTGGCTCTAAGATGAGGATGATAATAATAATAATAATAATAATAATATCAGGATTATAATCGTAATAATATACTTAATAATAATATTAATAGGATTATTATTATTATAAATAATCCTAATATTACAAATAATAATACTAAAAATAATAATACTTCTACTAATAATAATACTTAAAATAGTTTTCAGACAGGATTGCTGCTTTACACAAATTATCAGTGTAATTGGTTACCCAAGAGAGATTTCGCCTCCAAGTTTAACTCTTGCTTGTCAGTTTTCTGTCACTGGGCCGGGGTAATTCTAATCTCATCAGATACTTATTCCTTTTATCTGTCTGGCTAATGATGGTGTTACTCACAAAACAGGATGACATTGAAAACGTACAATTTTCCGGCAGAGTCTAAGATTCACATAAACAGTTTTTTTTATTGTGACACTAGATACAGATTGTAAAGAAATATTCTAAATTGTTTGGTTACCATAAAAACATCAACTGTTTAACACTATATTTTAAAATACACCTCACTACCAGTTCATTTTAGTTTTAGACGGTATAAGAAGTCGGATCAAAAATGCCATAATTACCTCCTGCCTGGTCCCGCTCCCAAATTGTGGAATCTTGGGACCACTTGCAAATTTGTCCGATTTTGGATATTTGCCTAGGGTGACCAGATGTCCTGGTTTAGCCGGGACAGTCTCGGTTTTAAGGCTCTGTCCCAGTTCTTTAATCCCGTTGGTCGCGCACGTGTGACCAAATGGATTAAAAAAAAAAAAAAAATCATCAGGACAGCACCCCAAAAAAGTGCCGATCGCGCATGCACCCGAGCGACCGCAAATGCCGATCATGCGGTCGGCAACTGCCGGTGGCACATGCGCTAGAGCAGCCGGCAAGTGCCCATCGCGCATGCGTGCCAACTGCTTGACATTTGTCACAGTTTTTGCCGGGACAAAATATGGTCACCATACATTTGCCCTCAGAACCCAAAGTAGCAACAGTCGGAGGAAACTTCTACCATCGTAGAATAATTGTTCCATAGTTCGAAAAGACAGCTGACACCCATTGCATTAGACCAGTGTTTCTCTTCACTTTTTTTTTTTTTTTTTGCAGAGGGCTCCCTTTTTGAGATGATCCAGTTACTGGGGTACACCACCATTTTATTAAAGGTCCCATTATTTGAAGATCAAATAAAACTGGATGGAAACTGAAAACAGGTATCTAATTACAATCTCATTTTACACTCACAATTAGGGTTATCGGAATTTAGTTATCACCATATCACGGCTGGCATGAACTTATAGGGGTCCATGTTAAAATGGACAAGCAAAAGGGGCTCATTTGCATGTCATTACCCAGAATCCCTGGCTGCAGTGGAAGCACTATATGCCAAGAGATAAAGGGGAAAGGCAGGGTTTGAGACATGTGAACGTGCTAACAAGTGGTATTTTTTCCATTTGCCATAATGGACTATAAATATAATGACAAAGTTCAGTTTCTGTTATATTAAATGTAAAATATTTCAATCAGCAACAAATTCATACAACATTGCAGCATACGGTGTGATAAATTACAGTGTGTGTGCTTTTAGTGTGTTTGTCCGAGGCACCTCAGGGTGACCGGGCACCCTGCTTGAGAAACACAGCCATTAGACAATTGTAAGAAAGTAGCAATATTTCGGTATTGCTTTATACGTTTTGGAAGTGAAAGAGTTAAGCACGGGGGCCTAGTAACCGACACACATTTGTGGTAGAACTGAGAAAACATTCGCCTCCCCCTCCCACGCCGTGTCTGCTATTCACATGTTTGGAGGTTCACTGCAGCCACTGACATTATAAAAACAAAAAAACTGGTCCGTACAGTATATTGCACGGAGAGAGGAGAAAACGGGGATTTGCATTTTCTTACTTTAAGAGATTTCTTCTCATCCTTTCCAATGCTGCTTTTCTTTTTTTAAATCCAATACTATGCTCAGGAAAAAAGCATTTCAAATACCAAGTGTCCGAAAAGGCTAAAATGGAGCTCTCCTCAGAGCCCGGTGCAGGCTAAGTCCTGGGACATAGTGCCGTAGGCCGCATGCGTGCGGAGGCGTGTGTAATTGCAGGAGACAGACAGGTTTTCCGCTGAGGGAAGCCGCACGGCATACACAAGCGCACACGCCGACGCTCATGCAGGGACACAAAAAAGCTCCTGCTTGAGCAGGAGAGCACCAGCGTCAGCGCGGCTCAGCGCTCTTCTTTTCACCATGTCCGAGGCCTTAAGGTGATCATGGTAACCACAGAAGATTAATCATGATTTTAACACACACAAAAAATATCTAGAAAAGGGAGTGCGTGGGGACAAGATACTCACATTTTAGGAGACTAAACTCACAAAGGCTTCTAGGGGACGTATTGGCAAATGAACACAGGACTCATTTGTAAAGATAAACATGTTATTAAATACAGCTCTTCTGCACGGACATGAGGCCCCAACAGAAAAAATGAAATGTGGGGACGTTCCTACATGGTACATGTGCATTACCTCACGGTCACGCTGCGGGTATAGTCCAAAGAGAGCAACTGGTAAGTTCCATATGATAAACAGGCTGTACTGAAACCTGGTGCAATACGCCAGGCATAAGCTCATGTTAAAATGGATGAGAAGTAAAGCGAGACCCACTGCTCATTTGCATGTTATTACCCAGAAGCCCTGGCTGCCGTGGCAGCACTGTTTGCTAACCGATAATGGGGAAGAACAGGGTTGCAGAGCTGTCCGAGACATGCAAATGTACCACAAGTAGTATTTTTATTTACTGTATGCAGAACAGCAAACTCAAGAGTTTATACAATGCTTTATCGTCTGCCATCACCATCATCTCGTGAAAACTGTTTTTGCTCTGGTGTGGTGCGTACCTGTGAGGTAACAGGAGGGCTGAGCACTTCCGCGGTGGTGTGTGGAATCATCAGGACAGGTTCACAGGGTACCTTTGTTCATTGGTTGCAGCGCCTCCAGTCAGCTTGGATCCTCTGGATAGTAGGATGGCCCAGACTGACACGTTTCTTTAGCCCAAGACAGTGAATCACTCGGATAGATGTTTCCATGGTATTTATTGTATGTTCAGGATCTTACAGCAGTGCATATCTTTCCTGGCTTCCCCTAATGAAGGTATTACTGATGGGGCTTGAGTCCCATACCAGGCCTTCTGCATGGTGCTCCTCCTTAGGCCTCCTAGTGAGACCCAGGGTAGCTGGTACTCACTCCACAGAGGGAGAAAAGTGACACGCCCACTTTTGGGAAAGTGCCAGTATTTATACCCTTGGATTGTGTTTGTAACCCTGACCCATAACAGAACAGGTCTGGATTCTGACAGGCCATCACATCAAGCATATGACACAACCAGTATCCACCCCTCAGGCTGACACTTTCTGGCTATTGCTAGGCCCACCCTTGGATACATCAAATGTATCTAAAGCTGCAATAGCACACAAGGCCTTTCTGAAGGAATTAACCAATCCACTGCCTGCACCCAACAGGACTTACACTGGTAGGGCCCAGGAAAACAAGTAGCGGCCTGGTTTACAGGTGGATAAACCAAATATCTGGCAATAGAAACTTCATTCGAGCAGATCCATGATGTTTTAAAGAGTTTCTTATAACAAACTATACTCGTCAGAGCAGAAATGGAATATAGCAATAAGGAAGTAATTGCTGAATGTGTTACATTTGGAAAATTGTATCAGTCGACAAAAGAAAACCTAGAATCCCCGATAACAAAAGAAGTCCACATGTCATTGCACAACAGGAATCATTCACACCCCAAGATGAATACCCTGCGGCAGGGGGCTCAACTCCAGGCCTCAAGCCCCTCCGCCAACAGGTCAGGTTTTCAGGATATCCCAGCTTCAGCACAGGTGGCTCAATCAGAGGCTCAGTCTTTGACTGAGCCTCTGATTGAGCCACCTGTGCTGAAGCAGGGACTGATTGAGCCACCTATGTCGAAGCAGGATATGCTGACAACTTGAGCTGTTGTGGGAGCTTGAGGACTGGAGTTCAGCACTTTGCCCCCCCCCGCCACCACGGGGTTTTTGTATTAAGGCCAAAGTGGAGCAAAAAACTGCACCACGTGTATCAAAGAAAAAAAACTATTGAGATCAGTTTTCTCTTATGATATTTTTTGTTAGCTCAAACTCCCACACCCACCACATGATGAACATATATTTATGTCAACCAGAGAGCTACTGAGCGTGGCAATGGTATACAACAAGAGACAGGGGGGTGCCCAATGCTACATCCAATTGACAAAACATATAAAGGCAGCCCTCGTTTTACAACGTTTCGCTTTACAACGAATGGCTTATCCAACGCTATGCAATGCATACCTATGTTCATTTTTACAACGCCAAAACGGCTTATCCAAGCTCTTTCGATGCTTTGCAAAGTTGTTTGTGTGTATATAATATATCATATAATATTATATTATACTATATAATATATTATATTATTAAATTACATGAGATATTATGCTATATTATATATATAATACAGTGTATACACTATATAATGTATGTGTGTGCTGCATATCTTATTGCCTGAGTAAAATATTTGGTGTATTTTAGTGTTAAAAATGCCTTCAGGAACGGAATCTTTCATTTAAACAGTGTTCCTATGGGAAAAGGTGTTTCGCTTTAAGATGTTTCGCTATCCAACGCCATTTTGAGTAACGCATTGTGTTGGATAACCGAGGACTGCCTGTATGATGAAAAGTATAAAGTACAATGATGCAGGAACAAGACCTATAATGGTTCTTCCCCTCTTACAGAGGTAAAAGGAAGGGTTCACAGTGTAGTGTAGTGTAGGACCATTAATTTGGTTATACCTTGACGTTGGTATGCAGGCTTATGACGCCTTTGGCCAAAGGGTTAACTAAATAACCAAGTATTTAATATTATTATTGAAGTATTTTACTTTATACTTTTCATCATATATGTTTTGTCAATTGGATGTAGCATTGGGCACCCCCTGTCTCTTGATATTTTTTGGTGCAATTGTTTTGACTCAGAATTGCATCACTTTTGCCTGGATACAAAGAGAATAAATGTACACATGAAGCCAAAGTTATTGCCCCCAGCGGTGGATTTGAAGATCCACCCTGGCATTCACTCAGTCACCCACCCAGCCACTCACCCACCCAGGCAGTCACGCACCCACCCACCCTGGCAGTCACTCAGTCACCCACCCACCCAGTCAAACCCAGGAGAGGGAAGACCCTGCTTTGTTTCATGGGCACACTTTACAACATTTTAAAACATACGCGCTTTAATAACCTATACTTTTCTATTCTTCTTTATTAACATGTGCTAAGTTTATTTGGGGTGTTAGAGTGAAACCTGTAACGTTGTTCTCCCACTAGTCATATCTCCGACAGTCAATAAATAAACTTCTCATTTTAATAAAAACCTGCTCAGCCTTATCTTAATAAAACCCTCTCGGTTTTATTTTTGGGCTGGAGTAAACCCTCAACCCCTTATCCCCAAGCGAGGGTGACCTGGGTAAGAACTGGGCAGCCCCTCCTGTTTATATTAGGAACCCCTTGACTGTTTCAGTTACCCTTTTCCTCCCTGTGCCTCATTTTACCTATCCTGGCCTGTGCTGAAGCAGGACCTAGGGGCAAGCTGCAAGAACGCTTTTCATGGTAGGGGTTTGACCGGAGCACTGCGCTTCAATGTAGTCGGGAATCTAACCTGAATCCCGGGTACGTTTTTGGGGTCTCCAGTAACTTTGGAACCCTGCTAAATAGACGCGAGGGGGGGGGGGGGGGGGGTGGGAAATGCTCCTTTCATTTGTCCGGGGCCCCATGATTTCTGTTGGCGGCCCTGCTTAGAAGATACGCAGCGCTATGTTTAGCTCCAGGGACCATGTGGTTCTCAGATACTGGTGTTCCTGCTCCCTATAGGGAAATCAAATAGCCAGCACAAGTCCCAAGGAGAACACAGCTAACCCCCCCCCCCCCCCCGGTAAGTTTCTTGGGAACGAGAGAGGGGGGAGTCAGTACATAGCACAGCACTATATAGCTTGGGAGGACCTACCGGCTTCGAAAGCCATAAAGAAAAATACCCAGTATTGCTGCTTTAAGGTTCCCATAAAACTATAATACATTGAAAATCTAAGTACTGCTAAATTTAACGTTGCACTTACATAGTTACATAGTTACTTAGTAGATGAGGTTGAAAAAAGACATAGGTCCATCAAGTTCAACCTATGCTAAATTTAGACAAAAGATACTTTATCCTATATCTATACTTACTTTTTTATCCCGAGGAAGGCAAACAAAAAACCCCATTAAGGGGAAAAATTAATTCCTTCCTGACTCCAAGAATTGGCAATCGGATTAATCCCTGGATCAACATCCTTCCCATGTATACTTATTTGGTATATCCCTGTATACCTTTCCCATCTAAAAAGATGTCCGACCTTTTTTTGAACAAATCTTTTGTATCTGCCATCACAGTCTCTATGGGTAATGAATTCCACATTTTAACTGCCCTTACTGTAAAGAACCCTTTCCTTTGTTGCTGGTGAAATTTCCTTTCCTCCAACCTTAAGGGATGGCCCCAAGTCCTTTGTACTGCCCGTGGGATGAATAGTTCTTTTGAAAGCTCCTTGTATTGTCCCTGAATATATTTGTATATAGTTATCATATCCCCTCTTAGACGCCTCTTTTCTAATGTAAATAAATCTAATTTAACTAGCCTCTCCTCATAAGTTAGAATGTCCATCCCCTTTATTAATTTGGTGGCTCTTCTCTGCACTCTCTCTAGTTCCATAATGTCTTTTCTTTGGATTGGTGCCCAAAATTGTATTCCATATTCAAGGTGTGGTCTTACTAATGCTTTGTAAAGGGGCATAATTATGTTTACTTCCCTTCCATCCATTGCCCGTTTGATGCAAGATAAGATCTTGTTTGCCTTTGCAGCTACTGCATGACATTGGGCACTATTGCTAAGCCTGCTGTCTACAAGCACTCCTAAATCCTTCTCCATCAAGGATTCCCCCAATATATCTCCATTTAATTTGCAAGTCACCTTTTTATTCTTGTATCCCAAATGCATAACCTTACATTTATCTGTATTAAACCTCATCTGCCATTTACCCGCCCACGTTTCCAGTCTCTCCAAGTCCTTCTGAAGAGAAATTACATCCTGCTCTGATTCTATTACCTTACACAATTTAGTATCATCAGCAAAGATGGAGACTTTGCTCTCGATCCCAACCTCAAGGTCATTAATAAACAAGTTAAAAAGCAGGGGTCCCAGTACCGATCCCTGAGGTACTCCACTCACGACTTTAGCCCAACCTGAAAAAGTTCTATTTATGACAACCCTCTGTTGTCTGTCCTTTAACCAGTTTTCAATCCAGGTGCATATATTATTACTGAGTCCAACTTTCTTTATTTTGTACACCAACCACTTGTGTGAAACTGTATCAAAAGCCTTTGCAAAATCTAAGTAGACCACGTCAACTGCATTACCCTGGTCTAAATTCCTACTTACCTCCTCAAAGAAACAAATAAGGTTAGTTTGGCAAAATCTATCCTTCATAAATCCATGCTGACTATTACTGATAATTTTGTTTTCCATTAGGTATTCCTGAATATTATCCCGTATTAAACCTTCAAGTAGTTTCCCTACTATTGAAGTCAGGCTTACAGGTCTGTAATTTCCCGGTTGTGATCTAGCTCCCTCTTTAAATATAGGCACCACATCTGCTTTACGCCAATCTTGTGGTACTGAGCCTGTGGAAATTGAGTCCTTGAATATTAAATATAATGGTTTTGCCTTATTTACTTTAATTTTTTCAAGTCGCTTATGAACTTCTTCCTCAGTTAACCAATTGTTCATTAATATGGAGGTTGTGGCTTCCTCCTGCGGCACTAGTATTGAACTTGATTCTTCCCGGGTAAACACAGAGGCAAAGAATTTGTTTAATACCTCAGCTTTTTCCTTATCTCCAATAATCTGCCTACCCATCTCACACTGAAAGGGTCCTATATTTTCTTTTCTCATTTTTTTGTTATTATGGTACTTACAACTGAAGTGTTATTTTAGTGGCCGCATTTAGTTCGGTCTGAGACACGACGTGAAATGGCGCCCTGCTTGAGAATATATATATATATATATATATATATATATACACATACACACACACACACACACACACACACACACACACACACACACACACACACACACACACACACACACACACACACACACTCTTAAACACGTAGGGCCCTCGGCTTGCCACGGTGCTCAGTTTCCCTTTTAGTAACAGGACAGTAAAACACACACACTTTTTAAGAACTATTTTTAATTGAAGCTACAAAGCTGTAGTGATTAAGCTGAACACTGTTATATGAGGAGGAGGTTAAATGTCAGTAAAGGAAACCAACAGCGAGATTTACTGGATGCAGAAGTATTCAGCCCCTTAGGTCAGTACTTGGTAGAAACACCTTTTGCAGACATTACTCCTATGAGTCTTTTTGGACCGGTCTCTCCTAGCTTTGCGCGGTAGGATGGGGACATTTTAGCCCATTCTTCACGGGGAAATCGATCCAGCTCTGGTAAGTTTGTTAAGGATCATCGATGGACGGTAAGCTTCCACTCTCGCCACAAATGTTTGACTGGATTCAAGTCAGGACTTTGACGGGGCCGCTCGAGAACATCCATTCTCTTCTTGTTCTTTCGCTCCAGTGTGGCTTTGTGCTTCGGGTCATTGTCCTGCTGACGTGTGAATTTCCTCCCCTGTGTCAGAGTCTTGGCTGAACTCAAACAGGTTTTTCCGCAAGGATTCGCCTGTACTCTGCACCATCCATTCTCCCCTCTATCCTGACCAGCTTCCCAGTCCCTGCTGAAGAGGAGCATCCCCATTACATGATGCTGCCACCGCCATGCTTGACAGCCGGGATGGTGGCGACTGCGTGATGTGCAGTGTTCAGCTTGCGCCAGACGCAACGTTTGGAATTTAGACCAAAAAGTTACATTTTTGTCTCGTCTGACCACAAAACCCTTTTTCCACATCTACAACACCATCTATATGCTTTTTCGCACACACAAAAATGTAACTTTTTGGTCTAAATTCCAAGCGTTATGTCTGGCGCAAGCCCAACACTGCATAACCTTTCACTGGTCTTTCCTTTGCGGACATTTACCCTCCTCCTCATATAACAGTGTTCAGTTTCACAACTACAGCTTTGCAGCTTAGAATAAAAATAGTTTAAAAAAAAAAATGCACATATATTATTTGTAATTCAACGACCTTATCGGTAGGGGGTGAATACTTCTGCACACCACTCAAATAAATATATATCCCCTCAACACGTGGAGAGAAACCTCTACACAAAAATGATGGGCACCCATGAGATACCTGGGAAATATGCCAATAGGAGTCATTAGAGCAGGTTTCAAATGTGCGAATAGTGGCTACCAGCAGGAAGTGCTTCCAGCAGGAAGTGCATACATTTACGGGCGAATATTAGTCTCGGCGGCGGTCACATGCCAGAAGAGAGCCAATAGGGTGGCTAGAATCCCCACTACAGGATATAGATGCTACAGACAGGGACCACGTTAGGCAGTAGGTGCCAGGAGAGGATAGGGGAAGGAGGTGCAGAGAGACAAGTAGCCTCTGTACTAGGCCAGAACCCCCTAGGCCCTGAGACATTGATTAAGCTTGTGGCTGCTTTAGGGACTGGCCCTAGGATAGGGAAGAGAAAAAAGAGAGAAAAGAGAAGAGAGAAGAAAGCGACACAGAGACTGAGATCTGGGACCAGGCCTAGTCAGATAGAGGAACCGTCATCAGGGTAGGACCACCCTTAAGGGACAATCGCTGCAGCGGAGTCCAGGACGTCGCTGAGGAGATCATGGATCGGCGGATCCTTTGTGAAGACATCTGCGGGCCCAGGTGCTGGGAGCACTGGGCAGGTATCGTTAATAAGTGCACCAACAAAGTTCACATACATAGTGGCAGCGCTGACCACAGCACAAGGGTGGGAAGGGTTGTACTGTGGACACGGTGTGGGGCACATGATGGTGGTGAACGCCTTGCAGGGTGCATGGGCAGTTGTACTTTTAGACACTATAGAGAATAGAGTGGTAAGAGTTATCTATGTACAGAAAATGCCAATTCCTTTTACAAGTGTCTGTATTCATTGTGATTGTGTCCTGTGAGGGGCTACTCCCACTCTGTTGGGATCCCTCCCAGGTGGAGGCGCTGCACCATATTGTAAGTAAATCACAGATTGCTTGACCGACAGGCACGCAATGTCATGCGCGCCCAGTATATCCAATGCCTAATGGTCCAAAACAGCACCACAAGTACCACTGACAGAGGCCGGCTGATTCCCTAACTAACGGCTGGAAAGGAGCAATGGGAAGAGCAGCCTCTAGCACGGCGTCTCTGCTCTACTTCTCTCACCCAGAACAGAAGAAGAGAAGACGCCAGTCAACAAAATCCATAACCAGCTGACTAATGACCAGTGGTCCCAAAGGAAAATCCAGGATTCCTAGAATGCGAACATAGTGTGTTTGGGTGTGAGTGAGACACACACACACACACCTCCAATGGAAGTCAGACGGACTCAACGCCACTTTACATGATGTTGGCTTTGGGGTGCCATTTCTTTTTCTTTTTTTTAAAGGAGGCCGGTCCTATGACTGCTATTATCGTACGCTGTATAGGAAGGAGTTATGCACCAGGGGAAAAAGAAAGTCACGGCTCCAAAAAGCGCATAATACTGAAAAGCACACATTTAGCACATAATCTCACTATTACAAAACAGGGAAGGATGAGCTCATCTTTCTAAACACGCAGAATTGAACAAGGACTTAAAAAATACAGAGATCGCCCACATTAGCAAAAGCGGATCTTCTCTGGAAGGCGAATTCACTTTTGCCGCTTGTCACAGCTACACCCTCTGTTTTTTCTCTCCCCAAGATGTTACGCTATGGCAGATCTACCGTACATGTAGGAAGCGAAGACCTGTGCCCAACTTACAACTTACTGCACATCTTAAATGTTTCTATTTTCCACAGCTCGTTATGAATTAATGAATCATGTCTTCTACTCACTACTGGAACCCCTACGAGGCTGCATACGGCTAGTCCCAGCAGATAAATCACTCGGCTAGAAGGTGAATCAATTCTTCAAAAACACTGCCCACACACTCATGAATGGATGCGTGTATTCATACGTATGTGCACGGTACACGCTGATTTACTAGAAGGGTGATGTGTGATCTAGAACTACGCCTGTATGTGTGCAACAGACGTTGTGAAAATATTCCTTCTGATCCAATTAATTTCAGCCAATGGAACCAATTACGATTTTGTATACAGAAACAAGTAGGCTACACCACCAAATAAATCTTCCTTCTTCCCCAGGGACCATAAGCCAGATATGCCTCAGGGGCATAGGGGCTTAATAAATTGCTCCCTCCGTCTCTGGGACTTATATTTCCTTTTGTAGAACAAATCACTCCTAATTTCCTCGTGGAAAGACCCACTGATTTGGATGTGTCGAGACACACACACACTCTCTCACACACTCTCTCACACACTCTCTCTCACACACTCTCTCTCACACACTCTCTCTCTCACACACTCTCTCTCACACACTCTCTCTCTCACACACTCACTCACACTCTCACACTCTCACACTCTCACACTCTCACACTCTCACACTCTCACACTCTCACACTCTCACACTCTCACACTCTCACACTCTCACACTCTCACACTCTCACACTCTCACACAGCTCCGTTCAAAACATGAGAATTCTGGAAACAACAGATATAGATAAAATATTCTTGCAGACACCAGTTATTTTGAGTGTTCTAATGACAAGATGAATATCAGAAGCCAAGGAAGGCAAAGACATACAATTAATAATAATTGTTACTGCTTCCAGCCAGATCACTATCGAAGGCTCATCTGAGATAGACAGTGCGCGCGTGCGGATAATTACTACCACAGGAAATTATTGTCCAATACAAATAAGTTCAAAATCCCAAGATGCAGAGTGCCTTTAGAGTTTTATTGGCAAAGCTTGGAAAATCATACAGTGTATATTTGTATTTGCCAGAAAACCATTACTTAGCCCTTAAAATGTACTAAATTACCTCAAAGGTAAAATACCATGGCTCGTTTTAAAGAGGATATCAAATTATTATTTAATAAATTATTTTTATGTAAGCACCACAGGTTGTACGTAAATAAACAAAAATAAACGTTTTATTTGCCGCACGGGACTAGGAAACCCTGAATTCTTGAGTGACATGCACAGCGATGGGACACGAGCGAGGGGCGCTACAGAAAGTGCGAGCGAGCGCATGACTTGTGAGGAGATCTTTACAACCTGCGCCATGCTCAGTCCCGCAGGGGGGCCCTCTCTCTTTCTTTCTACTTTGTAATAAATCCTGCGAGGTGGAAGGGATTCTCTTTGTTGTTGTACTCAGTCTGAAGGTTTGATTTTTTAGTGTGTATACATGCATGTGTGCGCGTGCGCGTGTAAAGTATACACGTCGGTGTGTATACACAACTGTGTTAAAAAAATTTTTACTGCTGTAAATAGCTACATATTTACTATGATTTTTTTATTCTGGACTGCGTGTGTGTGTGTGTGTGTGTGTGTGTGTGTGTGTGTGTGTGTGTGTGTGTGTGTGTGTGTGTGTGTGTGTGTGTGTGTGTGTGTGTATGCGTGTGGCTCAGTGAGTAAAGACCCAGACTGGCACTGAGCATCAATTCCCGGTGTCAGCTCCTTGTAACCTTGGGCAAGTCACTTAAACTCCCTGTGCCTCAGGCACCTGTAACAATGCTACGTGCTGCGTACCGCGCACTACACTGTCATTGTGAAGCACTTTGAGTCCCATTGGGACAAAAGCGCTATATGAAAGAGAGATATTATTATCAGTGGTCGACAAATCACCAAAAAATCTACTCGCCGAACAAAAAAATCTACTCGCCACCTAGTACCACACGTGTGCTGCTTGGGCCAATAGGAGCTCGCCACGATGTTAAATCCACTCGCCCGGGGCGTGCAAATGTATAGGTTTGTCGAACACTGATTATTATTATAAAATGCCTTGGGCCGTGCAGGACACATTATCAGGATGCAGCAACTAAATAATGAATAAAGGGCTCAAGAAACAGCCAGGCACGGCCACTTTATCTTCCCTCTAGAGTTTGTTCTGCTTCTTTTTGACCATTCTTTGCAGCTCTACACCGTGTAATGAGATCATGCTTGCACTCACGATAAAAATTACAATTGTGATTATATATATATATATATATATATATATATATATATATATATATATATATATATATATATATATATTTTTGTAATTTACAGGGTTCTCTTGCTCTCTTTGACAGCACGGAAGAAGCATGCGTGTAGCTGAGCGGTGTGTATTCCACACACACCCCCACGCCTGATTCTTTTACTGTTAGGTCCCACAGACACCAACCTCCTTGGATGGAAACCAGTGCTAATCAGGGGGGGTCCAATGCAACAACAACAAAAAAAGGGGGATTTAAATAGAAAGGTGCCGAGATATAGCTGTGACACCACGGAAATCTAGGAGGCTGTTGATGCTAACAATCAGTGAGACTGACATCAGATTGGTGAGAGGTCTGTGACACAGAAACTGAGGTTTGTTCTGGATTTTAAAACAATCCCCCTTGGAATTTCTTAAGAATCACAATGGGATTTCTTACTGTACTCCAGCACATTTGGGACCTAATGTTAATGGGAAAAACATACTCCTACTGTAAAGCTGCAGTTCAAGCAATATGCTACAGTACGTTTGTGTGTGTTTTGTTTTTTTAATATATCAGTTCTGTACTATGAGAAAATACTTGTAGCATTAAAAAAAAAAAAAAAACACTCTAAATTACATTTTTATGTATTTTAATGTAACAAGCTTTATGAAGTGCAACTTCTTTGCTGGCACGTTCAGGGTTTTCATGGGAAAAAATGCATTGCCTTGCAACGAAAAACCGTAACAAAAGTGACGTCACGCTGCTAATGGGCGCGCGCATACGCAGAAGAGCAGCTTGCAGGCCCCACCACGTATGCGCAGTACTGCCCTTGTCCACCAAGTACATTGGCGCTCCTTCCTCTTCCAGCACGCATGCGCACCGCGGTCCTCTGCGCATGCGCACCACGGACCTCTGCGCCTGCGCATGCGCACCACGGACCTCTGCGCATGCGCACCACGGACCTCTGCGCATGCGCACCACGGACCTCTGCGCATGCTCGTCACTGACCGAGAGGAGAGGAGCCGGGAACACCGAGCAGGGAGAGAGCGAGAGAGCCGGGTCATCCGAGATCCTGGTACTGACACACACACTGACACAGTCACAAACACACACAAGTAGAGTCACACACACAAGCGCGCAGTGTCACACGCGCGAAATTCACAGTTACTATAAATATATTAGTGCCGAGCACGTGCGTTCTAAGTCACACTTCGTGTTATGTCACTGAACTGGTGTTTTGATTTTTAATGAAAAATATCACCATCACAAATACAATGTGTGACAAAAGACAAAGAAGTTTCACTTAAAATGCGCGTGCTCGGCACAAACACCCTTTTTTTGTTTCTATAGCAACCATTTACAAAGTCACATCCCCTTCCTCTTCTGAAACAGGCTCTGACACACCCCTTTTTCAGCCCTGCCCTCTCTCTAACAGTGCACCAATTGTACCTCGTAAAGTTCCATGTGACTGTCTCCGTGGGTAGATTTTCATGAAGATTAAAGGAACTCTTTGTCTGTTACATGATGTGCAATATAAAAGGCATGTTCTTATCTACATCTTGTTAAACATACCTGCCCTCTCTCCCA
The DNA here is from genome assembly GCF_040206685.1 of Ascaphus truei. Lineage (NCBI taxonomy): Eukaryota > Metazoa > Chordata > Amphibia > Anura > Ascaphidae > Ascaphus > Ascaphus truei. The sequence continues at coordinate 531,199,902 of NC_134483.1, forward strand.
TTTTTATTCTGATACATACATCTTTGGAAGAAATAATTTTAAAAAATTTAAAACGTGTGCCATCTAACCTATGCCACATTCCTTGGTTTACTTTTGCCTAAGCCAGCAAGTGACGCAGTGCAGATGGCGAATAAAACTGCTCTCCTGCCAGAGGGCTCCGCCACGCTTTGCTGGCAGTGACGGGGTTAAAATGAATAATATTAAAACAGGATTAACAATAAATATACGTTTTTAAAAGCCACCTGCGGCAGCGGTGCGCGGAGCGCGCCGGGTTTCCTGGGAGCTGATCGGAGCGTCCGTGAGAACAATAACATTGCGCTCAATGTCTGCTGCGGAGAGCTAACAATCTAACTGAGGGGTCTCAGACACAGGGAGATAAAGGGGACCTGCCCAAGGTCAAAGAGAGAGGACACAGACATTGAAACCGGACACAGCCTCATTTCTAAGGCTCTTGCCACCAAGCTGCTCATTCGGCCCATATTTGATAACCACAGTCACTATATTCCTCGAGACCACATCGTTTATTTATGTAGTTGACCTCTGACATCATCAATTGTGTGCGAGATATATATATATATATATATATCTATATATATCTATATATATAGATATATATATATATATCTATATATATCTATATATATATAGATATATATCTATATATCGAGAAAGCCACACAGCTCTCGCCGCAACTATTCATTTAATTGTGGACGTCAGGCGATTTCCATCATCTTTTGTCTTTTAATTGGCAGAAATCTTATCTTGACGCACCCTGTTTGGGGGGGGGGGAACCCCCTCTAACTTTTTTAAACGATTACAAACTCAGTAATGCCAGCATCCCGGAGCCCTCGGGGCCCTGCCGGGGTCAGGCTTGCTCAGGAGGTCAGCAGACAACGGAACCCCTTATATGGGCTTCCTCTTGGGTGACCCTTGGCCATTCACTCCCCAAACACCTGGTCGGGGGTCCCCAGAACAGAAAGTGCTGCAGGTCATGTTAGGTTCAAATTTACATTTCCAGATGGCTTGAAGCCCATGGTCTAAAGGTAGGAATGGCCAACTCCAGTCCTCTGAGCCACCTGTGCTGAAGCAGGGATATTCTGACAACCTCACCAACAGGTGAGGTTGTCACAATATCCCTGCTTCAGCACAGGTGGCTCAATCAGAGGCTCAGTCTTCGACTGAGCCTCTGATTGAGCCACCTGCGCTGAAGCAGAAACTGATTGAGCCACCTGCGCTGAAGCAGGGATTTCCTGAAACCCTGACCTGCTGGTGGCCCTTGAGGACTGGAGTCGGCCGCCCCCTGGTGCGCGGGACGGAATAACACTGCGGTGACCCCGCCAGCATTGTACCTTCGATCTCCTCCTCCATGTGCTGCGCCCTCCTCTGAGCCATCATTCTGTTGACGTTCCGCCGGCGCCTCGGCATCCCCTCGCCGCGCTCCTCCGGCTGGACCCGGAGCCGTGCCGCGGCCGCCACGGCCACATCCTGCTGGTGATCTCGGTCCGCTAGAATGAAAGAGAAAAAGTTAGGCAAACGGCCGGTCAGCGGGTGACCCGCTCCTGCACTGAGCCGCCGGTTCCTCCGGCAGCGACGGGGCGATATTTGCAAGATGAAGGGCACAATGAAATCAATCTGCTGCCATTTTTTGCTCCCACAATACTTTGAAACACAAACAGCGTTGGTTTCAAAGCTGCAATTCAAGCAATATCCTACATGTGGTTTTTTTTTTTAATAAATCAGTTCTGCACTATGAGAAAATACTTGGACCATTTACTAAAAATAAAAAATAAAACAATTTGAAAGATTGTTTTCCTGTATTCTAATGTAGCAAGCATTTGTGTTCCAGAAGCAACCATTTATAAAGTCACATCCCCTTCCCCTTCTGAAACAGCATCACATTTTTGAACCCTGCCCTCTCTCCCTCTCTAGCAGTGAACCAATTGAATCTAGTGCCTGCCTGGTCACATGATCTCCCTCACAGAACTTTGGCTGTCAGTGCAGCAGAAGAGGACCCAAGCAAGATGCATTTAGTGAACCCCCGAGCCGAATCTTCAGCGATCGATTACAGGAGCACGGATCGATCAGCAACTTAGCTAATCACTTGTCAGTGTGTAGATTGTATTGATGCACATATTCAAATGGGGGGGGGGGGGGGAAACAGCTTGAACTGCATCATTAAAGCAGCAATCACCGCAGAAGCCATAGCTCGTATAAATGTTAGTCTCGGTGTGTGTGTGATTATATATATATTCCGTGTTAAAAATCCTAATTGCTAATGTCCTCTTTCCTCATCGTTACACTGCACTGGGTTTTGGCGAGAGCTCCATTTTACACGTCCTATTTCAAACGCATGTGTCTGCCTGACCAGAGAAGATTTAAAAAAATAAAAATAGCGCTGGAAAGGGCAAGACAAAGTCTCAAAGTATCGCAATAAAAGATGGCGATCAGCACGTACTTTTTGCTTTAACGACTTTTTTTTTAAAAGATCGCAGCAGTAACATAAATTACAAAAATATCAATATAATTAGCTTCCTGCAAAGATTAAATCAGACTTAAAATGCAATGCTTAAGTATTTGCTTCCTGTGAAAAAATACATGTTTCTATTTCCTTTGGATCTATGTAATTGTAATATTTTCTAACAATTATTGGTATTACACTTTATCTCTGAAAACGACAGTAATTGCGCTTCAATTAAGGCTGCGTTTATAGGGAGGGCGGCCTCAGCCAGACAAAGCAACAACAGGGGACATCAACTTCAACAATGTACTTGTACATAAAAGCAGTTAGGAAACAGTCTTATACCTGCCCGCATCTACCCCCCTGCCCACCAGGCTGCCCACATCTACCCCCTGCCTGCATCTACCCCCCTGCCCACCAGGCTGCCCGCATCTACCGCCATGCCTGCATCTACCCCCCTGCCCACCAGGCTGCCCACATCTACCCCCTGCCTGCATCTACCCCCCTGCCCACCAGGCTGCCCGCATCTACCGCCATGCCTGCATCTACCCCCCCTGCCCACCAGGCTGCCCGCATCTACCGCCATGCCTGCATCTACCCCCCCTGCCCACCAGGCTGCCCGCATCTACCCCCCTGCCCACCAGCATCTACCCCCTACCCACCAGGCTGCCCGCATCTACCCCCCTGCCCACCAGCATCTACCCCCTGCCCACCAGCATCTACCCCCTACCCACCAGGCTGCCCGCATCTACCGCCATGCCTGCATCTACCCCCCTGCCCACCAGGCTGCCCGCATCTACCCCCCTGCCCACCAGCATCTACCCCCTGCCCACCATGCTGCCTGCATCTACACCCCTGCCCACATCTACCCTCTACCTACCAGCATCTACCTCCCTGCCCACCATATAATTAGCTTCCTGCAAAGATTAAATCAGACTTAAAATGCAATGCTTAAGTATTTGCTTCCTGTGAAAAAATACATGTTTCTATTTCCTTTGGATCTATGTAATTGTAATATTTTCTAACAATTATTGGTATTACTCTTTATCTCTGAAAACGACAGTAATTGCGCTGCAATTAAGGCTGCGTTTATAGGGAGGGCGGCCTCAGCCAGACAAAGCAACAACAGGGGACATCAACTTCAACAATGTACTTGTACATAAAAGCAGTTAGGAAACAGTCTTATACCTGCCCGCATCTACCCCCCTGCCCACCAGGCTGCCCACATCTACCCCCTGCCTGCATCTACCCCCCTGCCCACCAGGCTGCCCGCATCTACCGCCATGCCTGCATCTACCCCCCTGCCCACCAGGCTGCCCACATCTACCCCCTGCCTGCATCTACCCCCCTGCCCACCAGGCTGCCCGCATCTACCGCCATGCCTGCATCTACCCCCCTGCCCACCAGGCTGCCCGCATCTACCCCCCTGCCTGCATCTACCCCCCTGCCCACCAGCATCTACCCCCTACCCACCAGGCTGCCCGCATCTACCCCCCTGCCCACCAGCATCTACCCCCTGCCCACCAGCATCTACCCCCTACCCACCAGGCTGCCCGCATCTACCGCCATGCCTGCATCTACCCCCCTGCCCACCAGGCTGCCCGCATCTACCCCCCTGCCCACCAGCATCTACCCCCTGCCCACCATGCTGCCTGCATCTACACCCCTGCCCACATCTACCTTCTACCTACCAGCATCTACCTCCCTGCCCACCAGGCTGCCCGCATCTACCCCCCCCCCCCCCACCAGGCTGTCCACATCTACCCCCCTGCCCAAATCTACTCTCCTGCCCGCCAGCATCTACCCTATGGCCCACCAGGCTGCCCGCATCTACCCCCTGCCTACCAGCATCTACCTCCCTGCCCACATCTACCCCAATGGCCAAATCTACTCACCTGCCCACCAGCATCTACCCCCTGCCAACCATACTGCTCGCATCTACCCCCCTGCCCAAATCTACCCCCTGTCCGCCAGGCTGCCTGCATCTACCTCCTGCCCACCAGCATCTATCCCCTGCCCACATCTACCCCAATGCCCAAATCTACCCACCAGCATCTACCCCCTGCCCACCATACTGCTCGCATCTACCCCCCTGCCCAAATCTACCCTGTCCGCCTGGCTGCCTGCATCTACCTCCTGCCCACCAGCATCTATCCCCTGCCCACCAGGCTGCTCGCATCTATGCCCACAAGGCTGCCGCATCTACCCCCTGCCCACAAGGCTGCCCGCATCTACCCCCTGCCTACCAGCATCTACCCCCTGCCCACAAAGCTGCCCGCATCTACCCCCTGCCTACCAGCATCTACCCCGACCACAAGGCTGCCCGCATCTACCCCCTGCCTACCAGCATGTACCCCCTGCCCACAAAAGCTGCCCGTATCTACCCCCTGCCTACCAGCATCTACCACCTGCCCACCAGGCTGACCGCATCTACCGCTACGTGGTAATCCACTGCTCACCCTACCCCCTGCCCACATCACCCCACCTGCCCAACAGACTGCCCGCACCCCGCAGTCCTGGGCTCCGGGAATGCTGTCAAAGGGCCTGGCCAGAGGAAAGCTACGGCCTCGTCCATGGTAAGCGCTTGCTTGCTGAAGCGTGCTGACGCTCGCTCATGCTTGGCACTGAGCCGCTACAGCCGCAATTAGAGCGGCTTTAGTAGGGGCTCACCTGCGCTTCCGCAAGCGTAGATCTTAGCAGATTTTTACATTCACGCGCTTGCCGGCGCGCATGGCCGGTCACGTGAGCGGTTTGCCCAATGAGGGTGAACCAGCTCCGCGACGTCACTGGCCCGCCCCCGCCCCCTGACGGCGCGCAGGGCAAGCAACCGCAAGGCCAGGGAAAGCACCCGCTTTCCCTGAGCCTCAGCGCGCCTCAGCACGCAAGCGAAGAGCCTGGCCGAGGCTTTTAGTCTCTCCTATTCTTAGCCAACCTGCTTACTTTAAACCAACTATAAAATATACTTATATGTATCAGATTCAGGTTAAAAAAAAGAAATTAGCAAGGGGCAATCACTTAACGTCACTGACATTAGTACCCTTTATTCCCAGGACAGACTGCCCCATTAAACATGCCACTGCGAGTCGTTCACGCTGACCTTAGGGGGAATAACCCTTTAATCTTTCTTCCCCCAAAAGGAACAGCAGCATGTTTATATTGGGGAGGCGTGGCGGACGTGTCACCAGGCTGGTTCGCCCTCATTGGCTGAACCGCTCACGTGCTGCGGCCGCCGCGCGGAAAAAAAACGAATTCACTTGTAGCTTGAAAAATCTGCCGCGGTCACTCTGCATCGCGTCCACGCGCACAATGGCCGGCCTGATACGGCTGCTGCAGGTTGTTCGCGCAGCGCGTGAAATCACACACATACCGTCACGTCACTATAATCGCAGCCGAAGGCTCACATCAGGGCTATTATTGTTATTGTGTACTCGGATTGAGGCTGGACGGGGATAAAAAGGTATTTTTCTACCACGTCTTTATTTACAAATGACTTATTTATTGTAACTTTACATATAAACTCCTGTTTGTCGTCGGGTGAGGATTCCAACACATTTTCCCCATCAAAAACTATTGCCGCTTTTAACCAATGAATCCCTATCACTGCCACAGGATTCATTTTATTTATACAAAAAAAATGTGTTACCAGGAAGTAATACATTGAGAGTTACCTCTCGTTCTCAAGCATGGGGTACACGGCAACCGTGGTGATCACTCAACCCCATGAGATCTGCAGCAGGGCTGGGAAATTTGAACACGTCTGAATATTATCAGCAGATGGTAACACAACTCCTGAGACATAGGCATTTCTGGGGGTCATTAACTCTTAAGTACCCTATTGATTGACACTAAAAAGGCATGCAGGGGAAGATGCAGGAGACATTGGGGCTTTATGTTTCAAATCCCAGCAAAAAATCGTTATTTTTTTTCGGAAACTTGCGCCGATACCTGCGACAGGCAGCGCCTACGTATTCATTTTGCTTGCGCCATTTCCGGAGACTTCTGCGTCTGCCTGCGACGAGAGGCGGGATTGATGGAGTGGGAGGAGTTAGGGAAAGGTTATATATTGCATCTTAGCCAAGGCCTGTGTGTGAAGGAAAGGTGCGACTTGTGTTGCTTTTCTTGATTGTTTTCTGCATTGGTTTCGACAACCCTGGGATGTAGCTGCTACAGCAGGGGCGGCCAGCTCCAGTCCTCAAGGGCCACCAACAGGTCAGGTTTGAAGGATATCCCTGCTTCAGTACAGGTGGCTCAATCGAAAAACTGCACCACCTGTGCTGAAGCAGGGATGTCCTGAAAACCTGACCTGTTGGTGGAGCTTGAGGACTGGAGTTGCCAGCCCCTGCTCTCATAGGTTTCAGTGTTAGAGTGCCCCCTGCCCATTAATATGCGTGCTCCCCCCTCCTTGGATATGAGGGGGTATTAAGACCCGGCTCACCTTGCTCCGCCCGGCCCCTGATCCTAGCAGCGAACAGAAGCAGAACGGCCAGTAGCGCGGCAGCTACAATGTACAGAACGGGTTCCATTGTACACGTCACAATCCCCGGACACGCCCCCCTCTGTGAGCTCACAGGACCAGGGTAGGAAGCAACCAAACACAGAAGGTGGGGAGGGGGGTGAAAGATGGGGGGTGTAACCACTTAATATTTCTAATTTTCTTGGCTTTTGACACAGAAGAAAAAAATATTTCATAGGATAATTTGCCCGAGGTTTAAAATCTCATTTTATCTGTTGGTTTTAGGACTGAAATTAGTTCTGAAATAAATCCCCCCTCCCTCTTACTGGTGCTATGGTTCTTCCTATTAGTTTTGTGTTTTAAAGAGCTCTGTTTCATATAAGTGGCTGGGTAGGGAGGGAGATGAATATATCCTAGCAGTGGCTGGGTAGGAAGGGAGATGAATGTATCCTAGCAGTGGCTGGGTAGGGAGGGGGATGAATGTATCAGAGCAGTGGCTGGGTAGGGAGGGAGATGAATGTATCCTAGCAGTGGCTGGGTAGGGAGGGATATGAATTTATCCTAGCAATGGCTGGGTAGGGAGGGGATGAATGTATCAGAGCAGTGGCTGGGTAGGGAGGGAGATGAATGTATCAGAGCAGTGGCTGGGTAGGGAGGGAGATGAATGTATCAGAGCAGTGGCTGGGTAGGGAGGGAGATGAATGTATCCTAGCAGTGGCTGGGTGGGGAGGGAGATGAATGTATCAGAGCAGTGGCTGGGTGGGGAGGGAGATGAATGTATCCTAGCAGTGGCTGGGTAGGGAGGGAGATGAATGTATCCTAGCAGTGGCTGGGTGGGGAGGGGGATGAATGTATCAGAGCAGTGGCTGGGTGGGGAGGGAGATGAATGTATCAGAGCAGTGGCTGGGTAGGGAGGGAGATGAATGTATCAGAGCAGTGGCTGGGTGGGGAGGGAGATGAATGTATCCTAGCAGTGGCTGGGTAGGGAGGGGGATGAATGTATCCTAGCAGTGGCTGGGTAGGGAGGGAGATGAATGTATCAGAGCAGTGGCTGGGTAGGGAGGGAGATGAATGTATCAGAGCAGTGGCTGAGTAGGGAGGGGAGATGAATGTATCCTAGCAGTGGCTGGGTAGGGAGGGGAGATGAATGTATCCTAGCAGTGGCTGGGTGGGGAGGGAGATGAATGTATCAGAGCAGTGGCTGGGTGGGGAGGGAGATGAATGTATCCTAGCAGTGGCTGGGTAGGGAGGGAGATGAATGTATCAGAGCAGTGGCTGGGTGGGGAGGGAGATGAATGTATCAGAGCAGTGGCTGGGTGGGGAGGGAGATGAATGTATCAGAGCAGTGGCTGGGTAGGGAGGGAGATGAATGTATCAGAGCAGTGGCTGGGTAGGGAGGGAGATGAATGTATCAGAGCAGTGGCTGGGTGGGGAGGGAGATGAATGTATCAGAGCAGTGGCTGGGTAGGGAGGGGGATGAATGTATCCTAGCAGTGGCTGGGTAGGGAGGGAGATGAATGTATCAGAGCAGTGGCTGGGTGGGGAGGGAGATGAATGTATCAGAGCAGTGGCTGGGTAGGGAGGGAGATGAATGTATCCTAGCAGTGGCTGGGTAGGGAGGGAGATGAATGTATCAGAGCAGTGGCTGGGTAGGGAGGGGGATGAATGTATCCTAACAGTGGCTGGGTAGGGAGGGAGATGAATGTATCCTAGCAGTGGCTGGGTGGGGAGGGAGATGAATGTATCAGAGCAGTGGCTGGGTAGGGAGGGAGATGAATGTATCAGAGCAGTGGCTGGGTAGGGAGGGGATGAATGTATCCTAGCAGTGGCTGGGTAGGGAGGGGATGAATGTATCAGAGCAGTGGCTGGGTAGGGAGGGAGATGAATGTATCAGAGCAGTGGCTGGGTAGGGAGGGGATGAATGTATCCTAGCAGTGGCTGGGTAGGGAGGGAGATTAATGTATCAGAGCAGTGGCTGGGTAGGGAGGGAGATGAATGTATCCTAGCAGTGGCTGGGTAGGGAGGGGATGAATGTATCCTAGCAGTGGCTGGGTGGGGAGGGAGATGAATGTATCCTAGCAGTGGCTGGGTAGGGAGGGAGATGAATGTATCAGAGCAGTGGCTGGGTAGGGAGGGAGATGAATGTATCCTAGCAGTGGCTGGGTGGGGAGGGAGATGAATGTATCCTAGCAGTGGCTGGGTAGGGAGGGAGATGAATGTATCCTAGCAGTGGCTGGGTAGGGAGGGAGATGAATGTATCAGAGCAGTGGCTGGGTAGGGAGGGAGATGAATGTATCCTAGCAGTGGCTGCGTGGGGAGGGAGATGAATGTATCAGAGCAGTGGCTGGGTGGGGAGGGAGATGAATGTATCAGAGCAGTGGCTGGGTAGGGAGGGAGATGAATGTATCAGAGCAGTGGCTGGGTAGGGAGGGAGATGAATGTATCAGAGCAGTGGCTGGGTAGGGAGGGAGATGAATGTATCAGAGCAGTGGCTGGGTGGGGAGGGAGATGAATGTATCCTAGCAGTGGCTGGGTAGGGAGGGAGATGAATGTATCAGAGCAGTGGCTGGGTAGGGAGGGAGATGAATGTATCCTAGCAGTGGCTGCGTGGGGAGGGAGATGAATGTATCAGAGCAGTGGCTGGGTGGGGAGGGAGATGAATGTATCAGAGCAGTGGCTGGGTAGGGAGGGAGATGAATGTATCAGAGCAGTGGCTGGGTAGGGAGGGAGATGAATGTATCAGAGCAGTGGCTGGGTAGGGAGGGAGATGAATGTATCAGAGCAGTGGCTGGGTGGGGAGGGAGATGAATGTATCCTAGCAGTGGCTGGGTAGGGAGGGAGATGAATGTATCCTAGCAGTGGCTGGGTAGGGAGGGAGATGAATGTATCAGAGCAGTGGCTGGGTGGGGAGGGAGATGAATGTATCAGAGCAGTGGCTGGGTGGGGAGGGAGATGAATGTATCCTAGCAGTGGCTGGGTAGGGAGGGAGATGAATGTATCCTAGCAGTGGCTGGGTAGGGAGGGGGATGAATGTATCAGAGCAGTGGCTGGGTGGGGAGGGAGATGAATGTATCAGAGCAGTGGCTGGGTAGGGAGGGAGATGAATGTATCAGAGCAGTGGCTGGGTAGGGAGGGAGATGAATGTATCAGAGCAGTGGCTGGGTAGGGAGGGAGATGAATGTATCCTAGCAGTGGCTGGGTAGGGAGGGAGATGAATGTATCAGAGCAGTGGCTGGGTGGGGAGGGAGATGAATGTATCAGAGCAGTGGCTGGGTAGGGAGGGAGATGAATGTATCAGAGCAGTGGCTGGGTAGGGAGGGAGATGAATGCATCAGAGCAGTGGCTGGGTAGGGAGGGGATGAATGTATGAGAGCAGTGGCTGGGTAGGGAGGGAGATGAATGTATCATAGCAGTGGCTGGGTGGGGAGGGAGATGAATGTATCCTAGCAGTGGCTGGGTAGGGAGGGAGATGAATGCATCAGAGCAGTGGCTGGGTAGGGAGGGAGATGAATGTATCAGAGCAGTGGCTGGGTAGGGAGGGGAGATGAATGTATCCTAGCAGTGGCTGGGTAGGGAGGGGATGAATGTATCCTAGCAGTGGCTGGGTAGGGAGGGAGATGAATGTATCCTAGCAGTGGCTGGGTGGGGAGGGAGATGAATGTATCAGAGCAGTGGCTGGGTGGGGAGGGAGATGAATGTATCAGAGCAGTGGCTGGGTAGGGAGGGAGATGAATGTATCAGAGCAGTGGCTGGGTGGGGAGGGAGATGAATGTATCAGAGCAGTGGCTGGGTAGGGAGGGGAGATGAATGTATCAGAGCAGTGGCTGGGTAGGGAGGGAGATGAATGTATCAGAGCAGTGGCTGGGTAGGGAGGGAGATGAATGTATCAGAGCAGTGGCTGGGTGGGGAGGGAGATGAATGTATCAGAGCAGTGGCTGGGTGGGGAGGGAGATGAATGTATCAGAGCAGTGGCTGGGTGGGGAGGGAGATGAATGTATCAGAGCAGTGGCTGGGTAGGGAGGGAGATGAATGTATCCTAGCAGTGGCTGGGTGGGGAGGGAGATGAATGTATCAGAGCAGTGGCTGGGTAGGGAGGGAGATGAATGTATCCTAGCAGTGGCTGGGTAGGGAGGGGGATGAATGTATCAGAGCAGTGGCTGGGTGGGGAGGGAGATGAATGTATCAGAGCAGTGGCTGGGTAGGGAGGGAGATGAATGTATCCTAGCAGTGGCTGGGTGGGGAGGGAGATGAATGTATCCTAGCAGTGGCTGGGTAGGGAGGGAGATGAATGTATCAGAGCAGTGGCTGGGTGGGGAGGGAGATGAATGTATCAGAGCAGTGGCTGGGTGGGGAGGGAGATGAATGTATCAGAGCAGTGGCTGGGTGGGGAGGGAGATGAATGTATCAGAGCAGTGGCTGGGTAGGGAGGGAGATGAATGTATCAGAGCAGTGGCTGGGTAGGGAGGGAGATGAATGTATCAGAGCAGTGGCTGGGTAGGGAGGGAGATGAATGTATCAGAGCAGTGGCTGGGTAGGGAGGGAGATGAATGTATCAGAGCAGTGGCTGGGTAGGGAGGGGGATGAATGTATCAGAGCAGTGGCTGGATAGGGAGGGAGATGAATGTATCAGAGCAGTGGCTGGGTGGGGAGGGAGATGAATGCATCAGAGCAGTGGCTGGGTAGGGAGGGAGATGAATGTATCAGAGCAGTGGCTGGGTGGGGAGGGAGATGAATGCATCAGAGCAGTGGCTGGGTGGGGAGGGAGATGAATGTATCAGAGCAGTGGCTGGGTGGGGAGGGAGATGAATGTATCAGAGCAGTGGCTGGGTGGGGAGGGAGATGAATGTATCAGAGCAGTGGCTGGGTAGGGAGGGAGATGAATGTATCAGAGCAGTGGCTGGGTGGGGAGGGAGATGAATGTATCAGAGCAGTGGCTGGGTAGGGAGGGAGATGAATGTATCCTAGCAGTGGCTGGGTAGGGAGGGAGATGAATGTATCCTAGCAGTGGCTGGGTAGGGAGGGAGATGAATGTATCAGAGCAGTGGCTGGGTGGGGAGGGAGATGAATGTATCAGAGCAGTGGCTGGGTAGGGAGGGAGATGAATGTATCACAGCAGTGGCTGGGTGGGGAGGGAGATTAATGTATCAGAGCAGTGGCTGGGTAGGGAGGGAGATGAATGTATCCTAGCAGTGGCTGGGTAGGGAGGGAGATGAATGTATCAGAGCAGTGGCTGGGTGGGGAGGGAGATGAATGTATCAGAGCAGTGGCTGGGTAGGGAGCGAGATGAATGTATCCTAGCAGTGGCTGGGTAGGGAGGGAGATGAATGTATCCTAGCAGTGGCTGGGTGGGGAGGGAGATGAATGTATCACAGCAGTGGCTGGGTAGGGAGGGAGATGAATGTATCACAGCAGTGGCTGGGTGGGGAGGGAGATGAATGTATCAGAGCAGTGGCTGGGTAGGGAGGGAGATGAATGTATCCTAGCAGTGGCTGGGTAGGGAGGGAGATGAATGTATCAGAGCAGTGGCTGGGTGGGGAGGGAGATGAATGTATCAGAGCAGTGGCTGGGTAGGGAGGGAGATGAATGTATCCTAGCAGTGGCTGGGTAGGGAGGGAGATGAATGTATCCTAGCAGTGGCTGGGTAGGGAGGGAGATGAATGTATCAGAGCAGTGGCTGGGTGGGGAGGGAGATGAATGTATCAGAGCAGTGGCTGGGTGGGGAGGGAGATTAATGTATCAGAGCAGTGGCTGGGTAGGGAGGGAGATGAATGTATCAGAGCAGTGGCTGGGTAGGGAGGGGGATGAATGTATCAGAGCAGTGGCTGGGTAGGGAGGGAGATGAATGTATCCTAGCAGTGGCTGGGTAGGGAGGGAGATGAATGTATCAGAGCAGTGGCTGGGTAGGGAGGAGATGAATGTATCAGAGCAGTGGCTGGGTGGGGAGGGAGATGAATGTATCAGAGCAGTGGCTGGGTAGGGAGGGAGATGAATACATCAGAGCAGTGGCTGGGTAGGGAGGGAGATGAATACATCAGAGCAGTGGCTGCGTAGGGAGGGAGATGAATGTATCAGAGCAGTGGCTGGGTAGGGAGGGAGATGAATGTATCAGAGCAGTGGCTGGGTAGGGAGGGAGATGAATGTATCAGAGCAGTGGCTGGGTGGGGAGGGAGATGAATGTATCAGAGCAGTGGCTGGGTAGGGAGAGGGATGAATGTATCCTAGCAGTGGCTGGGTGGGGAGGGAGATGAATGTATCAGAGCAGTGGCTGGGTAGGGAGGGGGATGAATGTATCAGAGCAGTGGCTGGGTAGGGAGGGAGATGAATGTATCCTAGCAGTGGCTGGGTAGGGAGGGAGATGAATGTATCCTAGCAGTGGCTGGGTAGGGAGGGAGATGAATGTATCAGAGCAGTGGCTGGGTAGGGAGGGAGATGAATGTATCAGAGCAGTGGCTGGGTAGGGAGGGAGATGAATGTATCAGAGCAGTGGCTGGGTAGGGAGGGAGATGAATGTATCAGAGCAGTGGCTGGGTAGGGAGGGAGATGAATGTATCAGAGCAGTGGCTGGGTAGGGAGGGAGATGAATGTATCCTAGCAGTGGCTGGGTAGGGAGGGAGATGAATGTATCAGAGCAGTGGCTGGGTAGGGAGGGGGATGAATGTATCAGAGCAGTGGCTGGGTAGGGAGGGAGATGAATGTATCAGAGCAGTGGCTGGGTGGGGAGGGAGATGAATGTATCAGAGCAGTGGCTGGGTAGGGAGGGAGATGAATGTATTAGAGCAGTGGCTGGGTAGGGAGGGAGATGAATGTATCCTAGCAGTGGCTGGGTAGGGAGGGAGATGAATGTATCAGAGCAGTGGCTGGGTAGGGAGGGAGATGAATGTATCCTAGCAGTGGCTAGGTAGGGAGGGAGATGAATGTATCAGAGCAGTGGCTGGGTGGGGAGGGAGATGAATGTATCCTAGCAGTGGCTGGGTAGGGAGGGAGATGAATGTATCAGAGCAGTGGCTGGGTAGGGAGGGAGATGAATGTATCAGAGCAGTGGCTGGGTGGGGAGGGAGATGAATGTATCAGAGCAATGGCTGGGTGGGGAGGGAGATGAATGTATCCTAGCAGTGGCTGGGTGGGGAGGGAGATGAATGTATCCTAGCAGTGGCTGGGTGGGGAGGGAGATGAATGTATCAGAGCAGTGGCTGGGTAGGGAGGGAGATGAATGCATCAGAGCAGTGGCTGGGTAGGGAGGGGATGAATGTATGAGAGCAGTGGCTGGGTAGGGAGGGAGATGAATGTATCAGAGCAGTGGCTGGGTAGGGAGGGAGATGAATGTATCAGAGCAGTGGCTGGGTAGGGAGGGGATGAATGTATCATAGCAGTGGCTGGGTAGGGAGGGAGATGAATGTATCCTAGCAGTGGCTGGGTGGGGAGGGAGATGAATGTATCAGAGCAGTGGCTGGGTGGGGAGGGAGATGAATGTATCAGAGCAGTGGCTGGGTAGGGAGGGAGATGAATGTATCAGAGCAGTGGCTGGGTGGGGAGGGAGATGAATGTATCAGAGCAGTGGCTGGGTAGGGAGGGAGATGAATGTATCCTAGCAGTGGCTGGGTAGGGAGGGGGATGAATGTATCAGAGCAGTGGCTGGGTGGGGAGGGAGATGAATATATCAGAGCAGTGGCTGGGTGGGGAGGGAGATGAATGTATCCTAGCAGTGGCTGGGTAGGGAGGGAGATGAATGTATCAGAGCAGTGGCTGGGTGGGGAGGGAGATTAATGTATCAGAGCAGTGGCTGGGTGGGGAGGGAGATGAATGTATCCTAGCAGTGGCTGGGTAGGGAGGGAGATGAATGTATCAGAGCAGTGGCTGGGTGGGGAGGGAGATGAATGTATCAGAGCAGTGGCTGGGTGGGGAGGGAGATGAATGTATCAGAGCAGTGGCTGGGTAGGGAGGGAGATGAATGTATCAGAGCAGTGGCTGGGTAGGGAGGGAGATGAATGTATCAGAGCATTGGCTGGGTAGGGAGGGAGATGAATGTATCAGAGCAGTGGCTGGGTGGGGAGGGAGATGAATGTATCAGAGCAGTGGCTGGGTAGGGAGGGGGATGAATGTATCCTAGCAGTGGCTGGGTAGGGAGGGAGATGAATGTATCAGAGCAGTGGCTGGGTGGGGAGGGAGATGAATGTATCAGAGCAGTGGCTGGGTGGGGAGGGAGATGAATGTATCCTAGCAGTGGCTGGGTAGGGAGGGGATGAATGTATCAGAGCAGTGGCTGGGTAGGGAGGGAGATGAATGTATCAGAGCAGTGGCTGGGTAGGGAGGGAGATGAATGTATCAGAGCAGTGGCTGGGTGGGGAGGGAGATGAATGTATCAGAGCAGTGGCTGGGTAGGGAGGGAGATGAATGTATCAGAGCAGTGGCTGGGTAGGGAGGGGATGAATGTATCCTAGCAGTGGCTGGGTAGGGAGGGGATGAATGTATCAGAGCAGTGGCTGGGTAGGGAGGGAGATGAATGTATCAGAGCAGTGGCTGGGTAGGGAGGGGATGAATGTATCCTAGCAGTGGCTGGGTAGGGAGGGAGATTAATGTATCAGAGCAGTGGCTGGGTAGGGAGGGAGATGAATGTATCCTAGCAGTGGCTGGGTAGGGAGGGGATGAATGTATCCTAGCAGTGGCTGGGTGGGGAGGGAGATGAATGTATCCTAGCAGTGGCTGGGTAGGGAGGGAGATGAATGTATCAGAGCAGTGGCTGGGTAGGGAGGGAGATGAATGTATCCTAGCAGTGGCTGGGTGGGGAGGGAGATGAATGTATCCTAGCAGTGGCTGGGTAGGGAGGGAGATGAATGTATCAGAGCAGTGGCTGGGTAGGGAGGGAGATGAATGTATCCTAGCAGTGGCTGGGTGGGGAGGGAGATGAATGTATCAGAGCAGTGGCTGGGTGGGGAGGGAGATGAATGTATCAGAGCAGTGGCTGGGTAGGGAGGGAGATGAATGTATCAGAGCAGTGGCTGGGTAGGGAGGGAGATGAATGTATCAGAGCAGTGGCTGGGTAGGGAGGGAGATGAATGTATCAGAGCAGTGGCTGGGTGGGGAGGGAGATGAATGTATCCTAGCAGTGGCTGGGTAGGGAGGGAGATGAATGTATCCTAGCAGTGGCTGGGTAGGGAGGGAGATGAATGTATCAGAGCAGTGGCTGGGTGGGGAGGGAGATGATTGTATCAGAGCAGTGGCTGGGTGGGGAGGGAGATGAATGTATCCTAGCAGTGGCTGGGTAGGGAGGGAGATGAATGTATCCTAGCAGTGGCTGGGTAGGGAGGGGGATGAATGTATCAGAGCAGTGGCTGGGTGGGGAGGGAGATGAATGTATCCTAGCAGTGGCTGGGTAGGGAGGGAGATGAATGTATCAGAGCAGTGGCTGGGTAGGGAGGGAGATGAATGTATCAGAGCAGTGGCTGGGTAGGGAGGGAGATGAATGTATCCTAGCAGTGGCTGGGTAGGGAGGGAGATGAATGTATCAGAGCAGTGGCTGGGTGGGGAGGGAGATGAATGTATCAGAGCAGTGGCTGGGTAGGGAGGGAGATGAATGTATCAGAGCAGTGGCTGGGTAGGGAGGGAGATGAATGCATCAGAGCAGTGGCTGGGTAGGGAGGGGATGAATGTATGAGAGCAGTGGCTGGGTAGGGAGGGAGATGAATGCATCAGAGCAGTGGCTGGGTGGGGAGGGAGATGAATGTATCAGAGCAGTGGCTGGGTAGGGAGGGAGATGAATGCATCAGAGCAGTGGCTGGGTAGGGAGGGGATGAATGTATGAGAGCAGTGGCTGGGTAGGGAGGGAGATGAATGTATCATAGCAGTGGCTGGGTGGGGAGGGAGATGAATGTATCCTAGCAGTGGCTGGGTAGGGAGGGAGATGAATGCATCAGAGCAGTGGCTGGGTAGGGAGGGAGATGAATGTATCAGAGCAATGGCTGGGTAGGGAGGGGAGATGAATGTATCCTAGCAGTGGCTGGGTAGGGAGGGGATGAATGTATCCTAGCAGTGGCTGGGTAGGGAGGGAGATGAATGTATCAGAGCAGTGGCTGGGTGGGGAGGGAGATGAATGTATCAGAGCAGTTGCTGGGTAGGGAGGGGAGATGAATGTATCAGAGCAGTGGCTGGGTAGGGAGGGAGATGAATGTATCAGAGCAGTGGCTGGGTAGGGAGGGAGATGAATGTATCAGAGCAGTGGCTGGGTGGGGAGGGAGATGAATGTATCAGAGCAGTGGCTGGGTGGGGAGGGAGATGAATGTATCAGAGCAGTGGCTGGGTGGGGAGGGAGATGAATGTATCAGAGCAGTGGCTGGGTAGGGAGGGAGATGAATGTATCCTAGCAGTGGCTGGGTGGGGAGGGAGATGAATTTATCAGAGCAGTGGCTGGGTAGGGAGGGAGATGAATGTATCCTAGCAGTGGCTGGGTGGGGAGGGAGATGAATTTATCAGAGCAGTGGCTGGGTAGGGAGGGAGATGAATGTATCCTAGCAGTGGCTGGGTAGGGAGGGGGATGAATGTATCAGAGCAGTGGCTGGGTAGGGAGGGAGATGAATGTATCAGAGCAGTGGCTGGGTAGGGAGGGAGATGAATGTATCCTAGCAGTGGCTGGGTGGGGAGGGAGATGAATGTATCCTAGCAGTGGCTGGGTAGGGAGGGAGATGAATGTATCAGAGCAGTGGCTGGGTGGGAAGGGAGATGAATGTATCAGAGCAGTGGCTGGGTGGGGAGGGAGATGAATGTATCAGAGCAGTGGCTGGGTGGGGAGGGAGATGAATGTATCAGAGCAGTGGCTGGGTAGGGAGGGAGATGAATGTATCAGAGCAGTGGCTGGGTAGGGAGGGAGATGAATGTATCAGAGCAGTGGCTGGGTAGGGAGGGAGATGAATGTATCAGAGCAGTGGCTGGGTAGGGAGGGAGATGAATGTATCAGAGCAGTGGCTGGGTAGGGAGGGGGATGAATGTATCAGAGCAGTGGCTGGGTAGGGAGGGAGATGAATGTATCAGAGCAGTGGCTGGGTGGGGAGGGGGATGAATGCATCAGAGCAGTGGCTGGGTAGGGAGGGAGATGAATGTATCAGAGCAGTGGCTGGGTGGGGAGGGAGATGAATGCATCAGAGCAGTGGCTGGGTGGGGAGGGAGATGAATGTATCAGAGCAGTGGCTGGGTGGGGAGGGAGATGAATGTATCAGAGCAGTGGCTGGGTGGGGAGGGAGATGAATGTATCAGAGCAGTGGCTGGGTAGGGAGGGAGATGAATGTATCAGAGCAGTGGCTGGGTGGGGAGGGAGATGAATGTATCAGAGCAGTGGCTGGGTAGGGAGGGAGATGAATGTATTAGAGCAGTGGCTGGGTAGGGAGGGAGATGAATGTATCCTAGCAGTGGCTGGGTAGGGAGGGAGATGAATGTATCAGAGCAGTGGCTGGGTAGGGAGGGAGATGAATGTATCCTAGCAGTGGCTGGGTAGGGAGGGAGATGAATGTATCAGAGCAGTGGCTGGGTGGGGAGGGAGATGAATGTATCCTAGCAGTGGCTGGGTAGGGAGGGAGATGAATGTATCAGAGCAGTGGCTGGGTAGGGAGGGAGATGAATGTATCAGAGCAGTGGCTGGTTGGGGAGGGAGATGAATGTATCAGAGCAATGGCTGGGTGGGGAGGGAGATGAATGTATCCTAGCAGTGGCTGGGTGGGGAGGGAGATGAATGTATCCTAGCAGTGGCTGGGTGGGGAGGGAGATGAATGTATCAGAGCAGTGGCTGGGTAGGGAGGGAGATGAATGCATCAGAGCAGTGTCTGGGTAGGGAGGGGATGAATGTATGAGAGCAGTGGCTGGGTAGGGAGGGAGATGAATGTATCAGAGCAGTGGCTGGGTAGGGAGGGAGATGAATGTATCAGAGCAGTGGCTGGGTAGGGAGGGGATGAATGTATCATAGCAGTGGCTGGGTAGGGAGGGAGATGAATGTATCCTAGCAGTGGCTGGGTGGGGAGGGAGATGAATGTATCAGAGCAGTGGCTGGGTAGGGAGGGAGATGAATGTATTAGAGCAGTGGCTGGGTAGGGAGGGAGATGAATGTATCCTAGCAGTGGCTGAGTAGGGAGGGAGATGAATGTATCAGAGCAGTGGCTGGGTAGGGAGGGAGATGAATGTATCCTAGCAGTGGCTGGGTAGGGAGGGAGATGAATGTATCAGAGCAGTGGCTGGGTGGGGAGGGAGATGAATGTATCCTAGCAGTGGCTGGGTAGGGAGGGAGATGAATGTATCAGAGCAGTGGCTGGGTAGGGAGGGAGATGAATGTATCAGAGCAGTGGCTGGGTAGGGAGGGAGATGAATGTATCAGAGCAGTGGCTGGGTGGGGAGGGAGATGAATGTATCAGAGCAATGGCTGGGTGGGGAGGGAGATGAATGTATCCTAGCAGTGGCTGGGTGGGGAGGGAGATGAATGTATCCTAGCAGTGGCTGGGTGGGGAGGGAGATGAATGTATCAGAGCAGTGGCTGGGTAGGGAGGGAGATGAATGCATCAGAGCAGTGGCTGGGTAGGGAGGGGATGAATGTATGAGAGCAGTGGCTGGGTAGGGAGGGAGATGAATGTATCAGAGCAGTGGCTGGGTAGGGAGGGAGATGAATGTATCAGAGCAGTGGCTGGGTAGGGAGGGGATGAATGTATCATAGCAGTGGCAGGGTAGGGAGGGAGATGAATGTATCCTAGCAGTGGCTGGGTGGGGAGGGAGATGAATGTATCAGAGCAGTGGCTGGGTGGGGAGGGAGATGAATGTATCAGAGCAGTGGCTGGGTAGGGAGGGAGATGAATGTATCAGAGCAGTGGCTGGGTGGGGAGGGAGATGAATGTATCAGAGCAGTGGCTGGGTAGGGAGGGAGATGAATGTATCCTAGCAGTGGCTGGGTAGGGAGGGGGATGAATGTATCAGAGCAGTGGCTGGGTGGGGAGGGAGATGAATGTATCAGAGCAGTGGCTGGGTGGGGAGGGAGATGAATGTATCCTAGCAGTGGCTGGGTAGGGAGGGAGATGAATGTATCAGAGCAGTGGCTGGGTGGGGAGGGAGATTAATGTATCAGAGCAGTGGCTGGGTGGGGAGGGAGATGAATGTATCCTAGCAGTGGCTGGGTAGGGAGGGAGATGAATGTATCAGAGCAGTGGCTGGGTGGGGAGGGAGATGAATGTATCAGAGCAGTGGCTGGGTAGGGAGGGAGATGAATGTATCAGAGCAGTGGCTGGGTGGGGAGGGAGATGAATGTATCAGAGCAATGGCTGGGTGGGGAGGGAGATGAATGTATCCTAGCAGTGGCTGGGTGGGGAGGGAGATGAATGTATCCTAGCAGTGGCTGGGTGGGGAGGGAGATGAATGTATCAGAGCAGTGGCTGGGTAGGGAGGGAGATGAATGCATCAGAGCAGTGTCTGGGTAGGGAGGGGATGAATGTATGAGAGCAGTGGCTGGGTAGGGAGGGAGATGAATGTATCAGAGCAGTGGCTGGGTAGGGAGGGAGATGAATGTATCAGAGCAGTGGCTGGGTAGGGAGGGGATGAATGTATCATAGCAGTGGCTGGGTAGGGAGGGAGATGAATGTATCCTAGCAGTGGCTGGGTGGGGAGGGAGATGAATGTATCAGAGCAGTGGCTGGGTAGGGAGGGAGATGAATGTATTAGAGCAGTGGCTGGGTAGGGAGGGAGATGAATGTATCCTAGCAGTGGCTGGGTAGGGAGGGAGATGAATGTATCAGAGCAGTGGCTGGGTAGGGAGGGAGATGAATGTATCCTAGCAGTGGCTGGGTAGGGAGGGAGATGAATGTATCAGAGCAGTGGCTGGGTGGGGAGGGAGATGAATGTATCCTAGCAGTGGCTGGGTAGGGAGGGAGATGAATGTATCAGAGCAGTGGCTGGGTAGGGAGGGAGATGAATGTATCAGAGCAGTGGCTGGGTGGGGAGGGAGATGAATGTATCAGAGCAATGGCTGGGTGGGGAGGGAGATGAATGTATCCTAGCAGTGGCTGGGTGGGGAGGGAGATGAATGTATCCTAGCAGTGGCTGGGTGGGGAGGGAGATGAATGTATCAGAGCAGTGGCTGGGTAGGGAGGGAGATGAATGCATCAGAGCAGTGGCTGGGTAGGGAGGGGATGAATGTATGAGAGCAGTGGCTGGGTAGGGAGGGAGATGAATGTATCAGAGCAGTGGCTGGGTAGGGAGGGAGATGAATGTATCAGAGCAGTGGCTGGGTAGGGAGGGGATGAATGTATCATAGCAGTGGCTGGGTAGGGAGGGAGATGAATGTATCCTAGCAGTGGCTGGGTGGGGAGGGAGATGAATGTATCAGAGCAGTGGCTGGGTGGGGAGGGAGATGAATGTATCAGAGCAGTGGCTGGGTGGGGAGGGAGATGAATGTATCAGAGCAGTGGCTGGGTAGGGAGGGAGATGAATGTATCCTAGCAGTGGCTGGGTAGGGAGGGGGATGAATGTATCAGAGCAGTGGCTGGGTGGGGAGGGAGATGAATGTATCAGAGCAGTGGCTGGGTGGGGAGGGAGATGAATGTATCCTAGCAGTGGCTGGGTAGGGAGGGAGATGAATGTATCAGAGCAGTGGCTGGGTGGGGAGGGAGATTAATGTATCAGAGCAGTGGCTGGGTGGGGAGGGAGATGAATGTATCCTAGCAGTGGCTGGGTAGGGAGGGAGATGAATGTATCAGAGCAGTGGCTGGGTGGGGAGGGAGATGAATGTATCAGAACAGTGGCTGGGTGGGGAGGGAGATGAATGTATCAGAGCAGTGGCTGGGTAGGGAGGGAGATGAATGTATCAGAGCAGTGGCTGGGTAGGGAGGGAGATGAATGTATCAGAGCAGTGGCTGGGTAGGGAGGGAGATGAATGTATCAGAGCAGTGGCTGGGTGGGGAGGGAGATGAATGTATCAGAGCAGTGGCTGGGTAGGGAGGGGGATGAATGTATCCTAGCAGTGGCTGGGTAGGGAGGGAGATGAATGTATCAGAGCAGTGGCTGGGTAGGGAGGGAGATGAATGTATCAGAGCAGTGGCTGGGTAGGGAGGGAGATGAATGTATCAGAGCAGTGGCTGGGTAGGGAGGGGATGAATGTATCATAGCAGTGGCTGGGTAGGGAGGGAGATGAATGTATCCTAGCAGTGGCTCGGTGGGGAGGGAGATGAATGTATCAGAGCAGTGGCTGGGTAGGGAGGGAGATGAATGTATTAGAGCAGTGGCTGGGTAGGGAGGGAGATGAATGTATCCTAGCAGTGGCTGGGTAGGGAGGGAGATGAATGTATCAGAGCAGTGGCTGGGTAGGGAGGGAGATGAATGTATCCTAGCAGTGGCTGGGTAGGGAGGGAGATGAATGTATCAGAGCAGTGGCTGGGTGGGGAGGGAGATGAATGTATCCTAGCAGTGGCTGGGTAGGGAGGGAGATGAATGTATCAGAGCAGTGGCTGGGTAGGGAGGGAGATGAATGTATCAGAGCAGTGGCTGGGTGGGGAGGGAGATGAATGTATCCTAGCAGTGGCTGGGTGGGGAGGGAGATGAATGTATCCTAGCAGTGGCTGGGTGGGGAGGGAGATGAATGTATCCTAGCAGTGGCTGGGTGGGGAGGGAGATGAATGTATCAGAGCAGTAGCTGGGTAGGGAGGGAGATGAATGCATCAGAGCAGTGGCTGGGTAGGGAGGGGATGAATGTATGAGAGCAGTGGCTGGGTAGGGAGGGAGATGAATGTATCAGAGCAGTGGCTGGGTAGGGAGGGAGATGAATGTATCAGAGCAGTGGCTGGGTAGGGAGGGGATGAATGTATCATAGCAGTGGCTGGGTAGGGAGGGAGATGAATGTATCCTAGCAGTGGCTGGGTGGGGAGGGAGATGAATGTATCAGAGCAGTGGCTGGGTGGGGAGGGAGATGAATGTATCAGAGCAGTGGCTGGGTAGGGAGGGAGATGAATGTATCAGAGCAGTGGCTGGGTGGGGAGGGAGATGAATGTATCAGAGCAGTGGCTGGGTAGGGAGGGAGATGAATGTATCCTAGCAGTGGCTGGGTAGGGAGGGGGATGAATGTATCAGAGCAGTGGCTGGGTGGGGAGGGAGATGAATGTATCAGAGCAGTGGCTGGGTGGGGAGGGAGATGAATGTATCCTAGCAGTGGCTGGGTAGGGAGGGAGATGAATGTATCAGAGCAGTGGCTGGGTGGGGAGGGAGATTAATGTATCAGAGCAGTGGCTGGGTGGGGAGGGAGATGAATGTATCCTAGCAGTGGCTGGGTAGGGAGGGAGATGAATGTATCAGAGCAGTGGCTGGGTGGGGAGGGAGATGAATGTATCAGAGCAGTGGCTGGGTGGGGAGGGAGATGAATGTATCAGAGCAGTGGCTGGGTAGGGAGGGAGATGAATGTATCAGAGCAGTGGTTGTGTAGGGAGGGAGATGAATGTATCAGAGCAGTGGCTGGGTAGGGAGGGAGATGAATGTATCAAAGCAGTGGCTGGGTGGGGAGGGAGATGAATGTATCAGAGCAGTGGCTGGGTAGGGAGGGGGATGAATGTATCCTAGCAGTGGCTGGGTAGGGAGGGAGATGAATGTATCAGAGCAGTGGCTGGGTGGGGAGGGAGATGAATGTATCAGAGCAGTGGCTGGGTGGGGAGGGAGATGAATGTATCCTAGCAGTGGCTGGGTAGGGAGGGGATGAATGTATCAGAGCAGTGGCTGGGTAGGGAGGGAGATGAATGTATCAGAGCAGTGGCTGGGTAGGGAGGGAGATGAATGTATCAGAGCAGTGGCTGGGTGGGGAGGGAGATGAATGTATCAGAGCAGTGGCTGGGTAGGGAGGGAGATGAATGTATCAGAGCAGTGGCTGGGTACGGAGGGGATGAATGTATCCTAGCAGTGGCTGGGTAGGGAGGGGATGAATGTATCAGAGCAGTGGCTGGGTAGGGAGGGAGATGAATGTATCAGAGCAGTGGCTGGGTAGGGAGGGGATGAATGTATCCTAGCAGTGGCTGGGTAGGGAGGGAGATTAATGTATCAGAGCAGTGGCTGGGTAGGGAGGGAGATGAATGTATCCTAGCAGTGGCTGGGTAGGGAGGGTTGAATGTATCCTAGCAGTGGCTGGGTGGGGAGGGAGATGAATGTATCCTAGCAGTGGCTGGGTAGGGAGGGAGATGAATGTATCAGAGCAGTGGCTGGGTAGGGAGGGAGATGAATGTATCCTAGCAGTGGCTGGGTGGGGAGGGAGATGAATGTATCCTAGCAGTGGCTGGGTAGGGAGGGAGATGAATGTATCCTAGCAGTGGCTGGGTAGGGAGGGAGATGAATGTATCAGAGCAGTGGCTGGGTAGGGAGGGAGATGAATGTATCCTAGCAGTGGCTGGGTGGGGAGGGAGATGAATGTATCAGAGCAGTGGCTGGGTGGGGAGGGAGATGAATGTATCAGAGCAGTGGCTGGGTAGGGAGGGAGATGAATGTATCAGAGCAGTGGCTGGGTAGGGAGGGAGATGAATGTATCAGAGCAGTGGCTGGGTAGGGAGGGAGATGAATGTATCAGAGCAGTGGCTGGGTGGGGAGGGAGATGAATGTATCCTAGCAGTGGCTGGGTAGGGAGGGAGATGAATGTATCCTAGCAGTGGCTGGGTAGGGAGGGAGATGAATGTATCAGAGCAGTGGCTGGGTGGGGAGGGAGATGAATGTATCAGAGCAGTGGCTGGGTGGGGAGGGAGATGAATGTATCCTAGCAGTGGCTGGGTAGGGAGGGAGATGAATGTATCCTAGCAGTGGCTGGGTAGGGAGGGGGATGAATGTATCAGAGCAGTGGCTGGGTGGGGAGGGAGATGAATGTATCAGAGCAGTGGCTGGGTAGGGAGGGAGATGAATGTATCAGAGCAGTGGCTGGGTAGGGAGGGAGATGAATGTATCAGAGCAGTGGCTGGGTAGGGAGGGAGATGAATGTATCCTAGCAGTGGCTGGGTAGGGAGGGAGATGAATGTATCAGAGCAGTGGCTGGGTGGGGACGGAGATGAATGTATCAGAGCAGTGGCTGGGTAGGGAGGGAGATGAATGTATCAGAGCAGTGGCTGGGTAGGGAGGGAGATGAATGCATCAGAGCAGTGGCTGGGTAGGGAGGGGATGAATGTATGAGAGCAGTGGCTGGGTAGGGAGGGAGATGAATGCATCAGAGCAGTGGCTGGGTGGGGAGGGAGATGAATGTATCAGAGCAGTGGCTGGGTAGGGAGGGAGATGAATGCATCAGAGCAGTGGCTGGGTAGGGAGGGGATGAATGTATGAGAGCAGTGGCTGGGTAGGGAGGGAGATGAATGTATCATAGCAGTGGCTGGGTGGGGAGGGAGATGAATGTATCCTAGCAGTGGCTGGGTAGGGAGGGAGATGAATGCATCAGAGCAGTGGCTGGGTAGGGAGGGAGATGAATGTATCAGAGCAATGGCTGGGTAGGGAGGGGAGATGAATGTATCCTAGCAGTGGCTGGGTAGGGAGGGGATGAATGTATCCTAGCAGTGGCTGGGTAGGGAGGGAGATGAATGTATCAGAGCAGTGGCTGGGTGGGGAGGGAGATGAATGTATCAGAGCAGTTGCTGGGTAGGGAGGGGAGATGAATGTATCAGAGCAGTGGCTGGGTAGGGAGGGAGATGAATGTATCAGAGCAGTGGCTGGGTAGGGAGGGAGATGAATGTATCAGAGCAGTGGCTGGGTGGGGAGGGAGATGAATGTATCAGAGCAGTGGCTGGGTGGGGAGGGAGATGAATGTATCAGAGCAGTGGCTGGGTGGGGAGGGAGATGAATGTATCAGAGCAGTGGCTGGGTAGGGAGGGAGATGAATGTATCCTAGCAGTGGCTGGGTGGGGAGGGAGATGAATGTATCAGAGCAGTGGCTGGGTAGGGAGGGAGATGAATGTATCCTAGCAGTGGCTGGGTAGGGAGGGGGATGAATGTATCAGAGCAGTGGCTGGGTGGGGAGGGAGATGAATGTATCAGAGCAGTGGCTGGGTAGGGAGGGAGATGAATGTATCCTAGCAGTGGCTGGGTGGGGAGGGAGATGAATGTATCCTAGCAGTGGCTGGGTAGGGAGGGAGATGAATGTATCAGAGCAGTGGCTGGGTGGGGAGGGAGATGAATGTATCAGAGCAGTGGCTGGGTGGGGAGGGAGATGAATGTATCAGAGCAGTGGCTGGGTGGGGAGGGAGATGAATGTATCAGAGCAGTGGCTGGGTAGGGAGGGAGATGAATGTATCAGAGCAGTGGCTGGGTAGGGAGGGAGATGAATGTATCAGAGCAGTGGCTGGGTAGGGAGGGAGATGAATGTATCAGAGCAGTGGCTGGGTAGGGAGGGAGATGAATGTATCAGAGCAGTGGCTGGGTAGGGAGGGGGATGAATGTATCAGAGCAGTGGCTGGGTAGGGAGGGAGATGAATGTATCAGAGCAGTGGCTGGGTGGGGAGGGGGATGAATGCATCAGAGCAGTGGCTGGGTAGGGAGGGAGATGAATGTATCAGAGCAGTGGCTGGGTGGGGAGGGAGATGAATGCATCAGAGCAGTGGCTGGGTGGGGAGGGAGATGAATGTATCAGAGCAGTGGCTGGGTGGGGAGGGAGATGAATGTATCAGAGCAGTGGCTGGGTGGGGAGGGAGATGAATGTATCAGAGCAGTGGCTGGGTAGGGAGGGAGATGAATGTATCAGAGCAGTGGCTGGGTGGGGAGGGAGATGAATGTATCCTAGCAGTGGCTGGATAGGGAGGGAGATGAATGTATCAGAGCAGTGGCTGGGTGGGGAGGGAGATGAATGTATCAGAGCAGTGGCTGGGTAGGGAGGGAGATGAATGTATCCTAGCAGTGGCTGGGTAGGGAGGGAGATGAATGTATCCTAGCAGTGGCTGGGTTGGGAGGGAGATGAATGTATCAGAGCAGTGGCTGGGTAGGGAGGGAGATGAATGTATCACAGCAGTGGCTGGGTGGGGAGGGAGATTAATGTATCAGAGCAGTGGCTGGGTAGGGAGGGAGATGAATGTATCACAGCAGTGGCTGGGTGGGGAGGGAGATTAATGTATCAGAGCAGTGGCTGGGTAGGGAGGGAGATGAATGTATCCTAGCAGTGGCTTGTTAGGGAGGGAGATGAATGTATCAGAGCAGTGGCTGGGTGGGGAGGGAGATGAATGTATCAGAGCAGTGGCTGGGTAGGGAGCGAGATGAATGTATCCTAGCAGTGGCTGGGTAGGGAGGGAGATGAATGTATCCTAGCAGTGGCTGGGTGGGGAGGGAGATGAATGTATCACAGCAGTGGCTGGGTAGGGAGGGAGATGAATGTATCATAGCAGTGGCTGGGTGGGGAGGGAGATGAATGTATCAGAGCAGTGGCTGGGTAGGGAGGGAGATGAATGTATCCTAGCAGTGGCTGGGTAGGGAGGGAGATGAATGTATCAGAGCAGTGGCTGGGTGGGGAGGGAGATGAATGTATCAGAGCAGTGGCTGGGTAGGGAGGGAGATGAATGTATCCTAGCAGTGGCTGGGTAGGGAGGGAGATGAATGTATCCTAGCAGTGGCTGGGTAGGGAGGGAGATGAATGTATCAGAGCAGTGGCTGGGTGGGGAGGGAGATGAATGTATCAGAGCAGTGGCTGGGTGGGGAGGGAGATTAATGTATCAGAGCAGTGGCTGGGTAGGGAGGGAGATGAATGTATCAGAGCAGTGGCTGGGTAGGGAGGGGGATGAATGTATCAGAGCAGTGGCTGGGTAGGGAGGGAGATGAATGTATCCTAGCAGTGGCTGGGTAGGGAGGGAGATGAATGTATCAGAGCAGTGGCTGGGTAGGGAGGAGATGAATGTATCAGAGCAGTGGCTGGGTGGGGAGGGAGATGAATGTATCAGAGCAGTGGCTGGGTAGGGAGGGAGATGAATACATCAGAGCAGTGGCTGGGTAGGGAGGGAGATGAATACATCAGAGCAGTGGCTGGGTAGGGAGGGAGATGAATGTATCAGAGCAGTGGCTGGGTAGGGAGGGGGATGTATCAGAGCAGTGGCTGGGTAGGGAGGGAGATGAATGTATCCTAGCAGTGGCTGGGTGGGGAGGGAGATGAATGTATCAGAGCAGTGGCTGGGTAGGGAGGGAGATGAATGTATTAGAGCAGTGGCTGGGTAGGGAGGGAGATGAATGTATCCTAGCAGTGGCTGGGTAGGGAGGGAGATGAATGTATCAGAGCAGTGGCTGGTTAGGGAGGGAGATGAATGTATCCTAGCAGTGGCTGGGTAGGGAGGGAGATGAATGTATCAGAGCAGTGGCTGGGTGGGGAGGGAGATGAATGTATCCTAGCAGTGGCTGGGTAGGGAGGGAGATGAATGTATCAGAGCAGTGGCTGGGTAGGGAGGGAGATGAATGTATCAGAGCAGTGGCTGGGTGGGGAGGGAGATGAATGTATCAGAGCAATGGCTGGGTGGGGAGGGAGATGAATGTATCCTAGCAGTGGCTGGGTGGGGAGGGAGATGAATGTATCCTAGCAGTGGCTGGGTGGGGAGGGAGATGAATGTATCAGAGCAGTGGCTGGGTTGGGAGGGAGATGAATGCATCAGAGCAGTGGCTGGGTAGGGAGGGGATGAATGTATGAGAGCAGTGGCTGGGTAGGGAGGGAGATGAATGTATCAGAGCAGTGGCTGGGTAGGGAGGGAGATGAATGTATCAGAGCAGTGGCTGGGTAGGGAGGGGATGAATGTATCATAGCAGTGGCTGGGTAGGGAGGGAGATGAATGTATCCTAGCAGTGGCTGGGTGGGGAGGGAGATGAATGTATCAGAGCAGTGGCTGGGTGGGGAGGGAGATGAATGTATCAGAGCAGTGGCTGGGTAGGGAGGGAGATGAATGTATCAGAGCAGTGGCTGGGTGGGGAGGGAGATGAATGTATCAGAGCAGTGGCTGGGTAGGGAGGGAGATGAATGTATCCTAGCAGTGGCTGGGTAGGGAGGGGGATGAATGTATCAGAGCAGTGGCTGGGTGGGGAGGGAGATGAATGTATCAGAGCAGTGGCTGGGTGGGGAGGGAGATGAATGTATCCTAGCAGTGGCTGGGTAGGGAGGGAGATGAATGTATCAGAGCAGTGGCTGGGTGGGGAGGGAGATTAATGTATCAGAGCAGTGGCTGGGTGGGGAGGGAGATGAATGTATCCTAGCAGTGGCTGGGTAGGGAGGGAGATGAATGTATCAGAGCAGTGGCTGGGTGGGGAGGGAGATGAATGTATCAGAGCAGTGGCTGGGTGGGGAGGGAGATGAATGTATCAGAGCAGTGGCTGGGTAGGGAGGGAGATGAATGTATCAGAGCAGTGGCTGGGTAGGGAGGGAGATGAATGTATCAGAGCAGTGGCTGGGTAGGGAGGGAGATGAATGTATCAGAGCAGTGGCTGGGTGGGGAGGGAGATGAATGTATCAGAGCAGTGGCTGGGTAGGGAGGGGGATGAATGTATCCTAGCAGTGGCTGGGTAGGGAGGGAGATGAATGTATCAGAGCAGTGGCTGGGTAGGGAGGGAGATGAATGTATCAGAGCAGTGGCTGGGTAGGGAGGGAGATGAATGTATCAGAGCAGTGGCTGGGTAGGGAGGGGATGAATGTATCATAGCAGTGGCTGGGTAGGGAGGGAGATGAATGTATCCTAGCAGTGGCTGGGTGGGGAGGGAGATGAATGTATCAGAGCAGTGGCTGGGTAGGGAGGGAGATGAATGTATTAGAGCAGTGGCTGGGTAGGGAGGGAGATGAATGTATCCTAGCAGTGGCTGGGTAGGGAGGGAGATGAATGTATCAGAGCAGTGGCTGGGTAGGGAGGGAGATGAATGTATCCTAGCAGTGGCTGGGTAGGGAGGGAGATGAATGTATCAGAGCAGTGGCTGGGTGGGGAGGGAGATGAATGTATCCTAGCAGTGGCTGGGTAGGGAGGGAGATGAATGTATCAGAGCAGTGGCTGGGTAGGGAGGGAGATGAATGTATTAGAGCAGTGGCTGGGTGGGGAGGGAGATGAATGTATCAGAGCAATGGCTGGGTGGGGAGGGAGATGAATGTATCCTAGCAGTGGCTGGGTGGGGAGGGAGATGAATGTATCAGAGCAGTGGCTGGGTGGGGAGGGAGATGAATGTATCAGAGCAGTGGCTGGGTAGGGAGGGAGATGAATGTATCAGAGCAGTGGCTGGGTGGGGAGGGAGATGAATGTATCCTTGCAGTGGCTGGATAGGGAGGGAGATGAATGTATCAGAGCAGTGGCTGGGTGGGGAGGGAGATGAATGTATCAGAGCAGTGGCTGGGTAGGGAGGGAGATGAATGTATCCTAGCAGTGGCTGGGTAGGGAGGGAGATGAATGTATCCTAGCAGTGGCTGGGTTGGGAGGGAGATGAATGTATCAGAGCAGTGGCTGGGTAGGGAGGGAGATGAATGTATCACAGCAGTGGCTGGGTGGGGAGGGAGATTAATGTATCAGAGCAGTGGCTGGGTAGGGAGGGAGATGAATGTATCACAGCAGTGGCTGGGTGGGGAGGGAGATTAATGTATCAGAGCAGTGGCTGGGTAGGGAGGGAGATGAATGTATCCTAGCAGTGGCTTGTTAGGGAGGGAGATGAATGTATCAGAGCAGTGGCTGGGTGGGGAGGGAGATGAATGTATCCTAGCAGTGGCTTGTTAGGGAGGGAGATGAATGTATCAGAGCAGTGGCTGGGTGGGGAGGGAGATGAATGTATCAGAGCAGTGGCTGGGTAGGGAGCGAGATGAATGTATCCTAGCAGTGGCTGGGTAGGGAGGGAGATGAATGTATCCTAGCAGTGGCTGGGTGGGGAGGGAGATGAATGTATCACAGCAGTGGCTGGGTAGGGAGGGAGATGAATGTATCACAGCAGTGGCTGGGTGGGGAGGGAGATGAATGTATCAGAGCAGTGGCTGGGTAGGGAGGGAGATGAATGTATCCTAGCAGTGGCTGGGTAGGGAGGGAGATGAATGTATCAGAGCAGTGGCTGGGTGGGGAGGGAGATGAATGTATCAGAGCAGTGGCTGGGTAGGGAGGGAGATGAATGTATCCTAGCAGTGGCTGGGTAGGGAGGGAGATGAATGTATCCTAGCAGTGGCTGGGTAGGGAGGGAGATGAATGTATCAGAGCAGTGGCTGGGTGGGGAGGGAGATGAATGTATCAGAGCAGTGGCTGGGTGGGGAGGGAGATTAATGTATCAGAGCAGTGGCTGGGTAGGGAGGGAGATGAATGTATCAGAGCAGTGGCTGGGTAGGGAGGGGGATGAATGTATCAGAGCAGTGGCTGGGTAGGGAGGGAGATGAATGTATCCTAGCAGTGGCTGGGTAGGGAGGGAGATGAATGTATCAGAGCAGTGGCTGGGTAGGGAGGAGATGAATGTATCAGAGCAGTGGCTGGGTGGGGAGGGAGATGAATGTATCAGAGCAGTGGCTGGGTAGGGAGGGAGATGAATACATCAGAGCAGTGGCTGGGTAGGGAGGGAGATGAATACATCAGAGCAGTGGCTGGGTAGGGAGGGAGATGAATGTATCAGAGCAGTGGCTGGGTAGGGAGGGGGATGTATCAGAGCAGTGGCTGGGTAGGGAGGGAGATGAATGTATCCTAGCAGTGGCTGGGTGGGGAGGGAGATGAATGTATCAGAGCAGTGGCTGGGTAGGGAGGGAGATGAATGTATTAGAACAGTGGCTGGGTAGGGAGGGAGATGAATGTATCCTAGCAGTGGCTGGGTAGGGAGGGAGATGAATGTATCAGAGCAGTGGCTGGGTAGGGAGGGAGATGAATGTATCCTAGCAGTGGCTGGGTAGGGAGGGAGATGAATGTATCAGAGCAGTGGCTGGGTGGGGAGGGAGATGAATGTATCCTAGCAGTGGCTGGGTAGGGAGGGAGATGAATGTATCAGAGCAGTGGCTGGGTAGGGAGGGAGATGAATGTATCAGAGCAGTGGCTGGGTGGGGAGGGAGATGAATGTATCAGAGCAATGGCTGGGTGGGGAGGGAGATGAATGTATCCTAGCAGTGGCTGGGTGGGGAGGGAGATGAATGTATCCTAGCAGTGGCTGGGTGGGGAGGGAGATGAATGTATCAGAGCAGTGGCTGGGTAGGGAGGGAGATGAATGCATCAGAGCAGTGGCTGGGTAGGGAGGGGATGAATGTATGAGAGCAGTGGCTGGGTAGGGAGGGAGATGAATGTATCAGAGCAGTGGCTGGGTAGGGAGGGAGATGAATGTATCAGAGCAGTGGCTGGGTAGGGAGGGGATGAATGTATCATAGCAGTGGCTGGGTAGGGAGGGAGATGAATGTATCCTAGCAGTGGCTGGGTGGGGAGGGAGATGAATGTATCAGAGCAGTGGCTGGGTGGGGAGGGAGATGAATGTATCAGAGCAGTGGCTGGGTAGGGAGGGAGATGAATGTATCAGAGCAGTGGCTGGGTGGGGAGGGAGATGAATGTATCAGAGCAGTGGCTGGGTAGGGAGGGAGATGAATGTATCCTAGCAGTGGCTGGGTAGGGAGGGGGATGAATGTATCAGAGCAGTGGCTGGGTGGGGAGGGAGATGAATGTATCAGAGCAGTGGCTGGGTGGGGAGGGAGATGAATGTATCCTAGCTGTGGCTGGGTAGGGAGGGAGATGAATGTATCAGAGCAGTGGCTGGGTGGGGAGGGAGATTAATGTATCAGAGCAGTGGCTGGGTGGGGAGGGAGATGAATGTATCCTAGCAGTGGCTGGGTAGGGAGGGAGATGAATGTATCAGAGCAGTGGCTGGGTGGGGAGGGAGATGAATGTATCAGAGCAGTGGCTGGGTGGGGAGGGAGATGAATGTATCAGAGCAGTGGCTGGGTAGGGAGGGAGATGAATGTATCAGAGCAGTGGCTGGGTAGGGAGGGAGATGAATGTATCAGAGCAGTGGCTGGGTAGGGAGGGAGATGAATGTATCAGAGCAGTGGCTGGGTGGGGAGGGAGATGAATGTATCAGAGCAGTGGCTGGGTAGGGAGGGGGATGAATGTATCCTAGCAGTGGCTGGGTAGGGAGGGAGATGAATGTATCAGAGCAGTGGCTGGGTAGGGAGGGAGATGAATGTATCAGAGCAGTGGCTGGGTAGGGAGGGAGATGAATGTATCAGAGCAGTGGCTGGGTAGGGAGGGGATGAATGTATCATAGCAGTGGCTGGGTAGGGAGGGAGATGAATGTATCCTAGCAGTGGCTGGGTGGGGAGGGAGATGAATGTATCAGAGCAGTGGCTGGGTAGGGAGGGAGATGAATGTATTAGAGCAGTGGCTGGGTAGGGAGGGAGATGAATGTATCCTAGCAGTGGCTGGGTAGGGAGGGAGATGAATGTATCAGAGCAGTGGCTGGGTAGGGAGGGAGATGAATGTATCCTAGCAGTGGCTGGGTAGGGAGGGAGATGAATGTATCAGAGCAGTGGCTGGGTGGGGAGGGAGATGAATGTATCCTAGCAGTGGCTGGGTAGGGAGGGAGATGAATGTATCAGAGCAGTGGCTGGGTAGGGAGGGAGATGAATGTATCAGAGCAGTGGCTGGGTGGGGAGGGAGATGAATGTATCAGAGCAATGGCTGGGTGGGGAGGGAGATGAATGTATCCTAGCAGTGGCTGGGTGGGGAGGGAGATGAATGTATCCTAGCAGTGGCTGGGTGGGGAGGGAGATGAATGTATCAGAGCAGTGGCTGGGTAGGGAGGGAGATGAATGCATCAGAGCAGTGGCTGGGTAGGGAGGGGATGAATGTATGAGAGCAGTGGCTGGGTAGGGAGGGAGATGAATGTATCAGAGCAGTGGCTGGGTAGGGAGGGAGATGAATGTATCAGAGCAGTGGCTGGGTAGGGAGGGGATGAATGTATCATAGCAGTGGCTGGGTAGGGAGGGAGATGAATGTATCCTAGCAGTGGCTGGGTGGGGAGGGAGATGAATGTATCAGAGCAGTGGCTGGGTGGGGAGGGAGATGAATGTATCAGAGCAGTGGCTGGGTAGGGAGGGAGATGAATGTATCAGAGCAGTGGCTGGGTGGGGAGGGAGATGAATGTATCAGAGCAGTGGCTGGGTAGGGAGGGAGATGAATGTATCCTAGCAGTGGCTGGGTAGGGAGGGGGATGAATGTATCAGAGCAGTGGCTGGGTGGGGAGGGAGATGAATGTATCAGAGCAGTGGCTGGGTGGGGAGGGAGATGAATGTATCCTAGCAGTGGCTGGGTAGGGAGGGAGATGAATGTATCAGAGCAGTGGCTGGGTGGGGAGGGAGATTAATGTATCAGAGCAGTGGCTGGGTGGGGAGGGAGATGAATGTATCCTAGCAGTGGCTGGGTAGGGAGGGAGATGAATGTATCAGAGCAGTGGCTGGGTGGGGAGGGAGATGAATGTATCAGAGCAGTGGCTGGGTGGGGAGGGAGATGAATGTATCAGAGCAGTGGCTGGGTAGGGAGGGAGATGAATGTATCAGAGCAGTGGCTGGGTAGGGAGGGAGATGAATGTATCAGAGCAGTGGCTGGGTAGGGAGGGAGATGAATGTATCAGAGCAGTGGCTGGGTGGGGAGGGAGATGAATGTATCAGAGCAGTGGCTGGGTAGGGAGGGGGATGAATGTATCCTAGCAGTGGCTGGGTAGGGAGGGAGATGAATGTATCAGAGCAGTGGCTGGGTGGGGAGGGAGATGAATGTATCAGAGCAGTGGCTGGGTGGGGAGGGAGATGAATGTATCCTAGCAGTGGCTGGGTAGGGAGGGGATGAATGTATCAGAGCAGTGGCTGGGTAGGGAGGGAGATGAATGTATCAGAGCAGTGGCTGGATAGGGAGGGAGATGAATGTATCAGAGCAGTGGCTGGGTGGGGAGGGAGATGAATGTATCAGAGCAGTGGCTGGGTAGGGAGGGAGATGAATGTATCAGAGCAGTGGCTGGGTAGGGAGGGGATGAATGTATCCTAGCAGTGGCTGGGTAGGGAGGGGATGAATGTATCAGAGCAGTGGCTGGGTAGGGAGGGAGATTAATGTATCAGAGCAGTGGCTGGGTAGGGAGGGAGATGAATGTATCCTAGCAGTGGCTGGGTAGGGAGGGGATGAATGTATCCTAGCAGTGGCTGGGTGGGGAGGGAGATGAATGTATCCTAGCAGTGGCTGGGTAGGGAGGGAGATGAATGTATCAGAGCAGTGGCTGGGTAGGGAGGGAGATGAATGTATCCTAGCAGTGGCTGGGTGGGGAGGGAGATGAATGTATCCTAGCAGTGGCTGGGTAGGGAGGGAGATGAATGTATCCTAGCAGTGGCTGGGTGGGGAGGGAGATGAATGTATCAGAGCAGTGGCTGGGTGGGGAGGGAGATGAATGTATCAGAGCAATGGCTGGGTGGGGAGGGAGATGAATGTATCCTAGCAGTGGCTGGGTGGGGAGGGAGATGAATGTATCCTAGCAGTGGCTGGGTGGGGAGGGAGATGAATGTATCAGAGCAGTGGCTGGGTAGGGAGGGAGATGAATGCATCAGAGCAGTGGCTGGGTAGGGAGGGGATGAATGTATGAGAGCAGTGGCTGGGTAGGGAGGGAGATGAATGTATCAGAGCAGTGGCTGGGTAGGGAGGGAGATGAATGTATCAGAGCAGTGGCTGGGTAGGGAGGGGATGAATGTATCATAGCAGTGGCTGGGTAGGGAGGGAGATGAATGTATCCTAGCAGTGGCTGGGTGGGGAGGGAGATGAATGTATCAGAGCAGTGGCTGGGTGGGGAGGGAGATGAATGTATCAGAGCAGTGGCTGGGTAGGGAGGGAGATGAATGTATCAGAGCAGTGGCTGGGTGGGGAGGGAGATGAATGTATCAGAGCAGTGGCTGGGTAGGGAGGGAGATGAATGTATCCTAGCAGTGGCTGGGTAGGGAGGGAGATGAATGTATCAGAGCAGTGGCTGGGTAGGGAGGGAGATGAATGTATCCGAGCAGTGGCTGGGTGGGGAGGGAGATGAATGTATCCTAGCAGTGGCTGGGTAGGGAGGGAGATGAATGTATCCTAGCAGTGGCTGGGTGGGGAGGGAGATGAATGTATCAGAGCAGTGGCTGGGTGGGGAGGGAGATGAATGTATCAGAGCAGTGGCTGGGTAGGGAGGGAGATGAATGTATCAGAGCAGTGGCTGGGTAGGGAGGGAGATGAATGTATCAGAGCAGTGGCTGGGTAGGGAGGGAGATGAATGTATCAGAGCAGTGGCTGGGTGGGGAGGGAGATGAATGTATCCTAGCAGTGGCTGGGTAGGGAGGGAGATGAATGTATCCTAGCAGTGGCTGGGTAGGGAGGGAGATGAATGTATCAGAGCAGTGGCTGGGTGGGGAGGGAGATGAATGTATCAGAGCAGTGGCTGGGTGGGGAGGGAGATGAATGTATCCTAGCAGTGGCTGGGTAGGGAGGGAGATGAATGTATCCTAGCAGTGGCTGGGTAGGGAGGGGGATGAATGTAACAGAGCAGTGGCTGGGTGGGGAGGGAGATGAATGTATCAGAGCAGTGGCTGGGTAGGGAGGGAGATGAATGTATCAGAGCAGTGGCTGGGTAGGGAGGGAGATGAATGTATCAGAGCAGTGGCTGGGTAGGGAGGGAGATGAATGTATCCTAGCAGTGGCTGGGTAGGGAGGGAGATGAATGTATCAGAGCAGTGGCTGGGTAGGGAGGGAGATGAATGCATCAGAGCAGTGGCTGGGTAGGGAGGGGATGAATGTATGAGAGCAGTGGCTGGGTAGGGAGGGAGATGAATGTATCAGAGCAGTGGCTGGGTAGGGAGGGAGATGAATGTATCAGAGCAGTGGCTGGGTAGGGAGGGGATGAATGTATCATAGCAGTGGCTGGGTAGGGAGGGAGATGAATGTATCCTAGCAGTGGCTGGGTGGGGAGGGAGATGAATGTATCAGAGCAGTGGCTGGGTGGGGAGGGAGATGAATGTATCAGAGCAGTGGCTGGGTAGGGAGGGAGATGAATGTATCAGAGCAGTGGCTGGGTGGGGAGGGAGATGAATGTATCAGAGCAGTGGCTGGGTAGGGAGGGAGATGAATGTATCCTAGCAGTGGCTGGGTAGGGAGGGAGATGAATGTATCAGAGCAGTGGCTGGGTAGGGAGGGAGATGAATGTATCCTAGCAGTGGCTGGGTGGGGAGGGAGATGAATGTATCCTAGCAGTGGCTGGGTAGGGAGGGAGATGAATGTATCCTAGCAGTGGCTGGGTGGGGAGGGAGATGAATGTATCAGAGCAGTGGCTGGGTGGGGAGGGAGATGAATGTATCAGAGCAGTGGCTGGGTAGGGAGGGAGATGAATGTATCAGAGCAGTGGCTGGGTAGGGAGGGAGATGAATGTATCAGAGCAGTGGCTGGGTAGGGAGGGAGATGAATGTATCAGAGCAGTGGCTGGGTGGGGAGGGAGATGAATGTATCCTAGCAGTGGCTGGGTAGGGAGGGAGATGAATGTATCCTAGCAGTGGCTGGGTAGGGAGGGAGATGAATGTATCAGAGCAGTGGCTGGGTGGGGAGGGAGATGAATGTATCAGAGCAGTGGCTGGGTGGGGAGGGAGATGAATGTATCCTAGCAGTGGCTGGGTAGGGAGGGAGATGAATGTATCCTAGCAGTGGCTGGGTAGGGAGGGGGATGAATGTAACAGAGCAGTGGCTGGGTGGGGAGGGAGATGAATGTATCAGAGCAGTGGCTGGGTAGGGAGGGAGATGAATGTATCAGAGCAGTGGCTGGGTAGGGAGGGAGATGAATGTATCAGAGCAGTGGCTGGGTAGGGAGGGAGATGAATGTATCCTAGCAGTGGCTGGGTAGGGAGGGAGATGAATGTATCAGAGCAGTGGCTGGGTGGGGAGGGAGATGAATGTATCAGAGCAGTGGCTGGGTAGGGAGGGAGATGAATGTATCAGAGCAGTGGCAGGGTAGGGAGGGAGATGAATGCATCAGAGCAGTGGCTGGGTAGGGAGGGGATGAATGTATGAGAGCAGTGGCTGGGTAGGGAGGGAGATGAATGCATCAGAGCAGTGGCTGGGTGGGGAGGGAGATGAATGTATCAGAGCAGTGGCTGGGTAGGGAGGGAGATGAATGCATCAGAGCAGTGGCTGGGTAGGGAGGGGATGAATGTATGAGAGCAGTGGCTGGGTAGGGAGGGAGATGAATGTATCATAGCAGTGGCTGGGTGGGGAGGGAGATGAATGTATCCTAGCAGTGGCTGGGTAGGGAGGGAGATGAATGCATCAGAGCAGTGGCTGGGTAGGGAGGGAGATGAATGTATCAGAGCAATGGCTGGGTAGGGAGGGGAGATGAATGTATCCTAGCAGTGGCTGGGTAGGGAGGGGATGAATGTATCCTAGCAGTGGCTGGGTAGGGAGGGAGATGAATGTATCAGAGCAGTGGCTGGGTGGGGAGGGAGATGAATGTATCAGAGCAGTTGCTGGGTAGGGAGGGGAGATGAATGTATCAGAGCAGTGGCTGGGTAGGGAGGGAGATGAATGTATCAGAGCAGTGGCTGGGTAGGGAGGGAGATGAATGTATCAGAGCAGTGGCTGGGTGGGGAGGGAGATGAATGTATCAGAGCAGTGGCTGGGTGGGGAGGGAGATGAATGTATCAGAGCAGTGGCTGGGTGGGGAGGGAGATGAATGTATCAGAGCAGTGGCTGGGTAGGGAGGGAGATGAATGTATCCTAGCAGTGGCTGGGTGGGGAGGGAGAAGAATGTATCAGAGCAGTGGCTGGGTAGGGAGGGAGATGAATGTATCCTAGCAGTGGCTGGGTAGGGAGGGGGATGAATGTATCAGAGCAGTGGCTGGGTGGGGAGGGAGATGAATGTATCAGAGCAGTGGCTGGGTAGGGAGGGAGATAAATGTATCCTAGCAGTGGCTGGGTGGGGAGGGAGATGAATGTATCCTAGCAGTGGCTGGGTAGGGAGGGAGATGAATGTATCAGAGCAGTGGCTGGGTGGGGAGGGAGATGAATGTATCAGAGCAGTGGCTGGGTGGGGAGGGAGATGAATGTATCAGAGCAGTGGCTGGGTGGGGAGGGAGATGAATGTATCAGAGCAGTGGCTGGGTAGGGAGGGAGATGAATGTATCAGAGCAGTGGCTGGGTAGGGAGGGAGATGAATGTATCAGAGCAGTGGCTGGGTAGGGAGGGAGATGAATGTATCAGAGCAGTGGCTGGGTAGGGAGGGAGATGAATGTATCAGAGCAGTGGCTGGGTAGGGAGGGGGATGAATGTATCAGAGCAGTGGCTGGGTAGGGAGGGAGATGAATGTATCAGAGCAGTGGCTGGGTGGGGAGGGGGATGAATGCATCAGAGCAGTGGCTGGGTAGGGAGGGAGATGAATGTATCAGAGCAGTGGCTGGGTGGGGAGGGAGATGAATGCATCAGAGCAGTGGCTGGGTGGGGAGGGAGATGAATGTATCAGAGCAGTGGCTGGGTGGGGAGGGAGATGAATGTATCAGAGCAGTGGCTGGGTGGGGAGGGAGATGAATGTATCAGAGCAGTGGCTGGGTAGGGAGGGAGATGAATGTATCAGAGCAGTGGCTGGGTGGGGAGGGAGATGAATGTATCCTAGCAGTGGCTGGATAGGGAGGGAGATGAATGTATCAGAGCAGTGGCTGGGTGGGGAGGGAGATGAATGTATCAGAGCAGTGGCTGGGTAGGGAGGGAGATGAATGTATCCTAGCAGTGGCTGGGTAGGGAGGGAGATGAATGTATCCTAGCAGTGGCTGGGTTGGGAGGGAGATGAATGTATCAGAGCAGTGGCTGGGTGGGGAGGGAGATGAATGTATCAGAGCAGTGGCTGGGTAGGGAGGGAGATGAATGTATCACAGCAGTGGCTGGGTGGGGAGGGAGATTAATGTATCAGAGCAGTGGCTGGGTAGGGAGGGAGATGAATGTATCCTAGCAGTGGCTGGGTAGGGAGGGAGATGAATGTATCAGAGCAGTGGCTGGGTGGGGAGGGAGATGAATGTATCAGAGCAGTGGCTGGGTAGGGAGCGAGATGAATGTATCCTAGCAGTGGCTGGGTAGGGAGGGAGATGAATGTATCCTAGCAGTGGCTGGGTGGGGAGGGAGATGAATGTATCACAGCAGTGGCTGGGTAGGGAGGGAGATGAATGTATCACAGCAGTGGCTGGGTGGGGAGGGAGATGAATGTATCAGA
The DNA here is from genome assembly GCF_040206685.1 of Ascaphus truei. Classification (NCBI taxonomy): domain Eukaryota; kingdom Metazoa; phylum Chordata; class Amphibia; order Anura; family Ascaphidae; genus Ascaphus; species Ascaphus truei. The sequence continues at coordinate 531,239,954 of NC_134483.1, forward strand.
GCAGTGGCTGGGTAGGGAGGGAGATGAATGTATCCTAGCAGTGGCTGGGTAGGGAGGGAGATGAATGTATCAGAGCAGTGGCTGGGTGGGGAGGGAGATGAATGTATCCTAGCAGTGGCTGGGTAGGGAGGGAGATGAATGTATCCTAGCAGTGGCTGGGTAGGGAGGGAGATGAATGTATCAGAGCAGTGGCTGGGTGGGGAGGGAGATGAATGTATCAGAGCAGTGGCTGGGTGGGGAGGGAGATTAATGTATCAGAGCAGTGGCTGGGTAGGGAGGGAGATGAATGTATCAGAGCAGTGGCTGGGTAGGGAGGGGGATGAATGTATCAGAGCAGTGGCTGGGTAGGGAGGGAGATGAATGTATCCTAGCAGTGGCTGGGTAGGGAGGGAGATGAATGTATCAGAGCAGTGGCTGGGTAGGGAGGAGATGAATGTATCAGAGCAGTGGCTGGGTGGGGAGGGAGATGAATGTATCAGAGCAGTGGCTGGGTAGGGAGGGAGATGAATACATCAGAGCAGTGGCTGGGTATGGAGGGAGATGAATACATCAGAGCAGTGGCTGGGTAGGGAGGGAGATGAATGTATCAGAGCAGTGGCTGGGTAGGGAGGGGGATGTATCAGAGCAGTGGCTGGGTAGGGAGGGAGATGAATGTATCAGAGCAGTGGCTGGGTAGGGAGGGAGATGAATGTATCAGAGCAGTGGCTGGGTGGGGAGGGAGATGAATGTATCAGAGCAGTGGCTGGGTAGGGAGGGGGATGAATGTATCCTAGCAGTGGCTGGGTGGGGAGGGAGATGAATGTATCAGAGCAGTGGCTGGGTAGGGAGGGGGATGAATGTATCAGAGCAGTGGCTGGGTAGGGAGGGAGATGAATGTATCCTAGCAGTGGCTGGGTAGGGAGGGAGATGAATGTATCCTAGCAGTGGCTGGGTAGGGAGGGAGATGAATGTATCAGAGCAGTGGCTGGGTAGGGAGGGAGATGAATGTATCAGAGCAGTGGCTGGGTAGGGAGGGGGATGAATGTATCCTAGCAGTGGCTGGGTAGGGAGGGAGATGAATGTATCAGAGCAGTGGCTGGGTGGGGAGGGAGATGAATGTATCAGAGCAGTGGCTGGGTGGGGAGGGAGATGAATGTATCCTAGCAGTGGCTGGGTAGGGAGGGGATGAATGTATCAGAGCAGTGGCTGGGTAGGGAGGGAGATGAATGTATCAGAGCAGTGGCTGGGTAGGGAGGGAGATGAATGTATCAGAGCAGTGGCTGGGTGGGGAGGGAGATGAATGTATCAGAGCAGTGGCTGGGTAGGGAGGGAGATGAATGTATCAGAGCAGTGGCTGGGTAGGGATTGGATGAATGTATCCTAGCAGTGGCTGGGTAGGGAGGGGATGAATGTATCAGAGCAGTGGCTGGGTAGGGAGGGAGATGAATGTATCAGAGCAGTGGCTGGGTAGGGAGGGGATGAATGTATCCTAGCAGTGGCTGGGTAGGGAGGGAGATTAATGTATCAGAGCAGTGGCTGGGTAGGGAGGGAGATGAATGTATCCTAGCAGTGGCTGGGTAGGGAGGGGATGAATGTATCCTAGCAGTGGCTGGGTGGGGAGGGAGATGAATGTATCCTAGCAGTGGCTGGGTAGGGAGGGAGATGAATGTATCCTAGCAGTGGCTGGGTAGGGAGGGAGATGAATGTATCAGAGCAGTGGCTGGGTAGGGAGGGAGATGAATGTATCCTAGCAGTGGCTGGGTGGGGAGGGAGATGAATGTATCAGAGCAGTGGCTGGGTGGGGAGGGAGATGAATGTATCAGAGCAGTGGCTGGGTAGGGAGGGAGATGAATGTATCAGAGCAGTGGCTGGGTAGGGAGGGAGATGAATGTATCAGAGCAGTGGCTGGGTAGGGAGGGAGATGAATGTATCAGAGCAGTGGCTGGGTGGGGAGGGAGATGAATGTATCCTAGCAGTGGCTGGGTAGGGAGGGAGATGAATGTATCCTAGCAGTGGCTGGGTAGGGAGGGAGATGAATGTATCAGAGCAGTGGCTGGGTGGGGAGGGAGATGAATGTATCAGAGCAGTGGCTGGGTGGGGAGGGAGATGAATGTATCCTAGCAGTGGCTGGGTAGGGAGGGAGATGAATGTATCCTAGCTGTGGCTGGGTAGGGAGGGGGATGAATGTATCAGAGCAGTGGCTGGGTGGGGAGGGAGATGAATGTATCAGAGCAGTGGCTGGGTAGGGAGGGAGATGAATGTATCAGAGCAGTGGCTGGGTAGGGAGGGAGATGAATGTATCAGAGCAGTGGCTGGGTAGGGAGGGAGATGAATGTATCCTAGCAGTGGCTGGGTAGGGAGGGAGATGAATGTATCAGAGCAGTGGCTGGGTGGGGAGGGAGATGAATGTATCAGAGCAGTGGCTGGGTAGGGAGGGAGATGAATGCATCAGAGCAGTGGCTGGGTAGGGAGGGAGATGAATGCATCAGAGCAGTGGCTGGGTAGGGAGGGAGATGAATGCATCAGAGCAGTGGCTGGGTAGGGAGGGGATGAATGTATGAGAGCAGTGGCTGGGTAGGGAGGGAGATGAATGCATCAGAGCAGTGGCTGGGTGGGGAGGGAGATGAATGTATCAGAGCAGTGGCTGGGTAGGGAGGGAGATGAATGCATCAGAGCAGTGGCTGGGTAGGGAGGGGATGAATGTATGAGAGCAGTGGCTGGGTAGGGAGGGAGATGAATGTATCATAGCAGTGGCTGGGTGGGGAGGGAGATGAATGTATCCTAGCAGTGGCTGGGTAGGGAGGGAGATGAATGCATCAGAGCAGTGGCTGGGTAGGGAGGGAGATGAATGTATCAGAGCAATGGCTGGGTAGGGAGGGGTGATGAATGTATCCTAGCAGTGGCTGGGTAGGGAGGGGATGAATGTATCCTAGCAGTGGCTGGGTAGGGAGGGAGATGAATGTATCAGAGCAGTGGCTGGGTGGGGAGGGAGATGAATGTATCAGAGCAGTTGCTGGGTAGGGAGGGGAGATGAATGTATCAGAGCAGTGGCTGGGTAGGGAGGGAGATGAATGTATCAGAGCAGTGGCTGGGTAGGGAGGGAGATGAATGTATCAGAGCAGTGGCTGGGTGGGGAGGGAGATGAATGTATCAGAGCAGTGGCTGGGTGGGGAGGGAGATGAATGTATCAGAGCAGTGGCTGGGTGGGGAGGGAGATGAATGTATCAGAGCAGTGGCTGGGTAGGGAGGGAGATGAATGTATCCTAGCAGTGGCTGGGTGGGGAGGGAGATGAATGTATCAGAGCAGTGGCTGGGTAGGGAGGGAGATGAATGTATCCTAGCAGTGGCTGGGTAGGGAGGGGGATGAATGTATCAGAGCAGTGGCTGGGTGGGGAGGGAGATGAATGTATCAGAGCAGTGGCTGGGTAGGGAGGGAGATGAATGTATCCTAGCAGTGGCTGGGTGGGGAGGGAGATGAATGTATCCTAGCAGTGGCTGGGTAGGGAGGGAGATGAATGTATCAGAGCAGTGGCTGGGTGGGGAGGGAGATGAATGTATCAGAGCAGTGGCTGGGTGGGGAGGGAGATGAATGTATCAGAGCAGTGGCTGGGTGGGGAGGGAGATGAATGTATCAGAGCAGTGGCTGGGTAGGGAGGGAGATGAATGTATCAGAGGAGTGGCTGGGTAGGGAGGGAGATGAATGTATCCGAGCAGTGGCTGGGTAGGGAGGGAGATGAATGTATCAGAGCAGTGGCTGGGTAGGGAGGGAGATGAATGTATCAGAGCAGTGGCTGGGTAGGGAGGGGGATGAATGTATCAGAGCAGTGGCTGGGTAGGGAGGGAGATGAATGTATCAGAGCAGTGGCTGGGTGGGGAGGGAGATGAATGCATCAGAGCAGTGGCTGGGTAGGGAGGGAGATGAATGTATCAGAGCAGTGGCTGGGTGGGGAGGGAGATGAATGCATCAGAGCAGTGGCTGGGTGGGGAGGGAGATGAATGTATCAGAGCAGTGGCTGGGTGGGGAGGGAGATGAATGTATCAGAGCAGTGGCTGGGTGGGGAGGGAGATGAATGTATCAGAGCAGTGGCTGGGTAGGGAGGGAGATGAATGTATCAGAGCAGTGGCTGGGTGGGGAGGGAGATGAATGTATCCTAGCAGTGGCTGGATAGGGAGGGAGATGAATGTATCAGAGCAGTGGCTGGGTGGGGAGGGAGATGAATGTATTAGAGCAGTGGCTGGGTAGGGAGGGAGATGAATGTATCCTAGCAGTGGCTGGGTAGGGAGGGAGATGAATGTATCCTAGCAGTGGCTGGGTAGGGAGGGAGATGAATGTATCAGAGCAGTGGCTGGGTGGGGAGGGAGATGAATGTATCAGAGCAGTGGCTGGGTAGGGAGGGAGATGAATGTATCACAGCAGTGGCTGGGTGGGGAGGGAGATGAATGTATCAGAGCAGTGGCTGGGTAGGGAGGGAGATGAATGTATCCTAGCAGTGGCTGGGTAGGGAGGGAGATGAATGTATCAGAGCAGTGGCTGGGTGGGGAGGGAGATGAATGTATCAGAGCAGTGGCTGGGTAGGGAGCGAGATGAATGTATCCTAGCAGTGGCTGGGTAGGGAGGGAGATGAATGTATCCTAGCAGTGGCTGGGTGGGGAGGGAGATGAATGTATCACAGCAGTGGCTGGGTAGGGAGGGAGATGAATGTATCACAGCAGTGGCTGGGTGGGGAGGGAGATTAATGTATCAGAGCAGTGGCTGGGTAGGGAGGGAGATGAATGTATCCTAGCAGTGGCTGGGTAGGGAGGGAGATGAATGTATTAGAGCAGTGGCTGGGTGGGGAGGGAGATGAATGTATCAGAGCAGTGGCTGGGTAGGGAGGGAGATGAATGTATCCTAGCAGTGGCTGGGTAGGGAGGGAGATGAATGTATCCTAGCAGTGGCTGGGTAGGGAGGGAGATGAATGTATCCTAGCAGTGGCTGGGTGGGGAGGGAGATGAATGCATCAGAGCAGTGGCTGGGTAGGGAGGGGATGAATGTATGAGAGCAGTGGCTGGGTAGGGAGGGAGATGAATGTATCATAGCAGTGGCTGGGTAGGGAGGGAGATGAATGTATCAGAGCAGTGGCTGGGTGGGGAGGGAGATGAATGTATCAGAGCAGTGGCTGGGTAGGGAGGGAGATGAATGTATCCTAGCAGTGGCTGGGTAGGGAGGGGGATGAATGTATCAGAGCAGTGGCTGGGTGGGGAGGGAGATGAATGTATCAGAGCAGTGGCTGGGTGGGGAGGGAGATGAATGTATCCTAGCAGTGGCTGGGTAGGGAGGGAGATGAATGCATCAGAGCAGTGGCTGGGTAGGGAGGGAGATGAATGTATCAGAGCAATGGCTGGGTAGGGAGGGGAGATGAATGTATCCTAGCAGTGGCTGGGTAGGGAGGGGATGAATGTATCCTAGCAGTGGCTGGGTAGGGAGGGAGATGAATGTATCAGAGCAGTGGCTGGGTGGGGAGGGAGATGAATGTATCAGAGCAGTTGCTGGGTAGGGAGGGGAGATGAATGTATCAGAGCAGTGGCTGGGTAGGGAGGGAGATGAATGTATCAGAGCAGTGGCTGGGTAGGGATGGAGATGAATGTATCAGAGCAGTGGCTGGGTGGGGAGGGAGATGAATGTATCAGAGCAGTGGCTGGGTGGGGAGGGAGATGAATGTATCAGAGCAGTGGCTGGGTGGGGAGGGAGATGAATGTATCAGAGCAGTGGCTGGGTAGGGAGGGAGATGAATGTATCCTAGCAGTGGCTGGGTGGGGAGGGAGATGAATGTATCAGAGCAGTGGCTGGGTAGGGAGGGAGATGAATGTATCCTAGCAGTGGCTGGGTAGGGAGGGGGATGAATGTATCAGAGCAGTGGCTGGGTGGGGAGGGAGATGAATGTATCAGAGCAGTGGCTGGGTAGGGAGGGAGATGAATGTATCCTAGCAGTGGCTGGGTGGGGAGGGAGATGAATGTATCCTAGCAGTGGCTGGGTAGGGAGGGAGATGAATGTATCAGAGCAGTGGCTGGGTGGGGAGGGAGATGAATGTATCAGAGCAGTGGCTGGGTGGGGAGGGAGATGAATGTATCAGAGCAGTGGCTGGGTGGGGAGGGAGATGAATGTATCAGAGCAGTGGCTGGGTAGGGAGGGAGATGAATGTATCAGAGCAGTGGCTGGGTAGGGAGGGAGATGAATGTATCAGAGCAGTGGCTGGGTAGGGAGGGAGATGAATGTATCAGAGCAGTGGCTGGGTAGGGAGGGAGATGAATGTATCAGAGCAGTGGCTGGGTAGGGAGGGGGATGAATGTATCAGAGCAGTGGCTGGGTAGGGAGGGAGATGAATGTATCAGAGCAGTGGCTGGGTGGGGAGGGAGATGAATGCATCAGAGCAGTGGCTGGGTAGGGAGGGAGATGAATGTATCAGAGCAGTGGCTGGGTGGGGAGGGAGATGAATGCATCAGAGCAGTGGCTGGGTGGGGAGGGAGATGAATGTATCAGAGCAGTGGCTGGGTGGGGAGGGAGATGAATGTATCAGAGCAGTGGCTGGGTGGGGAGGGAGATGAATGTATCAGAGCAGTGGCTGGGTAGGGAGCGAGATGAATGTATCCTAGCAGTGGCTGGGTAGGGAGGGAGATGAATGTATCCTAGCAGTGGCTGGGTGGGGAGGGAGATGAATGTATTAGAGCAGTGGCTGGGTAGGGAGGGAGATGAATGTATCCTAGCAGTGGCTGGGTAGGGAGGGAGATGAATGTATCCTAGCAGTGGCTGGGTAGGGAGGGAGATGAATGTATCAGAGCAGTGGCTGGGTGGGGAGGGAGATGAATGTATCAGAGCAGTGGCTGGGTAGGGAGGGAGATGAATGTATCACAGCAGTGGCTGGGTGGGGAGGGAGATTAATGTATCAGAGCAGTGGCTGGGTAGGGAGGGAGATGAATGTATCCTAGCAGTGGCTGGGTAGGGAGGGAGATGAATGTATCAGAGCAGTGGCTGGGTAGGGATTGGATGAATGTATCCTAGCAGTGGCTGGGTAGGGAGGGGATGAATGTATCAGAGCAGTGGCTGGGTAGGGAGGGAGATGAATGTATCAGAGCAGTGGCTGGGTAGGGAGGGGATGAATGTATCCTAGCAGTGGCTGGGTAGGGAGGGAGATTAATGTATCAGAGCAGTGGCTTGGTAGGGAGGGAGATGAATGTATCCTAGCAGTGGCTGGGTAGGGAGGGGATGAATGTATCCTAGCAGTGGCTGGGTGGGGAGGGAGATGAATGTATCCTAGCAGTGGCTGGGTAGGGAGGGAGATGAATGTATCCTAGCAGTGGCTGGGTAGGGAGGGAGATGAATGTATCAGAGCAGTGGCTGGGTAGGGAGGGAGATGAATGTATCCTAGCAGTGGCTGGGTGGGGAGGGAGATGAATGTATCAGAGCAGTGGCTGGGTGGGGAGGGAGATGAATGTATCAGAGCAGTGGCTGGGTAGGGAGGGAGATGAATGTATCAGAGCAGTGGCTGGGTAGGGAGGGAGATGAATGTATCAGAGCAGTGGCTGGGTAGGGAGGGAGATGAATGTATCAGAGCAGTGGCTGGGTGGGGAGGGAGATGAATGTATCCTAGCAGTGGCTGGGTAGGGAGGGAGATGAATGTATCCTAGCAGTGGCTGGGTAGGGAGGGAGATGAATGTATCAGAGCAGTGGCTGGGTGGGGAGGGAGATGAATGTATCAGAGCAGTGGCTGGGTGGGGAGGGAGATGAATGTATCCTAGCAGTGGCTGGGTAGGGAGGGAGATGAATGTATCCTAGCTGTGGCTGGGTAGGGAGGGGGATGAATGTATCAGAGCAGTGGCTGGGTGGGGAGGGAGATGAATGTATCAGAGCAGTGGCTGGGTAGGGAGGGAGATGAATGTATCAGAGCAGTGGCTGGGTAGGGAGGGAGATGAATGTATCAGAGCAGTGGCTGGGTAGGGAGGGAGATGAATGTATCCTAGCAGTGGCTGGGTAGGGAGGGAGATGAATGTATCAGAGCAGTGGCTGGGTGGGGAGGGAGATGAATGTATCAGAGCAGTGGCTGGGTAGGGAGGGAGATGAATGCATCAGAGCAGTGGCTGGGTAGGGAGGGAGATGAATGCATCAGAGCAGTGGCTGGGTAGGGAGGGAGATGAATGCATCAGAGCAGTGGCTGGGTAGGGAGGGGATGAATGTATGAGAGCAGTGGCTGGGTAGGGAGGGAGATGAATGCATCAGAGCAGTGGCTGGGTGGGGAGGGAGATGAATGTATCAGAGCAGTGGCTGGGTAGGGAGGGAGATGAATGCATCAGAGCAGTGGCTGGGTAGGGAGGGGATGAATGTATGAGAGCAGTGGCTGGGTAGGGAGGGAGATGAATGTATCATAGCAGTGGCTGGGTGGGGAGGGAGATGAATGTATCCTAGCAGTGGCTGGGTAGGGAGGGAGATGAATGCATCAGAGCAATGGCTGGGTAGGGAGGGAGATGAATGTATCAGAGCAATGGCTGGGTAGGGAGGGGAGATGAATGTATCCTAGCAGTGGCTGGGTAGGGAGGGGATGAATGTATCCTAGCAGTGGCTGGGTAGGGAGGGAGATGAATGTATCAGAGCAGTGGCTGGGTGGGGAGGGAGATGAATGTATCAGAGCAGTTGCTGGGTAGGGAGGGGAGATGAATGTATCAGAGCAGTGGCTGGGTAGGGAGGGAGATGAATGTATCAGAGCAGTGGCTGGGTAGGGAGGGAGATGAATGTATCAGAGCAGTGGCTGGGTGGGGAGGGAGATGAATGTATCAGAGCAGTGGCTGGGTGGGGAGGGAGATGAATGTATCAGAGCAGTGGCTGGGTGGGGAGGGAGATGAATGTATCAGAGCAGTGGCTGGGTAGGGAGGGAGATGAATGTATCCTAGCAGTGGCTGGGTGGGGAGGGAGATGAATGTATCAGAGCAGTGGCTGGGTAGGGAGGGAGATGAATGTATCCTAGCAGTGGCTGGGTAGGGAGGGGGATGAATGTATCAGAGCAGTGGCTGGGTGGGGAGGGAGATGAATGTATCAGAGCAGTGGCTGGGTAGGGAGGGAGATGAATGTATCCTAGCAGTGGCTGGGTGGGGAGGGAGATGAATGTATCCTAGCAGTGGCTGGGTAGGGAGGGAGATGAATGTATCAGAGCAGTGGCTGGGTGGGGAGGGAGATGAATGTATCAGAGCAGTGGCTGGGTGGGGAGGGAGATGAATGTATCAGAGCAGTGGCTGGGTGGGGAGGGAGATGAATGTATCAGAGCAGTGGCTGGGTAGGGAGGGAGATGAATGTATCAGAGCAGTGGCTGGGTAGGGAGGGAGATGAATGTATCAGAGCAGTGGCTGGGTAGGGAGGGAGATGAATGTATCAGAGCAGTGGCTGGGTAGGGAGGGAGATGAATGTATCAGAGCAGTGGCTGGGTAGGGAGGGGGATGAATGTATCAGAGCAGTGGCTGGGTAGGGAGGGAGATGAATGTATCAGAGCAGTGGCTGGGTGGGGAGGGAGATGAATGCATCAGAGCAGTGGCTGGGTAGGGAGGGAGATGAATGTATCAGAGCAGTGGCTGGGTGGGGAGGGAGATGAATGCATCAGAGCAGTGGCTGGGTGGGGAGGGAGATGAATGTATCAGAGCAGTGGCTGGGTGGGGAGGGAGATGAATGTATCAGAGCAGTGGCTGGGTGGGGAGGGAGATGAATGTATCAGAGCAGTGGCTGGGTAGGGAGGGAGATGAATGTATCAGAGCAGTGGCTGGGTGGGGAGGGAGATGAATGTATCCTAGCAGTGGCTGGATAGGGAGGGAGATGAATGTATCAGAGCAGTGGCTGGGTGGGGAGGGAGATGAATGTATTAGAGCAGTGGCTGGGTAGGGAGGGAGATGAATGTATCCTAGCAGTGGCTGGGTAGGGAGGGAGATGAATGTATCCTAGCAGTGGCTGGGTAGGGAGGGAGATGAATGTATCAGAGCAGTGGCTGGGTGGGGAGGGAGATGAATGTATCAGAGCAGTGGCTGGGTAGGGAGGGAGATGAATGTATCACAGCAGTGGCTGGGTGGGGAGGGAGATTAATGTATCAGAGCAGTGGCTGGGTAGGGAGGGAGATGAATGTATCCTAGCAGTGGCTGGGTAGGGAGGGAGATGAATGTATCAGAGCAGTGGCTGGGTGGGGAGGGAGATGAATGTATCAGAGCAGTGGCTGGGTAGGGAGCGAGATGAATGTATCCTAGCAGTGGCTGGGTAGGGAGGGAGATGAATGTATCCTAGCAGTGGCTGGGTGGGGAGGGAGATGAATGTATCACAGCAGTGGCTGGGTAGGGAGGGAGATGAATGTATCACAGCAGTGGCTGGGTGGGGAGGGAGATTAATGTATCAGAGCAGTGGCTGGGTAGGGAGGGAGATGAATGTATCCTAGCAGTGGCTGGGTAGGGAGGGAGATGAATGTATTAGAGCAGTGGCTGGGTGGGGAGGGAGATGAATGTATCAGAGCAGTGGCTGGGTAGGGAGGGAGATGAATGTATCCTAGCAGTGGCTGGGTAGGGAGGGAGATGAATGTATCCTAGCAGTGGCTGGGTAGGGAGGGAGATGAATGTATCCTAGCAGTGGCTGGGTGGGGAGGGAGATGAATGCATCAGAGCAGTGGCTGGGTAGGGAGGGGATGAATGTATGAGAGCAGTGGCTGGGTAGGGAGGGAGATGAATGTATCATAGCAGTGGCTGGGTAGGGAGGGAGATGAATGTATCAGAGCAGTGGCTGGGTGGGGAGGGAGATGAATGTATCAGAGCAGTGGCTGGGTAGGGAGGGAGATGAATGTATCCTAGCAGTGGCTGGGTAGGGAGGGGGATGAATGTATCAGAGCAGTGGCTGGGTGGGGAGGGAGATGAATGTATCAGAGCAGTGGCTGGGTGGGGAGGGAGATGAATGTATCCTAGCAGTGGCTGGGTAGGGAGGGAGATGAATGCATCAGAGCAGTGGCTGGGTAGGGAGGGAGATGAATGTATCAGAGCAATGGCTGGGTAGGGAGGGGAGATGAATGTATCCTAGCAGTGGCTGGGTAGGGAGGGGATGAATGTATCCTAGCAGTGGCTGGGTAGGGAGGGAGATGAATGTATCAGAGCAGTGGCTGGGTGGGGAGGGAGATGAATGTATCAGAGCAGTTGCTGGGTAGGGAGGGGAGATGAATGTATCAGAGCAGTGGCTGGGTAGGGAGGGAGATGAATGTATCAGAGCAGTGGCTGGGTAGGGAGGGAGATGAATGTATCAGAGCAGTGGCTGGGTGGGGAGGGAGATGAATGTATCAGAGCAGTGGCTGGGTGGGGAGGGAGATGAATGTATCAGAGCAGTGGCTGGGTGGGGAGGGAGATGAATGTATCAGAGCAGTGGCTGGGTAGGGAGGGAGATGAATGTATCCTAGCAGTGGCTGGGTGGGGAGGGAGATGAATGTATCAGAGCAGTGGCTGGGTAGGGAGGGAGATGAATGTATCCTAGCAGTGGCTGGGTAGGGAGGGGGATGAATGTATCAGAGCAGTGGCTGGGTGGGGAGGGAGATGAATGTATCAGAGCAGTGGCTGGGTAGGGAGGGAGATGAATGTATCCTAGCAGTGGCTGGGTGGGGAGGGAGATGAATGTATCCTAGCAGTGGCTGGGTAGGGAGGGAGATGAATGTATCAGAGCAGTGGCTGGGTGGGGAGGGAGATGAATGTATCAGAGCAGTGGCTGGGTGGGGAGGGAGATGAATGTATCAGAGCAGTGGCTGGGTGGGGAGGGAGATGAATGTATCAGAGCAGTGGCTGGGTAGGGAGGGAGATGAATGTATCAGAGCAGTGGCTGGGTAGGGAGGGAGATGAATGTATCAGAGCAGTGGCTGGGTAGGGAGGGAGATGAATGTATCAGAGCAGTGGCTGGGTAGGGAGGGAGATGAATGTATCAGAGCAGTGGCTGGGTAGGGAGGGGGATGAATGTATCAGAGCAGTGGCTGGGTAGGGAGGGAGATGAATGTATCAGAGCAGTGGCTGGGTGGGGAGGGAGATGAATGCATCAGAGCAGTGGCTGGGTAGGGAGGGAGATGAATGTATCAGAGCAGTGGCTGGGTGGGGAGGGAGATGAATGCATCAGAGCAGTGGCTGGGTGGGGAGGGAGATGAATGTATCAGAGCAGTGGCTGGGTGGGGAGGGAGATGAATGTATCAGAGCAGTGGCTGGGTGGGGAGGGAGATGAATGTATCAGAGCAGTGGCTGGGTAGGGAGGGAGATGAATGTATCAGAGCAGTGGCTGGGTGGGGAGGGAGATGAATGTATCCTAGCAGTGGCTGGATAGGGAGGGAGATGAATGTATCAGAGCAGTAGCTGGGTGGGGAGGGAGATGAATGTATTAGAGCAGTGGCTGGGTAGGGAGGGAGATGAATGTATCCTAGCAGTGGCTGGGTAGGGAGGGAGATGAATGTATCCTAGCAGTGGCTGGGTAGGGAGGGAGATGAATGTATCAGAGCAGTGGCTGGGTGGGGAGGGAGATGAATGTATCAGAGCAGTGGCTGGGTAGGGAGGGAGATGAATGTATCACAGCAGTGGCTGGGTGGGGAGGGAGATTAATGTATCAGAGCAGTGGCTGGGTAGGGAGGGAGATGAATGTATCCTAGCAGTGGCTGGGTAGGGAGGGAGATGAATGTATCAGAGCAGTGGCTGGGTGGGGAGGGAGATGAATGTATCAGAGCAGTGGCTGGGTAGGGAGCGAGATGAATGTATCCTAGCAGTGGCTGGGTAGGGAGGGAGATGAATGTATCCTAGCAGTGGCTGGGTGGGGAGGGAGATGAATGTATCACAGCAGTGGCTGGGTAGGGAGGGAGATGAATGTATCACAGCAGTGGCTGGGTGGGGAGGGAGATTAATGTATCAGAGCAGTGGCTGGGTAGGGAGGGAGATGAATGTATCCTAGCAGTGGCTGGGTAGGGAGGGAGATGAATGTATTAGAGCAGTGGCTGGGTGGGGAGGGAGATGAATGTATCAGAGCAGTGGCTGGGTAGGGAGGGAGATGAATGTATCCTAGCAGTGGCTGGGTAGGGAGGGAGATGAATGTATCCTAGCAGTGGCTGGGTAGGGAGGGAGATGAATGTATCAGAGCAGTGGCTGGGTGGGGAGGGAGATGAATGTATCAGAGCAGTGGCTGGGTGGGGAGGGAGATTAATGTATCAGAGCAGTGGCTGGGTAGGGAGGGAGATGAATGTATCAGAGCAGTGGCTGGGTAGGGAGGGGGATGAATGTATCAGAGCAGTGGCTGGGTAGGGAGGGAGATGAATGTATCCTAGCAGTGGCTGGGTAGGGAGGGAGATGAATGTATCAGAGCAGTGGCTGGGTAGGGAGGAGATGAATGTATCAGAGCAGTGGCTGTGTGGGGAGGGAGATGAATGTATCAGAGCAGTGGCTGGGTAGGGAGGGAGATGAATACATCATAGCAGTGGCTGGGTAGGGAGGGAGATGAATACATCAGAGCAGTGGCTGGATAGGGAGGGAGATGAATGTATCAGAGCAGTGGCTGGGTAGGGAGGGGGATGTATCAGAGCAGTGGCTGGGTAGGGAGGGAGATGAATGTATCAGAGCAGTGGCTGGGTAGGGAGGGAGATGAATGTATCAGAGCAGTGGCTGGGTGGGGAGGGAGATGAATGTATCAGAGCAGTGGCTGGGTAGGGAGGGGGATGAATGAATCCTAGCAGTGGCTGGGTGGGGAGGGAGATGAATGTATCAGAGCAGTGGCTGGGTAGGGAGGGGGATGAATGTATCAGAGCAGTGGCTGGGTAGGGAGGGAGATGAATGTATCCTAGCAGTGGCTGGGTAGGGAGGGAGATGAATGTATCCTAGCAGTGGCTGGGTAGGGAGGGAGATGAATGTATCAGAGCAGTGGCTGGGTAGGGAGGGAGATGAATGTATCAGAGCAGTGGCTGGGTAGGGAGGGAGATGAATGTATCAGAGCAGTGGCTGGGTAGGGAGGGAGATGAATGTATCAGAGCAGTGGCTGGGTAGGGAGGGAGATGAATGTATCAGAGCAGTGGCTGGGTAGGGAGGGAGATGAATGTATCCTAGCAGTGGCTGGGTAGGGAGGGAGATGAATGTATCAGAGCAGTGGCTGGGTAGGGAGGGGGATGAATGTATCAGAGCAGTGGCTGGGTAGGGAGGGAGATGAATGTATCAGAGCAGTGGCTGGGTGGGGAGGGAGATGAATGTATCCTAGCAGTGGCTGGGTAGGGAGGGAGATGAATGTATCAGAGCAGTGGCTGGGTAGGGAGGGAGATGAATGTATCCTAGCAGTGGCTGGGTAGGGAGGGAGATGAATGTATCAGAGCAGTGGCTGGGTAGGGAGGGAGATGAATGTATCCTAGCAGTGGCTGGGTAGGGAGGGAGATGAATGTATCAGAGCAGTGGCTGGGTGGGGAGGGAGATGAATGTATCCTAGCAGTGGCTGGGTAGGGAGGGAGATGAATGTATCAGAGCAGTGGCTGGGTAGGGAGGGAGATGAATGTATCAGAGCAGTGGCTGGGTGGGGAGGGAGATGAATGTATCAGAGCAATGGCTGGGTGGGGAGGGAGATGAATGTATCCTAGCAGTGGCTGGGTGGGGAGGGAGATGAATGTATCCTAGCAGTGGCTGGGTGGGGAGGGAGATGAATGTATCAGAGCAGTGGCTGGGTAGGGAGGGAGATGAATGCATCAGAGCAGTGGCTGGGTAGGGAGGGGATGAATGTATGAGAGCAGTGGCTGGGTAGGGAGGGAGATGAATGTATCAGAGCAGTGGCTGGGTAGGGAGGGAGATGAATGTATCAGAGCAGTGGCTGGGTAGGGAGGGGATGAATGTATCATAGCAGTGGCTGGGTAGGGAGGGAGATGAATGTATCCTAGCAGTGGCTGGGTGGGGAGGGAGATGAATGTATCAGAGCAGTGGCTGGGTGGGGAGGGAGATGAATGTATCAGAGCAGTGGCTGGGTAGGGAGGGAGATGAATGTATCAGAGCAGTGGCTGGGTAGGGAGGGAGATGAATGTATCAGAGCAGTGGCTGGGTAGGGAGGGAGATGAATGTATCCTAGCAGTGGCTGGGTAGGGAGGGGGATGAATGTATCAGAGCAGTGGCTGGGTGGGGAGGGAGATGAATGTATCAGAGCAGTGGCTGGGTAGGGAGGGAGATGAATGTATCCTAGCAGTGGCTGGGTAGGGAGGGAGATGAATGTATCAGAGCAGTGGCTGGGTGGGGAGGGAGATGAATGTATCAGAGCAGTTGCTTGGGAGGGAGATGAATGTATCAGAGCAGTGGCTGGGTGGGGAGGGAGATGAATGTATCAGAGCAGTGGCTGGGTAGGGAGGGAGATGAATGTATCCTAGCAGTGGCTGGGTAGGGAGGGGGATGAATGTATCAGAGCAGTGGCTGGGTGGGGAGGGAGATGAATGTATCAGAGCAGTGGCTGGGTAGGGAGGGAGATGAATGTATCAGAGCAGTGGCTGGGTAGGGAGGGAGATGAATGTATCAGAGCAGTGGCTGGGTAGGGAGGGAGATGAATGTATCAGAGCAGTGGCTGGGTAGGGAGGGAGATGAATGTATCAGAGCAGTGGCTGGGTAGGGAGGGAGATGAATGTATCAGAGCAGTGGCTGGGTAGGGTGGGGAGATGAATGTATCAGAGCAGTGGCTGGGTGGGGAGGGAGATGAATGTATCCTAGCAGTGGCTGGGTAGGGAGGGAGATGAATGTATCCTAGCAGTGGCTGGGTAGGGAGGGGGATGAATGTATCAGAGCAGTGGCTGGGTAGGGAGGGAGATGAATGTATCAGAGCAGTGGCTGGGTGGGGAGGGAGATGAATGTATCAGAGCAGTGGCTGGGTAGGGAGGGAGATGAATGTATCAGAGCAGTGGCTGGGTGGGGAGGGAGATGAATGTATCAGAGCAGTGGCTGGGTAGGGAGGGAGATGAATGTATCAGAGCAGTGGCTGGGTAGGGAGGGAGATGAATGTATCAGAGCAGTGGCTGGGTAGGGAGGGAGATGAATGTATCAGAGCAGTGGCTGGGTAGGGAGGGGGATGAATGTATCAGAGCAGTGGCTGGGTAGGGAGGGAGATGAATGTATCAGAGCAGTGGCTGGGTGGGGAGGGAGATGAATGCATCAGAGCAGTGGCTGGGTAGGGAGGGAGATGAATGTATCAGAGCAGTGGCTGGGTAGGGAGGGAGATTAATGTATCAGAGCAGTGGCTGGGTGGGGAGGGAGATGAATGTATCAGAGCAGTGGCTGGGTGGGGAGGGAGATGAATGCATCAGAGCAGTGGCTGGGTAGGGAGGGAGATGAATGTATCAGAGTAGTGGCTGGGTGGGGAGGGAGATGAATGCATCAGAGCAGTGGCTGGGTAGGGAGGGAGATGAATGTATCAGAGCAGTGGCTGGGTGGGGAGGGAGATGAATGTATCAGAGCAGTGGCTGGGTGGGGAGGGAGATGAATGCATCAGAGCAGTGGCTGGGTAGGGAGGGAGATGAATGTATCAGAGCAGTGGCTGGGTAGGGAGGGGATGAATGTATCAGAGCAGTGGCTGGGTAGGGAGGGAGATGAATGTATCAGCAGTGGCTGGGTAGGGAGGGAGATGAATGTATCAGAGCAGTGGCTGGGTGGGGAGGGAGATGAATGTATCAGAGCAGTGGCTGGGTGGGGAGGGAGATGAATGTATCAGAGCAGTGGCTGGGTAGGGAGGGAGATGAATGTATCAGAGCAGTGGCTGGGTAGGGAGGGAGATGAATGTATCCTAGCAGTGGCTGGGTGGGGAGGGAGATTAATGTATCAGAGCAGTGGCTGGGTAGGGAGGGAGATGAATGTATCAGAGCAGTGGCTGGGTAGGGAGGGGGATGAATGTATCAGAGCAGTGGCTGGGTGGGGAGGGAGATGAATGTATCAGAGCAGTGGCTGGGTAGGGAGGGGGATGAATGTATCAGAGCAGTGGCTGGGTAGGGAGGGAGATAAATGTATCAGAGCAGTGGCTGGGTAGGGAGGGAGATTAATTTATCAGAGCAGTGGCTGGGTAGGGAGGGAGATGAATGTATCAGAGCAGTGGCTGGGTGGGGAGGGAGATGAATGTATCAGAGCAGTGGCTGGGTAGGGAGGGAGATGAATGTATCCTAGCAGTGGCTGGGTAGAGAGGGAGATTAATGTATCAGAGCAGTGGCTGGGTAGGGAGGGAGATTAATGTATCAGAGCAGTGGCTGGGTAGGGAGGGAGATGAATGTATCCTAGCAGTGGCTGGGTAGGGAGGGAGATGAATGTATCCTAGCAGTGGCTGGGTAGGGAGGGAGATGAATGTATCAGAGCAGTGGCTGGGTAGGGAGGGAGATGAATGTATCAGAGCAGTGGCTGGGTGGGGAGGGAGATGAATGTATCAGAGCAGTGGCTGGGTAGGGAGGGGGATGAATGTATCAGAGCAGTGGCTGGGTAGGGAGGGAGATGAATGTATCAGAGCAGTGGCTGGGTAGGGAGGGAGATGAATGTATCAGAGCAGTGGCTGGGTGGGGAGGGAGATGAATGTATCAGAGCAGTGGCTGGGTAGGGAGGGATATGAATGTATCAGAGCAGTGGCTGGGTAGGGAGGGGAGATGAATGTATCCTAGCAGTGGCTGGATAGGGAGGGAGATGAATGTATCAGAGCAGTGGCTGGGTAGGGAGGGAGATGAATGTATCAGAGCAGTGGCTGGGTGGGGAGGGAGATGAATGTATCAGAGCAGTGGCTGGGTAGGGAGGGAGATGAATGTATCCTAGCAGTGGCTGGGTAGGGAGGGAGATGAATGTATCCTAGCAGTGGCTGGGTAGGGAGGGAGATGAATGTATCCTAGCAGTGGCTGGGTGGGGAGGGAGATGAATGTATCAGAGCAGTGGCTGGGTGGGGAGGGAGATGAATGTATCAGAGCAGTGGCTGGGTAGGGAGGGGGATGAATGTATCCTAGCAGTGGCTGGGTAGGGAGGGAGATGAATGTATCAGAGCAGTGGCTGGGTGGGGAGGGAGATGAATGTATCAGAGCAGTGGCTGTGTAGGGAGGGGGATGAATGTATCCTAGCAGTGGCTGGGTAGGGAGGGAGATGAATGTATCAGAGCAGTGGCTGGGTGGGGAGGGAGATGAATGTATCAGAGCAGTGGCTGGGTGGGGAGGGAGATGAATGTATCCTAGCAGTGGCTGGGTAGGGAGGGGATGAATGTATCAGAGCAGTGGCTGGGTAGGGAGGGAGATGAATGTATCAGAGCAGTGGCTGGGTAGGGAGGGAGATGAATGTATCAGAGCAGTGGCTGGGTGGGGAGGGAGATGAATGTATCAGAGCAGTGGCTGGGTAGGGAGGGAGATGAATGTATCAGAGCAGTGGCTGGGTAGGGAGGGGATGAATGTATCCTAGCAGTGGCTGGGTAGGGAGGGGATGAATGTATCAGAGCAGTGGCTGGGTAGGGAGGGAGATGAATGTATCAGAGCAGTGGCAGGGTAGGGAGGGGATGAATGTATACTAGCAGTGGCTGGGTAGGGAGGGAGATTAATGTATCAGAGCAGTGGCTGGGTAGGGAGGGAGATGAATGTATCCTAGCAGTGGCTGGGTAGGGAGGGGATGAATGTATCCTAGCAGTGGCTGGGTGGGGAGGGAGATGAATGTATCCTAGCAGTGGCTGGGTAGGGAGGGAGATGAATGTATCAGAGCAGTGGCTGGGTAGGGAGGGAGATGAATGTATCCTAGCAGTGGCTGGGTGGGGAGGGAGATGAATGTATCCTAGCAGTGGCTGGGTAGGGAGGGAGATGAATGTATCCTAGCAGTGGCTGGGTAGGGAGGGAGATGAATGTATCAGAGCAGTGGCTGGGTAGGGAGGGAGATGAATGTATCCTAGCAGTGGCTGGGTGGGGAGGGAGATGAATGTATCAGAGCAGTGGCTGGGTGGGGAGGGAGATGAATGTATCAGAGCAGTGGCTGGGTAGGGAGGGAGATGAATGTATCAGAGCAGTGGCTGGGTAGGGAGGGAGATGAATGTATCAGAGCAGTGGCTGGGTAGGGAGGGAGATGAATGTATCAGAGCAGTGGCTGGGTGGGGAGGGAGATGAATGTATCCTAGCAGTGGCTGGGTAGGGAGGGAGATGAATGTATCCTAGCAGTGGCTGGGTAGGGAGGGAGATGAATGTATCAGAGCAGTGGCTGGGTGGGGAGGGAGATGAATGTATCAGAGCAGTGGCTGGGTGGGGAGGGAGATGAATGTATCCTAGCAGTGGCTGGGTAGGGAGGGAGATGAATGTATCCTAGCAGTGGCTGGGTAGGGAGGGGGATGAATGTATCAGAGCAGTGGCTGGGTGGGGAGGGAGATGAATGTATCAGAGCAGTGGCTGGGTAGGGAGGGAGATGAATGTATCAGAGCAGTGGCTGGGTAGGGAGGGAGATGAATGTATCAGAGCAGTGGCTGGGTAGGGAGGGAGATGAATGTATCCTAGCAGTGGCTGGGTAGGGAGGGAGATGAATGTATCAGAGCAGTGGCTGGGTGGGGAGGGAGATGAATGTATCAGAGCAGTGGCTGGGTAGGGAGGGAGATGAATGTATCAGAGCAGTGGCTGGGTAGGGAGGGAGATGAATGCATCAGAGCAGTGGCTGGGTAGGGAGGGGATGAATGTATGAGAGCAGTGGCTGGGTAGGGAGGGAGATGAATGCATCAGAGCAGTGGCTGGGTGGGGAGGGAGATGAATGTATCAGAGCAGTGGCTGGGTAGGGAGGGAGATGAATGCATCAGAGCAGTGGCTGGGTAGGGAGGGGATGAATGTACTGTATGAGAGCAGTGGCTGGGTAGGGAGGGAGATGAATGTATCATAGCAGTGGCTGGGTGGGGAGGGAGATGAATGTATCCTAGCAGTGGCTGGGTAGGGAGGGAGATGAATGCATCAGAGCAGTGGCTGGGTAGGGAGGGAGATGAATGTATCAGAGCAGTGGCTGGGTAGGGAGGGGAAATGAATGTATCCTAGCAGTGGCTGGGTAGGGAGGGGATGAATGTATCCTAGCAGTGGCTGGGTAGGGAGGGAGATGAATGTATCCTAGCAGTGGCTGGGTGGGGAGGGAGATGAATGTATCAGAGCAGTGGCTGGGTGGGGAGGGAGATGAATGTATCAGAGCAGTGGCTGGGTAGGGAGGGAGATGAATGTATCAGAGCAGTGGCTGGGTGGGGAGGGAGATGAATGTATCAGAGCAGTGGCTGGGTAGGGAGGGGAGATGAATGTATCAGAGCAGTGGCTGGGTAGGGAGGGAGATGAATGTATCAGAGCAGTGGCTGGGTAGGGAGGGAGATGAATGTATCAGAGCAGTGGCTGGGTGGGGAGGGAGATGAATGTATCAGAGCAGTGGCTGGGTGGGGAGGGAGATGAATGTATCAGAGCAGTGGCTGGGTAGGGAGGGAGATGAATGTATCCTTGCAGTGGCTGGGTGGGGAGGGAGATGAATGTATCAGAGCAGTGGCTGGGTAGGGAGGGAGATGAATGTATCCTAGCAGTGGCTGGGTAGGGAGGGGGATGAATGTATCAGAGCAGTGGCTGGGTGGGGAGGTAGATGAATGTATCAGAGCAGTGGCTGGGTAGGGAGGGAGATGAATGTATCCTAGCAGTGGCTGGGTGGGGAGGGAGATGAATGTATCCTAGCAGTGGCTGGGTAGGGAGGGAGATGAATGTATCAGAGCAGTGGCTGGGTGGGGAGGGAAATGAATGTATCAGAGCAGTGGCTGGGTGGGGAGGGAGATGAATGTATCAGAGCAGTGGCTGGGTGGGGAGGGAGATGAATGTATCAGAGCAGTGGCTGGGTAGGGAGGGAGATGAATGTATCAGAGCAGTGGCTGGGTAGGGAGGGAGATGAATGTATCAGAGCAGTGGCTGGGTAGGGAGGGAGATGAATGTATCAGAGCAGTGGCTGGGTAGGGAGGGAGATGAATGTATCAGAGCAGTGGCTGGGTAGGGAGGGAGATGAATGTATCAGAGCAGTGGCTGGGTAGGGAGGGAGATGAATGTATCAGAGCAGTGGCTGGGTGGGGAGGGAGATGAATGTATCAGAGCAGTGGCTGGGTGGGGAGGGAGATGAATGTAT
Organism: Ascaphus truei; assembly: GCF_040206685.1. Taxonomy (NCBI): domain Eukaryota; kingdom Metazoa; phylum Chordata; class Amphibia; order Anura; family Ascaphidae; genus Ascaphus; species Ascaphus truei. The sequence goes on from NC_134483.1 coordinate 531,261,048, forward strand.
CAGAGCAGTGGCTGGGTGGGGAGGGAGATGAATGCATCAGAGCAGTGGCTGGGTGGGGAGGGAGATGAATGTATCAGAGCAGTGGCTGGGTGGGGAGGGAGATGAATGCATCAGAGCAGTGGCTGGGTGGGGAGGGAGATGAATGTATCAGAGCAGTGGCTGGGTGGGGAGGGAGATGAATGTATCAGAGCAGTGGCTGGGTGGGGAGGGAGATGAATGTATCAGAGCAGTGGCTGGGTAGGGAGGGAGATGAATGTATCAGAGCAGTGGCTGGGTGGGGAGGGAGATGAATGTATCCTAGCAGTGGCTGGATAGGGAGGGAGATGAATGTATCAGAGCAGTGGCTGGGTGGGGAGGGAGATGAATGTATCAGAGCAGTGGCTGGGTAGGGAGGGAGATGAATGTATCCTAGCAGTGGCTGGGTAGGGAGGGAGATGAATGTATCCTAGCAGTGGCTGGGTAGGGAGGGAGATGAATGTATCAGAGCAGTGGCTGGGTGGGGAGGGAGATGAATGTATCAGAGCAGTGGCTGGGTAGGGAGGGAGATGAATGTATCACAGCAGTGGCTGGGTGGGGAGGGAGATTAATGTATCAGAGCAGTGGCTGGGTAGGGAGGGAGATGAATGTATCCTAGCAGTGGCTGGGTAGGGAGGGAGATGAATGTATCAGAGCAGTGGCTGGGTGGGGAGGGAGATGAATGTATCAGAGCTGTGGCTGGGTAGGGAGCGAGATGAATGTATCCTAGCAGTGGCTGGGTAGGGAGGGAGATGAATGTATCCTAGCAGTGGCTGGGTGGGGAGGGAGATGAATGTATCACAGCAGTGGCTGGGTAGGGAGGGAGATGAATGTATCACAGCAGTGGCTGGGTGGGGAGGGAGATTAATGTATCAGAGCAGTGGCTGGGTAGGGAGGGAGATGAATGTATCCTAGCAGTGGCTGGGTAGGGAGGGAGATGAATGTATGAGAGCAGTGGCTGGGTGGGGAGGGAGATGAATGTATCAGAGCAGTGGCTGGGTAGGGAGGGAGATGAATGTATCCTAGCAGTGGCTGGGTAGGGAGGGAGATGAATGTATCCTAGCAGTGGCTGGGTAGGGAGGGAGATGAATGTATCAGAGCAGTGGCTGGGTGGGGAGGGAGATGAATGTATCAGAGCAGTGGCTGGGTGGGGAGGGAGATTAATGTATCAGAGCAGTGGCTGGGTAGGGAGGGAGATGAATGTATCAGAGCAGTGGCTGGGTAGGGAGGGGGATGAATGTATCAGAGCAGTGGCTGGGTAGGGAGGGAGATGAATGTATCCTAGCAGTGGCTGGGTAGGGAGGGAGATAAATGTATCAGAGCAGTGGCTGGGTATGGAGGAGATGAATGTATCAGAGCAGTGGCTGGGTGGGGAGGGAGATGAATGTATCAGAGCAGTGGCTGGGTAGGGAGGGAGATGAATGTATCAGAGCAGTGGCTGGGTAGGGAGGGAGATGAATACATCAGAGCAGTGGCTGGGTAGGGAGGGAGATGAATGTATCAGAGCAGTGGCTGGGTAGGGAGGGGGATGTATCAGAGCAGTGGCTGGGTAGGGAGGGAGATGAATGTATCAGAGCAGTGGCTGGGTAGGGAGGGAGATGAATGGATCAGAGCAGTGGCTGGGTGGGGAGGGAGATGAATGTATCAGAGCAGTGGCTGGGTAGGGAGGGGGATGAATGTATCCTAGCAGTGGCTGGGTGGGGAGGGAGATGAATGTATCAGAGCAGTGGCTGGGTAGGGAGGGGGATGAATGTATCAGAGCAGTGGCTGGGTAGGGAGGGAGATGAATGTATCCTAGCAGTGGCTGGGTAGGGAGGGAGATGAATGTATCCTAGCAGTGGCTGGGTAGGGAGGGAGATGAATGTATCAGAGCAGTGGCTGGGTAGGGAGGGAGATGAATGTATCAGAGCAGTGGCTGGGTAGGGAGGGAGATGAATGTATCAGAGCAGTGGCTGGGTAGGGAGGGAGATGAATGTATCAGAGCAGTGGCTGGGTAGGGAGGGAGATGAATGTATCAGAGCAGTGGCTGGGTAGGGAGGGAGATGAATGTATCCTAGCAGTGGCTGGGTAGGGAGGGAGATGAATGTATCAGAGCAGTGGCTGGGTAGGGAGGGGGATGAATGTATCAGAGCAGTGGCTGGGTAGGGAGGGAGATGAATGTATCAGAGCAGTGGCTGGGTGGGGAGGGAGATGAATGTATCAGAGCAGTGGCTGGGTAGGGAGGGAGATGAATGTATCAGAGCAGTGGCTGGGTAGGGAGGGAGATGAATGTATCCTAGCAGTGGCTGGGTAGGGAGGGAGATGAATGTATCAGAGCAGTGGCTGGGTAGGGAGGGAGATGAATGTATCCTAGCAGTGGCTGGGTAGGGAGGGAGATGGATGTATCAGAGCAGTGGCTGGGTGGGGAGGGAGATGAATGTATCCTAGCAGTGGCTGGGTAGGGAGGGAGATGAATGTATCAGAGCAGTGGCTGGGTAGGGAGGGAGATGAATGTATCAGAGCAGTGGCTGGGTGGGGAGGGAGATGAATGTATCAGAGCAATGGCTGGGTGGGGAGGGAGATGAATGTATCCTAGCAGTGGCTGGGTGGGGAGGGAGATGAATGTATCCTAGCAGTGGCTGGGTGGGGAGGGAGATGAATGTATCAGAGCAGTGGCTGGGTAGGGAGGGAGATGAATGCATCAGAGCAGTGGCTGGGTAGGGAGGGGATGAATGTATGAGAGCAGTGGCTGGGTAGGGAGGGAGATGAATGTATCAGAGCAGTGGCTGGGTAGGGAGGGAGATGAATGTATCAGAGCAGTGGCTGGGTAGGGAGGGGATGAATGTATCATAGCAGTGGCTGGGTGGGGAGGGAGATGAATGTATCAGAGCAGTGGCTGGGTGGGGAGGGAGATGAATGTATCAGAGCAGTGGCTGGGTAGGGAGGGAGATGAATGTATCAGAGCAGTGGCTGGGTGGGGAGGGAGATGAATGTATCAGAGCAGTGGCTGGGTAGGGAGGGAGATGAATGTATCCTAGCAGTGGCTGGGTAGGGAGGGGGATGAATGTATCAGAGCAGTGGCTGGGTGGGGAGGGAGATGAATGTATCAGAGCAGTGGCTGGGTAGGGAGGGAGATTAATGTATCCTAGCAGTGGCTGGGTAGGGAGGGGGATGAATGTATCAGAGCAGTGGCTGGGTGGGGAGGGAGATGAATGTATCAGAGCAGTGGCTGGGTAGGGAGGGAGATGAATGTATCCTAGCAGTGGCTGGGTAGGGAGGGAGATGAATGTATCAGAGCAGTGGCTGGGTGGGGAGGGAGATGAATGTATCAGAGCAGTGGCTGGGTAGGGAGGGAGATGAATGTATCAGAGCAGTGGCTGGGTGGGGAGGGAGATGAATGTATCAGAGCAGTGGCTGGGTAGGGAGGGAGATGAATGTATCCTAGCAGTGGCTGGGTAGGGAGGGGGATGAATGTATCAGAGCAGTGGCTGGGTGGGGAGGGAGATGAATGTATCAGAGCAGTGGCTGGGTAGGGAGGGAGATGAATGTATCCTAGCAGTGGCTGGGTAGGGAGGGAGATGAATGTATCAGAGCAGTGGCTGGGTGGGGAGGGAGATGAATGTATCAGAGCAGTGGCTGGGTGGGGAGGGAGATGAATGTATCAGAGCAGTGGCTGGGTAGGGAGGGAGATGAATGTATCAGAGCAGTGGCTGGGTAGGGAGGGAGATGAATGTATCAGAGCAGTGGCTGGGTAGGGAGGGAGATGAATGTATCAGAGCAGTGGCTGGGTAGGGAGGGAGATGAATGTATCAGAGCAGTGGCTGGGTAGGGAGGGGAGATGAATGTATCAGAGCAGTGGCTGGGTGGGGAGGGAGATGAATGTATCCTAGCAGTGGCTGGGTAGGGAGGGAGATGAATGTATCCTAGCAGTGGCTGGGTAGGGAGGGGGATGAATGTATCAGAGCAGTGGCTGGGTAGGGAGGGAGATGAATGTATCAGAGCAGTGGCTGGGTGGGGAGGGAGATGAATGTATCAGAGCAGTGGCTGGGTAGGGAGGGAGATGAATGTATCAGAGCAGTGGCTGGGTGGGGAGGGAGATGAATGTATCAGAGCAGTGGCTGGGTAGGGAGGGAGATGAATGTATCAGAGCAGTGGCTGGGTAGGGAGGGAGATGAATGTATCAGAGCAGTGGCTGGGTAGGGAGGGAGATGAATGTATCAGAGCAGTGGCTGGGTAGGGAGGGGGATGAATGTATCAGAGCAGTGGCTGGGTAGGGAGGGAGATGAATGTATCAGAGCAGTGGCTGGGTGGGGAGGGAGATGAATGCATCAGAGCAGTGGCTGGGTAGGGAGGGAGATGAATGTATCAGAGCAGTGGCTGGGTAGGGAGGGAGATTAATGTATCAGAGCAGTGGCTGGGTGGGGAGGGAGATGAATGTATCAGAGCAGTGGCTGGGTGGGGAGGGAGATGAATGCATCAGAGCAGTGGCTGGGTAGGGAGGGAGATGAATGTATCAGAGCAGTGGCTGGGTGGGGAGGGAGATGAATGCATCAGAGCAGTGGCTAGGTAGGGAGGGAGATGAATGTATCAGAGCAGTGGCTGGGTGGGGAGGGAGATGAATGTATCAGAGCAGTGGCTGGGTGGGGAGGGAGATGAATGCATCAGAGCAGTGGCTGGGTAGGGAGGGAGATGAATGTATCCTAGCAGTGGCTGGGTAGGGAGGGAGATGAATGTATCAGAGCAGTGGCTGGGTAGGGAGGGAGATGAATGTATCAGAGCAGTGGCTGGGTGGGGAGGGAGATGAATGTATCCTAGCAGTGGCTGGGTAGGGAGGGAGATGAATGTATCAGAGCAGTGGCTGGGTAGGGAGGGAGATGAATGTATCAGAGCAGTGGCTGGGTAGGGAGGGGATGAATGTATCAGAGCAGTGGCTGGGTAGGGAGGGAGATGAATGTATCAGCAGTGGCTGGGTAGGGAGGGAGATGAATGTATCAGAGCAGTGGCTGGGTGGGGAGGGAGATGAATGTATCCTAGCAGTGGCTGGGTAGGGAGGGAGATGAATGTATCCTAGCAGTGGCTGGGTAGGGAGGGAGATGAATGTATCCTAGCAGTGGCTGGGTGGGGAGGGAGATGAATGTATCAGAGCAGTGGCTGGGTGGGGAGGGAGATGAATGTATCAGAGCAGTGGCTGGGTAGGGAGGGGGATGAATGTATCCTAGCAGTGTCTGGGTAGGGAGGGAGATGAATGTATCAGAGCAGTGGCTGGGTGGGGAGGGAGATGAATGTATCAGAGCAGTGGCTGGGTGGGGAGGGAGATGAATGTATCAGAGCAGTGGCTGGGTAGGGAGGGAGATGAATGTATCAGAGCAGTGGCTGGGTAGGGAGGGAGATGAATGTATCAGAGCAGTGGCTGGGTAGGGAGGGAGATGAATGTATCAGAGCAGTGGCTGGGTAGGGAGGGAGATGAATGTATCAGAGCAGTGGCTGGGTAGGGAGGGGAGATGAATGTATCAGAGCAGTGGCTGGGTGGGGAGGGAGATGAATGTATCCTAGCAGTGGCTGGGTAGGGAGGGGATGAATGTATCAGAGCAGTGGCTGGGTAGGGAGGGAGATGAATGTATCAGAGCAGTGGCTGGGTAGGGAGGGAGATGAATGTATCAGAGCAGTGGCTGGGTGGGGAGGGAGATGAATGTATCAGAGCAGTGGCTGGGTAGGGAGGGAGATGAATGTATCAGAGCAGTGGCTGGGTAGGGAGGGGATGAATGTATCCTAGCAGTGGCTGGGTAGGGAGGGGATGAATGTATCAGAGCAGTGGCTGGGTAGGGAGGGAGATGAATGTATCAGAGCAGTGGCAGGGTAGGGAGGGGATGAATGTATACTAGCAGTGGCTGGGTAGGGAGGGAGATTAATGTATCAGAGCAGTGGCTGGGTAGGGAGGGAGATGAATGTATCCTAGCAGTGGCTGGGTAGGGAGGGGATGAATGTATCCTAGCAGTGGCTGGGTGGGGAGGGAGATGAATGTATCCTAGCAGTGGCTGGGTAGGGAGGGAGATGAATGTATCAGAGCAGTGGCTGGGTAGGGAGGGAGATGAATGTATCCTAGCAGTGGCTGGGTGGGGAGGGAGATGAATGTATCCTAGCAGTGGCTGGGTAGGGAGGGAGATGAATGTATCCTAGCAGTGGCTGGGTAGGGAGGGAGATGAATGTATCAGAGCAGTGGCTGGGTAGGGAGGGAGATGAATGTATCCTAGCAGTGGCTGGGTGGGGAGGGAGATGAATGTATCAGAGCAGTGGCTGGGTGGGGAGGGAGATGAATGTATCAGAGCAGTGGCTGGGTAGGGAGGGAGATGAATGTATCAGAGCAGTGGCTGGGTAGGGAGGGAGATGAATGTATCAGAGCAGTGGCTGGGTAGGGAGGGAGATGAATGTATCAGAGCAGTGGCTGGGTGGGGAGGGAGATGAATGTATCCTAGCAGTGGCTGGGTAGGGAGGGAGATGAATGTATCCTAGCAGTGGCTGGGTAGGGAGGGAGATGAATGTATCAGAGCAGTGGCTGGGTGGGGAGGGAGATGAATGTATCAGAGCAGTGGCTGGGTGGGGAGGGAGATGAATGTATCCTAGCAGTGGCTGGGTAGGGAGGGAGATGAATGTATCCTAGCAGTGGCTGGGTAGGGAGGGGGATGAATGTATCAGAGCAGTGGCTGGGTGGGGAGGGAGATGAATGTATCAGAGCAGTGGCTGGGTAGGGAGGGAGATGAATGTATCAGAGCAGTGGCTGGGTAGGGAGGGAGATGAATGTATCAGAGCAGTGGCTGGGTAGGGAGGGAGATGAATGTATCCTAGCAGTGGCTGGGTAGGGAGGGAGATGAATGTATCAGAGCAGTGGCTTGGTGGGGAGGGAGATGAATGTATCAGAGCAGTGGCTGGGTAGGGAGGGAGATGAATGTATCAGAGCAGTGGCTGGGTAGGGAGGGAGATGAATGCATCAGAGCAGTGGCTGGGTAGGGAGGGGATGAATGTATGAGAGCAGTGGCTGGGTAGGGAGGGAGATGAATGCATCAGAGCAGTGGCTGGGTGGGGAGGGAGATGAATGTATCAGAGCAGTGGCTGGGTAGGGAGGGAGATGAATGCATCAGAGCAGTGGCTGGGTAGGGAGGGGATGAATGTATGAGAGCAGTGGCTGGGTAGGGAGGGAGATGAATGTATCATAGCAGTGGCTGGGTGGGGAGGGAGATGAATGTATCCTAGCAGTGGCTGGGTAGGGAGGGAGATGAATGCATCAGAGCAGTGGCTGGGTAGGGAGGGAGATGAATGTATCAGAGCAGTGGCTGGGTAGGGAGGGGAGATGAATGTATCCTAGCAGTGGCTGGGTAGGGAGGGGATGAATGTATCCTAGCAGTGGCTGGGTAGGGAGGGAGATGAATGTATCCTAGCAGTGGCTGGGTGGGGAGGGAGATGAATGTATCAGAGCAGTGGCTGGGTGGGGAGGGAGATGAATGTATCAGAGCAGTGGCTGGGTAGGGAGGGAGATGAATGTATCAGAGCAGTGGCTGGGTGGGGAGGGAGATGAATGTATCAGAGCAGTGGCTGGGTAGGGAGGGGAGATGAATGTATCAGAGCAGTGGCTGGGTAGGGAGGGAGATGAATGTATCAGAGCAGTGGCTGGGTAGGGAGGGAGATGAATGTATCAGAGCAGTGGCTGGGTGGGGAGGGAGATGAATGTATCAGAGCAGTGGCTGGGTGGGGAGGGAGATGAATGTATCAGAGCAGTGGCTGGGTGGGGAGGGAGATGAATGTATCAGAGCAGTGGCTGGGTAGGGAGGGAGATGAATGTATCCTAGCAGTGGCTGGGTGGGGAGGGAGATGAATGTATCAGAGCAGTGGCTGGGTAGGGAGGGAGATGAATGTATCCTAGCAGTGGCTGGGTAGGGAGGGGGATGAATGTATCAGAGCAGTGGCTGGGTGGGGAGGTAGATGAATGTATCAGAGCAGTGGCTGGGTAGGGAGGGAGATGAATGTATCCTAGCAGTGGCTGGGTGGGGAGGGAGATGAATGTATCCTAGCAGTGGCTGGGTAGGGAGGGAGATGAATGTATCAGAGCAGTGGCTGGGTGGGGAGGGAAATGAATGTATCAGAGCAGTGGCTGGGTGGGGAGGGAGATGAATGTATCAGAGCAGTGGCTGGGTGGGGAGGGAGATGAATGTATCAGAGCAGTGGCTGGGTAGGGAGGGAGATGAATGTATCAGAGCAGTGGCTGGGTAGGGAGGGAGATGAATGTATCAGAGCAGTGGCTGGGTAGGGAGGGAGATGAATGTATCAGAGCAGTGGCTGGGTAGGGAGGGAGATGAATGTATCAGAGCAGTGGCTGGGTAGGGAGGGAGATGAATGTATCAGAGCAGTGGCTGGGTAGGGAGGGAGATGAATGTATCAGAGCAGTGGCTGGGTGGGGAGGGAGATGAATGTATCAGAGCAGTGGCTGGGTAGGGAGGGAGATGAATGTATCAGAGCAGTGGCTGGGTGGGGAGGGAGATGAATGCATCAGAGCAGTGGCTGGGTGGGGAGGGAGATGAATGTATCAGAGCAGTGGCTGGGTGGGGAGGGAGATGAATGCATCAGAGCAGTGGCTGGGTGGGGAGGGAGATGAATGTATCAGAGCAGTGGCTGGGTGGGGAGGGAGATGAATGTATCCTAGCAGTGGCTGGGTAGGGAGGGAGATGAATGTATCAGAGCAGTGGCTGGGTGGGGAGGGAGATGAATGTATCAGAGCAGTGGCTGGGTAGGGAGGGAGATGAATGTATCAGAGCAGTGGCTGGGTAGGGAGGGAGATGAATGCATCAGAGCAGTGGCTGGGTAGGGAGGGGATGAATGTATGAGAGCAGTGGCTGGGTAGGGAGGGAGATGAATGCATCAGAGCAGTGGCTGGGTGGGGAGGGAGATGAATGTATCAGAGCAGTGGCTGGGTAGGGAGGGAGATGAATGCATCAGAGCAGTGGCTGGGTAGGGAGGGGATGAATGTATGAGAGCAGTGGCTGGGTAGGGAGGGAGATGAATGTATCATAGCAGTGGCTGGGTGGGGAGGGAGATGAATGTATCCTAGCAGTGGCTGGGTAGGGAGGGAGATGAATGCATCAGAGCAGTGGCTGGGTAGGGAGGGAGATGAATGTATCAGAGCAGTGGCTGGGTAGGGAGGGGAGATGAATGTATCCTAGCAGTGGCTGGGTAGGGAGGGGATGAATGTATCCTAGCAGTGGCTGGGTAGGGAGGGAGATGAATGTATCCTAGCAGTGGCTGGGTGGGGAGGGAGATGAATGTATCAGAGCAGTGGCTGGGTGGGGAGGGAGATGAATGTATCAGAGCAGTGGCTGGGTAGGGAGGGAGATGAATGTATCAGAGCAGTGGCTGGGTGGGGAGGGAGATGAATGTATCAGAGCAGTGGCTGGGTGGGGAGGGAGATGAATGTATCAGAGCAGTGGCTGGGTAGGGAGGGAGATGAATGTATCCTAGCAGTGGCTGGGTGGGGAGGGAGATGAATGTATCAGAGCAGTGGCTGGGTAGGGAGGGAGATGAATGTATCCTAGCAGTGGCTGGGTAGGGAGGGGGATGAATGTATCAGAGCAGTGGCTGGGTGGGGAGGTAGATGAATGTATCAGAGCAGTGGCTGGGTAGGGAGGGAGATGAATGTATCCTAGCAGTGGCTGGGTGGGGAGGGAGTTGAATGTATCCTAGCAGTGGCTGGGTAGGGAGGGAGATGAATGTATCAGAGCAGTGGCTGGGTGGGGAGGGAAATGAATGTATCAGAGCAGTGGCTGGGTGGGGAGGGAGATGAATGTATCAGAGCAGTGGCTGGGTGGGGAGGGAGATGAATGTATCAGAGCAGTGGCTGGGTAGGGAGGGAGATGAATGTATCAGAGCAGTGGCTGGGTAGGGAGGGAGATGAATGTATCAGAGCAGTGGCTGGGTAGGGAGGGAGATGAATGTATCAGAGCAGTGGCTGGGTAGGGAGGGAGATGAATGTATCAGAGCAGTGGCTGGGTAGGGAGGGAGATGAATGTATCAGAGCAGTGGCTGGGTAGGGAGGGAGATGAATGTATCAGAGCAGTGGCTGGGTGGGAGGGAGATGAATGTATCAGAGCAGTGGCTGGGTAGGGAGGGAGATGAATGTATCAGAGCAGTGGCTGGGTGGGGAGGGAGATGAATGCATCAGAGCAGTGGCTGGGTGGGGAGGGAGATGAATGTATCAGAGCAGTGGCTGGGTGGGGAGGGAGATGAATGCATCAGAGCAGTGGCTGGGTGGGGAGGGAGATGAATGTATCAGAGCAGTGGCTGGGTGGGGAGGGAGATGAATGTATCCTAGCAGTGGCTGGGTAGGGAGGGAGATGAATGTATCAGAGCAGTGGCTGGGTGGGGAGGGAGATGAATGTATCAGAGCAGTGGCTGGGTAGGGAGGGAGATGAATGTATCAGAGCAGTGGCTGGGTAGGGAGGGAGATGAATGCATCAGAGCAGTGGCTGGGTAGGGAGGGGATGAATGTATGAGAGCAGTGGCTGGGTAGGGAGGGAGATGAATGCATCAGAGCAGTGGCTGGGTGGGGAGGGAGATGAATGTATCAGAGCAGTGGCTGGGTAGGGAGGGAGATGAATGCATCAGAGCAGTGGCTGGGTAGGGAGGGGATGAATGTATGAGAGCAGTGGCTGGGTAGGGAGGGAGATGAATGTATCATAGCAGTGGCTGGGTGGGGAGGGAGATGAATGTATCCTAGCAGTGGCTGGGTAGGGAGGGAGATGAATGCATCAGAGCAGTGGCTGGGTAGGGAGGGAGATGAATGTATCAGAGCAGTGGCTGGGTAGGGAGGGGAGATGAATGTATCCTAGCAGTGGCTGGGTAGGGAGGGGATGAATGTATCCTAGCAGTGGCTGGGTAGGGAGGGAGATGAATGTATCCTAGCAGTGGCTGGGTGGGGAGGGAGATGAATGTATCAGAGCAGTGGCTGGGTGGGGAGGGAGATGAATGTATCAGAGCAGTGGCTGGGTAGGGAGGGAGATGAATGTATCAGAGCAGTGGCTGGGTGGGGAGGGAGATGAATGTATCAGAGCAGTGGCTGGGTAGGGAGGGGAGATGAATGTATCAGAGCAGTGGCTGGGTAGGGAGGGAGATGAATGTATCAGAGCAGTGGCTGGGTAGGGAGGGAGATGAATGTATCAGAGCAGTGGCGGGGTGGGGAGGGAGATGAATGTATCAGAGCAGTGGCTGGGTGGGGAGGGAGATGAATGTATCAGAGCAGTGGCTGGGTGGGGAGGGAGATGAATGTATCAGAGCAGTGGCTGGGTAGGGAGGGAGATGAATGTATCCTAGCAGTGGCTGGGTGGGGAGGGAGATGAATGTATCAGAGCAGTGGCTGGGTAGGGAGGGAGATGAATGTATCCTAGCAGTGGCTGGGTAGGGAGGGGGATGAATGTATCAGAGCAGTGGCTGGGTGGGGAGGTAGATGAATGTATCAGAGCAGTGGCTGGGTAGGGAGGGAGATGAATGTATCCTAGCAGTGGCTGGGTGGGGAGGGAGATGAATGTATCCTAGCAGTGGCTGGGTAGGGAGGGAGATGAATGTATCAGAGCAGTGGCTGGGTGGGGAGGGAAATGAATGTATCAGAGCAGTGGCTGGGTGGGGAGGGAGATGAATGTATCAGAGCAGTGGCTGGGTGGGGAGGGAGATGAATGTATCAGAGCAGTGGCTGGGTAGGGAGGGAGATGAATGTATCAGAGCAGTGGCTGGGTAGGGAGGGAGATGAATGTATCAGAGCAGTGGCTGGGTAGGGAGGGAGATGAATGTATCAGAGCAGTGGCTGGGTAGGGAGGGAGATGAATGTATCAGAGCAGTGGCTGGGTAGGGAGGGAGATGAATGTATCAGAGCAGTGGCTGGGTAGGGAGGGAGATGAATGTATCAGAGCAGTGGCTGGGTGGGGAGGGAGATGAATGTATCAGAGCAGTGGCTGGGTAGGGAGGGAGATGAATGTATCAGAGCAGTGGCTGGGTGGGGAGGGAGATGAATGCATCAGAGCAGTGGCTGGGTGGGGAGGGAGATGAATGTATCAGAGCAGTGGCTGGGTGGGGAGGGAGATGAATGCATCAGAGCAGTGGCTGGGTGGGGAGGGAGATGAATGTATCAGAGCAGTGGCTGGGTGGGGAGGGAGATGAATGTATCAGAGCAGTGGCTGGGTGGGGAGGGAGATGAATGTATCAGAGCAGTGGCTGGGTAGGGAGGGAGATGAATGTATCAGAGCAGTGGCTGGGTGGGGAGGGAGATGAATGTATCCTAGCAGTGGCTGGATAGGGAGGGAGATGAATGTATCAGAGCAGTGGCTGGGTGGGGAGGGAGATGAATGTATCAGAGCAGTGGCTGGGTAGGGAGGGAGATGAATGTATCCTAGCAGTGGCTGGGTAGGGAGGGAGATGAATGTATCCTAGCAGTGGCTGGGTAGGGAGGGAGATGAATGTATCAGAGCAGTGGCTGGGTGGGGAGGGAGATGAATGTATCAGAGCAGTGGCTGGGTAGGGAGGGAGATGAATGTATCACAGCAGTGGCTGGTTGGGGAGGGAGATTAATGTATCAGAGCAGTGGCTGGGTAGGGAGGGAGATGAATGTATCCTAGCAGTGGCTGGGTAGGGAGGGAGATGAATGTATCAGAGCAGTGGCTGGGTGGGGAGGGAGATGAATGTATCAGAGCAGTGGCTGGGTAGGGAGCGAGATGAATGTATCCTAGCAGTGGCTGGGTAGGGAGGGAGATGAATGTATCCTAGCAGTGGCTGGGTGGGGAGGGAGATGAATGTATCACAGCAGTGGCTGGGTAGGGAGGGAGATGAATGTATCACAGCAGTGGCTGGGTGGGGAGGGAGATTAATGTATCAGAGCAGTGGCTGGGTAGGGAGGGAGATGAATGTATCCTAGCAGTGGCTGGGTAGGGAGGGAGATGAATGTATGAGAGCAGTGGCTGGGTGGGGAGGGAGATGAATGTATCAGAGCAGTGGCTGGGTAGGGAGGGAGATGAATGTATCCTAGCAGTGGCTGGGTAGGGAGGGAGATGAATGTATCCTAGCAGTGGCTGGGTAGGGAGGGAGATGAATGTATCAGAGCAGTGGCTGGGTGGGGAGGGAGATGAATGTATCAGAGCAGTGGCTGGGTGGGGAGGGAGATTAATGTATCAGAGCAGTGGCTGGGTAGGGAGGGAGATGAATGTATCAGAGCAGTGGCTGGGTAGGGAGGGGGATGAATGTATCAGAGCAGTGGCTGGGTAGGGAGGGAGATGAATGTATCCTAGCAGTGGCTGGGTAGGGAGGGAGATGAATGTATCAGAGCAGTGGCTGGGTAGGGAGGAGATGAATGTATCAGAGCAGTGGCTGGGTGGGGAGGGAGATGAATGTATCAGAGCAGTGGCTGGGTAGGGAGGGAGATGAATGTATCAGAGCAGTGGCTGGGTAGGGAGGGAGATGAATACATCAGAGCAGTGGCTGGGTAGGGAGGGAGATGAATGTATCAGAGCAGTGGCTGGGTAGGGAGGGGGATGTATCAGAGCAGTGGCTGGGTAGGGAGGGAGATGAATGTATCAGAGCAGTGGCTGGGTAGGGAGGGAGATGAATGTATCAGAGCAGTGGCTGGGTGGGGAGGGAGATGAATGTATCAGAGCAGTGGCTGGGTAGGGAGGGGGATGAATGTATCCTAGCAGTGGCTGGGTGGGGAGGGAGATGAATGTATCAGAGCAGTGGCTGGGTAGGGAGGGGGATGAATGTATCAGAGCAGTGGCTGGGTAGGGAGGGAGATGAATGTATCCTAGCAGTGGCTGGGTAGGGAGGGAGATGAATGTATCCTAGCAGTGGCTGGGTAGGGAGGGAGATGAATGTATCAGAGCAGTGGCTGGGTAGGGAGGGAGATGAATGTATCAGAGCAGTGGCTGGGTAGGGAGGGAGATGAATGTATCAGAGCAGTGGCTGGGTAGGGAGGGAGATGAATGTATCAGAGCAGTGGCTGGGTAGGGAGGGAGATGAATGTATCAGAGCAGTGGCTGGGTAGGGAGGGAGATGAATGTATCCTAGCAGTGGCTGGGTAGGGAGGGAGATGAATGTATCAGAGCAGTGGCTGGGTAGGGAGGGGGATGAATGTATCAGAGCAGTGGCTGGGTAGGGAGGGAGATGAATGTATCAGAGCAGTGGCTGGGTGGGGAGGGAGATGAATGTATCAGAGCAGTGGCTGGGTAGGGAGGGAGATGAATGTATCAGAGCAGTGGCTGGGTAGGGAGGGAGATGAATGTATCCTAGCAGTGGCTGGGTAGGGAGGGAGATGAATGTATCAGAGCAGTGGCTGGGTAGGGAGGGAGATGAATGTATCCTAGCAGTGGCTGGGTAGGGAGGGAGATGAATGTATCAGAGCAGTGGCTGGGTGGGGAGGGAGATGAATGTATCCTAGCAGTGGCTGGGTAGGGAGGGAGATGAATGTATCAGAGCAGTGGCTGGGTAGGGAGGGAGATGAATGTATCAGAGCAGTGGCTGGGTGGGGAGGGAGATGAATGTATCAGAGCAATGGCTGGGTGGGGAGGGAGATGAATGTATCCTAGCAGTGGCTGGGTGGGGAGGGAGATGAATGTATCCTAGCAGTGGCTGGGTGGGGAGGGAGATGAATGTATCAGAGCAGTGGCTGGGTAGGGAGGGAGATGAATGCATCAGAGCAGTGGCTGGGTAGGGAGGGGATGAATGTATGAGAGCAGTGGCTGGGTAGGGAGGGAGATGAATGTATAAGAGCAGTGGCTGGGTAGGGAGGGAGATGAATGTATCAGAGCAGTGGCTGGGTAGGGAGGGGATGAATGTATCATAGCAGTGGCTGGGTGGGGAGGGAGATGAATGTATCAGAGCAGTGGCTGGGTGGGGAGGGAGATGAATGTATCAGAGCAGTGGCTGGGTAGGGAGGGAGATGAATGTATCAGAGCAGTGGCTGGGTGGGGAGGGAGATGAATGTATCAGAGCAGTGGCTGGGTAGGGAGGGAGATGAATGTATCCTAGCAGTGGCTGGGTAGGGAGGGGGATGAATGTATCAGAGCAGTGGCTGGGTGGGGAGGGAGATGAATGTATCAGAGCAGTGGCTGGGTAGGGAGGGAGATTAATGTATCCTAGCAGTGGCTGGGTAGGGAGGGGGATGAATGTATCAGAGCAGTGGCTGGGTGGGGAGGGAGATGAATGTATCAGAGCAGTGGCTGGGTAGGGAGGGAGATGAATGTATCCTAGCAGTGGCTGGGTAGGGAGGGAGATGAATGTATCAGAGCAGTGGCTGGGTGGGGAGGGAGATGAATGTATCAGAGCAGTGGCTGGGTAGGGAGGGAGATGAATGTATCAGAGCAGTGGCTGGGTGGGGAGGGAGATGAATGTATCAGAGCAGTGGCTGGGTAGGGAGGGAGATGAATGTATCCTAGCAGTGGCTGGGTAGGGAGGGGGATGAATGTATCAGAGCAGTGGCTGGGTGGGGAGGGAGATGAATGTATCAGAGCAGTGGCTGGGTAGGGAGGGAGATGAATGTATCCTAGCAGTGGCTGGGTAGGGAGGGAGATGAATGTATCAGAGCAGTGGCTGGGTGGGGAGGGAGATGAATGTATCAGAGCAGTGGCTGGGTGGGGAGGGAGATGAATGTATCAGAGCAATGGCTGGGTAGGGAGGGAGATGAATATATCAGAGCAGTGGCTGGGTAGGGAGGGAGATGAATGTATCAGAGCAGTGGCTGGGTAGGGAGGGAGATGAATGTATCAGAGCAGTGGCTGGGTAGGGAGGGAGATGAATGTATCAGAGCAGTGGCTGGGTAGGGAGGGGAGATGAATGTATCAGAGCAGTGGCTGGGTGGGGAGGGAGATGAATGTATCCTAGCAGTGGCTGGGTAGGGAGGGAGATGAATGTATCCTAGCAGTGGCTGGGTAGGGAGGGGGATGAATGTATCAGAGCAGTGGCTGGGTAGGGAGGGAGATGAATGTATCAGAGCAGTGGCTGGGTGGGGAGGGAGATGAATGTATCAGAGCAGTGGCTGGGTAGGGAGGGAGATGAATGTATCAGAGCAGTGGCTGGGTGGGGAGGGAGATGAATGTATCAGAGCAGTGGCTGGGTAGGGAGGGAGATGAATGTATCAGAGCAGTGGCTGGGTAGGGAGGGAGATGAATGTATCAGAGCAGTGGCTGGGTAGGGAGGGAGATGAATGTATCAGAGCAGTGGCTGGGTAGGGAGGGGGATGAATGTATCAGAGCAGTGGCTGGGTAGGGAGGGAGATGAATGTATCAGAGCAGTGGCTGGGTGGGGAGGGAGATGAATGCATCAGAGCAGTGGCTGGGTAGGGAGGGAGATGAATGTATCAGAGCAGTGGCTGGGTAGGGAGGGAGATTAATGTATCAGAGCAGTGGCTGGGTGGGGAGGGAGATGAATGTATCAGAGCAGTGGCTGGGTGGGGAGGGAGATGAATGCATCAGAGCAGTGGCTGGGTAGGGAGGGAGATGAATGTATCAGAGCAGTGGCTGGGTGGGGAGGGAGATGAATGCATCAGAGCAGTGGCTGGGTAGGGAGGGAGATGAATGTATCAGAGCAGTGGCTGGGTGGGGAGGGAGATGAATGTATCAGAGCAGTGGCTGGGTGGGGAGGGAGATGAATGCATCAGAGCAGTGGCTGGGTAGGGAGGGAGATGAATGTATCCTAGCAGTGGCTGGGTAGGGAGGGAGATGAATGTATCAGAGCAGTGGCTGGGTAGGGAGGGAGATGAATGTATCAGAGCAGTGGCTGGGTGGGGAGGGAGATGAATGTATCCTAGCAGTGGCTGGGTAGGGAGGGAGATAAATGTATCAGAGCAGTGGCTGGGTAGGGAGGGAGATGAATGTATCAGAGCAGTGGCTGGGTAGGGAGGGGATGAATGTATCAGAGCAGTGGCTGGGTAGGGAGGGAGATGAATGTATCAGCAGTGGCTGGGTAGGGAGGGAGATGAATGTATCAGAGCAGTGGCTGGGTGGGGAGGGAGATGAATGTATCAGAGCAGTGGCTGGGTGGGGAGGGAGATGAATGTATCAGAGCAGTGGCTGGGTAGGGAGGGAGATGAATGTATCAGTGCAGTGGCTGGGTAGGGAGGGAGATGAATGTATCCTAGCAGTGGCTGGGTGGGGAGGGAGATTAATGTATCAGAGCAGTGGCTGGGTAGGGAGGGGGATGAATGTATCAGAGCAGTGGCTGGGTGGGGAGGGAGATGAATGTATCAGAGCAGTGGCTGGGTAGGGAGGGAGATGAATGTATCCTAGCAGTGGCTGGGTAGGGAGGGAGATGAATGTATCCTAGCAGTGGCTGGGTAGGGAGGGAGATGAATGTATCAGAGCAGTGGCTGGGTAGGGAGGAGATGAATGTATCAGAGCAGTGGCTGGGTGGGGAGGGAGATGAATGTATCAGAGCAGTGGCTGGGTAGGGAGGGAGATGAATGTATCAGAGCAGTGGCTGGGTAGGGAGGGAGATGAATACATCAGAGCAGTGGCTGGGTAGGGAGGGAGATGAATGTATCAGAGCAGTGGCTGGGTAGGGAGGGGGATGTATCAGAGCAGTGGCTGGGTAGGGAGGGAGATGAATGTATCAGAGCAGTGGCTGGGTAGGGAGGGAGATGAATGTATCAGAGCAGTGGCTGGGTGGGGAGGGAGATGAATGTATCAGAGCAGTGGCTGGGTAGGGAGGGGGATGAATGTATCCTAGCAGTGGCTGGGTGGGGAGGGAGATGAATGTATCAGAGCAGTGGCTGGGTAGGGAGGGGGATGAATGTATCAGAGCAGTGGCTGGGTGGGGAGGGAGATGAATGTATCCTAGCAGTGGCTGGGTAGGGAGGGAGATAAATGTATCAGAGCAGTGGCTGGGTAGGGAGGGAGATGAATGTATCAGAGCAGTGGCTGGGTAGGGAGGGGATGAATGTATCAGAGCAGTGGCTGGGTAGGGAGGGAGATGAATGTATCAGCAGTGGCTGGGTAGGGAGGGAGATGAATGTATCAGAGCAGTGGCTGGGTGGGGAGGGAGATGAATGTATCAGAGCAGTGGCTGGGTGGGGAGGGAGATGAATGTATCAGAGCAGTGGCTGGGTAGGGAGGGAGATGAATGTATCAGTGCAGTGGCTGGGTAGGGAGGGAGATGAATGTATCCTAGCAGTGGCTGGGTGGGGAGGGAGATTAATGTATCAGAGCAGTGGCTGGGTAGGGAGGGGGATGAATGTATCAGAGCAGTGGCTGGGTGGGGAGGGAGATGAATGTATCAGAGCAGTGGCTGGGTAGGGAGGGAGATGAATGTATCCTAGCAGTGGCTGGGTAGGGAGGGAGATGAATGTATCCTAGCAGTGGCTGGGTAGGGAGGGAGATGAATGTATCAGAGCAGTGGCTGGGTAGGGAGGAGATGAATGTATCAGAGCAGTGGCTGGGTGGGGAGGGAGATGAATGTATCAGAGCAGTGGCTGGGTAGGGAGGGAGATGAATGTATCAGAGCAGTGGCTGGGTAGGGAGGGAGATGAATACATCAGAGCAGTGGCTGGGTAGGGAGGGAGATGAATGTATCAGAGCAGTGGCTGGGTAGGGAGGGGGATGTATCAGAGCAGTGGCTGGGTAGGGAGGGAGATGAATGTATCAGAGCAGTGGCTGGGTAGGGAGGGAGATGAATGTATCAGAGCAGTGGCTGGGTGGGGAGGGAGATGAATGTATCAGAGCAGTGGCTGGGTAGGGAGGGGGATGAATGTATCCTAGCAGTGGCTGGGTGGGGAGGGAGATGAATGTATCAGAGCAGTGGCTGGGTAGGGAGGGGGATGAATGTATCAGAGCAGTGGCTGGGTAGGGAGGGAGATGAATGTATCCTAGCAGTGGCTGGGTAGGGAGGGAGATGAATGTATCCTAGCAGTGGCTGGGTAGGGAGGGAGATGAATGTATCAGAGCAGTGGCTGGGTAGGGAGGGAGATGAATGTATCAGAGCAGTGGCTGGGTAGGGAGGGAGATGAATGTATCAGAGCAGTGGCTGGGTAGGGAGGGAGATGAATGTATCAGAGCAGTGGCTGGGTAGGGAGGGAGATGAATGTATCAGAGCAGTGGCTGGGTAGGGAGGGAGATGAATGTATCCTAGCAGTGGCTGGGTAGGGAGGGAGATGAATGTATCAGAGCAGTGGCTGGGTAGGGAGGGGGATGAATGTATCAGAGCAGTGGCTGGGTAGGGAGGGAGATGAATGTATCAGAGCAGTGGCTGGGTGGGGAGGGAGATGAATGTATCAGAGCAGTGGCTGGGTAGGGAGGGAGATGAATGTATCAGAGCAGTGGCTGGGTAGGGAGGGAGATGAATGTATCCTAGCAGTGGCTGGGTAGGGAGGGAGATGAATGTATCAGAGCAGTGGCTGGGTAGGGAGGGAGATGAATGTATCCTAGCAGTGGCTGGGTAGGGAGGGAGATGAATGTATCAGAGCAGTGGCTGGGTGGGGAGGGAGATGAATGTATCCTAGCAGTGGCTGGGTAGGGAGGGAGATGAATGTATCAGAGCAGTGGCTGGGTAGGGAGGGAGATGAATGTATCAGAGCAGTGGCTGGGTGGGGAGGGAGATGAATGTATCAGAGCAATGGCTGGGTGGGGAGGGAGATGAATGTATCCTAGCAGTGGCTGGGTGGGGAGGGAGATGAATGTATCCTAGCAGTGGCTGGGTGGGGAGGGAGATGAATGTATCAGAGCAGTGGCTGGGTAGGGAGGGAGATGAATGCATCAGAGCAGTGGCTGGGTAGGGAGGGGATGAATGTATGAGAGCAGTGGCTGGGTAGGGAGGGAGATGAATGTATAAGAGCAGTGGCTGGGTAGGGAGGGAGATGAATGTATCAGAGCAGTGGCTGGGTAGGGAGGGGATGAATGTATCATAGCAGTGGCTGGGTGGGGAGGGAGATGAATGTATCAGAGCAGTGGCTGGGTGGGGAGGGAGATGAATGTATCAGAGCAGTGGCTGGGTAGGGAGGGAGATGAATGTATCAGAGCAGTGGCTGGGTGGGGAGGGAGATGAATGTATCAGAGCAGTGGCTGGGTAGGGAGGGAGATGAATGTATCCTAGCAGTGGCTGGGTAGGGAGGGGGATGAATGTATCAGAGCAGTGGCTGGGTGGGGAGGGAGATGAATGTATCAGAGCAGTGGCTGGGTAGGGAGGGAGATTAATGTATCCTAGCAGTGGCTGGGTAGGGAGGGGGATGAATGTATCAGAGCAGTGGCTGGGTGGGGAGGGAGATGAATGTATCAGAGCAGTGGCTGGGTAGGGAGGGAGATGAATGTATCCTAGCAGTGGCTGGGTAGGGAGGGAGATGAATGTATCAGAGCAGTGGCTGGGTGGGGAGGGAGATGAATGTATCAGAGCAGTGGCTGGGTAGGGAGGGAGATGAATGTATCAGAGCAGTGGCTGGGTGGGGAGGGAGATGAATGTATCAGAGCAGTGGCTGGGTAGGGAGGGAGATGAATGTATCCTAGCAGTGGCTGGGTAGGGAGGGGGATGAATGTATCAGAGCAGTGGCTGGGTGGGGAGGGAGATGAATGTATCAGAGCAGTGGCTGGGTAGGGAGGGAGATGAATGTATCCTAGCAGTGGCTGGGTAGGGAGGGAGATGAATGTATCAGAGCAGTGGCTGGGTGGGGAGGGAGATGAATGTATCAGAGCAGTGGCTGGGTGGGGAGGGAGATGAATGTATCAGAGCAATGGCTGGGTAGGGAGGGAGATGAATGTATCAGAGCAGTGGCTGGGTAGGGAGGGAGATGAATGTATCAGAGCAGTGGCTGGGTAGGGAGGGAGATGAATGTATCAGAGCAGTGGCTGGGTAGGGAGGGAGATGAATGTATCAGAGCAGTGGCTGGGTAGGGAGGGGAGATGAATGTATCAGAGCAGTGGCTGGGTGGGGAGGGAGATGAATGTATCCTAGCAGTGGCTGGGTAGGGAGGGAGATGAATGTATCCTAGCAGTGGCTGGGTAGGGAGGGGGATGAATGTATCAGAGCAGTGGCTGGGTAGGGAGGGAGATGAATGTATCAGAGCAGTGGCTGGGTGGGGAGGGAGATGAATGTATCAGAGCAGTGGCTGGGTAGGGAGGGAGATGAATGTATCAGAGCAGTGGCTGGGTGGGGAGGGAGATGAATGTATCAGAGCAGTGGCTGGGTAGGGAGGGAGATGAATGTATCAGAGCAGTGGCTGGGTAGGGAGGGAGATGAATGTATCAGAGCAGTGGCTGGGTAGGGAGGGAGATGAATGTATCAGAGCAGTGGCTGGGTAGGGAGGGGGATGAATGTATCAGAGCAGTGGCTGGGTAGGGAGGGAGATGAATGTATCAGAGCAGTGGCTGGGTGGGGAGGGAGATGAATGCATCAGAGCAGTGGCTGGGTAGGGAGGGAGATGAATGTATCAGAGCAGTGGCTGGGTAGGGAGGGAGATTAATGTATCAGAGCAGTGGCTGGGTGGGGAGGGAGATGAATGTATCAGAGCAGTGGCTGGGTGGGGAGGGAGATGAATGCATCAGAGCAGTGGCTGGGTAGGGAGGGAGATGAATGTATCAGAGCAGTGGCTGGGTGGGGAGGGAGATGAATGCATCAGAGCAGTGGCTGGGTAGGGAGGGAGATGAATGTATCAGAGCAGTGGCTGGGTGGGGAGGGAGATGAATGTATCAGAGCAGTGGCTGGGTGGGGAGGGAGATGAATGCATCAGAGCAGTGGCTGGGTAGGGAGGGAGATGAATGTATCCTAGCAGTGGCTGGGTAGGGAGGGAGATGAATGTATCAGAGCAGTGGCTGGGTAGGGAGGGAGATGAATGTATCAGAGCAGTGGCTGGGTGGGGAGGGAGATGAATGTATCCTAGCAGTGGCTGGGTAGGGAGGGAGATAAATGTATCAGAGCAGTGGCTGGGTAGGGAGGGAGATGAATGTATCAGAGCAGTGGCTGGGTAGGGAGGGGATGAATGTATCAGAGCAGTGGCTGGGTAGGGAGGGAGATGAATGTATCAGCAGTGGCTGGGTAGGGAGGGAGATGAATGTATCAGAGCAGTGGCTGGGTGGGGAGGGAGATGAATGTATCAGAGCAGTGGCTGGGTGGGGAGGGAGATGAATGTATCAGAGCAGTGGCTGGGTAGGGAGGGAGATGAATGTATCAGTGCAGTGGCTGGGTAGGGAGGGAGATGAATGTATCCTAGCAGTGGCTGGGTGGGGAGGGAGATTAATGTATCAGAGCAGTGGCTGGGTAGGGAGGGAGATGAATGTATCAGAGCAGTGGCTGGGTAGGGAGGGGGATGAATGTATCAGAGCAGTGGCAGGGTGGGGAGGGAGATGAATGTATCAGAGCAGTGGCTGGGTAGGGAGGGGGATGAATGTATCAGAGCAGTGGCTGGGTAGGGAGGGAGATAAATGTATCAGAGCAGTGGCTGGGTAGGGAGGGAGATTAATGTATCAGAGCAGTGGCTGGGTAGGGAGGGAGATGAATGTATCAGAGCAGTGGCTGGGTGGGGAGGGAGATGAATGTATCAGAGCAGTGGCTGGGTAGGGAGGGAGATGAATGTATCCTAGCAGTGGCTGGGTAGGGAGGGAGATTAATGTATCAGAGCAGTGGCTGGGTAGGGAGGGAGATTAATGTATCAGAGCAGTGGCTGGGTAGGGAGGGAGATGAATGTATCCTAGCAGTGGCTGGGTAGGGAGGGAGATGAATGTATCCTAGCAGTGGCTGGGTAGGGAGGGAGATGAATGTATCAGAGCAGTGGCTGGGTAGGGAGGGAGATGAATGTATCAGAGCAGTGGCTGGGTGGGGAGGGAGATGAATGTATCAGAGCAGTGGCTGGGTAGGGAGGGGGATGAATGTATCAGAGCAGTGGCTGGGTAGGGAGGGAGATGAATGTATCAGAGCAGTGGCTGGGTAGGGAGGGAGATGAATGTATCAGAGCAGTGGCTGGGTGGGGAGGGAGATGAATGTATCAGAGCAGTGGCTGGGTAGGGAGGGATATGAATGTATCAGAGCAGTGGCTGGGTGGGGAGGGAGATGAATGTATCAGAGCAGTGGCTGGGTAGGGAGGGAGATGAATGTATCCTAGCAGTGGCTGGGTAGGGAGGGAGATGAATGTATCAGAGCAGTGGCTGGGTAGGGAGGGAGATGAATGTATCAGAGCAGTGGCTGGGTGGGGAGGGAGATGAATGTATCAGAGCAGTGGCTGGGTTGGGAGGGGAGATGAATGTATCCTAGCAGTGGCTGGATAGGGAGGGAGATGAATGTATCAGAGCAGTGGCTGGGTAGGGAGGGGAGATGAATGTATCCTAGCAGTGGCTGGATAGGGAGGGAGATGAATGTATCAGAGCAGTGGCTGGGTAGGGAGGGAGATGAATGTATCAGAGCAGTGGCTGGGTGGGGAGGGAGATGAATGTATCAGAGCAGTGGCTGGGTAGGGAGGGAGATGAATGTATCAGAGCAGTGGCTGGGTAGGGAGGGAGATGAATGTATCAGTGCAGTGGCTGGGTAGGGAGGGAGATGAATGTATCCTAGCAGTGGCTGGGTGGGGAGGGAGATTAATGTATCAGAGCAGTGGCTGGGTAGGGAGGGAGATGAATGTATCAGAGCAGTGGCTGGGTAGGGAGGGGGATGAATGTATCAGAGCAGTGGCTGGGTGGGGAGGGAGATGAATGTATCAGAGCAGTGGCTGGGTAGGGAGGGGGATGAATGTATCAGAGCAGTGGCTGGGTAGGGAGGGAGATAAATGTATCAGAGCAGTGGCTGGGTAGGGAGGGAGATTAATGTATCAGAGCAGTGGCTGGGTAGGGAGGGAGATGAATGTATCAGAGCAGTGGCTGGGTGGGGAGGGAGATGAATGTATCAGAGCAGTGGCTGGGTAGGGAGGGAGATGAATGTATCCTAGCAGTGGCTGGGTAGGGAGGGAGATTAATGTATCAGAGCAGTGGCTGGGTAGGGAGGGAGATTAATGTATCAGAGCAGTGGCTGGGTAGGGAGGGAGATGAATGTATCCTAGCAGTGGCTGGGTAGGGAGGGAGATGAATGTATCCTAGCAGTGGCTGGGTAGGGAGGGAGATGAATGTATCAGAGCAGTGGCTGGGTAGGGAGGGAGATGAATGTATCAGAGCAGTGGCTGGGTGGGGAGGGAGATGAATGTATCAGAGCAGTGGCTGGGTAGGGAGGGGGATGAATGTATCAGAGCAGTGGCTGGGTAGGGAGGGAGATGAATGTATCAGAGCAGTGGCTGGGTAGGGAGGGAGATGAATGTATCAGAGCAGTGGCTGGGTGGGGAGGGAGATGAATGTATCAGAGCAGTGGCTGGGTAGGGAGGGATATGAATGTATCAGAGCAGTGGCTGGGTGGGGAGGGAGATGAATGTATCAGAGCAGTGGCTGGGTAGGGAGGGAGATGAATGTATCCTAGCAGTGGCTGGGTAGGGAGGGAGATGAATGTATCAGAGCAGTGGCTGGGTAGGGAGGGAGATGAATGTATCAGAGCAGTGGCTGGGTGGGGAGGGAGATGAATGTATCAGAGCAGTGGCTGGGTTGGGAGGGGAGATGAATGTATCCTAGCAGTGGCTGGATAGGGAGGGAGATGAATGTATCAGAGCAGTGGCTGGGTAGGGAGGGGAGATGAATGTATCCTAGCAGTGGCTGGATAGGGAGGGAGATGAATGTATCAGAGCAGTGGCTGGGTAGGGAGGGAGATGAATGTATCAGAGCAGTGGCTGGGTGGGGAGGGAGATGAATGTATCAGAGCAGTGGCTGGGTAGGGAAGGAGATGAATGTATCCTAGCAGTGGCTGGGTAGGGAGGGAGATGAATGTATCCTAGCAGTGGCTGGGTAGGGAGGGAGATGAATGTATCCTAGCAGTGGCTGGGTGGGGAGGGAGATGAATGTATCAGAGCAGTGGCTGGGTAGGGAGGGAGATGAATGTATCAGAGCAGTGGCTGGGTGGGGAGGGAGATGAATGTATCAGAGCAGTGGCTGGGTAGGGAGGGGAGATGAATGTATCAGAGCAGTGGCTGGGTAGGGAGGGGAGATGAATGTATCAGAGCAGTGGCTGGGTAGGGAGGGAGATGAATGTATCAGAGCAGTGGCTGGGTAGGGAGGGAGATGAATGTATCAGAGCAGTGGCTGGGTAGGGAGGGAGATGAATGTATCAGAGCAGTGGCTGGGTAGGGAGGGGAGATGAATGTATCAGAGCAGTGGCTGGGTGGGGAGGGAGATGAATGTATCCTAGCAGTGGCTGGGTAGGGAGGGAGATGAATGTATCCTAGCAGTGGCTGGGTAGGGAGGGGGATGAATGTATCAGAGCAGTGGCTGGGTAGGGAGGGAGATGAATGTATCAGAGCAGTGGCTGGGTGGGGAGGGAGATGAATGTATCAGAGCAGTGGCTGGGTAGGGAGGGAGATGAATGTATCAGAGCAGTGGCTGGGTGGGGAGGGAGATGAATGTATCAGAGCAGTGGCTGGGTAGGGAGGGAGATGAATGTATCAGAGCAGTGGCTGGGTAGGGAGGGAGATGAATGTATCAGAGCAGTGGCTGGGTAGGGAGGGAGATGAATGTATCAGAGCAGTGGCTGGGTAGGGAGGGGGATGAATGTATCAGAGCAGTGGCTGGGTAGGGAGGGAGATGAATGTATCAGAGCAGTGGCTGGGTGGGGAGGGAGATGAATGCATCAGAGCAGTGGCTGGGTAGGGAGGGAGATGAATGTATCAGAGCAGTGGCTGGGTAGGGAGGGAGATTAATGTATCAGAGCAGTGGCTGGGTGGGGAGGGAGATGAATGTATCAGAGCAGTGGCTGGGTGGGGAGGGAGATGAATGCATCAGAGCAGTGGCTGGGTAGGGAGGGAGATGAATGTATCAGAGCAGTGGCTGGGTGGGGAGGGAGATGAATGCATCAGAGCAGTGGCTGGGTAGGGAGGGAGATGAATGTATCAGAGCAGTGGCTGGGTGGGGAGGGAGATGAATGTATCAGAGCAGTGGCTGGGTGGGGAGGGAGATGAATGCATCAGAGCAGTGGCTGGGTAGGGAGGGAGATGAATGTATCCTAGCAGTGGCTGGGTAGGGAGGGAGATGAATGTATCAGAGCAGTGGCTGGGTAGGGAGGGAGATGAATGTATCAGAGCAGTGGCTGGGTGGGGAGGGAGATGAATGTATCCTAGCAGTGGCTGGGTAGGGAGGGAGATAAATGTATCAGAGCAGTGGCTGGGTAGGGAGGGAGATGAATGTATCAGAGCAGTGGCTGGGTAGGGAGGGGATGAATGTATCAGAGCAGTGGCTGGGTAGGGAGGGAGATGAATGTATCAGCAGTGGCTGGGTAGGGAGGGAGATGAATGTATCAGAGCAGTGGCTGGGTGGGGAGGGAGATGAATGTATTAGAGCAGTGGCTGGGTGGGGAGGGAGATGAATGTATCAGAGCAGTGGCTGGGTAGGGAGGGAGATGAATGTATCAGAGCAGTGGCTGGGTAGGGAGGGAGATGAATGTATCCTAGCAGTGGCTGGGTGGGGAGGGAGATTAATGTATCAGAGCAGTGGCTGGGTAGGGAGGGAGATGAATGTATCAGAGCAGTGGCTGGGTAGGGAGGGGGATGAATGTATCAGAGCAGTGGCTGGGTGGGGAGGGAGATGAATGTATCAGAGCAGTGGCTGGGTAGGGAGGGGGATGAATGTATCAGAGCAGTGGCTGGGTATGGAGGGAGATAAATGTATCAGAGCAGTGGCTGGGTAGGGAGGGAGATTAATGTATCAGAGCAGTGGCTGGGTAGGGAGGGAGATGAATGTATCAGAGCAGTGGCTGGGTGGGGAGGGAGATGAATGTATCAGAGCAGTGGCTGGGTAGGGAGGGAGATGAATGTATCCTAGCAGTGGCTGGGTAGGGAGGGAGATTAATGTATCAGAGCAGTGGCTGGGTAGGGAGGGAGATTAATGTATCAGAGCAGTGGCTGGGTAGGGAGGGAGATGAATGTATCCTAGCAGTGGCTGGGTAGGGAGGGAGATGAATGTATCCTAGCAGTGGCTGGGTAGGGAGGGAGATGAATGTATCAGAGCAGTGGCTGGGTAGGGAGGGAGATGAATGTATCAGAGCAGTGGCTGGGTGGGGAGGGAGATGAATGTATCAGAGCAGTGGCTGGGTAGGGAGGGGGATGAATGTATCAGAGCAGTGGCTGGGTAGGGAGGGAGATGAATGTATCAGAGCAGTGGCTGGGTAGGGAGGGAGATGAATGTATCAGAGCAGTGGCTGGGTGGGGAGGGAGATGAATGTATCAGAGCAGTGGCTGGGTAGGGAGGGATATGAATGTATCAGAGCAGTGGCTGGGTGGGGAGGGAGATGAATGTATCAGAGCAGTGGCTGGGTAGGGAGGGAGATGAATGTATCCTAGCAGTGGCTGGGTAGGGAGGGAGATGAATGTATCAGAGCAGTGGCTGGGTAGGGAGGGAGATGAATGTATCAGAGCAGTGGCTGGGTGGGGAGGGAGATGAATGTATCAGAGCAGTGGCTGGGTTGGGAGGGGAGATGAATGTATCCTAGCAGTGGCTGGATAGGGAGGGAGATGAATGTATCAGAGCAGTGGCTGGGTAGGGAGGGGAGATGAATGTATCCTAACAGTGGCTGGATAGGGAGGGAGATGAATGTATCAGAGCAGTGGCTGGGTAGGGAGGGAGATGAATGTATCAGAGCAGTGGCTGGGTGGGGAGGGAGATGAATGTATCAGAGCAGTGGCTGGGTAGGGAGGGAGATGAATGTATCCTAGCAGTGGCTGGGTAGGGAGGGAGATGAATGTATCCTAGCAGTGGCTGGGTAGGGAGGGAGATGAATGTATCCTAGCAGTGGCTGGGTGGGGAGGGAGATGAATGTATCAGAGCAGTGGCTGGGTAGGGAGGGAGATGAATGTATCAGAGCAGTGGCTGGGTGGGGAGGGAGATGAATGTATCAGAGCAGTGGCTGGGTAGGGAGGGGAGATGAATGTATCAGAGCAGTGGCTGGGTAGGGAGGGGAGATGAATGTATCAGAGCAGTGGCTGGGTAGGGAGGGGGGTGAATGTATCAGAGCAGTGGCTGGGTAGGGAGGGAGATGAATGTATCCTAGCAGTGGCTGGGTGGGGAGGGGAGATGAATGTATCAGAGCAGTGGCTGGGTATGGAGGGGGATGAATGTATCAGAGCAGTGGCTGGGTGGGGAGGGAGATAAATGTATCAGAGCAGTGGCTGGGTAGGGAGGGAGATGAATGTATCCTAGCAGTGGCTGGGTGGGGAGGGGAGATGAATGTATCAGAGCAGTGGCTGGGTAGGGAGGGGGATGAATGTATCAGAGCAGTGGCTGGGTGGGGAGGGAGATGAATGTATCAGAGCAGTGGCTGGGTAGGGAGGGGGATGAATGTATCAGAGCAGTGGCTGGGTAGGGAGGGAGATGAATGTATCAGAGCAGTGGCTGGGTAGGGAGGGAGATGAATGTATCAGAGCAGTGGCTGGGTGGGGAGGGAGATGAATGTATCAGAGCAGTGGCTGGGTAGGGAGGGATATGAATGTATCAGAGCAGTGGCTGGGTGGGGAGGGAGATGAATGTATCAGAGCAGTGGCTGGGTAGGGAGGGAGATGAATGTATCCTAGCAGTGGCTGGGTAGGGAGGGAGATGAATGTATCAGAGCAGTGGCTGGGTAGGGAGGGAGATGAATGTATCAGAGCAGTGGCTGGGTGGGGAGGGAGATGAATGTATCAGAGCAGTGGCTGGGTTGGGAGGGGAGATGAATGTATCCTAGCAGTGGCTGGATAGGGAGGGAGATTAATGTATCAGAGCAGTGGCTGGGTAGGGAGGGAGATGAATGTATCCTAGCAGTGGCTGGGTAGGGAGGGAGATGAATGTATCCTAGCAGTGGCTGGGTAGGGAGGGAGATGAATGTATCAGAGCAGTGGCTGGGTAGGGAGGGAGATGAATGTATCAGAGCAGTGGCTGGGTGGGGAGGGAGATGAATGTATCAGAGCAGTGGCTGGGTAGGGAGGGGGATGAATGTATCAGAGCAGTGGCTGGGTAGGGAGGGAGATGAATGTATCAGAGCAGTGGCTGGGTAGGGAGGGAGATGAATGTATCAGAGCAGTGGCTGGGTGGGGAGGGAGATGAATGTATCAGAGCAGTGGCTGGGTAGGGAGGGATATGAATGTATCAGAGCAGTGGCTGGGTGGGGAGGGAGATGAATGTATCAGAGCAGTGGCTGGGTAGGGAGGGAGATGAATGTATCCTAGCAGTGGCTGGGTAGGGAGGGAGATGAATGTATCAGAGCAGTGGCTGGGTAGGGAGGGAGATGAATGTATCAGAGCAGTGGCTGGGTGGGGAGGGAGATGAATGTATCAGAGCAGTGGCTGGGTTGGGAGGGGAGATGAATGTATCCTAGCAGTGGCTGGATAGGGAGGGAGATGAATGTATCAGAGCAGTGGCTGGGTAGGGAGGGGAGATGAATGTATCCTAGCAGTGGCTGGATAGGGAGGGAGATGAATGTATCAGAGCAGTGGCTGGGTAGGGAGGGAGATGAATGTATCAGAGCAGTGGCTGGGTGGGGAGGGAGATGAATGTATCAGAGCAGTGGCTGGGTAGGGAGGGAGATGAATGTATCAGAGCAGTGGCTGGGTAGGGAGGGAGATGAATGTATCAGTGCAGTGGCTGGGTAGGGAGGGAGATGAATGTATCCTAGCAGTGGCTGGGTGGGGAGGGAGATTAATGTATCAGAGCAGTGGCTGGGTAGGGAGGGAGATGAATGTATCAGAGCAGTGGCTGGGTAGGGAGGGGGATGAATGTATCAGAGCAGTGGCTGGGTGGGGAGGGAGATGAATGTATCAGAGCAGTGGCTGGGTAGGGAGGGGGATGAATGTATCAGAGCAGTGGCTGGGTAGGGAGGGAGATAAATGTATCAGAGCAGTGGCTGGGTAGGGAGGGAGATTAATGTATCAGAGCAGTGGCTGGGTAGGGAGGGAGATGAATGTATCAGAGCAGTGGCTGGGTGGGGAGGGAGATGAATGTATCAGAGCAGTGGCTGGGTAGGGAGGGAGATGAATGTATCCTAGCAGTGGCTGGGTAGGGAGGGAGATTAATGTATCAGAGCAGTGGCTGGGTAGGGAGGGAGATTAATGTATCAGAGCAGTGGCTGGGTAGGGAGGGAGATGAATGTATCCTAGCAGTGGCTGGGTAGGGAGGGAGATGAATGTATCCTAGCAGTGGCTGGGTAGGGAGGGAGATGAATGTATCAGAGCAGTGGCTGGGTAGGGAGGGAGATGAATGTATCAGAGCAGTGGCTGGGTGGGGAGGGAGATGAATGTATCAGAGCAGTGGCTGGGTAGGGAGGGGGATGAATGTATCAGAGCAGTGGCTGGGTAGGGAGGGAGATGAATGTATCAGAGCAGTGGCTGGGTAGGGAGGGAGATGAATGTATCAGAGCAGTGGCTGGGTGGGGAGGGAGATGAATGTATCAGAGCAGTGGCTGGGTAGGGAGGGATATGAATGTATCAGAGCAGTGGCTGGGTGGGGAGGGAGATGAATGTATCAGAGCAGTGGCTGGGTAGGGAGGGAGATGAATGTATCCTAGCAGTGGCTGGGTAGGGAGGGAGATGAATGTATCAGAGCAGTGGCTGGGTAGGGAGGGAGATGAATGTATCAGAGCAGTGGCTGGGTGGGGAGGGAGATGAATGTATCAGAGCAGTGGCTGGGTTGGGAGGGGAGATGAATGTATCCTAGCAGTGGCTGGATAGGGAGGGAGATGAATGTATCAGAGCAGTGGCTGGGTAGGGAGGGGAGATGAATGTATCCTAGCAGTGGCTGGATAGGGAGGGAGATGAATGTATCAGAGCAGTGGCTGGGTAGGGAGGGAGATGAATGTATCAGAGCAGTGGCTGGGTGGGGAGGGAGATGAATGTATCAGAGCAGTGGCTGGGTAGGGAGGGAGATGAATGTATCCTAGCAGTGGCTGGGTAGGGAGGGAGATGAATGTATCCTAGCAGTGGCTGGGTAGGGAGGGAGATGAATGTATCCTAGCAGTGGCTGGGTGGGGAGGGAGATGAATGTATCAGAGCAGTGGCTGGGTAGGGAGGGAGATGAATGTATCAGAGCAGTGGCTGGGTGGGGAGGGAGATGAATGTATCAGAGCAGTGGCTGGGTAGGGAGGGGAGATGAATGTATCAGAGCAGTGGCTGGGTAGGGAGGGGAGATGAATGTATCAGAGCAGTGGCTGGGTAGGGAGGGAGATGAATGTATCAGAGCAGTGGCTGGGTAGGGAGGGAGATGAATGTATCAGAGCAGTGGCTGGGTAGGGAGGGAGATGAATGTATCAGAGCAGTGGCTGGGTAGGGAGGGGAGATGAATGTATCAGAGCAGTGGCTGGGTGGGGAGGGAGATGAATGTATCCTAGCAGTGGCTGGGTAGGGAGGGAGATGAATGTATCCTAGCAGTGGCTGGGTAGGGAGGGGGATGAATGTATCAGAGCAGTGGCTGGGTAGGGAGGGAGATGAATGTATCAGAGCAGTGGCTGGGTGGGGAGGGAGATGAATGTATCAGAGCAGTGGCTGGGTAGGGAGGGAGATGAATGTATCAGAGCAGTGGCTGGGTGGGGAGGGAGATGAATGTATCAGAGCAGTGGCTGGGTAGGGAGGGAGATGAATGTATCAGAGCAGTGGCTGGGTAGGGAGGGAGATGAATGTATCAGAGCAGTGGCTGGGTAGGGAGGGAGATGAATGTATCAGAGCAGTGGCTGGGTAGGGAGGGGGATGAATGTATCAGAGCAGTGGCTGGGTAGGGAGGGAGATGAATGTATCAGAGCAGTGGCTGGGTGGGGAGGGAGATGAATGCATCAGAGCAGTGGCTGGGTAGGGAGGGAGATGAATGTATCAGAGCAGTGGCTGGGTAGGGAGGGAGATTAATGTATCAGAGCAGTGGCTGGGTGGGGAGGGAGATGAATGTATCAGAGCAGTGGCTGGGTGGGGAGGGAGATGAATGCATCAGAGCAGTGGCTGGGTAGGGAGGGAGATGAATGTATCAGAGCAGTGGCTGGGTGGGGAGGGAGATGAATGCATCAGAGCAGTGGCTGGGTAGGGAGGGAGATGAATGTATCAGAGCAGTGGCTGGGTGGGGAGGGAGATGAATGTATCAGAGCAGTGGCTGGGTGGGGAGGGAGATGAATGCATCAGAGCAGTGGCTGGGTAGGGAGGGAGATGAATGTATCCTAGCAGTGGCTGGGTAGGGAGGGAGATGAATGTATCAGAGCAGTGGCTGGGTAGGGAGGGAGATGAATGTATCAGAGCAGTGGCTGGGTGGGGAGGGAGATGAATGTATCCTAGCAGTGGCTGGGTAGGGAGGGAGATAAATGTATCAGAGCAGTGGCTGGGTAGGGAGGGAGATGAATGTATCAGAGCAGTGGCTGGGTAGGGAGGGGATGAATGTATCAGAGCAGTGGCTGGGTAGGGAGGGAGATGAATGTATCAGCAGTGGCTGGGTAGGGAGGGAGATGAATGTATCAGAGCAGTGGCTGGGTGGGGAGGGAGATGAATGTATTAGAGCAGTGGCTGGGTGGGGAGGGAGATGAATGTATCAGAGCAGTGGCTGGGTAGGGAGGGAGATGAATGTATCAGAGCAGTGGCTGGGTAGGGAGGGAGATGAATGTATCCTAGCAGTGGCTGGGTGGGGAGGGAGATTAATGTATCAGAGCAGTGGCTGGGTAGGGAGGGAGATGAATGTATCAGAGCAGTGGCTGGGTAGGGAGGGGGATGAATGTATCAGAGCAGTGGCTGGGTGGGGAGGGAGATGAATGTATCAGAGCAGTGGCTGGGTAGGGAGGGGGATGAATGTATCAGAGCAGTGGCTGGGTATGGAGGGAGATAAATGTATCAGAGCAGTGGCTGGGTAGGGAGGGAGATTAATGTATCAGAGCAGTGGCTGGGTAGGGAGGGAGATGAATGTATCAGAGCAGTGGCTGGGTGGGGAGGGAGATGAATGTATCAGAGCAGTGGCTGGGTAGGGAGGGAGATGAATGTATCCTAGCAGTGGCTGGGTAGGGAGGGAGATTAATGTATCAGAGCAGTGGCTGGGTAGGGAGGGAGATTAATGTATCAGAGCAGTGGCTGGGTAGGGAGGGAGATGAATGTATCCTAGCAGTGGCTGGGTAGGGAGGGAGATGAATGTATCCTAGCAGTGGCTGGGTAGGGAGGGAGATGAATGTATCAGAGCAGTGGCTGGGTAGGGAGGGAGATGAATGTATCAGAGCAGTGGCTGGGTGGGGAGGGAGATGAATTTATCAGAGCAGTGGCTGGGTAGGGAGGGGGATGAATGTATCAGAGCAGTGGCTGGGTAGGGAGGGAGATGAATGTATCAGAGCAGTGGCTGGGTAGGGAGGGAGATGAATGTATCAGAGCAGTGGCTGGGTGGGGAGGGAGATGAATGTATCAGAGCAGTGGCTGGGTAGGGAGGGATATGAATGTATCAGAGCAGTGGCTGGGTGGGGAGGGAGATGAATGTATCAGAGCAGTGGCTGGGTAGGGAGGGAGATGAATGTATCCTAGCAGTGGCTGGGTAGGGAGGGAGATGAATGTATCAGAGCAGTGGCTGGGTAGGGAGGGAGATGAATGTATCAGAGCAGTGGCTGGGTGGGGAGGGAGATGAATGTATCAGAGCAGTGGCTGGGTTGGGAGGGGAGATGAATGTATCCTAGCAGTGGCTGGATAGGGAGGGAGATGAATGTATCAGAGCAGTGGCTGGGTAGGGAGGGGAGATGAATGTATCCTAACAGTGGCTGGATAGGGAGGGAGATGAATGTATCAGAGCAGTGGCTGGGTAGGGAGGGAGATGAATGTATCAGAGCAGTGGCTGGGTGGGGAGGGAGATGAATGTATCAGAGCAGTGGCTGGGTAGGGAGGGAGATGAATGTATCCTAGCAGTGGCTGGGTAGGGAGGGAGATGAATGTATCCTAGCAGTGGCTGGGTAGGGAGGGAGATGAATGTATCCTAGCAGTGGCTGGGTGGGGAGGGAGATGAATGTATCAGAGCAGTGGCTGGGTAGGGAGGGAGATGAATGTATCAGAGCAGTGGCTGGGTGGGGAGGGAGATGAATGTATCAGAGCAGTGGCTGGGTAGGGAGGGGAGATGAATGTATCAGAGCAGTGGCTGGGTAGGGAGGGGAGATGAATGTATCAGAGCAGTGGCTGGGTAGGGAGGGGGGTGAATGTATCAGAGCAGTGGCTGGGTAGGGAGGGAGATGAATGTATCCTAGCAGTGGCTGGGTGGGGAGGGGAGATGAATGTATCAGAGCAGTGGCTGGGTATGGAGGGGGATGAATGTATCAGAGCAGTGGCTGGGTGGGGAGGGAGATAAATGTATCAGAGCAGTGGCTGGGTAGGGAGGGAGATGAATGTATCCTAGCAGTGGCTGGGTGGGGAGGGGAGATGAATGTATCAGAGCAGTGGCTGGGTAGGGAGGGGGATGAATGTATCAGAGCAGTGGCTGGGTGGGGAGGGAGATGAATGTATCAGAGCAGTGGCTGGGTAGGGAGGGGGATGAATGTATCAGAGCAGTGGCTGGGTAGGGAGGGAGATGAATGTATCAGAGCAGTGGCTGGGTAGGGAGGGAGATGAATGTATCAGAGCAGTGGCTGGGTGGGGAGGGAGATGAATGTATCAGAGCAGTGGCTGGGTAGGGAGGGATATGAATGTATCAGAGCAGTGGCTGGGTGGGGAGGGAGATGAATGTATCAGAGCAGTGGCTGGGTAGGGAGGGAGATGAATGTATCCTAGCAGTGGCTGGGTAGGGAGGGAGATGAATGTATCAGAGCAGTGGCTGGGTAGGGAGGGAGATGAATGTATCAGAGCAGTGGCTGGGTGGGGAGGGAGATGAATGTATCAGAGCAGTGGCTGGGTTGGGAGGGGAGATGAATGTATCCTAGCAGTGGCTGGATAGGGAGGGAGATGAATGTATCAGAGCAGTGGCTGGGTAGGGAGGGGAGATGAATGTATCCTAGCAGTGGCTGGATAGGGAGGGAGATGAATGTATCAGAGCAGTGGCTGGGTAGGGAGGGAGATGAATGTATCAGAGCAGTGGCTGGGTGGGGAGGGAGATGAATGTATCAGAGCAGTGGCTGGGTAGGGAGGGAGATGAATGTATCCTAGCAGTGGCTGGGTAGGGAGGGAGATGAATGTATCCTAGCAGTGGCTGGGTAGGGAGGGAGATGAATGTATCCTAGCAGTGGCTGGGTGGGGAGGGAGATGAATGTATCAGAGCAGTGGCTGGGTAGGGAGGGAGATGAATGTATCAGAGCAGTGGCTGGGTGGGGAGGGAGATGAATGTATCAGAGCAGTGGCTGGGTAGGGAGGGGAGATGAATGTATCAGAGCAGTGGCTGGGTAGGGAGGGGAGATGAATGTATCAGAGCAGTGGCTGGGTAGGGAGGGGGGTGAATGTATCAGAGCAGTGGCTGGGTAGGGAGGGAGATGAATGTATCCTAGCAGTGGCTGGGTGGGGAGGGGAGATGAATGTATCAGAGCAGTGGCTGGGTAGGGAGGGGGATGAATGTATCAGAGCAGTGGCTGGGTGGGGAGGGAGATAAATGTATCAGAGCAGTGGCTGGGTAGGGAGGGAGATGAATGTATCCTAGCAGTGGCTGGGTGGGGAGGGGAGATGAATGTATCAGAGCAGTGGCTGGGTAGGGAGGGGGATGAATGTATCAGAGCAGTGGCTGGGTAGGGAGGGAGATGAATGTATCCTAGCAGTGGCTGGGTGGGGAGGGAGATGAATGTATCAGAGCAGTGGCTGGGTAGGGAGGGAGATGAATGTATCAGAGCAGTGGCTGGGTAGGGAGGGAGATGAATGTATCAGAGCAGTGGCTGGGTAGGGAGGGAGATGAATGTATCAGAGCAGTGGCTGGGTGGGGAGGGAGGTGAATGTATCCTAGCAGTGGCTGGGTGGGGAGGGAGATGAATGTATCAGAGCAGTGGATGGGTAGGGAGGGAGATGAATGTATCAGAGCAGTGGCTGGGTAGGGAGGGAGATGAATGTATCAGAGCAGTGGCTGGGTAGGGAGGGAGATGAATGTATCAGAGCAGTGGCTGGGTAGGGAGGGAGATGAATGTATCAGAGCAGTGGCTGGGTAGGGAGGGAGATGAATGTATCAGAGCAGTGGCTGGGTAGGGAGGGAGATGAATGTATCCTAGCAGTGGCTGGGTAGGGAGGGAGATGAATGCATCAGAGCAGTGGCTGGGTAGGGAGGGAGATGAATGTATCCTAGCAGTGGCTGGGTAGGGAGGGAGATGAATGTATCCTATCAGTGGCTGGGTAGTGAGGGAGATGAATGTATCAGAGCAGTGGCTGGGTAGGGAGGGAGATGAATGTATCAGAGCAGTGGCTGGGTAGGGAGGGAGATGAATGTATCAGAGCAGTGGCTGGGTAGGGAGGGAGATGAATGCATCAGAGCAGTGGCTGGGTAGGGAGGGAGATGAATGTATCCTAGCAGTGGCTGGGTAGGGAGGGAGATGAATGCATCAGAGCAGTGTCTGGGTAGGGAGGGAGATGAATGTATCCTAGCAGTGGCTGGGTAGGGAGGGAGATGAATGTATCCTATCAGTGGCTGGGTAGTGAGGGAGATGAATGTATCAGAGCAGTGGCTGGGTAGGGAGGGAGATGAATGTATCAGAGCAGTGGCTGGGTAGGGAGGGAGATGAATGTATCAGAGCAGTGGCTGGGTAGGGAGGGAGATGAATGTATCAGAGCAGTGGCTGGGTGGGGAGGGAGATGAATGTATCAGAGCAGTGGCTGGGTAGGGAGGGAGATGAATGTATCAGAGCAGTGGCTGGGTGGGGAGGGAGATGAATGTATCAGAGCAGTGGCTGGGTAGGGAGGGGATGAATGTATCAGAGCAGTGGCTGGGTAGGGAGGGAGATGAATGTATCAGAGCAGTGGCTGGGTGGGGAGGGAGATGAATGTATCAGAGCAGTGGCTGGGAAGGGAGGGAGATGAATGTATCAGAGCAGTGGCTGGGTAGGGAGGGAGATGAATGTATCAGAGCAGTGGCTGGGTAGGGAGGGAGATGAATGTATCAGAGCAGTGGCTGGGTAGGGAGGGAGATGAATGTATCAGAGCAGTGGCTGGGTGGGGAGGGAGATGAATGTATCAGAGCAGTGGCTGGGTAGGGAGGGAGATGAATGTATCAGAGCAGTGGCTGGGTAGGGAGGAAGATGAATGTATCAGAGCAGTGGCTGGGTAGGGAGGGAGATGAATGTATCAGAGCAGTGGCTGGGTAGGGAGGGAGATGAATGTATCAGAGCAGTGGCTGGGTAGGGAGGGAGATGAATGTATCAGAGCAGTGGCTGGGTAGGGAGGGAGATGAATGTATCAGAGCAGTGGCTGGGTGGGGAGGGAGATGAATGTATCAGAGCAGTGGCTGGGTAGGGAGGGGGATGAATGTATCAGAGCAGTGGCTGGGTAGGGAGGGAGATGAATGTATCAGAGCAGTGGCTGGGTAGGGAGGGAGATGAATGTATCAGAGCAGTGGCTGGGTGGGGAGGGAGATGAATGTATCAGAGCAGTGGCTGGGTAGGGAGGGATATGAATGTATCAGAGCAGTGGCTGGGTGGGGAGGGAGATGAATGTATCAGAGCAGTGGCTGGGTAGGGAGGGAGATGAATGTATCCTAGCAGTGGCTGGGTAGGGAGGGAGATGAATGTATCAGAGCAGTGGCTGGGTAGGGAGGGAGATGAATGTATCAGAGCAGTGGCTGGGTGGGGAGGGAGATGAATGTATCAGAGCAGTGGCTGGGTTGGGAGGGGAGATGAATGTATCCTAGCAGTGGCTGGATAGGGAGGGAGATGAATGTATCAGAGCAGTGGCTGGGTAGGGAGGGGAGATGAATGTATCCTAGCAGTGGCTGGATAGGGAGGGAGATGAATGTATCAGAGCAGTGGCTGGGTAGGGAGGGAGATGAATGTATCAGAGCAGTGGCTGGGTGGGGAGGGAGATGAATGTATCAGAGCAGTGGCTGGGTAGGGAGGGAGATGAATGTATCCTAGCAGTGGCTGGGTAGGGAGGGAGATGAATGTATCCTAGCAGTGGCTGGGTAGGGAGGGAGATGAATGTATCCTAGCAGTGGCTGGGTAGGGAGGGAGATGAATGTATCAGAGCAGTGGCTGGGTAGGGAGGGAGATGAATGTATCAGAGCAGTGGCTGGGTGGGGAGGGAGATGAATGTATCAGAGCAGTGGCTGGGTAGGGAGGGGAGATGAATGTATCAGAGCAGTGGCTGGGTAGGGAGGGGAGATGAATGTATCAGAGCAGTGGCTGGGTAGGGAGGGGGGTGAATGTATCAGAGCAGTGGCTGGGTAGGGAGGGAGATGAATGTATCCTAGCAGTGGCTGGGTGGGGAGGGGAGATGAATGTATCAGAGCAGTGGCTGGGTAGGGAGGGGGATGAATGTATCAGAGCAGTGGCTGGGTGGGGAGGGAGATAAATGTATCAGAGCAGTGGCTGGGTAGGGAGGGAGATGAATGTATCCTAGCAGTGGCTGGGTGGGGAGGGGAGATGAATGTATCAGAGCAGTGGCTGGGTAGGGAGGGGGATGAATGTATCAGAGCAGTGGCTGGGTGGGGAGGGAGATGAATGTATCAGAGCAGTGGCTGGGTAGGGAGGGGGATGAATGTATCAGAGCAGTGGCTGGGTAGGGAGGGAGATGAATGTATCAGAGCAGTGGCTGGGTAGGGAGGGAGATGAATGTATCAGAGCAGTGGCTGGGTGGGGAGGGAGATGAATGTATCAGAGCAGTGGCTTGGTAGGGAGGGATATGAATGTATCAGAGCAGTGGCTGGGTGGGGAGGGAGATGAATGTATCAGAGCAGTGGCTGGGTAGGGAGGGAGATGAATGTATCCTAGCAGTGGCTGGGTAGGGAGGGAGATGAATGTATCAGAGCAGTGGCTGGGTAGGGAGGGAGATGAATGTATCAGAGCAGTGGCTGGGTGGGGAGGGAGATGAATGTATCAGAGCAGTGGCTGGGTTGGGAGGGGAGATGAATGTATCCTAGCAGTGGCTGGATAGGGAGGGAGATGAATGTATCAGAGCAGTGGCTGGGTAGGGAGGGGAGATGAATGTATCCTAGCAGTGGCTGGATAGGGAGGGAGATGAATGTATCAGAGCAGTGGCTGGGTAGGGAGGGAGATGAATGTATCAGAGCAGTGGCTGGGTGGGGAGGGAGATGAATGTATCAGAGCAGTGGCTGGGTAGGGAGGGAGATGAATGTATCCTAGCAGTGGCTGGGTAGGGAGGGAGATTAATGTATCAGAGCAGTGGCTGGGTAGGGAGGGAGATTAATGTATCAGAGCAGTGGCTGGGTAGGGAGGGAGATGAATGTATCCTAGCAGTGGCTGGGTAGGGAGGGAGATGAATGTATCCTAGCAGTGGCTGGGTAGGGAGGGAGATGAATGTATCAGAGCAGTGGCTGGGTAGGGAGGGAGATGAATGTATCAGAGCAGTGGCTGGGTGGGGAGGGAGATGAATGTATCAGAGCAGTGGCTGGGTAGGGAGGGGGATGAATGTATCAGAGCAGTGGCTGGGTAGGGAGGGAGATGAATGTATCAGAGCAGTGGCTGGGTAGGGAGGGAGATGAATGTATCAGAGCAGTGGCTGGGTGGGGAGGGAGATGAATGTATCAGAGCAGTGGCTGGGTAGGGAGGGATATGAATGTATCAGAGCAGTGGCTGGGTGGGGAGGGAGATGAATGTATCAGAGCAGTGGCTGGGTAGGGAGGGAGATGAATGTATCCTAGCAGTGGCTGGGTAGGGAGGGAGATGAATGTATCAGAGCAGTGGCTGGGTAGGGAGGGAGATGAATGTATCAGAGCAGTGGCTGGGTGGGGAGGGAGATGAATGTATCAGAGCAGTGGCTGGGTTGGGAGGGGAGATGAATGTATCCTAGCAGTGGCTGGATAGGGAGGGAGATGAATGTATCAGAGCAGTGGCTGGGTAGGGAGGGGAGATGAATGTATCCTAGCAGTGGCTGGATAGGGAGGGAGATGAATGTATCAGAGCAGTGGCTGGGTAGGGAGGGAGATGAATGTATCAGAGCAGTGGCTGGGTGGGGAGGGAGATGAATGTATCAGAGCAGTGGCTGGGTAGGGAGGGAGATGAATGTATCAGAGCAGTGGCTG